>NC_045128.1:43835025-44568936 GCF_007655135.1 Punica granatum | reverse complement strand
AAAAAACCCTAAAACAAACTACTTGGGCGTTGTTTTCCTTCTACTTTAGCCATCACCGAGCTCCTCACAATCAAGTAAAATAAAAATCCTTTAACGAGCTCAGAAGGGCCAGCTCGTAGACTGTTGCCCACCGTTTGAGCTGATTCAAGATGGAAATTTTCTATTGGAAATGGCGTCGGGAGACGAAAAAGGAAAAGAAAAGTGGAAGAGAAGGATATGGTCTTTCACAAGAGCTTGAGGAACAGATGATGAAGTACGAGAGGGGGCAATTGAGCTCCAGACCCGGCGTCTGGAGATGGGAAATATCGGGGCTTTTCCTATGGATGAAGGCTGACCCTGCACTATCCATCATCACAAGTCACAATCAAGCAGCAGCTCTCTCACTCGCTCGCTCTCTCTCTCTCTTGAAAGTTCTGATATTTGGGGGTTCTGGTTTCCTTCTTCGGTTCGTTCTTCCCCCGCGGTCTGTCTCTTACAGAAATGGCAAGAGGCAGGCTGCGTAAATCGAATTCCTGTGATTTGGCGGAAAAATGAATTCCATTCCCTTTGGGTTTCAATTCCAGTGAAATGAAACTGAAAGTGGTCAGGTTCCCGCTCAGCTTTTGCAATAACAGGCAGCCCGCCGCCAAAGTTTCAAGTAACTTCCCCATTTTTTCAAAATTCTATTAAGACATGTTTGTTGATTGTTGGGGAGATAAAATAAGCAAATCGTTGGTTGGAAAATAAAATTCGATAATTCAAATTTATTAATTAACGCATGGAAATCAAATTTACTTAATTTGAGTTGAATCTCAAAATATTACATTATTTTGGGTTGGATATTATAAAAAAAACTAAAAACGAAGGGAGAGACATTTTATCAATGCAAAAATTTTTAAAAGAAATAACCTAAGACAGGGGGGAACTATCCCACTCGCAATCTATTAAGAAAAATATAAATATATATACATATTTAAATAAATTAAAGAAAAACAAGTGGGGAAAATTAGGATGGTCCCAATGGCTGGATTAGAATGAATGTGTTGAATAGAAAGGCAAATCTGGTTAAGATTACTGTGTATAATGTCTATATATATATATATATTTATTTATTTCTCCTTTTCTATAAAAACTCTGATAATTTACTATACTTTAAGTCAAGGTTGTCAGAAACGTAATTCGACCTAGAATCGATCGAAGGTCATGGAATCGTGAATCGTAGAATCGAATCGTGACTCGTAAGATTCTACCTATAATTAAAAAAACAGCATATATATACACACACACACACCAAATCCCATGTCAGAAATAGTAAAGGTAAACATTAAATGATAAAATCTTACTACTTCCTACTTCGTTCGTCAAAATCAAAGAGAGCGCTCCCACTATAACAATCTCACTTGAAAATTGATATAGTACCATGGTCACAAATCCTATAGTCGAAATTGCTTTTTCTCCATAACTTTTTCTTGGTCTATCCCTTATTGGAATCATCTTTGCACCTAAAAAAGTCGAAAGAATTTCAACCTAAATCATTTCAAACCATACGGCAATCAAGAATCGGTCGGAACCCAATTCGAAATAGTTCAAGAGACTTTCCAAGTCCTTATCACTTACAGTCAAGAGACAAGTTTCAAAATTTTCATAAAATAAGATAACCGATAAGCAATACTATTGTACAATGAGAGATATGAGGGGGAAGAGAGAGAGGGGGTATATGACTTTGAGTTGAAATTAGAATCGTAGAATTGATCTGATTCTACGATTCTGCGATTCGAATCGCGATTCAGTCACGATTCTAACTTCTCGATTCATGCCATGGAATCGGAATCAGTAGACACCCCTTGAATCGTAGAATCGTAAGATTTTACAATTCGAATCGCAATTCTAATAACCATGCTTTAAGTAAATTATGTCAAAAAACACAAATACTATACTCACTTTTCAACTTTTTTTTTTCTGAATTATTCACTTTTCAACTTGTTGATATTGTCTTATAAACTAATCCGTACATTTGAGATTTAGGATGATTATTAGGTAGTACTAGAGGCAACCCACGCAATACGCAGATTCATATATAACAAAATTAAAAGTTAAATAAGTATCAAGGAATACCATCTTGTTATGAAGTTAATTAGGTTGATTGATTTAGATAAAGAACAAAGTAATTATAAATTTAATAGTTAAAAAAACATTAATATTGCTCATCTATACATTTTTCAGTAATTTGCTCATTATACATTTACATAGCCAAGGAGTAAACAAAAAAGAAAAAGAAAAAAAGAAGGTTTCCATGGACGTTGAAAAGCAAGGAGAGAGGAGGAAAAAATAGAGGAAGAGAGTAGGTTTAGTGGATAGTTATCATCATCGATTACCATTTTAGTTGCATTTTTTTGGTTTCTATCAACTGAATTGTAAATAATATGTGCAATTTTGAAAAAAATTACATAAAATGGTTCTTCTTTCTTTATATGGTTAATGACCCAAAAAGGATAAACTTTGTCTCATTTTTCAATTTTGACACGAACTTTATTTTTTGACAAGAAAATACACTAACTTTAATTTTTTTGTCACGTTAAGCATTTGTGTCATTTTCCATTTATTTTGCTAATGTGGAGGAAAACTGTGCATACATGGAAAAAATAGTGTCACGCCACGTCCGCAAAAATTTTAAAAAAATACCAATAAAAAAAAAGAGAAAGGTTTTGATATGAGAAAGGGTAGAGGGGTCCCCGTCCGACCACCGCCCACTACCCCCTGATTGGGGTCACACGGTGACTCCAATTGGAGGGGTTATGGCCGGAATCGAGGTCCCACCTACTGAAATTGGGAGAACCCCCAATTTGAGGATTTTTCCAATTCCAACAGGTGAAGCCTTAACTCAGGCCATTCCCTCCGCACACCCATTCCCCTCTCTCTCTCTCTTTAGGGTCACCAACGACCCTAATCGAGGGAGGGGAGGGGGACGGTAGCTGGCGGCCGATCGGGGACCCTCACCCCTCCTTCGATCAAAGCATTTCTCTTTTTAAATATTTTTTTGTTATTTTTGCTGACGTAGCATGATACCGTTCGCTACGTTAGCAAAATGGATGGAAAATGGCACAGATACTTAACGTGACAAGAAAATCAAAGTTCATACTTTTTTTTTTACCAAAAATATAGTTCGTACCAAAATTGAAAAGGGGACAAAATTCATATTA
The DNA here is from genome assembly GCF_007655135.1 of Punica granatum. Classification (NCBI taxonomy): domain Eukaryota; kingdom Viridiplantae; phylum Streptophyta; class Magnoliopsida; order Myrtales; family Lythraceae; genus Punica; species Punica granatum. Next base: position 44,565,757 of record NC_045128.1, on the reverse strand, counting down.
ACCCTTCTTTATGGTAGTATAAATTTCACATAACCCACCCCTATGGGGCTTATGCACATCACAACTTTGATGGTGTACGGACCAGAATGTGCTCTCGTCGGGACCCGCATTCGCGCGGCTTGTGAGAGTCTACCTTCCTAGGGGACGCGTGAGAAGGAGTCGCCACTACCTGTTTACGACCCAAAGGTCGAGGGCCGATGAGTTGCCCAGGTCTAGGGGTAATGGTATACCTAATTTTGCTAAGGCATTAATCTATGCGGAACCGGAATATCCGAGTTCGAGGATTCACGTTACGTGCAGGCCTATATCATGCACGCCTTTTTCGGTACTCTAGTTTGCTAGGCTTGCGGTTTTATTTCATTTACCGCGTGAATTAGATTGCACTCAGCTTACACATTTTTTACACCGAAAATTCGGTGAACTAAACCAATGACGATTGAGAAACCGAGAGAGAATTAGGCCTCTATGTCGGGGAATCGATTCACTATTTTGCTTTACAGTTCATCAAACCATTATGGTTGAATACCTGCATGCGTAAACCAGAACCGCGAGATCTTGGGATTACTCTTATCTAGGCAAGCATTGGACCGATTCGATTAATTCGACTCTCGAACCGTTCGCTCATCGACTATGATTCTCACATAATGAATGTACAAAGTAAAATCCTTACAGTGCTCTCAAAATAATACAACAAATTAAAAATAACAAATGGTCGAATCTCAGTCATTTCGTTTTCAGTTATTATTCCGCTCCAACTCGCCGTGAATTCAATGAAACACTGAAAATTGAAATTCAACATGCGCTCTCAGTGAATAGGGCGTTGGACCCTGTGATCGATGATTATGGCATTGGGCCCTAAGTGCAATGCGTCATATAAGTCGGGCTCGATCCGCATGGACAAATAAGAGCAGAAAAGTAACAAACAACATGTGGATTACAGACAAGTTGTTTGTCATTGCCAAGTTTACGTGAGTTAATAGATTATTAACCCTGAGTGTTTTGGCATACAAATGTCCTATGCTAAGCAAACAAACGTGTGCAAAGCATTTTGCATTCGGCTTTATTTCAAGGACCTGACAGATATAGTGTCTGTAGTCAAGTCTTTTATGTGTGGATTGGTTTTAAAGTTGTTCTATATTGTGACACTGAAATTTCACTGAATTCGTCAAACTCATATTTTGACTCTAGATTTGGAACCTAGAGTTCCACCTAACCATTGTCTAATGTTTGGTTAGGTCGGTGAATGATTAATCAGGATTTTACATGTTTTGTGACAGAAATAACTATTCTAGTTACCCGAGTCTACGATAGGATGACAGAAACTCATCAGTTAGATAAGAAAAGGCTATGCACATGAACCTGCACCTGAACAGGTAGTCTATTCTTATCCTGATACCGTAGTGTTTTTGTCAAGCTAATTCTAGGGATGTCGCTAATTTATAAAAAGACGATTTTGCCTTTTACTTGAAATTGTTTTCAAAAAAGGGAAACATCGCAATGCGGGCCACCTCAGCTTGTAGCCGATGTCGACCAATTTCCTGGATCTTTCAGGGTTATGTAAGAGCCCCGAAAAAGCCAAAGAACCGGTCGATCTACCCGGAAGTAATCTAGACAGATCTTCTGTATCTTGACCCAAATGAGATCAAAGAACTCTCGACTTTTTCTTCTTAGGGATAGCCGTGATCTCCCTTAACCCGTTTCGAGTTTCAAGCGGTTTTTAAAACCCGATTTCGACAATTTCTCGCATGTTCAAATGTTAAATATAATAAATGACACGTATTTAACAAAGTCGATATCGCCATGATTTGGAAAACGCATTTAAACATACAAGCATGCACAAACACGTTATTTAGGGAATCGATAAAACGATACCGACTTCATGGATGTAGAAAAAACATAAAAACTCGGGAAAAGACTTCAATCGCGGCAAGGAATCCACTCTTGACCCGAAAAGGTCAAGTAAATCCTCGGTTATCTCTCCAAAAGGCTAACCCGAGAAGTATCTTGGCTTTTTAGGGTCAGGATGGTTTCCTCGACTCCGATTTAAACATTTTTCGACATGCTAACACGTTATACGATGATAAACGTGCATGATATAATACGAAAATTACATAAAAATAAAATCTTGCAAGTAAATCATGCTTGAGAATAGTTATACCTTATAACTCCATAAACACCACTAAAATGTAAAAGTCCTAACTCCTCTAAGTCGAGAATAGTTATACCTAGTCCCGGGATGCGGGATGGGATCGTCAAAAGTCGGATTGAACCGTTGGTGAGTCGATTTTGGGTTTTTTGTCGTTGAACATACCCGAATGGAGGCAACAGACCCGACTGGGGCACTGGACATACCCGACTGGCACCCGGCAAGGAACAAGCCGGTTCGGGTCGTTTCGACTAGTTTTCTGGCCGGTTCACTGCGATTCTAGACAGTCAAGGGACCCCCCTAGGTGGTGGTGGTGGTCGTTTGGTTCCAGAGTTGTCGGGTTGACCCGTATAACCCTGCAAAGATTACGAAAAACATAGCACGTCCAGGAACAGATCCGACAAGTAGTTATCGGGTCAGACGTCACCACAGTGGCTCCCGATGGAATTTTGTTACAAGGTCAGTGGATCCCGACTCCTAAGAGACCCCCAGAGGTGACCGTGGTAGTCGCTCGAAGAAAACAATCTCGGGTCGACCCGATCTGCAAGGAAAACCGCAAGTGAGCCAGAAAATTCAACCCGACTGGGCAATCGGGTTGTTTCTTCTTGCTGGGTCAAAACCAGCGAGTTGTTTCGGGATCTCTCGACTCCTAGACACCCCTAGGTCATATATGGAGGTGGTTGATGAGTTTTGGTAGTTCAAAGTGACCCGGAAGACCTCGAAACCCGGGATGGAAAAACCAACCCGACTAGAGCAAAAACTGTCTCGGTTCTGTAATGGGCTTGTTCTATGGTTTACAGGCTTCAAACTTAAAATCTAAGCTCGGAAATGGACTGAGGGGGTCAAAACATGTGGGATATGAAGTTTGATCAAGTTTGAATTGAAGTCCGGATGATAAACACCATGATTCAAACTTAAGTTCTTGAGAGTTTTGCTTGGTTTTTGCTGAGTTCTTGCTTGCTACGGTTTGCTTGAGCTATGGGAGAGTTGAGAGCATTTTTTTAGAGTGAGAATGCTATAGAGATGATGCTTAGAAGTGAATGATTGAGTTAATGACAATAATGCAATATATAGGCAAAGTTTAAATACAATTAAGTGAGACAAAGTGCAATTAGCCTCTTGATTAAGGCTTGGGCAGCTAGATTAGGGAAATATCAAGCTCAATCCTCATCCATTTCATTAATGGAGAAGATATAGGAGTATTGTTGAAGATGGAGTGTTAGAATGGAATTGTGGGCTTGATCTTTTGGAGAAGAATAAGGCAAGTTGGCATGGAGAAGAAGCTAAGGAGATGGGGCGGCATTGGGCAAGGGGTGGCTGCCCTTGGGCAGCCCGTGGGTCCCACGAGTCTTGAGGGAAGGTCGGGACGAAGTTCGGGTCTCGATTGATCGCGTGTTCAAGGTTCGTAGCTCAAACGAACGTCGAATTGTCATTGTGCGAGCGAAAACGATTCAAATGAGTCCAAAATCATCCATTTTGCCCAAAAGAATGCTCCTGTGGTTTTTAAGCTCGAAAGCCGATTTTTCTCATTTCAGGCAATCAAAGCAAAGTTAGCCGTTTCTGAATGCGCATATCATGTCTGCATTTCGTTTTGGTCATTTTGACGTGCATTGTCAATCAAACCAAATAATTGACCAATAAGCTAGTATTGCCAATGTGAAGCCTGAGACGTCCCAGAGGTCCGAAGCCGGATTTCTCAGAATGCTTTCTGAGTTGCTTGGGCGAGCCGGAGATCGCTGCAATCTCTGTTCATTGTGAACAGACCTCGAAAGATTGAAAAACTGCATCTAAAACCCTAAAACATTGTTCGAGGGCCTAGATGGATTGTGCAGTTATGTCTAAGGATTTCACACTGAGCCTTGGGATGAGTAGCACTGTGTTGGCCAATCATTTAATGTCAAGTTTCCGCCAAAATGACCTCCGGTTATGAATTTCCGTTAAAAACAGTCTTTTCTGTTCTTCCGAGGTCATTCGGGAAACTGAAAGGGATTCTGCAGTCTGATTTGCCCAACTGCGTCTGTCCGCTGTAGTTTTCAGGGCAATGCATAACTAACTTCGTTTGTCGATATTTCGTAAGACCAGTCTCCGGTTGTGCATTTCCGTTAAAAGGTATGCTACTTCTGTCACTCAGAAGTCATTCAATGAGTCTGTGTCACTTCCAAGAAGCAATATGAAGTAATGCTGATGATCTGTAGAATTGCGGAGTATTACTGCATCTGACATCAGGCACTAACTTTTTTCTGATGAACCAGCGTTTTTGGACTTTCACTGAAAAGGTGTCTGTATTTAGAAAATTGCTCTGTATAAAACAGATGATCTGCAAAATGCATTTGAAGACATTTTTCGTCTGTTTGGCACCGCGAGGGATTTTTGGAGTCCAATATTAACTATCTTCTGATGGTCAAGCGAACCAGCAAAAAATAGCACTGTACGTGTTGTATTCTGAAAAAGCTGGTTTGGAAGTTGTTTGGGCTTTCTGTTTGCTCTGTAGGTCACTGGATGATTTTGGAAATTCTTCTATCATGTGCTTGAATCATCTGCTTGTCCCTATTGACTTGAGGATGAATAGCAATTTACTACCCTGTCGAGCCCTCCTTTGTATCGATGCTCAAGTCATGGTCCGAATTGTTGTTGATGCACATTGTATGAACTAGTGAGTCAAAATGGAGTGCTGACAGATTGTAATATGAATTATCATGATAAATTGGATTACTAATGATTTATAAACAAGGTAATGTGTAAGTCCTAAAAATTTAAAAGGTATATTACCAATATCCAGGTCTCAGTCGACCTCGATTTGAGGATGAGAGGTGGGGTTGCTGGCAACCGACGTAAACCCCCATTTCTCCTACTCAAATCTGTTGCTATCTTATTTGTCTTTTTATAATTTTTACTTTTAAAATTTTTTTATATAATTAATCTATTTTTTCAAAGAAATAATATGTGCCTCATCGGCTTAAGGGCCCGTATTTTGCTGAATCACCTACCATGTCAATAAAAGTAGGGGTGGTAAATGGCCTATTTAAAAGGAGGGGTGCGTATTTGTCAAAACTATATGGGGAAGTCTTCGAACACGGCAGATGGTCTTGTGAGGGATGAACCAAGCGCAGCCACAAGTGGTGATCCAAACTACACACACAACCCCTTTTTTAAAATATTATTACGTCAGCAAATCAAATAGTACGGGAAATTCGACTTGTCCATGTATTATTAGTGAAATAGTACATTATTAAATATATATTTTTCAATTATAAGAGACGTTAATGAGCATAATAAAATAAATAAAAATCATAATAACTAATAAAGACACAAGTAGTTCCACTACAAGTATTGAATTTAGAATCTCTTGATTAAAATCAGAAACACGCTTTATTAAGTACCTAGTCGTGGACTTGTGTGTTGCACGAGATAGAACGTGATTTTTCCCCCTTTTTGTCAATTTTTATTATATATTGTATAAATCATAATTTTCAACCAAAGAAAAAGTTCACCAAAAAAAAATTTGCAAAAAAAAAAGGATTTTTACATCATATATCACATTATTTTACCCTTTTTTTTTCAAATCTATCTCACACTTTAAAAATTACCCAAAATTTCCTATAGTTTACATCTTATTCCAGATCTATCACAACGTCAATTTGTTAATCAATAAAACGTAAGTGGGCCTCAAACATATCCCATGATTTTAATTTTTTTCTCAAATTGATCTCATGATTTTAATTTTTTTTCTTAAATCATATCCCGGGCAAAGAGCCACAGTGGCAAAAATGAGTCCACTTACATTCCACATCAGCAACACCGTTAAAAATTAATAAACAAATTAAAGTCATGACAGATTTGGATCAACATGTAAATCATGGGCCTTTTTAATAATTTTTAAACCATATGATAAATTTAAGAAAAGAGTCAGTATATTGTGGGTGTATATATATATATATATAAACATATAAAGATATAGAGTCAACATCGACGTCAATATCACACTAATGATTCCATCATTAATCTTCATTTAAATGGTAAATTTTAGAGTAAATGGACCTCAAATAAAATCCAATTATTTGTCATCCAACAATTTTTAACTTAAAAATGTACTTTGGACGTTTAGATTTGATTGAATCGTCCAACTATTTAGTATAAATATTTTGACATTCAAACCGTTTAAGCACTTAGATTACAATAAACATATAGATTTGATTATTTAAGATATTCTATCTTAAAAGAGATCAATGACCCACAAATTGTTAGTGATAATAAAGGATAAAAAGATCAAAAAAAGAAAATTTGAAGATATTTTAAGAAGAAAATATTCTTCATTATTATTATTATTATTATTATTATTATTATTATTATTATTATTATTATTATATATGACAGACGTTGATATTAACTTTCATCTAATTCAAGATTATTAAATATTACAAATATTATAAAATTTTCTTAAAAAATTTCAAAAATATTCTATTATATCGATAATTATTAAAAAATATTCATTTAATTTTTAAATACAAATTTGGTGATTTATTAATTATTATCTATTCATACAAAATTAGAAAAAATATCAATTTTTCTATTATATTTTTTTAATATTCAATATTAAAATTAGATATTATTAAATTTCCATTGAGCTTATACGGGCTTAGGCCCATATCCACTTAAAAGCTCAAGCTGATAAGTGGTGGTACCCAAGCCATATATTAACCCATGGATTTTCCTTTTCTTTTCCGATGTGGGATTTATCCCATTTTACTCCTCAACACCCGCCCTCACGTGCAATGTGTGGTCTATTTCTGCCTACACGTTGTCAGGTGCCCTTAAATACCCGCCCTCAACAATTGAGCTCGAGCCGGGCTCATCTTCCGTGCTCGGGTGAGGGGGGACACTAACACGAGGTGCACTCTTGGCTGCACTCGGACATACTGGGCCTGGCGTGATGTGAGTCCATGCGCATACGCGCGTAGGCATGCGGAAACATAACCCGCTCTGATACCATATTAAATTTCCATTGGGCTTATACGGGCTTAGGCCCATTTTTTACTCCTCAACAGATATACTCAAAATCATTTTTGAATTTTAAAAATTTAAAAGTTATTTATTAGATATTTGTAACTAATAATATCTCATTAGAAAAATAAAAATATATATATGTTTAATCATCATTGTAGCATAAAATATCTTTTAAAATTAAAAAAAAATTAAAAAGAAACTAAAAAAATCGAGAAATATCAATTTTCAAACCAAACCTTCTGAAATCATCTGACCGAGCTCACCATATCCTTACTTATATATATATATATATATATATATGAATCTCCAGCGAGCGTTGGGAAACTTAAAAACCTAATAGATTGTTACTTGTCAAAAAATTTGAGCAACATAAAACACACACATATATATATAAGTAGTCCATTGAAAAGAGATAATCCAATAATAAAAGTAAACATAATATTTAAAATGCTGTAATGATATTTACATAATGTAATAGAAATATATGCATACACTACTATATATTTTATCCTAATTTTCTTACCATTTATATATGTACGATCTAAAATATAAGATAAATCCATATATATATATCTTGAACGGCAAAAGGCATAAGGTATATACATATGTATATTATTTCCTTATGTATAATATAAATATATATTCCATAGATTTCATATCTTGAAAATTGCAATTCGAATATTTTTCTAATTTATAGTAATTCAATTAAAATTAAAAAAACTCAAAAGACCAATTCAATCGAGTAATTCGAATACCCGTCCTTCCTTTTATATATAGATATATAGATACAGATATCTAGATAATTCATTCAAACATTTCCACTAAGTTTGCTAATTCCAAAATCCTCCATGGTAAAATATCAAAACTAACACTAACACTAACACTACTTGTAGTGAAGGCAAAAAAAAAAAAACACTCTACTCGTAGTAATTACTTGATCAATATTAGAGAGGGGCTCATCCTTTTCCACATAGTAGACTCCTCGTGGACGTCTCCTTTTCCTAATTTACAACACCAAAGAAACAAATTCCAGGAAAGATGCGAATATCTTGGGGGCGTGGTATGTGATCTGAACTACCAAACCCCGCCGTCCCCATGTCATGCTTCGCACCAACAACATTGTCTCCTCACTTTGGTTACATCAAAATACAAAAAGCAAATGTAGCTCGATGGAATACGACTCCATTAATTATGACATGAAAAATATTCTTCTCAAAAGACGAACGGTGGGAAGAATGGTTTGATTTCTTTTTTTTTTTTTCCAGGCAAAGTAGTTCAATGATTGTTTAGACTCGATTAATTACAGTGGTAAGCATTAAGAATTAAATACGTTTCTTCATGTCCTCATACTCCTTTTTTGTCCCTTTTCCTTTTCTTTTTTCTTTTTTGGGCCAGATTTTGTCCCTTTTTCAGAGTTGAAGAATGCTTGCCCTAATCTATCAAAAGAAGAAATAAATAAATAAGTTCCCAAAGACCAACTCGACGTTTTCTGTAACGAGGTTTTCCCCCCGACTGCTGTTAAATTCCTGTTTCTGACCCCAAAATAAATATATTAAAAAAAGAGCTGGAGAGAAACTCTCTGCTCGTTTGTTGTGGTGGTTTTTGGCTCTTTTTTACTGCCACAGGTTTCGCTGCCGAGGCCACCCGGATCAAAGTACTATCCACTTTGCTAACTGGTTTCAAGCAAAACTGTTGAACACTTGCTGTTCTTTTGTTAATACCGACCATGGGAGGGTTCATCCTCTGCCACTCCAAATGTTATCCCTTCGGCATTGATCAGACTTCATGCTCTAAGCTCTCTGAATTTCACATTTCTGTTCTTGCATTTTGAAACACTGCTCCTCCTTTCTGATATCTGTTTCTTCTGTGGTCGATAAGTCTCACCTATTGATAAGTATGACTTGCCTTCCTTACAATCAAATGACACCCAACCTCTCCAATGCACAGGGTTCCACAGTGCAGTTGATAGCGCCTACACAATGTGCTCGTCCCCAAAGTCCTGCTCTAGCTCTCGGTTTAACAGCTGCAATGGCTCTCGTGATAGCTCAGATAATTATTAATCTGGGAACTGGGTGTACTTGCTGCAACAAGAGCCCTCATCTCTCCAGCTCTAGTTGGACAATAGCAGTAGGTTGGTTGGCCGGTTCCTGGGAAACAGCAAATAAGTAGCGACACTTAATCTGAATGGATGCCTATTCCACCAAAATTTTCAATGCGATGCGACTAATTAGACGACCTGAATTACAACAAGGGCAAAATGCTTCTGTAACATCATGTTGTTGTATGTCCTCTCTTTTGACTTTACGAGACGGTTTATTTTTGTAATTTGGATTGGAAAACTCCCATGAGCCCCTGGGAGCTTCCTTGTTCTATCAATCTTGGTTTCATCATTTCCCTATCCAGTTACTGCAGCTCCTAACTGTCATGTTATTGTTGTGCATCGCCATGTTCATGTTTATCCAATATCTTTTAAGCTTATACTGAAGTAAAACATTCATAATGCGCTCTAATGTAATGCAGGTTCACATTTGCTGTAGCATTTTTCTTGCTGCTGACAGCAGCTGCCATGAATGAGAGACACGGTGAGAATAGCACCGACTTTGGGAACTACTACTGCTATGTCGTAAAACTTGGAATCTTTGCTGGAGGAGCTGCCCTGTCCATAGTCAGCGTCACCCTTGGAATGCTGTATTATCTGACTATGACTTCACTGTCGGACAACGATACAGAGAAGTCAAGATCCTGTTTTCGTGGATGAAGATGCTTACAAGAGACGACATTTCACCTGAAACAGAAGAGGTGCTGCATGCAGTCTTTTCCTTTTGAGAAAATAGAGGAGATTGCCCTTTGCTTTTTACCTATTACCTAGTATTAGTATACTGTACCTCAAATGCAATATTGGAGATTGTTTGAATACTCATTGCCCGTAGAGCTATGCGTGTCAACGCTTTCTTCCCCCACTCTCTTCTCTTTAGCTGATAGGATAGTAGAGAATGATTCTAGATGCGGTTGAAATGGGAGTCTGAAAAAGAATAAAAAATCGTTTCGTGTTAGTTCATACTATACAGCTCTGATAGTATAAAGCATGCAACACCGAGAGAAGCAGACAGATACCAGGATATAATCAGATGATCAGACCTGAGAGTGGGTAGTAAGTAGTAGATAACGAGAGGGGCAGAGATCTTTCGGGCGTTCAGAGAGCTCAAGGCTGTGAAACCGAGAGCCTCGACCAGAGACTGCATAAAGTGCTTCCCTTAAGCAGCACTTGCCTTGCAGTGAGGACCTCAACCTCGGCATCCAACAGCACGAATTTTACTCGTCCAGTCCCGTCAATCCCCTGGCTGATAGTAAGGATCGGAGGATCTCCCTGTAGTGCTTCTATAGAGCTGAGCAACCAAGAATCAGGGAATTCCCCCTAAGAAGGAACTCTCAAAGGGCACCCCGCAGCGTCTCGAGCTACGGAATCCAATCTCCATCTGAGAGAGATTGCCCGGCGCATCTTCTCTAGCATCCACGAAAACTGGAACCGATCAAATTCGTGACAAGGAAAAAGGCGGGAGGAGCAGAGACAGAGATTTGCATCGCTTGAGCAGCAAATGCCCAATAGTGTGAAAAGTATTGAAAGGGACCAGACCAGGCTGGAAGTTATCCGCGCGGGTTACCTTGACCTTTATGGTAAATTCCACCCTGTCCCTATGTTATGTGACAGTGACGAGCGGCACATCCACACATGGATCCACGTGGATCTCACGTGTAATAAACAATTGAGATCTCCACGTCACATGATCCAAGGTCATGTTGGTAGCACCGTACCTCTATTAGAGGCTGGAAGTCATCTGCATAGAGGAAAAGACGCGCAAATATTCGATGAGTATTACTCAATCATTTTGCTACGTAACATTCAATCGGAACACTTAAAAGTGAAGAAGTGACCTTATAATAAGTTCACAAGCTTTCACTTACAAATATTTTTATTGATTGACACTCATTCACGGTGAATGAATAATACTCATTGAATATATAGTTGGATTTTATCAGGACATATCCTTTTGTTGTATACTTGTACACTGCATGGGCTCTACGCCTAATTCATTATAATGATTAATTCTCTAAACCTTTTAGATTTTATCGATTAAATCCCCATCCCACGGAAGCACACAGCCCGACAAGGGACTTTTTTTTGTCTTTTTCTATTTTTTGCTTTGAAACTATTTTTCTTATTATTTTATATATCGTAGTAAGCATTTTCGTGCATATTTGACGGCATTAACCGCCACATCATCAGTCATTACCACTAAGTTACGATTTGGACCATAAAGGACTAAACCTTATAGGTTTGATTTAGTCAAAATGAAACATATAGAACTCGATCGATAAAAACGGCAAATGGAGCAGGTGCGACTCATGGAATAACATAGATACCTTTAGGAAGAGCACATGATCGTTTAATTATCATTCGTACCCACAGTCCGCTCTTGCTGCAAACTAGCCACCAATCCAGAACTTCACCTCAAAGGCATCGCTTCTTTTTTACGGCTTCCCAGCAAATGATTTGACGAATTTGAAAGGGACCCATTGTCCTCGAAGGCGATGGTGCCCCCACCCTACTCATGTTCGCTCCACCTACATCAGATGGCCGCTCATTCCAAGAGCAACCTGGTTTGATATAGATGGATCAGCCGTCATCTGATTTAGAAATACAACAGTCTCACTACACTTACCCCTCTCTCATTTCCTTCCATCCAAAGTAAAGCATTACACCATCTCTAACAAGAGTTTCTCTTTCAAAATTTTGAATTGATCTCAACTTTTAGAGACATTCAACAAAAAGAAAGACTTCTCGCCCCTTCAACAAGTGTTTATTTTCAAATTTTTAATGAGGACTCGCATACGTATTATTTTAATTAAATGCATACAATTATTATCTATTACTATTGTTAATTATTATTAATTTTTTGGTAAGAATTAATTATTATTAATTAAACATAATTAAAAGCAACCGCTCAAAAAAAAAAAAGTGAATTGAGGCTGCTGCGTGGGAGGCAGAGCTGCCGCGCAACAGCCCCCTAGTCGTCTCTGTGCAGAGAGACGAGTGAGACACAGCTCCGCTGGCGGAGCCAACTCCAGCAGCCACGCGCGTCTTGCGCGCTGCCACATGACGAAGAGACTTGCGTGAAATGGCTGCTGGAGGTGGTCTTAAGGAGACTTTGGATCCGATCAACTGGGCATTCATATGCTTCAACGATAATAGAGGAAAAATGTCACCCGTGACATACTCTTAACAATTATTATAACTGAAAACAGCAACTTCCACTAGTCCATTATTTAGCTCAGTCCAGAGCAGTGCATGCTCATGTAGATAATATTCCCCGATAAACTAACAGAAGGGAGAACTAGAAAAGCCACTATGGCACCTGCTATATGCATTAATAAATTCCCAATGCTATAATACCAATACTATGATGTGAGGTCAGCTTCTAACCTGAGCATCAATAAATTCCAATGCTATGATACCAATACTTAGATGGTCAAAGTGCAGTGCATTTATTTTTCCTTTCTTTTTTTTTCAATTCTCTCTCCCCTTCCTCTCTATTTGGGATACCACGTCCAAGGATGGCCCGGTTCCGTGTAGGTAGGCTCTTATCATGTCTTAAAAAGCGAGGATGTGGCAGCAGTAGTGGGGCAGTGAGGGCAGCAACTGAGAGCTTCTGTGTTCCGCAGCAGGCTCTGTAATATACTTTTATCTAAAAACTTCCAACACAATGTACAAATATCTCTAGATCTACTTCTCCCTACAATCTGCATTCAATCGACAAATGTTAGCAACTGCTTTTGATGGTGGCCTGTTGATCTTCTCAAGCAACCTACTGAACACTAACTTCACAGGAATGCAAGCCACCGTAGTTGGTTTTGATGACCCCGGTTCAATCAGTCCACCCATCCCATTGTCAGATCGACCAAGCATGCATTTACTGCCAAAATTCTGCTCAATGGCAATCGAGGACAGAGTCCTTATTTTCTGTCGTGATGACAGGCTTACTCTCTTTGTCAACTTCTTTGAGATTTTCCTGTTAGGTTGCTGGGCAGCCATTTGGGGAAGGCTCCTCCTCACCAGGAAACCTTTCTGACTAAAACCTCCTTCACCTACACTCTTCAAGGACTTCCTTTCTCGATCTACAGATGGAAGGCCCTCATCTTCATCTCCATCAAACGCTGATGATGGATTTGAACGAGGTACCCGGAAGTTGGCTGTCCTCCTAGCAGTCCTCCATGCTGCGGGAAGACCCATCTTCCTATTACCATAAATTGCTTCCTCAGGCATATCATGATTCAATGGTAGAAGATGATCCGATGAGCCATCTTCTATTGCTTCAATCTGGATGGAGTGCCCAATGATTGAATTCCCATTTAACTTGCTTGTCACAGCTACAATAGGTACTCGCTCTCTTTGATAGCTCACCTGGACCTTTAGATCCACTTCAAACAACACGGGTCTCCTAGCCCCACTAAGAGGATTTCGGCCAATTAAGAATGGATCATAGCGTGCCCCTCTGAAACTCATGTCTTCACAATCAATTATTTTCGGACTCCCAGAATGTTGACCTCTACAGTTCACTCTCGGAGTAGGGTAGTCAAGGTCTCTAAAGAGATGGGTTTCCAGATACTCTTCATTCTCATCAGCCTCATCAATACTATAGTTTAAGTCACTGTAATGGACACGAGAACCCCACTTTGATGATCTTTGCCCAAATATGTTTCCACTTTCAACAGGATGTATTCGATGACTCGAGCCAATTAATGCTTTTCTATCGGTGGCATCCAAATGCCTTCTTGGGAGATTCCGGATATTTCTCTTCCGTTTTAATTGCCACTTGGATACGGCTCGACTCTCAGATACATGGTCATGTGGAAGTACGTGAGATGCATCTGCAGAGAGTACTGAACATTCAGGCTCCTCGCTACTCATGCTTCCATGTTCCTGTGCTTTATGCAATCCCGTAACATCCGAATCTTCTAGAGTAAACAGTTCATCACCCAAACAAACAAGATAATAGAACCATAAGAAAGTGAAATTTCAAATTAACCAAGGAAACATTCAACCGAATACTAGATCAAAAGTCAGTTATCATACCTGAAAGAGAAGTCATCTCATCATTCGTATTTTGCCCTGTTTCTGAAGAATCAGGCTCTGATTCCGATAAATAATACTCAGATGAACCATAGTCACCAGCTCCAGATAATCTAAATGCACTTCCTCCCATCTGACAAGTATTAGGGTAAGGGTTGCCCTCCCCAGATGTAGAAGGAGAAATATCCATCATGCTTCGAGGATTCTCTCTGTCATCCAAAGAATCACTATGGTCCTGTGGCAAATACATGCATCTACTCCGCTTTGCTCGGCAGATCACTCCCATCTCCTCACCTCCTGAATAGAAGAAGTTGGAAATGGTCAAGACGTGAGAATTTCATTGTTAAAATAAAATTATATTAAGGACAGCTATTGTTGGCCTCTACAAAAATTATAAAATATGTCTCCACAGTATCCATAATGAGCTACTGAAGAATTACCATCGGCAGAGCTGGTGTTTTCCACGCTTAGATCACCTACACGAACAAGATGAGCATCATTCATCCTAGGATTCATGAATCCATTCATAGTAATTGAGGATGGCAGCTTCCGCTTGGGAGTGGCAATTTTGAGTCCAAAATCTTGCAATCCTCTCATACGAGGTACATTTTCAAGAAGACCATCTTCCTGAAAGATTTCATTACCGTACCTCCCCTTCTGCGAATATGAAGCGACGTTTGGTATCTCATCCTTGGAAAATCTCCTGATGACGTGAGATGACAAAGGATTATCAGTTGGTTGTCTTCCATTCCCTAGTAATCCTGAAGGCACGACTAAACTCCTTTCAGTGGCCACTGATGACTTGCTTCCAGTAAGTTTATTAGCGATATCGACTTTTCCTTGCTTCCTCAATAGTTCCTTCTCGAGTTCAAGAGCATGAAGAATGGCATCTTCTCGACTAGCATACTTCTCTCGCTTTTTCGTTGGAGTAGCCTGAGATGATTCTACTTTTTCAATACAATCATCAAACTCTCCGCATCGAAAGGCCTTAACACGCTTTGATCTCTCCAAGTTGTACCAGTCTCTGGTGTATTGACAAGAAAGTAAGCTGATCATTCCCATTAAAAATTGATGAATAGCAACCAGTAACATACCCTTAGAGTATTTTATGAGTTAAAATGGGAGTTTGAAAAATCATAAGAATATCTAGTGCACAAATTTGATTCAAAATCAGATGAGAAGCAGACAGATACCAGTAATATGCAACTATTCGGTTCAAAGTGCAATTAATAATTCTAAATTGAGAAGTCTCTAACATTTGAGTGTGGGAATTAAGAAAAAAATAACCAACTACATCCATAAAAATTGGCAAAATAAAATATTCACATGTTATAACTCCTGTAGGCGAGATGGAGAGGTTAAATGTATGCATGGAGGAGCACAAAGTAGAGATGTTAATTGCCTATTCTCAATGGGCTTTTTCATTGGAATGGATTTGCCTTTCCATTACATACGATTAACCCGGAAGAGTAACCCCATAGCTAACTCAGAATTAGGTTTACCACTGTTCCATCTCCTGATGCTTTCTTCACATTGATGGCAAGATGCATCTGGTCACATCCCGAACAGTATATAGTACATAGGAAGGGAACAGGATTCGCAGAACAAAATCATAGCACCACTTACATATTTTTTCAGCTAGAGAAGCAATTTTGCAAATGTTTCAGCTAATCGCTAGTGAACCACGATGTTACCTCATATTCAGCTTAAATTCATAGCAAAATATAAAATGAGATAAAGCAAACCACTAAATTCATTACTGTCGAATGACTAGAACAAGAAGAACGAATTACTAAGCGACCTAGTCTATAGAAGACAAGTGGGAAACTCACATGCTAGCATCTTCTCTGCCCAGGAGCTTGACTGGAGTCCCTGCACGAGGTGAAGTTAGATGAGAATCTGAAAGCTCCTCAGGACCCAATATCTTGCCGGGCCACCATGAGCCGTTCCTCCTCCGGACCCACACAATGGATCCGGGGCTACAATCCGCGGCGCCTGATCCTGAACCACCCTCCATCTCCAACAGACTCAAAACGACAACAACTTCTTCCGCACTGCAGCTACATACATCTAGCGGATCACGCACAAAGAAGTGCCTGCACGGCAGGGAGAGCAGAGAGAGATGAAGGACCGGAGATAGCTCCACGTATGGTAGAGGATTTGATTGATGATCGGACTAAAATTAGGGCTAGGGTTTCCATCCGAATTGGGGATTTTGTTTTCAACAATCTAATTCTAATTCTAGGGTTCTTTTTAGTTAATAATAAAATAAAAAATTTGAGCAAAAAAAATTAAAAATAAAATAAAATTGAAAAACGATTTTGGGAAAGTCGGTATCTGTTTGACCGGTATGTATTTTGTTTCTATTTCCATGTCCGCATCGGCTGATTCCACAATATTTTTCTGTTAAATGACAAAAATAACCATCTTGTTCATGTAATGTAGCAATTTGCGTTTCATAATTTATTTATTTTGAAATAAGCGTTGGATCTTCATTCAATTGATCAATATTGACAAAGTAAAGCGCTCATCCAAGCTTAACATATTGGAGTATCTATAAAATACCAGCATTTTTTTTATAAATTAGAATACCAGCACATAGGTATGCAGACTTTCTCTCCAACAAAATTCAAATAGCACGTGACTTCAAATTAAAAGCATATGTAAATTTTGCTACTTCGCATCGGATGTTGGACAGCAGACTTAGGTCGGGTTTGACAAATTAGGTGCTAAAAACTAAGTACTTAGTTAAGAAACGAAATCTATAAAAAGAAAACATGAATGATAAGGAAGGGAAGATGTTTTGTGATGGGTTAACAATACCGATAAGTGAAAATTGACTTTTTTCATGAGTCAAAACGTTTGACTTATTCATTAGGTGGTTTTTGGTTTAATGATTGTAATTTGGACCATCTTAGCTTATTTTACTCTTTTTCTCCTATTCAATTTCCCTTATAACTAACTTTTATACACTTATTTAATTAGGTTAAAACATATACATCCTTACTCTCTTCTTAATATTGTCAATCACCTTCTTCACCATCACATTTCTTTAAAACTTACTGAATTTCTCCTGCCAAATATAACATTTAATAAACATAATTTGCCTATAGTAGCTTCAAGATAATAAGAGAAAACTATCAAAATGGTCATTGAAAGATTTTAAAACTAACAAATTGCTACTTGAAAGATTTTTTGAAACAAAATGATGACCAATATCCATAACATTTTGGTACTACCGTTAAAATTCCGTAAGTGCCGTTACGGAAAAATGACATGAACGCTTATGTGGCATCTAATAGACAAACGGCCTCGATTAACGTTGAACTTCATCACATACGACGTTGTTTTTGTCCTCCCGTTTTTTTTTTTTAAAGATCTGGCCCAAACAACGCCATCCTCAATCCTGTCCCCTCCCCCAACCGAACGACGTCGTTCTTCCTATCCCCTCCCCCCATCAAACGACACCGTCACCATCATCCCCTCCCTCCCCCATCTGCAATCAAAATTAAGGCAAGTTATTGAAATTAGGGATTTCCCGTCCCCTCTTCTTTACGATTGTAGCCGTACTTTGAGGTTGATGAGGCTTGATCGATCAGCTTTCATTAAAGGGAGGAGGGTTGAAAATGTTCTAGCTCATGAATTGGTGAAGAAATAATAGGAGCACAAATGAACCCTAGTTGTGCTGTTAAGGTGGATTAAATGAAAGCTTTTAATACGGTGAGATGGGGGTTTTATTGAATTTATTGAAGGTTGCATTAACAAGTCATATTTTTTTGTCAATAAACAAGTCGCTGGCTGGTTATTTCCGGGAGTGAGGTAGGGTGATCCTTCGCGTGGCTTGGGCGTATGCTTATCTGGAAAAAAAGGAAGGTCTTTTTGGTCATTCATAATCATAAAGGATTGCTCGTGGAGTTGGAAAAAAATCCTCCATCTTATTCATTAAGTGTTGCAACAAGATACATACCTAAAATTCTTCATGAGATCAACTGCAGCTTTCTGAGGAGTGATAGATTATTCATAGGATATGCTACTCTCAATCTCATCAGGCAGCAGCAGCTTTCCCATCCATCGTGTAGGCCATGCCCCAGGGCCATGGCCAAAGCACCAAAGAGAGGAAATTTTGTCTCCGAAGATCACAACCCAACCGACACTGTTCGATCTTTAAGATGTCTTACATATGAATGAAATAATAAGTAAAAGAAAGTTCAATTTAGAAGGGGTATTTAAAGAAAGTGCACTGTCCTAACAGTATCAATGCCAGTTCGTGTCCATGGTTACGTACTGCATTTTCTGCTGAAGCATCAAGTATTAACCCCAAAAGAACCAGATTTCATAAACAATAGAGGAAGAATGAAATTTCTCCACTCGTACTTGCAGTCTACTCATCAGTAACTAGCAACCGCCACCCCTCATTCTCCAAGCCAACCAACCATATATTTCTATAAGTTACAACTTTCAAATAGAATAATTAAACATAATCAATCTGCATAAACCATCAGAGGAACACCGGCATTTGAGATGGCGCCTTCAATCTCAAATTTACAAAAATGCAAATATTGATGTAAAACATGGCATAAGCATATCTATAAATTCCAGTTGCAAGGGCTCGACCAAATCATCGCACGTGCATTCTGAAGGATCATTGCCCAAACCTAAATTAAGCCAAATATACAATGTGCTTGTTCTTCTAAGGAGTTATTAAACAAACATTTGACATTATATAGAATGAACCTGCGCATGATCTTACTCTAACATAAGATTTACAACGAATATAGTTATAATAATGATCAACAAGGGGTGGGAACGCCTGTAAATACCAATAAAATTGGTCCACCCCACCACTCCTCCCCAAAAAGAAGACGAGGGGGGAAAAAACATAAAGGGAATTAGTAATAGTTCAGGAGAGTGGCTCCTACCATCCTCCTCTATAGTTACCTAGCTCTACATCCATAACATCATCTCGAAGGCATCGACATTTCCGGTGGTTGCCCGTTCAGCGAATGATTTGATGAATTTGAGGGTAGGGGCCCATTATCCTGTGCGGAAGCACCACTGCCGCCCCACTTCTGTTCTACATCGCCTGGCTCGAGGACATGCACCGTACCATCACTCATTCCCAGCGCAATCTGGTTTGCCTCAGATGGATGAGCAGCTATCACCGTTGGGAAAGCAGCAGTCCCACTGCACCCAAAGAAACAGAAACAGAAGTTCCCCAGTAAGTGGAAATTCATATTGCTTCAACCGAAATGGAGGAAAAATGTCACCCAATATACAAAGGGAAAAAGAAAAGGAAGAGCAGCCTCTGCTAGTCCCTTATTAGCCGAGGTGCAGTGCAGCCTAGCTTTATAAAGATAATCTACCTCACTAACCTGACAGTTGGGGGGTGTATGTAGGCAGAAGATGCAATACGGCACCTCAGCCTCAAGCTATCCGCATCAAACACCGCTACAGCTCCATCACAGAAAGCAGCATAGACCAGTAACCCATCACATGAATATATTCCACTCGATATCGGAGCATTGAGATTGTCTTTTGGGGACCACTGTTGGAACAAGGAACAGGTATGGAGTGCATTAATATCCCTTAGTAGCAACAATAATTCCATTCTCATATGCCACCGCAGGTGGCTACGACAACTGTTATCTTACAACATATGTAGCAGATGATCCCAATCTGCATCAGCACAAGCAAGTATCTAAAACATCTCTATAATTAAGCTGCGCCTGGTACAGAGGAATGCACACATCTCCTAACATAATTACGATATGAAACACTATCTTAGAATGGTAATGCCATTACACAGCATTGATGGTATACAATGTTCTGATGACAGAGAGATGGCAAGCCACGCTCAAAAAATTAGGCAACTTACTCTTGGATATGAAGATAATGAAGAGCCCTGCTCAGTAATAACATATCTGCTTAAGATGGAGGGTAAATAACGACAATTGATTGATGCCAATCTGTAGTTTCAACTCGCGTAATAATGATGTCCTGTGTCCTCATCACATGTAAATATACTACATGGATCAAGAGCAAAGAATCTCACTAGCCCATGTTATAATGCATTTACTGTCATAGTTAACCGGTCCAAAATTACAAGGTCTTCCTTCCTACCAA
Source organism: Punica granatum (assembly GCF_007655135.1). Lineage (NCBI taxonomy): Eukaryota > Viridiplantae > Streptophyta > Magnoliopsida > Myrtales > Lythraceae > Punica > Punica granatum. The sequence continues at coordinate 44,545,355 of NC_045128.1, read as the reverse complement.
CAGAGGCAACCTTTAATCTCTGTTCTCTGTTACACAGAGATCAGACATAGCACTAACTGATGCAACAGTTCGGTATTTTCTTAGATTACCTGGCTGACAGCTTAACCTATATTGCCAAGGCATTTCATCTGACTGTGTCCAATATCAGACCAGAAACCCAATTCTGTTTAAGCTCTCCAAACTTCAAGAACATTTCAATCTTATACTGCTTGTTCAGTTAGGACTTAAATCCTGTACAATTCCTTACAATTTGTACTAGGAAAATTACTTAAGAAACCGGTTACATGCTCTGAGAATATGGATTTTTCTTTTCAACAATGAACTAAATTGTTGCGGAGCGCCAGAAGTAAAATAAGGGAATTGCATTTTTGACTCCACGAACTAACCACATGGGAGATCTTTATGCTCTGCTTCCAATGCACTCCGTCAGAGTACTGGATATCTTAAAAATTCAAAGTCCTTAGTGATTGGGCTCTAATGTTGTTAACTTATGTAGCATTGACTCTTGCAAGCTGTTACATAAATCCATCGAATAACTTAAGCAACACACTATCACATGCCCACTTAGGTGTCAAGCAACCATCACTAAGACATTTTTAACAGTTTTCAGAATAATGCTAAATGCTTTTTAGCAGCCTGCATTCATGGGAAAAGCGGATCACTCTGTCCAGCGATAGCATGTCTATTGTTTCAATAATAATCACACTATAATAAATAGAAAAACTTTTATCGGCCAGCAGGGCTCTGATCTTGTTTCATGGATTTTCTCCAAAGACTGAAGAAATATGTGGATTCCATGTAATAGAACGAATGTAGATGAAATATGTGGATTCCAATGATACAAACATATGTTGATTCGCCAGAGTAGACAATTTGTCCTGTTGATAGAAGAGATCATGCTGATAGAAAATTGTAAATACATATCAATCCAGGATAATGATATCCACTAAAAGCATACCTATAAGGTAGTAAATCAAGTGAAGAGTGGCAATGAGAATAATATAGAGCAATTACATCAAGCTAAAAGCGGTAAAATGTGTAGATTAGTTGCAACTTACGGAGCGCAAACATTCAAGCTTGCTATCGTAGACAGCAATTTGACTCTCGTGGACAACCAGAAGGTGGATTTGATCATTGTGGAACTGGACTTTTGTCTCTCCAACCAATGGGGACTGTTGACCTGCAGGTGCTTGAATTAACCTACTCTTCTTCTTCTCCCATCCATCAATGCTCCACATACATAGCTGCACCATCAGTTATGTCAGTATTAAGCCGTGCATTATGAACCAAAGAAGAGTATGCAGAGTTAGATCTCAACAAAAACCATCATCTCTATATGAGATCAATTTAGCACATCGAAGTTCCACTTGTCAATAGCACAAAATTAAAACAGCATAAATGGACGAATTTTGTGCCCCTTAATCCAGCCTCGAGCAGCCAAAAAGATCCTGACCATACAAAGACCCTATACTGCTCAAGCCAAAAAAAAGATGTTCCTAATCTGTTCAGATCAATTTCTAACCTGAGCATCAGCACCAGAGGAAACCAGTGCATTTAAATTTTGAGAAAATGCCAGCCCCGTGATCCGATTCTGATGTCCCTTCAATTTGGTTTTCACCTGCAAACATGCAAAAGTGCAACCGAGGGACAAGCTCAAGACCAAAAGCAGCCAGGTGAGCGGATGATTTTTGAAATTTTGCAGTACACATTAAGCCTCAATTGACAAGCATATATAGTATCCATGTCCAATGCACGATAATCATTTCTTTTTGAAAGTCAAAAAAGAAATGATAACATTAAATCAATCAAATTGTAATACTATTAACAATATTAGAATTCTTAAATCAATGACTATGCAATACAATATTATTTTTAATTTGCTTTGTACTACCCTATACTTCATTTGTTTTATATTCAGTTATCATGTGTTTTCGTAATTTACTATCACATTTTTTTATATCTTTCATGATCATCTAATAATATACTTTTAAATTATTTTTTGGTCCGACCACAGTTAACCCATGACCTGGTCATTTCAATGTCTGGTGCAGTACTGATAACACCACATTAAATGATATGACCGATAAGCATACCTCATCAACCCTCACGTTGTATATCTGAATGGTAGAATCTTCCATGCCTATCGCAATTATATTATTATCTTGAGGATGAAATGCCAAAAAAGTGGCAGCAGGAGGTGGAGACATAAACGTTGTCATGACCTGAGAAGCAGAAAGATGTTCATCTAACCATTTTCTATCTAAAGCCACATGAAACTTGCTTATTCTCACCAGAAAAAGCCAGCTACGAGAGTCGATATTGCCAAAATCTAAAGTAAATGCATCAGAACAGAAAGCAGGCCGAACATCAAACAATAAACCTTAAACGTCATCATGTTGAACAATGAAATCTTCCCACCAGAAGCTGACATGACATAAGAATCATTTTTAGATAGGGCAATGCAAGCAGCAGATTCTTCTGGTGATTTACTGTCACTTATGTCATTTGTCATAAGAGTTCCATTAGGTGGCTGCCACAGCTGTGGTACAATATGTGCAGTAGCCTGGGAAGTATTCACATGAAGAGATGTTAGAAAAGAGGATGTTACTATAACATCATCCATAAGTTATAGGGACTGCATTTTATTTAGATGTAAAACCAACCTTCCCTGAAGGATTCCTTTCACTGCGCTGCCATTTCCAAAGCTTGTGAACGGCATTAGAAGCAAGAGCCAGCAAAGCTAGCCCAGAATTGGTGTATATCAGCCTTACCACCTGTGTATTACGGATAACTTCTAGTCACTAATTACATTTTCATGCAGGTACTCATCATGCTGTTATACAGTTATCAAAGAGGAACTTCTAACTGAGCTGGTGATATTATATATTTATATATATATATATATTTGAACTAGGCTTTTTGGCCCGTGAGTAGCATGGAATTTTCACGACAAATATAATTGTATTTACCAATTTCAAACTTTAATTGGTCTTAGTTAAGTTTCAAAATTGTCATACAGAATTTTTCTTTTTTCTATAGGATAGAATACCTAATAAATTCGGTCAAAAATTAGTATGCCAAAAATTTTGAGGATACATTTGTAGTTATCTTAAGTTCTGAGGATATATTAAAATTAAAATATTTCCAATTATATTTATGCTTATACACTAACATTATTAATAAATTTATTTATAAACTCTTAATTTATATGCATTTATTAATTTGATCCTATTGGATCCTAATTGTATATATGCTTATTACTATGCCACTATTTATTACATTGTATTCAACTTTATATAATACATAGATAAGGAGATGATAAGATATTATATATTACTAAAAATCTACTATTTCATATTCAAGAACAGATAATTATCTTCGTCCTATTCCTATAGGAGCAATTAAATCCTAGGTAGCACAATTCTCCATCCTTGCAATACCTTGAGTCTACTACTATGATCATCACCGGAGTAAGCACTGTATGTTATATTAAGGAATAAAGCAATCTCCCAGATGAAACAGTAATAATCACAGGCCAATAGATACAGAACCAGCAACAACACTCGGCAAAATCAGTGCTCAAGCAAAGACTTCATTTTAAAAGAACACTTCGATAGTAGAAGAAGGATAATTACAGGCTAGACAAATTACATAGGGAGAAAAACCAAAGTAATAGAAACCATGTATATCTCTCATAAATGGGTGATGGCAGTCTATAAACAATCACCTTGCCCGTAGTCAGGCTGTCAGGTAACCGCAAAGTTTTCAGTTGAGAAGGATCAACTGCATCAGACATTTTCCAGGTCTTGATCTTATCGACATCATCGGCAATTCGGGGCTTGATATCAACAAGCCTACCACTCTCCATAGGTCCCTGAAAAGATGTGTGAGACTATCAAAAACAAGCAAACAGTAAAAAGTGAAATTTCACAGAGGATGCGACCCATACCAGACTGTTGATAGAAACAGCTGCCTGCATTCTATCAGGACGTTCTGGCATTGAAGCCATGGAAGCAGAGACGGTTGCCACAGGACCAAGTGCATTTACAATTAAAGGCTGCAAAAGCATTGGATACAAATTATACGTCGTCAACTATATGTAATCTCACAATGGTTGCTCCGTTACAAATGCTCCATTTGATGTGCTTTTGCTGGAAAGTTGTTCTGTTATTTATGCTGAATTAGGCACAGAGAAACAAGAGTAAAGCTACCTTCGAATTCATGGGCTCAGGAGGCGCTCGATTTTTTTCAATAGCTCGACTCTCCAGCATCCTTATCAAACGCATACCATCAGTATTAGCCAATATCTTGATACCACTATCATTTGCCGTGACAGCCAATAATGAACCTTCCTTGTTAAATCTCAATCTGGGACTAGCCTGCAAGAAGAGAGTCAAACAACTTTATATGTACTATTTGACTAGTGCAAACAAAATCTGTATGAGATTGAACTAACAGGCAACCCGCCATCTGCATCTACAGCCGTCAACATGCTGGTATTATCCATATCCCAAAACTTAATTTGGCATTCATCACCAGCAGCTAAGAATCGATTCCTTGTTGTGTCGAACTGGACAACACCTAGAGATCGCTTCCTAAAACCAGAATATGTCCTTTTGATAGCACCCTCAGTTTCATTCCACTCAACTAAGTGAGACTCGCCCTCCTTACTTGTTCCACACGAAAACAGCCTGCAATATGACCGCAAAAATTATACATGCCTCCTGAATGCCGGCACAAATTCATAAAATACAGCAATAATATTGATAAAAAAAAAACAGTGGCAAAACTATGAAGACTTTCTAATTCCCATAATTGCATTAAGCAGAAAATATCTTGCACCTATTTCCTTTACATAACTTCTATGCATTGCACGTATGTCAAACAGAGCCTTCAAAAGCTAATAATCCATTTTTATACATAATATGATATCAATCTCTAACTGATGGATAAGATGTATGTTAGGATCCAAAAGGACTGATAAAAGGGATAGACTAAGAGATGAGGTGATTTGCTGTGACCTTAAGCTCTTGAGAGAACTTGTTAATTCTCCAACGAACACAAACCTAGTTCCATCAGCAGTGCATGCCATAATGTGCACCAAAGATCTAGTGCATCATAGTCCACCCTAGACCTCAACAACCATATAATAGAACTTTGTTAATATTTGAGACGAACACAAACCTGGTTCCATCAGCACTGTATGCCATCATGGTGCACCAAAAACCTGGTGCATCATAGTCCACCCTAGATCCCAAGCAATCATACAACCATGCTTTTATTTTCCCATCAATGGCAGTTGAGAAAATGAACTGCAAATTAATTTGGATTTTACAGTAAATTAGTGGTCCAACATTGAATTCATTAAGCCAGTTTAATAGACAATGCACCTGAATGTTTTCTTTGTAATGAGGGCATACTGAATATACTGGTGCTTCATGGCCTTCAAATGTGTACTGCCTGCGGCCAGCCACAGCATCCCATACCTATCAACACAATACCAATTAAAGGGAGGGAACGTATATATCTATATAATATATATTCTCCTTCTCATGCAAATTGAAATAATACCTTAATTGTCTTATCATCGCCACATGTTACGATACACAATTGCTTGTTTGGATGAGCAAATGCAATGTCATTTACACCCCCAATATGGGCATCAATCTGACGGATAAAGCAGGGGTCAGTGAAAAATAACTGCTTCCTTGCATCACAATCAGAACAGTGATGGGAAGAAAGCTTACTTCCAAATGCTGCCTGAGCTCTCCATGTGGATTATAAGTGTATATCTGGACAATATGCTTCGAAAATGCGACACCTAAAAGTGCAACATGCAACTTAAAATTTTCAATATATCAAAATACAAGCAATTTATACAAACAATTTTGCGTAGAGGCTTAAAGCACAGCCAGTGGAAAAGGTGACTGCTTAGAGAAACAGATTGATATGCATACCCAGTATAAGTCCATCTGGGCCCCAAACACATCTATTCACTGATATAGCAGCATCATTTAGCAAAGCTGACTGGGAGAACAATAATGCAGAAGCGAGTCAATTTCTTTTGAAACTCTTAATGCCATGCTCGTTCATGGACTGGTGATTCTTTAGTAAAGATAAGAAGGAAATTGAACCACCGAAAAAAAAAAAAAGAACCTGTAAAGGCATTGAAGGTGCTGAGATATCCCAAACCTTAAAAGGTTTATGTGCCAACCTCTCCCTCGATCCCACTTCCCAGAGGCTAATTTCACCGAGATAGGTCCCAACTACAGACAATTTGATTATTGCCATCACATCAGACAAAAACAGAGTTCCAACCCTAAGAAATAAGCTACGAAAGCAAGCATCTCGAAGAGCAAACCTAGAAGTAGAGTCTGCTGTTGTGGATGAAAATCCATGCTCATGACATTAGATCCTTGATTAATAGCCCGGACAACAGTTTTAGGAAGGTCATCTTGTGAGTAAACATTTGGAGAATGTGATGCACCAGAAAAGGACACCTGTTGATGGCATTATTGAGCAGATTTTTGTTTCACAGGCACCACGAAAGTATTATTAATAGTCAACCTCATCTAAAGGCTAATATGGTCAACAGAAAGATAAAGATTGAAATTGGATTGGAAAAGAAAGACCTTGCAAACATACATCATCAGATTGGCCTGTGCGAATCCTCTTCATCAAGTGCTCAGGGTCAGCTGGCTGATAATCCATCCCGGTTGCACCACTTGGTGTCCTCGGGTGTTTCAAGAAGGCAGCTGTATAAATCACAAGGAGAGAACAATTATAAGATGTGCAGCAGAAACCCGCAACAGAACCAAACAGAAGCCCCAATCCACACCTGCACCAGAAGTCTGCACAAGGCCAGGGGGGCCAGCTGCCACCGGGTGATGAGGCAAAGAAGGATTTGCACTAGACATCCAACCAGCTATGGCACCAGGGGATGGTGAGACTACAGGCTGAAATGGCTGCAAAGCAGTAATACAGAAGCAACCAATCAGGAGTTGCTGCATATTCAGATTTATTCTTATGGTTGCAGGGTCCTTACACCGTGAGCTCCAATAGGTGGAAATGCCCCAGCCTTAGGGATGGGTCCTACCAATGGATTGTTAGCAGGAGGAGGAGGTCGAGCTCCATTTGCAGTCGGATTGCAAGTATGGTCAACAAATAGGGTCTTTATGTCAGGATTTGACCGTGGATTCTTGCAAAGTTGATGTTGCCAGTTCAGACTGAAAAAAAACAATTTTCATCATTAGCACTAATAACCTGCAATCCATCTGCTTCCTTAATGTGCATGCAGATAAAAAAATGTTTCTAATTACATGTGCATATGCACTTCGAAATACAATAAGGCCAGTGAAATAAAAATCAACAAGGACACATCCAAGAAAACCTCTGATTTATTAAGGTCCTCAGCCTTGAACTCTTGAAAGCAGGAAAAGAAAGCTTATCGCGGAACAGTGGGTTAGCTTCAATAAGCTTTTTAAGTTCCACGAGCATAATATTTCGAGCTGACTTTGTGTCTCCATACTTTGAAAGCTGTTCATTTTGCCTGTCAACAGTCAGCAGGGATATGAGTATTGCTATTTGCTAAGATGAACTTTAGGCCTGTGGAGATGATGGAAATGCACTGAGAGGAAGTACCTGAAGTTATCAAGCGTCAGCAGTTGTGTGATTTCCTTAAAGAGCTCTTCATTAAAGGATGCAAAAACTTTAAGGTCCCTCACAAGAATCTCAACAGCATTCGCTCGATCCTGCCTGATGTATAGAATACAGGAAGGTAAAACTAAATCATATCATCAGTATGTAATTATCCATTTGTAAGATGCATTAACAGACTGTGGCTGGACGCAGTCGTAAACAAAAGGATTTTCTTCCTCTCAGATTCTAGGTATTTCCAAATGGAAAAAGGGGGTGTGTTCGACAATGAAAAGAGATGCACCTATCAAGAGCTTCCAAGTACTTCTGTTTCCTAATCTCAAAGAATATCTTCATTGAATAGCGGTTATCTTCAACTTTCGTAAATCCAGATAGATAGCGTTCGACTTCATCCCATTCACCTGCTTGGACTTGATCTTCAAAATGCTTCATATTAAAGAAAAACCCTGATTCCTGCTCTAGCCTGTATTCAGAAATGTAATGGCGCGTTTGTTCAGAAACATGAACTGTCCCAAAATAACAGGAACTTAATGCATTATGCCCTTTCTCTGGTAAAGCTATAAAGAGGGAAGCTTAGGTCCCGTTGGATATATAAAGGAAGCAACTCTGCCTTTTCCTGAATCAGAAAATTACCTGGGGATCTATTTAGACTGTCATATATAATGATCGAAGGTACCAAAGCTAATCAAACAAACCTTCCTCCTCATGAGGTCAACAAAATCTATGAAAAATCAAAAGATGGTCCATTTGTTGCCCCAGCAGAGCTTAAAGATTAGAAGGAAAATTTATAACCAGAGAAAAATTGAACTCACTTGTGAACAGTTTCTTTGAACTTCTCCTCATCCAAGAACTGAAGAATTAAAAATACCAATTCCCTACTTAACGATGACATCGTCCCTGCAGCACCTAATCGCTCCAGCGCAAAGATTCAATGCTAAACTGAGACAGAGAGGTGATCAGCCCCAGCGCAGAAGGATGCTCTGCAAGGCAAAAGGTACAGCTACATGAGATAGTTTGGCATGCAAAATCAACTCGGTGCGATGTTCTTTAGCTGTGCCTAGGTAATGATTGATTAGGCAATGGTACTTAAAAACAGCGTTCAGGCCTGCTCTGAACCGTTTATCAAAAGCATTCCAGCTAAACTAGAGTTTCTTCACATGGAATCCCAAATAAACCGTACAATCATCGAGAAGAACAGAGATCCAGGAAAAGCTGAGTTCGAGAACCAGAACCAAGAGCTGAGACTTAACGAGCTGAATAATAAGCACGATAATCGAATAACCAAACGCTGTGTTCGCACCTCCATTGGGAGGAGAGGGAGAGAGAGCAGACTGGAGGGCGGCGGCGGCGGCGGCGGCGGCGGCGGTAACCTCAAGTAATATATCTAGGGTTAGGGTTTCCGGCTTGTGAAAGAGTATTTCGCTTGGCCCCTCCCTTCTCCTCCTTTTGTTTTTGCTTTTCTCGCTTGCAGAATGTGTCCTTTTGCAGCTAATTCAGCTGGGCTGCAACAACCCTTCACTTCACTTTTATCAACACTCTTTCTCGCTACCATTAGCAAGAATTGATATTGAAGCCTCTCTCCTTTTACCTCCTCCCGTACACAAAACCCATATGAGATCAGAATTCACATTCAGATATACTGAAATGTCCTCTTTTTTTTTTTATTTCTGCTCCTGTCCCATTCTGTTCTAAACCCTTTTATACTTTCTCTCTCTAAACAACAGAGAGAGAGAGCTTGCTGTATCCAGTGAAATCTCTCTCTCTGATTAGCATCAGCTTTCTATCGCTCTCTTTCTACGAGATACCTCCCAACAGTAGCTTCTCTCTCTCTGTCTCCACGGAGAGAAAAGACAACGTACAGTACGCACTTTCTCCATCTGATTTTCTTCCCATAGTAATATTTAATTAAAGTCTATATCAAAAAGATATTTAATTAAATAAAGAAGCAATTAAATGAAAAAAAGAGAGAGAGTAAAACATCCCCCTACAAAAGTGGCACATCGTCTTTGCAAATCGAAATGAAATATAGGAACGTGGATAGTCTCATATATGATAATTGAATTTCTTAATTTACGATAAAAGCGTGTGTCATTGAAAGAGATAATCAAGTATGTCATCAAGAGATTTTCAATTTCACAACACGTAACCCTTTATTTTCTTCACTTATCTATCTAAACTTACTACTATATAATGGGAAGAATTCGTATCCCCATTAACTATTTTACATAATTTTACTAAATTATCCTCAATATCTTTAATTATATAAGAAAGTGAAATAGAGCATCGCATGCTTGTGGTCAAGTGTAAGACTACTCTTATTTTGAACACACATCTCTTCTCTCGTATTTACACTTGTCTTCCCTCAACTTCCTTTTCTCTCTCCGTTATTCCCTCCCTATCTCACTCATTTACTTTTCTTTTTTTAATTTTAATTTTCACCCAAAAAAAGTTTTGGCTTTTAATGGACTCAATTTTTTAAATTCATTAAATAAAATGAAAATTTCAGAATCAAAATCTATAAATTTCTAAGTCACTTTTTTATTTATGAAAATTTTATTCGATGTCAATTGAAATTTTTATCGTCGCGCTTAAGCGCGGATGTAAATTGACCTTTACTAGATATTTATTCTTATGTAGGCTTGCATGCCTTCTTTATAAAAATACATGAGTGCGATTCGCGCTATGCATGGAATTAAATCTAATTTTAATTCGTAAGACTCTATGGGAACTACCAATTTATTATTTAATAACATAATATATATCAATTTCACATAAATTATAGATTTAGACCCGCACTACGACAATATCTGTGAAATTGATCGCTTAGTTTATACTAAATTTTTAAAATCTAATTTTGAATAGGAGATAATGATATAAATAAGATTAAGATTAAGGGGGAAAAATAGTTGGATGGAGATCCACGATTAAGTCTTTAAGTGTGGAGGGGAGAGAAGAATAAGAGAGTTTATCAGAGAAAAAAGTGGATTAACAGAGATATAAGATAGAGTAAATTAGAAATTTATCCCTGAATATAATGATTAATATGTGATAACACATGATTGTGCAAGAAAGATTTTTAATTTTTAAATAATATGTAACATTTAAAATTAAGTATATTATGAATTCTCATCAAAGAAAAATATATTATGAATTAAAATTGTTTCACTTAAAAATTAACGCTCCGTTTGGTTATGGAGTTGGAATTTTATTTCACTCCAACCTAATGGACAAAAGTAGATATTATTTATATATAATATATGAAGAATTTATTTTTAAAAATTGATTGTAATAATAGTTAGAAAAAAGTAGATGTGAGAATTTATTAGTAAATATAAGAAAATGACAAAATAGTGTATATAGATATATGGATATAAAAGTATATGCGAGAAATTTATTATTAAAAAATATATTATAATAATTGTTAGAAAATTATGTGCGAGAATTTACTATTAAAAGGAAAAAAATAATAAAAATAATGATTATTTTGTTGAATTGATGAAAGAATGAAATGGAATGGAATGAAGTAAGATTCCAATTCCTCTTGAACCAAACGACATCTAAATGAGTTTAGTCCAAAATTGTTTTTATCGAGGAGCGAAATTTTACAGTGCGTTTGATTTCAGAGTTTAAGTTTTGAATTTGTAATTTTGATTTTGATTGTGAAAAAAAGATAAAAAAAAATGTTGGGCATGTGGACCCCACTAGTTTTGTTGTGTAGCGCATTGGATTGCATATTAAATAATATATGGGGCCCACCAGTTTGACTTTGAAAAAATATATTTTGTTGTGCAGTGTATTGAGTTAAAGTTAAAGTTAAAATTTTAAACCGCAACTTCGAAAATAAACGGAGCATTATCTGTTTATTTGTTTTGACAAACAAATTTTAACTCTATTCCATTTAATTCAATTTATCTTAAATTAAACAATACAATTATTACTTTCTCTAAACTATTTTTTACTTTTTCCACAATTCAACAACACAAATCATTATTTTCTCTCAATTATTCATTACATTTTCACACTTTTTTCATAATTCAACAATACAATCATTACAACAAAAAACTCAACTCTATTTAACTTTAAAACCAAACACAATATTAATGTCATAAGCAAAGTTTTTGTTTCCTACTCCAAAATTACACGATTTAAGATAAATATCTTATGAAAGTACAACAATTAGAAATTACACATTTTGAAATTAAAAAAATAATTTTTATGTAAAAAAGGAAACAATGTGCCAGTTTTTAAAGTATATATAATACAAATCTAAGTAATTGTTTTAAGAAAACAAATATCTGAAAACGAAAGTTACCTAAGGTGCTTATTAAAAAAATAATTACTTTCTCTAAGACAATGACCGGAATTATATATTATATTGTCATTAATTTTTACTATCAATATTTTATTCAACATAATTTCAATACAAAATATATATTATATCTAGTTTGACAATTTAATGCCCTTGTCAATATATATATATATATATATATATATATGACGTACTTCTTTCGATGACTTTCACAATGATGTGATATAGATCCATCTTATTTCTATCATAGAAACTCTACGTAAAACTCGCTTTAATCCGATACAATTATTGTACAACAGAAAAAAAAAAGAAATATTTATATATATTTTTTGCACATGAATAATAATCTATTTAAAAAGGTATTCGAGATCAAACATAAATTCATAACAACCAATTAAATTGAATTACGATAAAATCTTTTTAATTTTTGTCCGATATCAAAATCCAATACAAACTTTTCTATTTTACTCTAATTATTATTATTTTTATAATTCAAACAGTAAAATTCAATTGAATTATCCTTACTAGATTGAATTCTTGCACACAAAGGGAAGTATAACTAATCTTTACAAATCAATCAGCAATTCTAAGCTTCTTTCTCCACTCATCAGCTGTCTTACAATATGTATAATATATATGTACATATTATTCATACAAGTTCTTTTAAAGAATTCCGAAGTGGTCTGTACATAAAAATCCAACTGCAGTGCCTCACATTTCCCTATAGGAAAAATTGGAACCTTGTGGCTCTACGAGTGTTTCAATTTAGCGGTGGCTCCTTGTCCAGCAACAGAGCTCGTTGATGAACTTATGTAATCCTCTTCTTCTATATGCACAAGTATTTTCATCAGATCATCCACTGCAAGCTCCTAGTCACAGCCTGACTTCTACCACATCGCCATCTCTGAGCTCAGTACTCGGAAGTACCAGCTGCCCATTGACCACCACCAGCTTTCCTTCCAGCCCAACTCTCCTAGCAGCATCTGCTGCAGTGCTCCCACTTCTCAACCTCATTATATCGCCCCGGGGCCAGCATACTATTACCACTTCACCGAGGCTAATGGGCTCACTAGGCTCACTATATGGTATTCTACCTTGCTTCTGGTGGCTACTGATGGCTTCAGAACGGAGCTGCTCTTCCCACTGCAGCATCGTCCTCAGCAGTTGCACCTATAATTCGTTCCACCATCAACTTTCTGTCAGAACTCGGATAGACGTCATCCACTGAGTACTAGCTTCAAACAGATCAATTTATTTTTTTCCCCTAAGTCCTGGAGCTGCATTTAGGCTCTAATTATAATATTATATATACAATGATAGTGGCTAGCTTCTTTGGCATCTTCGGATTTGAGCAACATCAGCAACGAATTCAAAGAAACAAGAACAGTGCGATGCCAACCTTGTTATTGATGCCAATTTCCATGGAAGATGAAGTGATAGATCCTGTGGTCGGTCTTGATTTGGCAGACTCAATCTCCTTCCCTTCAAAAACGTTTGAGACAATGCTCCAGTACTCAGATTCTTCTTGCTCTGTCAGATCAATGATTTGGATGAAGGTTGGGAGGAGGCGCTCAAATTGGTCTTGCTGCACAGATGAGACACTCTTTTAAGTTCTACATGTAAATGTAGAACATAGACACGACAACTAAGACCTTCCAGATCGAAAGTTAATACTGGGACATGTAAATGGACCTCGACGGATTTAACTGGTCTCTGATTCAGAATTATGAATGCAAGAGGCTCACCTTGTGGTACATACCATCTCGACAAAGGGTGTACTTTTCAAGGCAAGTGCACCAATCCCCATGTCCTGGTTCACACCACCACTCATCAGACACCTGAAAAAGCCACTAAACTCGCCGCATCAGATACCACTCTATCCTGCAAATACCCAACCCTAGACTCTGATTATAAAGGAAGAATGATTTCATGGTCAACAAGACTCTTGTACAATTGATCAGTTTTATATGGGGGTTTGATAATTCCTAGATTTGGATGTCCTTCCTTCAGGATCCAAGACATGACCTTTTTGTATAATCTTGCATAAGCTTCCCAACGCTTAGTTTGGAATGAAGATCTTCGATCGGCCACTGCTTCCGATGCTGCCAATCCAAAGCTTACAGCTACTAATAATTCTTTTCCACCCTTGTCTACCCTGTGTATTTGATGGAACAGAACTTAATGAGAAAGTCAAGAACTTGGATAGCACAAGTACTAGCTAATCTAGTCAGACTGTTACCTGATTATAACAGCAGCGAGCAAGTGACTTCCCTCTACCCTAAGAACTGGATGTCCAGCTTTCAAGGAACCATACTTTTGAAACAAATCATCTTGATCTTCCACTGTATCCCGATCCTCAATATGTCTTGCAAGATAGGTGGACTCAGATTTGCCCGCATTGCTAACTGAGGGCATCCAATTCACATTTTCTTTATAGAGCCAATGTGCAGCATGTCCATGTTCAGCATATTCATGCATCCTCTGAAATATTTCATTCATTGATATTACATTTAATAGAGACACATATGAAGAAACAAGCACCTAAAAAATTTTCCCACCTGAGTTCTTATTTGAACTTCCAGAGGCGAGCAGTCAGGACCTAGTACAGCTGTATGCAGAGACTGCCACAACAATCGTAGATAATATTACCAAGCAATTTTGTGACTGAATGGATATCACATAGAGGCATTCGTAATAAAAATGTTCACAAGACTAGCAACTTTCAAATCCTTATATACACAATCCTTTTAATGATAAGGACCTTGGGTAAGATCATGCCTCATTCTGACATGTTCGCTTAAGTTACAGGTTATGCAGAGTCAGAATCGAGTTCATACTGGAAAACTGGCTTGATCTTTCCATCCAAAATTCAATACATAGCTCCATGATAAAATGTAGAATTTTCAACACCAGTTACATCTTCAAAAATCAGTAAGTAGCCTCCCTTTAACAATATCATTCCTAAGGAAGTTGAAGTAGTTTGACCTGATAACCACTAGGCTTTGGGTTCACTATGTAGTCATCAAATTCGCCATCAATGGGGGTCCAGAGCCTGCTCAGAGAGGAGACAGCAAATGAGCTAAACCTCAGGACACCCATGACATAGAATAGGGGGAATGCATTATACAGATCACAATTTACCTGTGGACAATATCAAGGAAACTATAACAGCACTGAACTGCTGGACCATGCAAGCTTCCATTCTTGTCTCCAATGACAACTCTCAGTGCACGAGCATCGTATACTTTATTAATGCTGACATCTTTACGTTTCATCTATAGTAGTACAGGATGCATAGGCAAATTTAATTACAATATACTATCAAGCATGGTGACTTGTGCAACTATAGTCCAATTAGCAGTACAAGGGCCCAATATTGTATCTTAGTGGACTTTCATGAATTTGAACGTGCATAAAACTGTTCCTTTTCGAATAAACAATACCTTGCTGTGGATGCTATACAGGCTTTTAAGCCGACTAGAAAGAGTAATCTCCATTCCCGGAACATACCTGCAAGTTCATGGCTAAACTAATGAATGCCCCTGCACTAATAACATGATGGATACCTATCACAAACTACAATAAGGGAAAGATGATTGTCAAAAACTTTACATACGAAGTTGATATTAGCAGCTCGCGCTCCAGTGCTTCCTCACACACATCCATAGATGCCAAGGCAACAGCAGCGTCTCTAACAACCTTAGGTTTTATGAGCTTCTCAGAATTCTTTCCAATGTCCATAATATACTTGCTTCTTTTTCTCCGATCTAACAAGATATCGAAAGGCACTACAGCTTCCAAGAGATCCTAAAAGTGAAATGGGAAATAAAATATAAATAAATGACTAGAATGAAGATTTTAGTGATGATGCACATTTGCATTTAGCACTCTGCTACAACAATTCCTGCAAGCCAATGCAATGCCATGAACAAGGCATCTAACTATCATGCACCGCTAACTTCAAGGAGTTTGGCCTAGCGGTAAGGAGGAGCTAAAGTATCCACCCGATCCCGGATTCGAAACCCCTTGGAGACACCAAAGCACCTTTGGCGTGATTACCCATTCCGTGCGCCGCCGGGGAGAATTAGTCGGGCAAATCCCGGACAGCCCGAGTTAGCCAAAAAAAAAACTATCATGCACTGCTACTTCTTATATAAAGAATATTGATGAATTTATTTCATGTGTCAAATGAGTGCTCTGCTGGAGACAGCATAAGCAGAGAAAATGAAATGACTAAAAACAGCAGAATGGTTCTCTCGGAAGAATATTCCTACTCCAATTTTTAAATAGTATTTCATCCAGAAGTAGCATATTTCATCCAGAAACTTCGGCACCTGAATAGAAGTGTGCAGACCAGCTATTTCACCCAGAAGTAGCAATGTGAGAAACAAAGAAGAAAGAAGGCACTACTTGCCTTCATAGTTTTTGTGTTTTCATCCATAGGAAAGCTCCCGTCGCAATTTATAGACCCATTGTTCTCATCAAAAGGTGAAACGCTGGCTCTTGCTAGTATTCTTCTCTGATTTCCTGCTTTGTTGGTCGGGCTCCACATGGAGGCTAGATCAGCTCGCATCTTCCGGAACACATGCGGCTGCACACATGACAAATTCATAGTTAAATCTTCTGATGGTTGCCAACAATTACGCACCACAATAGCCATTATGATTATTAGAAAACCTGAATAACTGCAAAACAGAGATCTTCCAGTTCAGCTTTCATTGCCCAGAGGCCCAATCTAGAAGCAAGTGAACACCAAATAACCAAGGTCTCCTGTGCAACAGCATGAGCCTTTGGCAATGGCAGAGCATAGCTGCAGGGTAAATCATCATCAAGAAGCAAAACAGACAATAACATATGAATCCAGACAATGCTTGGCATTTAGCAAGGCTGCCTTAAATCACCATAAAAGTTTTAAACAAAAACTTGAAAAACCACTCTGTAGGGAGTGAATGCACTGTTAATACAAAAAACTTTTTGAGGCGAATACATGGTTCTCATGTTGTGAAGACGATCGGCTAGCTTAATAAGGACCACTCGTGGATCATCAACCATGCCCAGGAGCATAACTCGTAAATTATTTGCCTGACAGAAGAAAGGGCAAGATGCAAGAATCAGACAGGGCATATAAGAGTCTCCAAGAGCAACACAAAGATGTCCATGAGTTGACTGCATGGGTAGGATGTTCCCAATAGCTAACACCATTTTTTGGCTTGAGCCAAGGAAAGATATTTTAAAGCATACTATCAGCGTCGTTATGTTTGTTCATCATTGGCAGTGGCAAGACCAAGAAAATGTCAAAGCTGTAATGAGTTGCATCCATTTCTACACTCTTCATTCAGATGATGCTAAGGAATGAAATCTCAAAGTTTCGTATGTGGATCATCTGGCTGTTCACAATAGGTGACAACACATCCCATTTTCTTCATTACAGAAAGAGGAGGAAAGGAAGTAAGCAATAAAATGAGAAGGAGCAGGTATAGTTCGTTGCTTCATTGTAACAGTTTCCGTTGATTATCAAGGATGATGGTGACAAGCACAAACACAATATTTAGATGTCATACCTCCTCCTGACCAAAGTTACCCTGGCTCAGATTTACTCGACGGTGTCTCCTGAGTAGCTGTAAGATTAAGACCACTATTAAGAGAATCTGATAGAATAAAAGAGACAGTGAATGAACTGCAACAAGCAGCTTTACAAAAGTACCTGATTGATATAACTTAACCTGGACACACCTGCTACCAGTTTTGCTACATCATCACCAAATTCTTTTTCGATGCTCTGCAAACTTTCACATGTATCGTCGACCACATCGTGGAGGATCCCGGCCACAACTGTATCAACTGCCTGGCAAAGACTCGTTTTAAGGAGGAATTACTACCAGAAGCAACATAAGGATCAAAGATACAGGGGAGAGCATAAGAGCAAAATACATACTCGTCTGCCGCTGGAAGGGACCAACATTGCCAAGATTCTTCCAGTGTGGATGCAGTGGGTCAGATAAGGGTCTCCTGTTCTACGCAACTGCCCGTGATGGGCTTTCTTGGCAAATGCAATGGCCTTCCGAACCTGCCCTAACAGACAGCAGTAGGACACTGGTGTTTAAAGTGAAAGAGCGCGAATCAAAGTCGGATCGCAAGTATTGATTGGTAAACCTTGGAATCGTTGAATATTGGGCAGCCGGTCACGTCAACTCCATCAAGCATAAGAGAACCTTCAAGCAACAAACAAATTTTATTTTATGGTTCTTTTCAATGCCCAAGCGTCAGCAACTGAACCGATAATTTCTCCCAGCTCCTCGTTTCTCTGGGTTAAGACATCTGGTAACTACGCTACCGATTTGATACGAGAAATTCGCATGCATAAGACTAAGCACCACCCGCACTCAATCACGGATAAAAGTGATTTAGAAGTCACTTGATGATCAAGCTCGAGTCCTTGGCAGAAAAAGAAGAACGAGAAGTTTGTCGCGGAGTAATTGGAATTTACCAGGTTGCTCCTCCACTCTGGGCCAGAGGAAATCGACCTTAGTAGAGAGACAAGCACCGGAGGCGATGGCGACAGCGGTAACAGCGACATGAGTGATGGCGGAAGCAACGGCACCGTGGAGCGAGCCGGATCCCTTGGCAGCGGCGGCGATGACGTTGGCGGAGGTGAAGACGACGGAGCTGACGGAGGAAGAGACGGAGAAGGAAGGAGCAATCTGGTCCAAGAGGCAACGGAATCGATGGCGAGGATTGTGGCGGGGGTGGAAGCGGCCAAGGAGCGGGAGCTTAGAGGACCCATGGACAAGCATGACGGTGGTAGACTGGCATGAGCACATCGACCCTCCCTCTCTCTCTCTCTCTCTCTCTCTCTCTCTCTCTCTCTCCACCCCCCCAAACAGACCAGAGCCAGAACCTCTCCCCCTCGGTCTGGCCGAGGCTGTGCTGTTTTGTTAGTTGGTTCGGGTTGGTTTCTGTCTGATAATATAAATAAGCCATTCCGTTGGTCTTAATATTTTCTAATAGATTATTATCATAATGATAAGGGAAATTTTTGAGTTCCGTAGATGAATTTTAGTCATCGGTCAAGTATAAAATTAAAATTCTTGTTATACAAGAGTTTTGATTTTTATACAAACTAAAAATTCTTGTACAACAAAAGACCTAATGATAATACTTTTTACTTACCCAAATAATAATAATAACAACAATAATAATTATTATTATTATTATTATATTTATTAGTAAGACCTATGAATGTGTGGTGGGAGAGGCCCCTTTTGATTGGGATTTTTGCTCTAGAACTATTTGCATGGCCATGGTCCATGGAGATAATCGGGAAGGAAAAAAATGAAAAGCAATAAAAATCTTTAAAATAAAAGGCAAGTTAATGTTGCTCCCGTTTCCTCTTGATTGGGATTTTTGTTCTGAATTTATTTGCATGGCCATGGTCCATGGAGATAATCGGGAAGGGAAAAAATGAAGAGAAATAAAAATCTTTAAAATAAAAGGCAAGTTAATGTTGCTCTCGTTTCCTCTTGATTGGGATTTTTGGTCTGGAACAATTGCATGCCCATGGTCCATGGAGATAATCGGGAAGGAAAAATATGAAAAGATCGTTGACAGTCAAACTAAGACCTCCCACTTACTAAATGAGTGCTCTAACCAACTGAGCTACGAGAGCACTCATGATAATTTTTATTATTATATCATATTATATTATATTATTATGATTAATTATTTTAAAAAACATGATCATTTCACTTTATTTTATTACACTATATACGAGATGTGAAAGTAGGGCCCATAGGGACCAGCAGGCCAGTGGACTTCATTTCCCCACTCGCCCATCGGTTCCTACGGACCTACTTTCATATCTTGTTTTCATTTTTTTCTAAATAAAAATTGACAAGGAGTGAATTTTTTAAAATGACGGGTATAATCTTAATGGTTGGATCATTTGGCCCGATGAGTTGGCCGTATTACCTACCACATTAAATTAGGTTGGATATCAAAATAGCATCTTAATTAGATTTGATCCCAAAATACTAAAAAGAAAGGAGAAATTTTAAAAAAATAAAGAAAAATAAAAATGAAAAAAAAGGTGATCGTATCTGTCAACTCGTCGGACTAAATGATTTGATCATTAAGGATGTGTTTGTTTTCGGAAAAATATTCAATTCAACTCAACTCAACTCCACTTATCTTCAATTCAACATCACAATCATTACTTTTTTTATTTTTTTAAATTTTTTAACCATTCAATTCAATTTTTAATATTAAATTCTCTTAACTATTCATTACTTTTTCACAATTCAACTCCACAATCATTACTTAATCATTATTTTCTCTCAATTATTTATTATTTTTCACATTTTTTCTCATAATTCAACCATACAATCATTACAAATCAATTAAAATCAAAACTCAACTCAACTCAACTCTCAATCCAAACGCACTCTAAGATTGTATCTGTTATTTTTAAAAATTAGTTCTTTCTCAACTTTTATTTAGAAAAAAATAAAAAAAATGGAAGAAGTTTGTATAGAAAATACTAGATATACAAATTAGACTATATGCAATATTTCTTTTTCTTTTTTCAAATTTTAGATTGAGAGAGGGGAGTTTTTTCTCACTCCCGATATTTCATTTTCTTTCTAATTTCCACATTTTTGTAATGATTGAATAATGATCATGATGTTAGAATATCTAGAAAGTTACTAGAAGTTTTATAAATTTTAATAAGTCTACGAAAAAAGAATACTTTTAAAGATGGTATAAAATTATAAATATATTTTGTGTCTTTTTATTGGATTATATAAAAAGGAAAATAGAAATTATCTAGATATGATTTTTAGGTATCATAAAAAATAAACCCGCAATGAAGTGCAAGTTGTCGCACTAAAAAGAATATTACCATGTTATATTTTTGTTAGCCTTTTCTTATGTTAGTGTTTCAAATATTTGAATTTTCTAAAGTTCAATTAAAGATAATAATGATAGTTATCACATGACGATAAGCTTATAATTCATGGACCTACAAACACTCCGGACACGTTATTTTTAGACAGTTGGAAATAGTCATTTGAGACAGTTTTTTAGACCCGTGGCGAAGTGTGAATATTTTACCTATTGTAGCCTAAAATTCTCGGTAAGAGTACAATAACCTCAAATTGGAACTTATTTTGGAAGCCTTGCGTTCTGAGGAGGGACGAAAACCAAAAAAGTGGTGGTGATGATGATACGATATCAATTGGCATTCTGAATTAATATTTGTACCCAAACATCCGTTCTTTGTTATTCACGCAAGTTCCATGTTCTGCAATTGACGAATTATGTCAGCGTGAGTACCCCTCAAGTTCACTCAGCCTAAAAAATATGAAAAAAGAAGGCATCTTTAACGCAGAAGATGAAAAGATGGCATAACCACTAGCCAGAATGAGCTGCTCTGGAAATGGACCTGTGCCTGCAATATACACAGAAAAACATGTCGGGATGAGGAACAAGTTAGCCCTTACTCAGCTGAGCACATCTACCAATATCTCGAGTTGATACATGCGACCTGAAGACTCTCAACATATAGTTATCTTGACTTCAAAATGTAAATGCCCAACACTTTTAAGCTTCTTCACCAGCAGAACCAACAATGACATTGATATCCATACACCTGCAGAGTAAAGACATGTCAGGAAACATCAGAAGCAGAGAATTAGAATGGCCGGCATATATTTGATAAATGATAAGTGGAGAGGAAGATCAAAACCAGAAGATCAGAAGGATGAGGTTCCAACAGAAGAGTAGCCAGCGGCTCTCATCTCCTTGAGTGTCCCAGCCAACCAGTCCAAGCCCTCATAAAGGCCATCTCCCCTCAACGCGCAAGTCCCTTGTATATGCCACTTTCTGTTCTTCAAATCAAAAAGCCCCAGTCCTTCACAAACCTCCATCGGTGTCATTGCTCCTTTCTGTCAATGCATATACCCAAGAAGTTATATTAGAAAACTTCTTTTGCATTGAGAGCAGAGTAATAAGTCAAACTGGTCCACCACCACCACATCACAGGTCAAGGAGTAGGGAAACCATAAGACTGTCAAAATAATAAGGCATACCATGTCCTGTTTATTGGCGAATACCAAGATGACACTGTTGAGCATGAATGGATCACTGATGATGGCCTGGAGGCAGATAAAAGTGTCAGCAGAATTATTCCCTTCTCGAAACTAGAATTATGAATTCAGCAGAGCATCCTAATGTTACAACCTGAAATTCTGCCTTTGCCCTCCCAATTCTCTCTCGGTCCAAGGAATCGACGACATAGATCTGCAGCAAAGTCATCACCACAGAAACATGAATTTCTTCTACGTCACCATTTAAATTATGGATATTAACAAGAAGAGGAGAAAAGCACACGAGCAGCACATTTGCCGCTCCCAGTTGCTTTCATGCAAGCAACATGATACACAAAACCAAAGCACCAGTCATAATTACCAGCCCATCTGTATTATTAAAGTAATGCCTCCAAAGTGGTCTGAGTTTCTCTTGTCCACCAACATCCCAAACTGTAAATACCACATTCTTATACTGCACTTTCTCCACGTTGAAGCCTGCAGGGTGAAAAAAATAAAAAAATAAAATTCAGAGTGAGTAAGTAACACAACTGGAAATAACAGGAACAGTAGAAATTCAGTTAACAAATTGGGTGACAGTATGCAAATTAACACGTTTAAGTTAGACTGAGGTGATATACAGAGCTACGTAAAGCTAAGCATGAATTCCCCCAGACTGGTGCTGGAGTATTTACTTATTTATAGGCAGCGCCACCAACTAGGCGGGATTGATAATCTGAAACACCATAAATTACTGAAAAGGTTGTTAACCCTAGACTTGCATTCATTTAAGCGGTCAAGCATAATGCCTAATTCAACATGACAAATTTCCTTGCCTGAGCTAAGACCTCAACGAGTTATGATAGACCAACCCCCTATCAGAACAATCTTATAGGGGAAGTGAAACATGTCGAAATTAAAGTGGAATGGGGATGGATTAATAAGGAGGAGTAATCAATCAAAGATCTAAGATCCAGTCACTGACGCCCTGAAACAGACAGATGGCCATCAAGAAGATAAACTTATTCAGTGACTTAGACCAGGTTCTTTGACATTGAATTGTAATAAAATGCTAATGAAAGTGCAGTAAGATTAAGAATGGGCCCTTTGAATGGCATTTTACGTGCATTAGGCATAGAAAAGTGACTCGTATCTAGCGAACATCACAACCCAAGCAATAAATCCCAAGTTGAACACCGAAACGAAAAGGTTGCGGGTGGAAAGGAACCTACCAATTGTAGGGACAGTAGATAACACTTCTCCAATGTGCAGCTTGTATAGTATGGTTGTTTTACCAGCTGCATCCAAGCCAAGCATCACTACCTACAGATGTGAAAACCTAAATAATCAATTTAATGGATGAATGATGTTGATCAAGAGATGCATGATGTCGATCACTACCTAAATAGCAGTCAATTAAGGGTTAAAGACGGATTCGAAACAGCAGCAGAAGAAGAAGAAGAATAAAAAAGAGGAAGAAGAGCAAGCTCAGGTGATTGTGTAAACGGGTCCGAACTCGCAGGGGCATACACAGAGAGAAGTTTTGGGGGTGGGGGTGGGGGTGGAGAAGGAGTAGAGAGAGAGAGCGTACTCGCATCTCGGTGTTGCCGAAGAAGGTATCGAACAGCTTGCGAAAGGCTTGACCCATTTCTTTGCTGCCTGCCTTTGATTCTTGGATCGAAGATTAGATGAGAGAAGCAACGGAAGAGAGCCGATAGTCTATGAGCAGAATTAGCTAATTCCTTTCACAGATAGATGATGATCTCGCAAACTCGGACTCAGACTTGAGAGAGAAGAGAACCCCCGAAATTCCAGTTTCCTTCTTTCTCCCCTACCCTTCAAAAGGATTAAGGGTTAATTTTTCACAATATAAGATGACTTTTTAAAAATTTTCATTACATAACAGGGTATTTACTTAAAATGACATATGATTTGTCCGTTTTGTCAAATCTATCATATGTTTTTTTTGTCAAATCTATCACATGGTTTACTTTTTGTATCAAATCTATCACGGCGTTATCTTTTCCGTCGATACCTAACGGTCGTGCTGACGTGGCAAATGGAGAGATAGTGGGCCACACTTGCCACGTAGGCGCCACGTCAACACGACCGTTAGATGTCGACGGAAAAGATAACGACGAGATAAATTTGATGCAAAAAGTAAACTATGTGATAGATTTGATAAAAAAATATGATAGATTTGATAAAACGGGCAAACCATGAGCCATTTTAGGTAAATACCCCTTACATAACATATATGTATTTACACGACATATATCGTATTAATTTTATCAAATAACCCTATTTGAAATTTTTTGCACAGCATAGTAGGAGTGAATTTTTTTTTTGCAAATGCCAAACAGAAAGCTAAGGTGGTCAACATTTTTGACTCAGCTTTGCATAGATGGGCAATTTGTGAGGTCCATTCCCTTCTCCCCTATTTTCTAAGGGCAAAGTAGATCTCTCTCTCTCTCTTCTTCTTCTCCATGCCTTCTCCTCATCTTCTACTATCTTTATCCTCGATGCCATTATAGTTGTCAGAATCGTGATTCGAATCGTAAAATTGTATGATTCTACGATTCGGAGGGGGGGAATCAATTCCGATTCTATGGGTTGAGTCGAAATACCTAGAATCAGTGCTGAATCGGGCCAAGAATCGCGGAATCGTATAATCGGACCGATTCTAGGATTCTGGGTTCAGCCTAGACTCGGGCTAAGCCTAGTCTAGCCCCAGACACGGGCCGAAGCCTAACTCCTTTTTTTTTTGTTCCCCTTCCCCTTTCTTCTTCATCGGCTTTTCACCATTTCTTCCGGACAATCCAGTCCCACCCTTTCCTCTCGATCAACGACTCCAGTCCCCTAGTCACCGGCTTTTCACCCTTTCTTCGACCAGGTACCTTCACGGCTTTCACCGTCCGAGCTTCGATTGAGAGAGAGAGCTAGCCTATTCATTTCGTTATGGGGAATCAATGCTTCGGGCCGGTTTCATGAAATTTATGAGGTAGAAGATTCCACTCGAGGAGCTCCATAGGAAAGGGGAGCAGAATCGTATATGGCAGTGGTTTTCAGATCAATCACAGATCTGGTTGATTGGTCGGGCTTCAGCTCCCAAGTCCTGCCCATCACTCTGCTTCCCGATTGTAGCTTCTCATCTCTTGAAGTCATCTTGTGATTGTGTGATTATTTTCTTTTGACTTTCTACAGTTTGGTTTCTATTGGGTAGTATCTGTTGAAAGAATTCCAGTTCAAGGTTTGATTTTTGTTGTGTTCTTAGGGTTCAACTTCATTCTCTTTAGGGTTTAATTGATTTTGAGAATATGATTGAACAGAGGTTTTTGGTTTTTGATCAGAATACACCTTTGCTTGTTCTTCTTTGGTTGTTTAAATTTCTCAATTTCTTGTTATGAGGAGATGAAGATCAATTACCTTATGCGAATAGGCTGCTGCTATTTTGAAGATATAAATCAATATTAATTATCATTATCAAAGATGACTGTTTACAAAAGTTTACATTATATTTAGATGGAAAAAAGGAAAGAGATAATTTAAAAAAAGAATTCGGATCCATGGATCATTCTTGAAGATTTCTTTAGTCCCTATTAGTTCCCGTCTTCTTACCATATGAGTGTTAATTGCAGAAATTAAATCGTTTTATGCCCTCTCAGTTGCTGTATAACGCATTGTTCTTACACTCACATTCACTACAAAATCGAGTAGCCAAATGAATGGTGAAAAAAAAGGGAAGAATCTAGTTACTATGGATGGACTCTCGAACCTTAAATTTCGATAATTTGTAACGATATTTTGTATTTTTATAACTTATTATTGATTTGTTGGTTTGTGGTCTTTATTTGAATGAACAATGATTGATTTTTTTTGCTTAGAAAAGTATGCTACATATATATATGTGTGTGTTTTTTATAATTATAAGTAGAATCTTACGATTCACGATTCTACAATCCTCGACCGATTTTAGGTAGAATCGCGATTCTGACAACCTTGGATGCCATCATCATCTTCTTTGTCATCACCATCGTTCATCTTCATCATCATCTTCTTCTTCTTCTTCACACACAGAATGGCACACAGGCCAGCCCTTCCTCATTCCTTTTGCATCTTCACTGTCATTCATAATCACCATCTCTTTCCTTTTTCTTCTTTGGGGGGACACACACTTCCCTTCCTCTTCAATCTTCAACACATCATCTTCCTCAACCCTCTTTCCTTATGCTCATCATAGTCATCGTCATCCCCATCATAGTCATTTCCACCCCCATCATACTCACATATATATATATATCCCTACCACAGTCATCTACATCGCCCGTCTCACCATGTCATTGCCATTATCTCCCCATTTTCCTTAGCTTGGTCATACTCATCACCGTTGTTGCGGCTTCCTACCTTTGCTACTCTGCTTCTTGCTGCTTCTTCGAGCCCCCTTAGCTATTGCAGCTGCTGGAGAACTCCTCTAAACAGTAGCAGAGATAGTAGTTCTCGATGTAATTGTAGCAATTGCGAGAATATGGAGGAGAAGAAGAATAAGAGGGGAGACATAAAGAGAGAAGGTGTGGTCATGGCAGCCATAAGGATGAAAGACATATACGAAGATAATCGAGCCACGGAGGAGCCGTCATAGCAGCCATGAGACAAGAAGAGGGGTTGAAGGTGATGATTGCGTGGAGATGAAAGAGCAAGAAAAGGACCTGTGAGAGTTTATTTGTAAATGTGTGTGTGTGTGTGTGAAAGGGGGACTCGGAATAGGAAGCAAAGAAGAAGGAAAAGAAGAAGATGATGATGAAATGATTGAGAACGTGTTGACGATTGTGTCAGGGATGGCGATGGCAGGAGATAAGGAGGCGTGAGATGGGGAAGAAGAAGATGAGGATAATAGGAGATGGGGATGGCAGAGAGAGAGAGTGATGTGCCTTGCTCTTAGAGAGATGTGCCTTGTTCTTAGAGAGATGTGCCTTGCTCCTAGAGACTGTCGCCGCTGCTTGTCAAGGATCTCAGAGGAGCCTGTGCCTAAGAAGAATCGGTGGCCGTGGCGTGATCCGACCCTGACGGGGCGAGAATTTGGGTCGGCTAGGAGAGGATGAAAGCTCAAACATGAGAGGTTGCAAGCTAGAGAATGGAGAAGGGGAAGAAGAGGAGGAAAGCTCTAGCAAGGGGTCTCCCCACGGCAGCAACAATGGCGGGAATAGAGAAGGAGAATAAGAGGAGAGGGATCCTTAGTGGGACCCACAAAAAATTTTATGGTGCACGAGTAGGGCCCATAGTCTAGCTATGTAACGGTGGCCGAAAAAACGTCTGCCATCTTTTCGCTGAGGAATTGAAGGAAATTGATGTCGTTCTATACAGTAAAAGAATTTCAAAATATCATGTTGAATAGTAAAATTAATGAAAATTTTCAAAATATCATGCTATATACGATGAAATTAACCTAATGATTAATTATCTCTAAAAAATTTATATTTTATATATTTTATCAATTCTAACACGAATTTTTTCATTTATAAAAAAAAATACTAACTATCAATTTAAAGTCAATATTAACATGTTGTCAATTTTTCTATTTATTATAACCAACATTAATGATGGGTACTTAATGGAGTCACATAACTCATAATGGCTAGTCAAGCAAGTCCGGAGGATTTTTTGAATAAAAATAAAAAAATATTATAAAGAATGAAAAAAAAAGAAAAATCCTAATTTGGAGGAAGACTTAGCGGATGGTGTTGGTCAGCGATGGGGGCCGTGCCAGTGGCCATCAACCCCTAATCAAGTCGCCATCAATGTTACTCGTTACCGACGACCTTATATGGGCAATGATAGCCTTCAGTGAGGCCCCTATTCCAAAATTCTTAAAGAAAAAAGTCGACGAAGAGAGGAAAAGGGTGCCTAAGGTGAAAGTCTCGCCCTTGGCCATAACTCCTCCCAGTTGGGACCCTCAGCGACAACATATATTGCCGCCGACCCCAACTAGGTTGTGGTGATCACCAGCGAAGCCCCAACCATTGGCCTTTTACCCTCTTCCTCGATAGGGTTTCCATCTTTGGGCTTTGATTTTTGTTTTTTCATTTTTAAAATTTTCAAAATAAATTTTATTAAGAAAAGCATTCGGAACCCACTCGCCAACCACCATAATCCACATGGTACTGTCAAGTATACATTAGTAATTTCGATTAAAATTAACGAAAAATTAATGACATGCTAACATTACTAGCAAATTAATATTTCGTATATTTCTATGTCAAGAAAAAATGTACTAAAATTAATAAAATGTGCAAATTTTGATTTTTTTTTAATAGTTAACCACCTTTGGGAAATGGAGCTCTCCTTATTTACTCGAGTAAGATGCAATTTGCTCACCAACTTTGGGTTTTGTTGCACGTTACCCCTACCTTTAAAAAGTTGCACTATACCCCCGACCTATTTAAGAATAAGGATTATACGCCCTCAATCTTATTTTCAGTCACTGTTAAAACTAAAATAAGTCACACACATCTCATGTGACTTTCCTATTTGCGGTGAGCTTCTGTACATATGCACGCACATGAGCCAGCTCCTGCACCATTGTGTTACGCGGACCTCTGCTTCCAACTTCAATGACCTCTCATAGACCTCCCTCTCCAATGTCTCTTTCAACCTTCATGTTGCCGGCGGCCGCCATTAGTTGCCGTAGCTCCTAATTTGCAACGGAAAAGTCTTACTTAAGCACCACATGCGTGGTCGCAAGTCGTTGATCGTCGACGAGGAGGGACTAAATCTCCCAGTGTTGAGTGATGATGTAGTCCTCGAGGGCAACCACCTGGAGAGACTAACCGGTGGTTGAGGTATGGTGGGGGAGTAGGCGGGGGTCTTCAATCGAATGTCGGAGCTTTACACCACTGGACAGTTGTGTAAGTCAGGGAAAGGGAAGGTCAAGGGATGGGCGAGAAAGCAAAGTGGACAAGGGGGCTATCAAATTATTACACGTAGGCGTCTTTTCCCATTAAAGGGAGCCACGTCACTCTTTTAATCGTCTTCTCACGAAAAATTTTACGATGGGATACATATGGAACACATTACAATTGTTAGGCATTTTTAGAAAATTATTAAATAATAAGATAGAATTGAAAAGCCTCGAAAGATTAGGATGTAAGGAATTATTTTCTCTTTTTTATTTTTAATTCAATCAGTTATTGGACTATTTTGTCCTTAAAAAGGTCACATGTGACCTTTTTTTTTCTTGAAAAAGTGGCTAGAAATGAAACCGAGAATGCATTATACTCATTTCTAAGTAGTTTGGGGGTATAATGTAGTTTTTTTTAAGGTTGGGGTAATGTGTAACTATACCCAAAAGTTGAGGCCGTGCAAATTGCATTTTACTCTCTTTTCCCTCTCTCTTTCTTTATTCTTTTAATCTTTATTAGAGTTTCAATGCACATATATATAGCAATTTGTGGCACTTAAAACAAATTAAATTAAATTAAAGAAAAAAAGAAAAAATATGGGATTAGAGAAGGAGGTGAGGGCAATCCCGTCCGTCACCCACCCTTGATCAAGGTCACCAGCCGGCTTAGACCGCACTCGTGACCTCGATCGGGGGTGGTTGGTGATCTACGGGGGAGGCAGGATCTCTCTAATTGGGGGAGGAGATGCCCTCCTTCTCTCTCAGGTTGGTCGACAACCTCGATCTAGCTGGACTGCGGGGGCCCAACCCCTTTTCTAATTGGGGGAGACATTTCACCCCAATATTAGTTGAAAATTTGATCCTCCAAACCGTTGATCACATTGATCTAATGAAATGTTGTTCAGTATTTTCCTCAAGGTGACACTTAGTCCACGTTTAGCCTTAAGGTTTAAATTAATATCAAATCTATTGACATACATTTTTTTTTCTGTGAATATATATGTATATAAAGAAAGAAAAATAACCCTTGCATGTATCACGTTTGAGATCATGCGGGTATATATATAGTGACTATTAAGGTCTTGCGGTGGGGATATTTCATAGTTGGTGATCCCTACCTGAGCGGTATTTTAATCAGAATCTCGAAGGGCTTGTTTGGTTTCGAGATAGTATTTTAGAATCACAATTCTAACTTAACTCTACCCACTATAAAATAAAATAACTCATACAAAGTCAAAGAGTGGGCCCCATTTATACCATTTTTTTCCATAACAAAACAACATAACACATACAAAGTCAAAGGGTGGGCCCCATTTATACCATTCAAAATCAAAATCAAAATCTGATTTTAAAATCCTACTATAAAACCAAACGCAACCTAAATTCTCGTGTTTGGGGTTGGAGGCAACCACACCACCACTAAGGTCATAGACCATGAAAGTGATTTAACTTAAAGTGACTCTTCAAAACTTCGTATTATGCTAGCGGAATTTACCAGGGAACGAGTTTCATATATAAATTTGATTTGATACTATGTAACTCTTCATAAATAATGAAATAATTTTTAAAAATTAATGAATAAAATAAGAGATGTCGATAAGGAATAAAAGAGGGATGATATTACCACCACTTTGGGTGCATAGAAGGCCACTGGCTATCAGTTCTATATGAGTGGTTTGATTACGAATGGATGGAGGCTAGGGGCGGGATAGAGGGGCTGCCCCATCCCATTCTAAATCACCAAGGACTTCAAATGTCAGTTCTAGTTGTCAATTTTAGGTAGGCATCCTACGGCGTTGTCCTAATTTATAATATTATTTTTAAAATTTGTCATTCACAAAAATATTGTTCAGGAGTAAGTGTGAATCTCTTACTATCAGATGTAGCAATTTCAAATACCATGGTGGTCTCGTCGGTGAGCACCCCTGCTCTAGAACGTTGCTCAAAATGGTTGTTTATGAATGGTTCTCTTTTCTTTATTATTTCCAAAAAAAATTATTCTAAAAAATAGTGCACATTAATAGGTCTCGGCTATGTGTAACGAAAAAGAGGAATTAGAAATTCAATGGGGGAGCCAGAAGGTTCGCTGCTGGTAGCTTGCTGACTCTCTTAGCTAGAAGAAGGCACTACCTCTCCTAGTGAGATTAAGGCTTCTTGGCGGTCGAAAATTCAACTAGCAAAAATAAGCTGGACAAACCGTGTAACGATGAGGATGAATAATTCAAAAGAAAAGGAATTAAGATAAAGATAAAGAAGAATAATGATCAACGGATTTTAAGTGTCTATTTTGATTGAAAATGATATTATTTATTAATTATAATTGTAGCTAGTCAACCAGTTGGACCATTTGCAATGGTTGTCCCCGTTGCTAACCCATTAAATTTCACCCCCATTGTGGGGAAAGCTCCAATTGGAGCTTGCCACGTGGCAGTGATAACTAATATTTTTACTTTTTATTTAATTTTTAAATAATTAGAAATTAAAATATATTTTTTGATAAAAAATAGAAAAGTAAATTAATTTCAATTTTAATTGAACTCAAAAATAAAAAATATATTATTTTTAATTGAACCTGAATATTAATAAAATAATTCTAAATCAATATTTTTAATATATAAATGGCCCATTTGGAATGCGAATGGTGACTCATCAAATAACTATGGGGACGGCCCCATTAAATTTCACCCCATTGTGGGGAAAGTTCTAATTGGAGCTTGTCACGTGGCAGTGGTGACAAATAATTTTGCTTTTTACTTTTTATTTAATTTTGTAAATAATTCGAAATTAAAATATATTTTTTGATAAAAAAAATAGAAAAGTAAATTAATTCAATTTTAATTGAACAAGAATATTAAAAAATAATTTTAAATCAAAATTTTTAATATATAAATGGCCCATTTGGAATGGGAATGGAGACTCATCCAATGATGAGTCTCCATTTATTTTGGGTCCCTAATTTTGTTTAGATGGAACCAAGGCAAGTCCCTCAAAAATGGAAATAGCAACCCATGCATTGTGAATGCTCTCATTGCCCTCTCTTTTCTTTTTCTTTTATTTAATAAGTATTGCACTCTCTTTTCTTTACATAAAAAAAAAAAGATGCTATGGAAGGTAACTGCACAAGTACACACATTTCAAATCTTTCCTCGATCCATCGTAGCACTCTCACCACTCTCTCACCTTTTTTTTTTTATTATAGATAAAAGGGGTTGAGGGTAACCGCTATAGCAACTCTCGCAGTCACAACAATCCCAATGAGGTACTTGAGAAACACCATTTATCCACAAATCTAGGGATGAAGTGCTACTACTGTAAGCATGTTCGATAACAAATATGTAAACATTCTCCCTTATTTTCTCACAATGAGACTTGAACCCCCAACCTATTGCTTAAAATTCTATCGTGTTATCAACCGAACTACACCTTATTGGTCAAACCACTCTCACCTAAATCTTATATATATATATATATATACATACATACATATTGGGTAAAGATCTATATTTACATCTTGTGTGAAATAAATGATTAGAAGCACCTACAACTATTCCAGTAGAAATATGTAGTCCTTGAAAGTTCCTGGTGATTGTTCATAGAATTGGCGGAAATTGGTAGAGCTAAGGCCTATACTCTTGCTTTATGTTAGTTGTCGAATCAGTTCAGGTGCAAATATATCTTTTTGGTTTGATTCCTGGCTGCCCGCATGACCTTTGATTACTGTGAAAGGGGAACCATGTGTTTCCCAAGTATAGGACAACATGTCACAGTTAGTGCAGTATTGGTTGATGGTAGTTGTGTTTGGCTGCGAAGTTTAGATCCCCAGGCTACCTCCATTCATGCTCTGGCTACTCAAATAGAACTTGTTGCACGAGATGTTGTGGTCTGGACACCTCACGAATTTGGATAATACTCTGCTTCCAGTGCTTGGGACGCCTTAGGCCAAGTGGAAAGTTGATGTTGCAACAAGTTTTGCAGCAGTCATTTGGAGTCTCGCGATCACCTGTTTTTTACCTGCCCTGTTACACATGCAATATAGAGGTCTACTAGCTCGAATTGGAGTATAGAGACCTCACCTCGATTGACATTCAGAGTTGCAATGGATGCCATCCATCAAAGGCTAGAAACTTGGCACAATATATTTGAAGTTTCTCTGAACGCATTATATATATTGGATATGGTGTGAATGAAATGCGAGAATCTACAAGAAGGCCATGTCTATTTTAGCTTTCGGACAACAAATTCTTGTTGAGGTGAAAGAACGAATTTTGGTTCTTCCTAACATTTCTTTGAAGCTTGTACATTCTGTCTAGGCTAAATCTTTAGCTAACTGAATGTGTATAGGGAAGAGTGAGTTATATTGTATCGCTTTGGGATGGATTGTTATTTGTTTGATGGACTGCTTGAGTGAGTGATCTCTATATTGTAAATATTTCTTGGTATTTCATAAAGTTTTACCACAACCGAAAAAAAAAAACCGTAGATGCAGAATGCTCACCGAAAATTCTGAAGATCCTTATCTCAAAGAGGCAGCATACCCTACTGGCCTGCCACACCCCAACAAAAAGAAAAAATCACCTCATCTCGAACCAAAAGCGAATGACCAAGACAGGACCATGCCAAGGCTTTGTTTGAAAGTGATTTAAGTGTTTATTTTATTGAATTTTTAACAGAACCAGTATTTGATAATTTTTTTTCAAATCCATAATTTGGTTAATTAATGCGGTTGAAAACGTAATTTTCTCCAACAAGTTAATGAATGCTTATAAAAACTGCTTATGCTTATCTCTATTTTAAACATTAATTTTAGTTTCGACAGTTTTAAATTATTATCTCCTACGCACTTTTGCTTATTTTAAAATTAGCACTTATTTTTCAGCAATTATACTCCAGTACTTTTATTTCATCAACATCACTCCCAAAACAAGCCTAAGTTAAAAAGGAAATTCAGAAAAGAAAATAGTCCATGGGGGTTTGGTTACATGTACATTTTCTCAGAAACTCTCAAGCCTTAAAATTGTCCTTCATTCTTCATCCTCCGCATGATGAGTACAGTCTGAAGATGATGATGACATAACTGCCTTTCCCTTGTTCCTTCCATCAGCATTTGGTCTCTGAAGCAGTTCTAGCTCCTTTTGCAATACCTGTAAAGAGAAATTATAAGATAGTTTGAGAGAAACCGCATGGACACAGGCACGAGGGAAGGGAATGAACTTCCCTTAAAAATTGCCGAGCAAACCCTTACTATTAGTAGCATCAGAGGAATACAATGACAAGAAAGAGGAATACAATGACAAGAACCAGAGAAAGGATAGCATCAGCTTGACTACCGGAAATAAAGGTATGAGCATCGAATAATACCTCAATCTGCTGCAGAAGGAACTTCTTCTGGGCCTCCAGCTGGGACTGTGACGTCTTGGGTTCATTTCCAGCTGCGTCTACGCAAGTCACATTGAGGCCAGAAGCACGTACAGGAACAAAAACATATTGTGGGAATTGAGAAACAGACGCACTGTTTGGATCACCAGATATAAGAATATGTTCTTCTTGCCCAACAGAAGCATGTTGCCCGCTGGATTCTGCATCAGAAGAGTCATGGGAACGTATATGAATCTGAGGAACACCAGCATATCCCTGAGCCCTGCAGATAACATACAGTAAATTGTGAACCGACTGATTTATTCTCAACAACCAACTGAGGATTGAGGATGCAAAACAAGCATGCCGCCAAAATGAGTACCACGTGACTCTGGTTGGGGATGGATACACAAAGGATTTCTCGTAAAGGGAAGCAGCAGCAGCAGCAGCAGCTTGGAGGCGA
This sequence comes from Punica granatum, assembly GCF_007655135.1. Taxonomy (NCBI): domain Eukaryota; kingdom Viridiplantae; phylum Streptophyta; class Magnoliopsida; order Myrtales; family Lythraceae; genus Punica; species Punica granatum. The sequence continues at coordinate 44,510,592 of NC_045128.1, read as the reverse complement.
GCCTGATGCCCCGTTAAAGTATCGCCTTGCCCACTAGCAACACCCACTGAACCCTGAGATGTTGTGCTTGAAGAGGCAGTCCCTATCATTTGTTAATATAGATAACAAAAACTTCAAAAAGAATTCCCAAAGATCCAGGTAGTCGAAAATGAGGACATCCAGCAAAGACCAAAATGATTAAGATAACAAAAACATGTCCATCAATGTAGCGGTGTTTGCTTGTTTCACAGGGCACTAAGCCAATTACCTAGTTGATGAGAATTAGCATGAGGCCCATAATGTCCACTACCACTGCTTGTCCCATTTTCTGCTGGTACCACAGGAGCCCTACAGGTTGGACATGTATTTTGCCGCTCTAACCATGACCGGAGGCAGTGTACATGGAAAAGATGTCCACAGAGCAATTTCTTGGCAGTGGTCATCTCTTCCCGACAAATAATACAGGTTGCGTCACTTCTGCAAATCCACAGAGAGTATTTTAACAGGCTCAGCACACAATACAGGTATATGATAATTTTACAACACAATTGAATGCTTGAACAGTTTTTAGATACTGACGCATCAAGCTCTTCCGGAGTAGCATCTGGAAATCGATCATTCATATTTGAAGTGATCCTTCGGTAACGCATATAATCAGCGATGCGTATCTTGAAGTTCCTAAACGTCTCATAAAGCTCCCTTATTAAGTGCAAAGGTACTCCATAGTTCCTGTCACAACCAGGTCCAGTCAGTGGATGAATCAAGTGAAAAAGGAATTGCAATTGGGTGAAATCTGCAGTATAAAATAAACAATAATTTGTGTGGGTACAAGCAATTTCTCGGCAACAGAGAATTGTTTCTGAACATCCCATGGATTATTGATTCCAAAATGCGCAAGTGGATCCACACAGGTGTGGTGGATAAATGCTTGACCAGAGGGCACCAATGTTAGATTCAGAAGCTCTCACACTAGTACTCAATAAATGGCATCCACTTTAGCAACTTGTGCAGAGGTGGTAACCATGTAAACTGGAAAGTGAGATCAGATGTACCGCTTACATGAATATGACTAAGAAGAAGCACAGATACATCGACAGGTGCAGCAAGTCACGTATAAGTTCCAAGTAAAAGGTATAGACAGCTTTTCTTTCCCATTGACCCTCCATAAGCATGTCACTAACATAGAAGACGTACTTCACAAATGTTGACACTGTCGTGGTGGCCAGGATCATGTACCTGAGGTTCAAAACTCCAAAAGTGATTACATTACAATGTTATGAAATATCGAGGCAGCATCAAATCATACAGCTATTAAGCCCCCTGATATGGAACGGACTGTGAGTACAGCTGGTAAAAAACCTCAGCGAGGGGGGGGACCTCATTCTTATCAAACCTATACAGAGTAGGCATATATATATATATATATATTAGAAAATAAAATGGCGGTTCACATGTAAGACATGATTTTCAGGATATGATCCAAAAGCCCGCGCAATCAGATAAGATAGAGGGACTTACTCAAACGCAAAGAAAAGGGAAACTGAAGCCTGCCTTGTCTGTATGAGAAACTTGATAGAACTGTAAAGGAAGAGACTATCTACAAGAAGAAGAAACCCCATGAATGAAACAATCCTAATGTGAGACAACATGGGGACGGAAGGCGTTGTCTCAATGTACTCGACCCTCTTCTGGGCCAACCAATGCAAGGCCTTGATCAGCAACAGCGCGGTGACCATCGCCAAGAAGGAAACGGAGAAATCTTGGCGGAAGATGGTGATTGCAAAGAGAATTTCCATAACCTCTCTCCAGGACTGCTCATTAAGCCGCTCGACCTCAGCTTCCCGGAGAGACCCAAGGAAGAGGCGTTTAGTCAATTGCCAGAGGATGCACATGATGACCAGACCCATGTTGAGGAGCAGCACCAAACTTATCTTGGAGGTGGATAAGTAGACCATGGCCGGGTAGAACTGGCCCCTACTGCTAAAGGCGTGATAGGTGACTGCCAAAGTCGCAACCAGACTGAGCGCGGCATAGGTTTGCAGCCTCATCATCTCTGATTCCGTCCGCTTTTCGCTCGGATGCTGCAGATGAAATTGAAGAGATCCTCTCAATTCAAGAGGTGGGATCTACGGGGCGCCAAATCCAGAAATCGGACCTCCGACGAACCAGGGATAGGGAGAGGAAAATTGAGAATAACTGGAGAGGTAATTGCTGCGATTCTGAATCTCGGAGAGAGGGGGCGCTACGAAACCCTAATTTCACCTAAATCGCGGGGCCGGCGATTAGGCAGAGCGAGAGAGCGAGGGAGGAGCGGGCGTTTTTGAAGAGTGATAAATTGATGATGGGCAGAGAGGGAGCTCGGAAGGGGTGGTGGAGACCGGAAACTTTTCTCCTCATCTATGCCATGGCGTAAGAAGTAGGAGGGGAAAAAATGGAAGGAAGAAGGAAAGCAGTAGCAGGATGGCAAATCACTCTACTCCACTCTCTCTTTCTCTCTCCCCCCCCCCCCCCGCCCTGTCCTCTCCTCGATTAGAATCGGACGTCATTCGGCGTGTTGCTACCCAACCAGAGCTTGCCACGTGTGTCTTCAAGAACAGTCTTCTCTCCTCCCTCCTCCGGTCCGGCTCGGCTGTCTGCCTGCTGTGCTGATTCTGAAGAGAAGAGAGGAGTAGAGAAGCCGAAGCGACTTTTAATTTTAAGTAATAAATAAATAAATAATAAAATGAAAAGCTGAGAGAGGGCTTGGACCACAGGCCCGGCCCAGGAAAGGCCCAGAGAAGTGAGAAAGCCTTCCTCCTGCAGTTGGATTTTGTTAGGGTTTATCAGAGATATATATGTATTGCTTTCGTATATAGCGCATACCTATATATAGAATTGAATGAATTTATCGTTGCGAAAAAAGAAGAAACAGATGAGGTGAAGTGAAGGGCGGGCAGGGCATTGGGAAGGGTGCGGTGTGGAAAAGAAAATATGGCGAAATTCAACGCGGTGCAGAAGAGGAGGAGAGCGCTGATAGCCGACATGAAGAGGGCTCATAGAGGGGAGCCATCCACCGGGAAGCTGAAGACCAAACCTCAGCCTCTCTCCGTCTCCGGCAAGCGCAAGCAGAAGCTCTTGAAAAAATGGCGCAGAGTGAGTACAGTACTCTTTGTCACTCTACCCCCTTCTCATATAGATGGGCTAGGCTAACAGTAGCTGCTGCTTCAATCCTATATAAATAGATAGATTCTAGGATAAATTTTGATGACGTCCTTATAATTTTAATTATAAGAATGATCAGTGATACCCATCCTTTCAAAATTAGTCACGGATCACCCCACCCCTCCTTTGGGTGATTTCTACTCTCTTTTTTTTTTCCCCCTTAAATCGGGTTAGATTTGGTTCGGGTAACGGGTCGATTTGTTCGTCGTGATCTACTTGGCAAAGTGAATGTTTTCTTGGTGTCATGCATGTGGCTAATTTTAGGAAGGAGGAGTGACGCCGACCAAACTATATCGCGTCGTCGAAATTTACCATAGATTTTATTATACACGGATGGATCGATCTCCGTTTGTGTTTGTTTGTGTGTGTGTGTGGATATTTAAGTTAATGTTGTTCTGTGTTTTGATTCGGGGGCTGGGTGGGGGGTTAATGTTGGATGAGAGCAGGAACAGAAGGGGGCTATCGAGAAGGGGTTGATCACCATGCAGGACATGGAAATGTCGGTCGCCGAAGCTGGGGGTATGTATTATAATGCATCCCTTTTTCTACATACATGACGATGATTCTGGTCTTTTAGCTCCTTTTTGTGTGTTAGTGTGTGTTGGAGAGAGAAGTGATATGGAGATTTCCATTTTACCAAAACAAAATGCAGGCACTTCTCGGGAGGGCAGCATAGCTCCTCCTCCTGCAGGATTTCCAATGAAGAAGAAGAAGGGACTGAAGCTCAAGCAATTAATGCACAAAGGTTTTTTCTTTTTTCCCCTCTTCTAATAATAGAGAGAGTAGAACCGTAGAACTACAAGATGGATCTTCCGGTCGTTTATACATCTCTGCACCGATTCCAGTATCTTTTGTAATCCATCTATATGATTATATCTATGGACAGGGAAAGGCAATAAGAAGAAGAATAATTCGCCCAAGGCATCCGCTGTTGAAGCTTCTCCGCTTGATTCCATGATGGAATAGTAGACAAGGCAGGCAGCAAGGAAAGGAAAAAGGGGCTCCGTGCAGGGGCGATTAATTATTGCTTCCAACCGGGAATCGAACCAACAAATCGTTCTCGGGTTAATTGCTTTACTTCTTCACCTGACCCCAACCAAGAAAGAATGAATGGACAAGACGGCAGTTCGCCTTTTCCCTTGCTTGTTGTGCGACATTGTTAGATTTTTATTTTCTCTCTCTTTTCCTTCTGTTTGTTGTTAAGTTGTATCAGGAAATTGAATTGAATTCAAATCGAATTGAAATATGTACTCTGTTGGTATGTGAATATTTTAGGGTTGATAGATGATTTTTGATTGTTTCCAATAGATTTGGAGGCACTCGGTCGGTGTCCATGATGCCCCACATATTAAAAAAGAAGCAAGCGGGTGCGTGTTGGTTTGAATGTCAACGAGAGGAGATGAAGAGGGGAATTCCATTGCCCGCTATTAAGTCTCATCTTCTGTAAATAGCATTTTCGAAAACAAATGGTGGAAGCAGATAAGGAAGTAAACGTCAAAGAGAGAGAGAGAGAGAGAGAGACATAGGGAAGTAAACGTCCGAGTCGCACTCTCAAGAGGTTCCTCCCTTGCAGGCAATAAGACGGTAAATTAAAATAAAACGACTATCACCTAACCCAGAAAACACCAGGCACGGAAGAACATTTTAAAACAGCATCAGCCATATGAAAGGCCGGACTTATTCTGAAATGCGGGCCCGAGGATGCATTTTCAGTCTCAACTCTCATTCTCTGATATCAGCTATGCAAAGAGCTGCAGCTACCTCCTAAAAATGCCCGCATTACTCATTCTCTGATATCAGCTATTCAAGGAGCTGCAGCTACCTCCTAAAAATACCCACAGTTTGTAGCATCCTGCAATACTCGGCGATAACTGGAGAATTCTTCACTAACTCCCATATCTTCGCAGAATTTCTCAACCAATCCCGTTCTGATACAGTCCTGGAAAAGGAGGGGCCACTCATTGATAAAACCTGCAACATACATCAAAACAAAGATTTGACTGGTTAAATCCATACTGAGCATATGAAAAAATGTAAAGAGCGTTTATCATTTGTGGTGCCCCATAGAGTTCTGCAGTTTCTATTAACCTTTGCTAGAGATATCAAGGCAAATAGAGAGGGAGGGGGCAGAGCGACAGAGACCTGATCCCTCAGCTTCCATAGAGCAGAAACATAGCTTTCGTATGGAGATCCCGAGGAGTCATCCTTGTTCTTGAGAGGAATCAAAAACAAATTGGCCAGTGTTGACTCTGATTTTATGTCCTCACCCCTTGGAAGATTTGCTGCCTTGCTACCTTTTACCCTCATGAATGACGATGAGCTGCAATGTCGTGAAAGAGCTTCCCCAACTTTCAAAACATTGCATGGATTCATCTCTTGATCCTGCAACCTGCAACAGGGGAAAAGAAAACTCTTTTAGGCAAAAGGGGGGGAGAAACAGAAGTCATTGTTCTTCATCATCAAAAGATAATAAAGAAAATCTGCGAGGAGATTTGATACAGTCCACCAAAGATGGAGATAAATTCACAACCAAATAGGTCATTTTAAGAATATTACTCTACTGATCTTTGTCTCTATCCATAATGGACGCAACTATCAACCGGTTGAATTATACAAGGTTTGCTTACTTTGTGTGCACAAAAATTGGAGCTGCCATGTATTCTTCACCTCCCAAAACTTTATCATTCTCAAACACCAGATTAGTGCTCTGGAATTGGGAAGATACATGTGATGATGGGTCAGGAATACCATGTTTCAACATGTCAACCTGTACAGGTAGGAAAGAAAGTTTTTAATCCTGAAATACGGAGGACCCAACGATATGGTTATTCTATAAATAAGATGTCAATATGTGAGAACAGATGCCAAATTCAAATTACATTCCCCCTGGGAATAGACATCCAGGCCGCGTCCCCATGCATGGAAAGACAATCCATGTGGAAACTGGAGATAACATGCCCTAGGAAAAATAAGTAATGGAGAAAACATGCCCTAGGAACCACCAGATTGAGAGGAATGAAACACATCAACCGTGCGAAAAGCGAAGAGCTCCTAGAAAAATAAGAACTGATGAAAGAAGGCTGCGAAACTAATTCACAGCAGACTGATATAACACAATTAGGTTAAAAACAGTACCGCTGCCATTAAATGCCACACGCTGCTCTCATGAACTCCCTCTGATACAACCAACACGATGTGGCAAATGGACAACAGTAGAACGCCAAGCTAGGAGGATTCCTTGCAGCACCGCAGAATAAGGATCAATATTGTAAAGAGTCTAAAATTAGAGTGCAAGGAGGGATGAGGAATTCAAGAATCACAAGGTTGGTGTCAATAAAACACAATTTTTATGATTCATACCCAGAGAAAGCTAATTTTGCTACCTGAATTGCCATGAGCTCATGAGCCAACTCTGCAAACAGAGGTTCACCACCTAAAACTGGAATGGTGGATGAACCATCTGGCTTCATCATCTCAGCCAATATTGAAGGACTAAAAACTGGCTGCAAATATAAACCCCAAAAAGAAAAAAAAGAAAAAAAAAGGTAGGGAAGCTGCTTATCATTGTATTGCACTTTAAGCTATGAAAAATAAGAAAAGCAAGAAGCTAAAGAAGGAAGAAAACAGAAAATGGTAATTGGAACAATCAAATACACCTTTGAACCCCTGCAAATAAAATAGAATCATAAAGGAGGAAGAGGAAAAGTCAAGCTCTTCAATGAATGTCAGGGCAGGTATATAAGGTATATATAGAATGAATGAAGATCCCAACATGACAACTTCACAGTATGCAAAAGTTAAATCTAGGCTGAAAGATCAAATAAATCAAGAGCAAAAGTTTACCTGAGTATCGAGAAGAATAAGGCGCTCAGCAGAAACTCTCGGCTCAATGCCAGTAGTACAGTGCTTTGCCATTGCTCTTGTATCTTCAGACTGCACAGCAAACGGTGGCAACGTCCCTGTATGAAAGCACTGACTCTGGTCATTCGCTATTAGTCACCATTTCGCCCGAGAGGAATTATCGGTTACATGCATATAGAGCAATTAAAGCTTCTTCTTCCAGAGTGATACATACATACATAAGTACATACATATAACAGATAAGAGGTTGGCAACGGACTTCAGGTTGCAAAATTGTGCTTGTAATAAGAGTTAAGAAGAGGATCCCAGCTTTAGCCATCAGACGATAATTTTGAGTAGAAGAAGCAAGGGGGTAAATTTAGAACTTGGGTAGATGAGCTGGGAGTTCAAACAGACCAGGTGAGGCGCCGTCGAAGCCATAAAGCTCATTCATGATGGTGGACTTGCCGGCCCCCGGTGGACCTATCACCCCGACCACAGTGAAATCGGTGTTCTCCGTCAGAAACTGCAAAATACACAGCGTCCATTACCCTCTTTTTCTTAATTAATCAATTAAAATTGTTGGGGTGGGGGGGGGGGGAGGGGGGAAGGGACGTGACAATAGAAGGTAAGGTACAGTACGGGGAGAAAGCGATCGATGTGGAAGTCCCATGAATCGGAGAGGAGATTGAGGGAAGGTAGCACGCGGGAACGAAGGGAGGCAGCTTCTTCATCGCCGCCGCTGTTGCGTCCAAATTTGCCTGCAGGAGCGCCACCGGTGACAAGGCCAGGCTTGGCTAGGAGTATCTTGGGAGGGGGAGGAGCTGGGGACGGAACGGATGAACCGCCAGGACCTGCCATATTCAGCACTTTCAGGCTTCGGCTTCTTCGTTTGGTTTCCACTTTCCCTCGTCCGCGTCCTATTGTTCAGTATTTATTTATTTTTATTTACAGATAAACAAAATAAATTTATATTAGAAATATATATATAAAATGAAACGTATCACGTGTCCTTGTACCCATGAGGTCGACACGTGTCCCTTTTCTTTTTCACTTTTTTAATTTTTTTAGAATAAATAGGTAATTTCGTCCTTAACTTTCGCACGTTATATCAATTTCGTCCCCGACTTAATTTTTACATCAATTTCGTCTCCGACTTTGCACATTTACATCAATTCCGTTCCCGACTTTGCACATTTGCATCAATTTAGTCCTTACCTTGAATGTTATATCAAATTGGTCCTCCACTTTGCACGGTTACATCAATTTAGTCCCTGACTTTACGCAGTTACATCAATTAGTGGTACAGTTGCATCAATTTGGTCCTTTTTTTGGGTGGATACATCGATTTGATCCCAATGCGACATCAATTTGATCCCCTGCCACATCAATTTGGTCATGCCGTTAAGTTTTAATGGTTACAGTGTTAAACGGTGGAAAATATTACATCAATTTGGTCATCGTGCTACATCAAATTAGTCCATGGACCATTTTTTAACAGATCTAACTAAACTCCCACCCATTTGCTATATCAATTTAGTCCCTGGATAATTTTTTAACAGATCTAACTAAAACTCTAGTCCATTTGCTACATCAATTTAGTCAATGCACCATTTTTTAACACAGTGAACTGAACTCCCACCTTCCTTCCTCCTTCCCCCAACAAAACAAAGCCATCTTGGCCTACTGGATGGTTCAAAGCAAATGGATTGCAAATGGAATGAAGAAAAAAACTTACCAAAATGAAATGAAATTAGAAAAATGACTATATTATTATTATAGACAAAAATGGCTACACAAAAGATATAGACAGGGGCAAAGCAACAACCCATCTATTACACAAAAATGACTAGTTTGCCAAAAATGTCTACACAAAAAGTATAGACAGAGACAATATCTTCGGTGATGTAACATGTATCCAACCCAAGATGATGAGCTTCTGTAAAAGGTACAGTAGCAATTTGGAACAACCCAAAATGATGAGCTTCTGCAATCTGCAGTTCAGTTAGGTGGAGGTCCCCTTGGTTGGAAATATGTTGCAAATCTAGCGGCGGTTCTAGAACTTGTAGCTTCCATGGTATGTGCTGTGATGGAACCTCACTGGAGGGGCTATCATTTGGTTGGAAAAAGGAGGCCTCAACAAATGTGGGCATCTAATATTAAGGAAAGTAAATTAATTCGTGGCATTTATAAAAATTCAAATGTACGAATGAAAACAAAAGTACATGTGATGGTTGTGCATCAGATAGAACAAACTGAGATGGTTGTGATGGTTGGGGTGGAGCAAATTTAAGTGATATATTCATTTCTTCTGCTGTAAATTCCATATTCTCATTCATTTCCACTTGAACATTCAGATTCTCTACTTCAGCTAGCCCAAAACCACTTGGAGCACCACCTGAAGCAGAAGCATCATGCCCGTCCTTTTTCCCCTTAGCAACTGGTTGTTCAGTATATTTTCTCTTGATGTGCCCCATTTCTCCACACATGCCACACCTTGGATCATTCAACTGTCTCTTTAACTTGTGAAGGTTAGCCTTATCCTCTGGAATCTTCTTCCTCTACTTCTTGGGTCTTCCTGGTTGTCTCTTCATCTTTGGAGGAAGAACATGGTCATCAGGAGTCATCTCCCAATAATCTTGGCCACTGATGGGATATATGCAGGGTTCATAAGCTTTCTCTGTGACCTCTTTCCTTAAGAGATGATTGACAAACTCCTTTGGCCTCTAGCTATTGTACAGCATGGCAGCAATGGTATGCTTGCATGATATGCCAGTCAAGTCCCATACTCTACAAGAACAACTATGCGCCTTCATATCAACAGCACACTTAGAGAACGGTGAACATGTTATCTCAAACTGTGACATGTGAGGATCCCCTACCCACAATGGAACCCAACCATTAGAGTTCTTGTTGTGTTCCTCTAATATTGCCTGAACTTTGGGGCAGAGAAATCTATTATATTTGCCCAATAAAGTCTGGCATCTTATTTTCTTCCTTGTGATGTACTCTCTCACCCTTTCAACTAAGGTTAGTATAGGCTTACCCCTCACTTTTAATAGTTCTTTGTTGAATTGCTCACACATATTGCTGGTTAATGCATCATATTTACAAACAGTATCAAAAACTGACATTGACCATCTGCTTGAATCAATTGTCCTTAGATACTCTACAGCTGTTTGGTTGATCATTCGAAGAGCATTCATGCACTGCGTGAACCTTTGTAGAGTTGTTGTTTTGGCACAATTCCAGAATGCTCTCCGTAGTTCACCACCATTGCACTTAGCATGCTTGGTCATGTTTGCCCAGATATGCCTGTTGCAAAATCTGTGGGGTATACCATCACATACTTCTTTGATTGCAATATCCAAACCCTGCAATGTTCAAAAAGACAATCAATACACAATTTTAAAAGATGTAACTGATGCAACAATGCAATACACAATCATTAAACTCACCTTTTGCATGTCAGAGATGAAAGTATATTTCTTATCTATTGGATCTCCCACATCAAAGATGAGGTTTTGAAGAAACCATTTCCAGCTTTCTGTGCACTCCACTTCAACTACAGCATATGCAATGATAAAGAATGAATTGTTTCCATCCTGGCTTATGACTGAAAGAAGTTGGTCACCATAATAACACTTTAGGAAGTATCCATCTAACCCAATGATGGGTCTACAGCCTTCTTGGAAACCCCTCTTACATGCTTTTAAGCAAATGTATAGCCTCTCAAACTCATGTGTCTCTAGTTCGACTTGCAATAATACAGTCGAACCAGGGTTGGATCTTAAAATCTCATGGGCATAATCTCTCAGCATTGCATACTACTCCCTTTCTTCACCTTCACACTTTTGCTTGGCCAACTTGGTGGCCTTGAAAACCATTGCATCATGCAACTTCACCTGGTAAGTGTGATTGAATAACTCAAATACTTGTTGTGCAGACATGTTTGGCTGGGTCCTTAACCTGGGAATTAACTTCTATGCAACCCACTCCCTTGTTGCCAGCTTGTTCTCGATCCTTTTTCCACAAGTGTGTCAGGATCATATGTCATCACTTGATAGGTATTTGTCTTTTTATTCAAAACACAATATATTTTCCATTGGCAGCCATGGTCTCCCATCTTCTTAACACAGTATGCTCTTACTCTTGCCTTATCATTGTTCATAAAATTCACTTCCCTCCCTACTGCAATGTTGGTGTTTCTCATAGCCATCTTGAAGATATCAAGATTTTCAAACTCCAATCCAACAGTAATTTCCTCAGTTCGATTGTCTTCAGCATTGTACATTGGAAACTTATCATTTTCCTCATCTGAATCCCCAGCCAATGACTCAAGTTCTTCACTTTTATAGCCATCAGATAGCCTGTCATCCATTGATGGTGTCTCCTCAACATCATTAGCTACACTTGCTAGTGGACTTGCAGGAGATGCAGGTGTTGTATAATCATGATCAGCTGTAACATCTGTTTGTATTATCATCTTAAACATGTCCTTACTTTTGTAACTTGACCTCTTGTGTTTTGAGACCTCTTGGACTTTCTCCTTACCCTTCTTCATAGTTATTACTTTGCTTGCTTCTACAGTAGCATTGGCACATTGCATCTCCTCAAACTCCATATCATCATCTTCCTCATCCCAGTCCCTTACTTCAGGCCCCATCCTTTCCATCTCCTCTTCCTATCTCCTCTTCTCTGTAGCTTCTTATTTCATCCTTTCAATCTTTTCTTGCTTTCTCTTCCATGCAGCTTCTTGCTCCCTTCTCTCAGCCTCAACCCTCTCCAATTCTCTAATCTCCTCTTCATTGAGTTCTAAAGGATTATCCACTTGGATATGCTCATAGTACAAGTGGAGTTCAGTCTGATCTTGCAAGACACTGATCAAGTATCTAGCATCAAGGTCAGACTTGAAATTGTTTATGGCCAAATCAATTGTCTTAAATGTAGGATCCCTATAATGGCAGCTAGTAGGTGCAGTTCTATAGACATCAGACAGGAAATCACAGACCCCAACTACTGTGATTGTATCTATATCTACATTTCTTATGATGTCTACATCACCACCCTCATAACCCAACTTGGGTTCCCCAACAAACTTCCCTCCATGATACAGATAAACATCGACTGTTTTCCTCATGTGCAAACTGTAAAAAAAAAAAAAAACAAAGATTTTCTTGTGTTTTCAAAAAGCCATTATACAAAGAAATCATTTTTAACATGTACAAACACCACATACACCAAGACATGGAAATATCACCACATTACAACATGATCGACCCACTAAAATATCATCTTTATGAAAATGCACATACCCAGCAATGTCAAAACATGATGATGATGATCAAAACCTCTAAAAAATCTACTCATTTTAAAACCCACATTTCACCGAAAAATACAGACTGCGAAAGTTACCTGGGTATACAGACAAACTTATGGTTATCGTTTTCCATAGTGCTCGTTTGAGCCTTCTCTTGATGATCACCTCACTGGAACTTGGAGATGATGCGCTTCGCACTTGAAGAAAGACAAGGCACAGAGAGAGAGAGAGACAGATAGAGAGAGAGAGAGAGAGAGAGCAGAGGAAGAAGATGAAACGTCTTCGAACGGGCGGGAAAAGGGAAAGGGAATGACGATGTAATCAACATTAAGGATGTAAGTGACGTAACGAACATCATTTAATTTCTATGTTACATCAATTTGCCCACGCGTTACATCAATTCAGTCCCTCAAGAAATTAACGGAACGGTGATGCTGTCTATCCCTCAGCCACTCGGACTATATTGATGTAATCGGGGATCGATCTGATGTAACGCCAAAAATTGGGGACTTGTGCTGCAAATGACAGGGACTAAATTGATGTAATCGTGTAAAGTCAGGGACTAATTTGATGTAATCGTGCAAAGTCGGGGACGAAATTGATGTAAAAAATAAGCCGGGGACGAAATTGATGCAACGTGTGAAAGTCAGGGACGAAATGGCCACCGGTGACAAGGCCAGGCTTGGCTAGGAGTATCTTGGGAGGGGGAGGAGCTGGGGATGGAACTGATGAACCGCCAGGACCTGTCATATTCAGCACTTTCAGGATTCGGCTTCTTCTTTTGGTTTCCACTTTCTCTCATCTGCGTCCTATTGTTCAGTATTTATTTATTTTTATTTACATATAAACAAAATAAATTTATATTATAAATAAATATATATATATATAAAATGAAACGTATCACGTGTCCTTGTACCCATGAGGTCGACACGCGTCCCTTTTCTTTTTCACTTTTTAATTTTCTTTTATCTTTTTATGATTTTGTTCTTTTTTTTAAATTCATTTTATAATTTTTCCTCTATTTTCACAATTTTCAAACCCGAATAGGTACCGCATGATCTGGCTGATCCGTTATGCCAAAAGGGATCCTTGTTGTCATAAGGCTGACACATGTCCCCTTTCTTTTCTTTACATTTTTAAAATTTTCTTTTATAAAATTTATTATTTTTTAATTCATTTTTTAGTCTTTTTATAATTTTCCTTTTATTTCCACTATTTCCAAATCCGGCTCGAATAGGATGCGACATCATCTGGCTGTCTCATTATGCCAAATAATACTGTCATTATAGTCGGACGACTTATTTCCAAAAATTATGTCTCCCCAAATTTTATTTAGAAAATTTAGGAAAAAAATTGCATTAAAAGTACTAAATATACGATTTAAGAAATATGATTTTTTTTCGAAATGTTAGTTTGCGCATGCGAAACATTTTCACATCTTTTTTAGAACCTTTAAAATAGGTCCATTGTTAGCTGGGAACAAGTAGGGTGAGTTTTCCCACCTGCATAGACCCGCCCTTGCTTTCTTCTTCTTTTTCTTCTCCTATAATTTAAGTTTTTTTATTTAATTTCAATATATAAATTCTTATTTTCTCCCGTGTGCACCATGTGATATGCGAAAGCCAAACAAGTCTGATTAATCTATGTTCGAGCGAGGTCGATCTACTAAAGGATAAAATTTTCCGTCGATTTTCTCCAATCACAAGCATCAACTCTCCTAAAACCCGCCTATGTTAGTGAAAACTCTATTATTACCAATTTTAGTAATCTCTTTTTTGTTTGTGACTCTAGAAATGTTGTTATTTTACATTAAAACGCAAAGTTATACTAACATGTTGACAGAGACTAATTTTCGCCTAAGTATTGACTTGGCTATTACGATGACATGTTTCTACTAATTATCGAACCCCTACTGTAAATAAGGCTTATCTACTTAAATTTAGTGAGCCATGTAAGGCCTTTTATATAGTGAGTTAGTGATCATGGTTTTCTAATCATAATTATTAATAATTAAAATTAAGATTGTCATTAGGGGTGTAAAAGGGTAGGACGGTTGGTGTTTTAATTAAAAATTTCTAAGAGAAATATTAGTTTTTAAATGGTAGGAAATATTAATTAGTACAATCTTTTAAAATATCCAGATCGTTTACTATCAATCAAGAGCTCATATTTTTTCATGTATAAGTAGTTTTATCATTGGCTTTAGTTATATTTAAAACATTACACGAAAGAGTATAACCGAAAAATTAATGAAAATTTTTTCCAACCCACGGCATCGCGCTAGTGTTGAACCCTAATTTAAACATTAAACTAGGTTGTTGAACCATACGTTGCATGGATTTTGTTCAAAAAATTCATAATGAGAAATTAGGTATGAAAATAATAATTGATAGGGGAATTTACCTAAAATGGTTCATGGTTTACCCGTTTTGTCAAATCTAGCCTATACTTTTTTTGTCAAATCTATCACATGGTTTACTTTTTGCATCAAATCTATCCCGGCGTTATCTTTTCCGTCGACATCTAATGGTCGTGCTGACGTGGTGCCCACATGGCAAGTGTGGCCCACTATCCCTCCACGTGCCACGTCAGCACGGCCGTTAGATGTTGACAGAAAATATAACTTCGGGATAAATTTGATGCAAAAAGTAAATCATGGGATATATCTGACAAAAAAAAGCATGGGATAGATTTGACAAAACGGGTAAATCATGAGCCATTTTAGGTAAAAACTCCTAATTGATATGGATTAGAAAGTTTGAATATGGTAAATTTTATAGTACAATGATATATATTTAATTCGAGAATTATAAGTAAAGATTTTTTGACACAATTATTGTTTCAATTATTAATAAATTTTTTAATGAAATAGTTTTAAAAAATTATGTTAAGTCAAAATCATCATTTTTTTTTTCAGTAAAAGAGTAGTAATTATAAAGCCTTTAAACTTTTAAACTTTTATATTCTCTTACATGGTTGTTAGAATCACAAGTCAACACATAGATTCGTACGATTCTACGATCCTATGGGTGGCTAGTGATCCCAATTTCACCAGAGGGGATTGAAATTGCAAAATCAATTATGAACAAGAAAGTATGTTATATATATGTGTGTGTGTGTGTTTTTTTTAGGGATAATTACGCCATTTAACCTAACGTTTGAAGAAATTTTTAGTTCTAGCCCAAACTTAATTTTTTACTTGAGATATCCCAACATTGACGCGTTAGTTTCACATCTAGCCCGACGCTAACTTTCCATCCAAAATTGACGGAATTGCACACGTGGCACGTTAATTTTGTAACGTTGCTTACATGTGTTACAAAATTAACATGTCACGTGTGCAATTCCGTCAATTTTGGACGGAAAGTTAGCGTCAGGTTAGATGTGAAACCAACAAGTCAACGTTGGGATATCTAAGGTAAAAAATCAAGTTTGGACTAGAACTAAGAATTTCTTCAAATGTTAGGCTATATAGTGCAATTAATCTTTTTTTTTATTATAGGTAGAATCGTACGATTCACGATCCGATTCTACAATCCACGATTCCACGAACCCCATCGATCTTAAGTAGGATTTCGATTCTGACAACCTTCTTCTCTTATGCATTTTTCTTATATATTAAGTGTTCATGAATTTGAATAAATTTAATTGATTTTAATAATTTATCTAATGAACAATTTCTCTTTTCTCTTATTCGTTAGGGTGGAGTTAACTTTAAATGTTATATATAGATAGACGTATATATAATTTGCATTAATGGGGTTGTGACAAATCAATTTAAAAAATATAATGCTTAATTATTAAAATATAACACCTGTTTGATACAAATTTTAATTACAGATTAACATTCTATCCATATATTATTACGAAATTTACTATTATGATCCTATTTATTGTTCAATTGTAAAGTTTATATCTATGTATGTAGATTCCATTACACGAGGGCCGTGGTAGTCCTGTTCTTTTATGGCCGCAGTACTCACAAAAGATCATTGACCGAGCGATTGTTTTGTTTTATTTTATTAATTAATGGCGATGACAAAAGCAATTATTTCGTTTTATTTTATTAATTAATGGCGAAAAAAGAAAAAGGGGGATATGGGCCCAAAAGTCACTTTGGGGTCCGAAGAAGAAGCTAGGCCGCTCTGTCGATTCTTCGAGTTGATGAGAAACTTTACTCGTATACAACCCCAGCCCACGCCAGCCCATTATAAGCGACTCTTTTACGGCACGTTTAGTAGTTAGTAACGGAATTGACGTGAAATATAATTCATAGAAAAATGAATTCAGAATTGGTGAAGAATGTATGGGTAGAAAATAATTAAAGAGTCTTCTTCAATCATGAAATAAACAGATAATCAAAGATTATTAACGATGAAAAGATCAAAATGCCATCAACATAACACAGTTTTATAGTATCCAGATTGTCTGATAGTCATTGCATGATAAGGAAAAGTAATTCCACAGTGGACCAGAGTGAGGCTTAATCTGAAAATCTTTGCTGCAGAAACGGCATAATCCCGTACCGTAGCTACTTGTATAAATAATTGAATCTTTATATCTTATAGAAGAACTAAATTGCGGTAGCACATAGGTTACTAACCTCGTGGAGGTAGCAACTCCGAAGATGGCCACTCGAATGAATCGCATGCTATAAGTGCTCCTCAAGCACAAGTCATCCGCGATCTCCTTGGAGTTCGCATTCGACGTGTACCCCCTGATGTGGCAAAAGTTGGCATTATTCGCTGTGCTCGAACCTCACCCACGCTCACACTATAATGGAAGTCATTTTTACTGTGTACACTGTCACTGATCATAATTCACTAATGGGTAAGGATATTATGACAACATGTCATGGTGACATGATTAGTACTCCATTTGGAAGGTGTACTGCTCCCTTTGAGAAGGATAATACTTCTTTTAAATGATCGGTACAATGAAGAATTTTTAAAAGTACTATGCAAGTACAATACTTTTTAAAAGAAGTA
Source organism: Punica granatum (assembly GCF_007655135.1). Lineage (NCBI taxonomy): Eukaryota > Viridiplantae > Streptophyta > Magnoliopsida > Myrtales > Lythraceae > Punica > Punica granatum. The sequence goes on along the minus strand of NC_045128.1, from coordinate 44,493,264 downwards.
CTACATATTTCCAAGGGAATACCATGTCAACATGACATGGTCTTATGACATCCTTTGCCTTCACTAATATATGTTACTGTTAGTGGAATTCTCTACTTACGATAATGTAGTTGCACTTTCAGTTAATAAATAGGTCCCGTACGCAAAGTATATAATTGATTGCGCAGAACAAATTGCGCTGGGATTACATTACACTACATCGCCAAGAATTAATTAAGAATAGGTACGTGGTACAACACTCTCAATTGAACCGTGGTGCAGGTGGAACTTTGATCATCATCAGTTGTTGATCTCTGTTCTTGAATACCCAGCAACGTACATCTAATTACATATGATATATGACAACATTAAAATTGCAATGCTGCTCATTGGATATAGACCATAGGCGAAGAAGACTAGAAAGGATTGGGCCGGCCAGTGTAGGGCTCGTTAAAGCGACTGCCGAAAGATATCAAATGATTGATCTAATTATAAGGGAGTGGAGGAGGCAGCAGCTGCAGCAAGCTTTGCCCTGAGGTCTTTCCTTAATATCTTGCCGGAGGGGGACTTGGGAATCGCATGAACAAAGTACACTTTGTACAGTCGCTTGTAGAACACCACCTGCATATGCATATGCATCCATTGCGCGCGCTTCACTCATCGGCAAGAAACAGCATATATAGCGCGTAGTGGCATGCATTGGAGAAAAGCAGGACTGGAGACCGGATTGAAGTTTAAACTGGGAGGGGCTATAAGTTTCATATATATATATATATTATATGTATATATGCGTGTGTATATTACATAAATAAAAGTCAATCCTGGGGAGCTAGACATGAGCTTGAATATATACACACAACCGGAGATATATATACATACCTGCTTAGCTACGAATTGTTTAATAGCCTCTTCCGTCACTTCCATACCCTTTGAGCACACAACAAATGCTACAGGGACTTCGCCAGCTGCTTCGTCCTTTTGCCTATAGTGTTGTATATATTGGCACAGGCACAGAGGAGACGTAAGGTCATGCATAATCAGTCTGCATCTTACTATATATGAATTAATGAATTCTATATATTTCTATCTAGCTAGCTAGTCAAAGAGGAAACACACACACACACACACACACATATATATATAAAAGACCATATATATACATAAACTAATTAATCATACGTACGGGACAACAGCCGCATCGGCAATGGATGCATGGCTCAAAAGAAGGGCTTCGAGCTCAGCTGGCGGCACCTGCATGCAAAGGAAGATCAATCATGAGAGCGAGGAGAGGAGAGGTGACTTCTCTGAAATAATTTGAATTCAACCGAAAATTGACAGAGATATATACGTACGCACGTGTACAATACTGAAGGGGGGGGGGGGGGGGGGGGGGGGGGGGGGGGGGGGGGGGGGGGGGGGTGGGGTCGGGGAAATCATTAAAAAAGAAGAAGAAAGGGGGGTATATATACCTGGAATCCTTTGAATTTGATGATCTCCTTCACCCTGTCTACAATGAACACTTCGTCGTCCTCATCCACATAGCCAATATCCCCCGTGTGTAGCCATCCCTCCACATCGATGGTCCTGGCTGTTGCCTCTGGGTCGTTCAGATATCCTGTATTGAGTTGCATGCATGCATCAACATTACAAATTATTTTCACAATACACATTACAATATCAGCACTCTCCATCCCGCTTATATACATATATATATGTATATATATCTGTGTGTGTGTAAAAATACGTGCCTTTCATAATCTGTTGGCCTCGAATACAAATTTCACCGGATTGGTTGTATCCTAGAGAGGAGCCGGTTACCGGATCAATGACCTTGAGCTCCGCATTCCTGACAACAGTGCCGCATGAACCCGACTTGGTCGGGAATGGCTGCTTTGCAAAGCCTAGGCACATCGAGAGCACTGGACCTGCCTCTGTCATTCCATATCCCTGCACATATATATAAAAATTTATAGGACAACTAATACAGATTAATCATTATTATTTAATTTCTGGACGAGCGCACACACGCACATATATGTTATGCCTTTCCGTAACAAATTAAGTAGTTAATTAAGTTAATGAAGTTAGGCGAAAAATTTATGTACTTGCACTAGTTTTTTGCCAGTGCTATGCACGGGTATTTGACTAGAGAGGTTATTTAAGGGATTTTGAAAAAAAAATTGACAACATATATTCTTAAATTGAAAAAATTCAAACATTAGCTCATACAATAACAAATTAAAGATAATTCAAAGTGAATTATAATACTATATGGATGAACAAAATGATATTACTTAAAAACATATTGCTTTTTCTTGAATATCGAATTCTAAAAAATTTTAATATATATTTTTCATGTATTTTGCAACAAAAAAATGCAAATAATCTATCATCATTAATTCCTTTTGCAAATTCATACTTTTAAAAATCTATTATAATCTTAGTGGGTCAACTCGACTCGACTGGATTAGTCGAAATCCAATTGGGCTTCCTGATACTATGATTCACATCGAAAATGTTTTTAAATAGATTTATCTTTTACTATTTCAAAAGTAATCAATATTTGAACATAGTTTTTATGTATCCAAATTTTTTTTAATTACTAATTACAGAGAAATTTTTTTAATAGATATGTAATAATTAATAAAAATTTATATTTTTCCAAATCAATTTTGAGAAATTTTTTCTCTCAAAATCAAGAATGTGCTTGCATATTAAAATCAATAAGTATTTAATAATTTATATGCATTTACTAATTTAATCATAATGGTATATACATTTACAATTACGCCACTAGTTATTATATTGTATTCAACTTCAATTTTTTATATATATATATAAATCGATTGCCTCCTTTCCCGCTGCTAAGGGAGAGCAAGAAACAAAATCAAATGATTGTTTTTTAATCAGCGCCCCCTTTTGGTAGGCTTTTTTCCGGGTGATTAAGTGATAATTAATTTTTCAGCTTGATTCATTTATTACTATAATAAAGAGAAAGAGAACCTTCATCTGAATTATTAAGAATTTCTCATTCTCAAGAAATCAATTATCAATTATATTTTAAGGTTTTTGGATTCGCAAGTAAAAATAATTTTAATTTTCTTCTAGGTAATTAATCCATGCACAATATTACGTCTATTTATAACTTGTCATTTCCCCTCTAATGAAAAAAAAAAAGAATGGGCAATAGCAGTTTTTTTTTAAGAAAATTAGTTTATGCACCAAAAAGAAATAGTTTTACTTTTGTCGCGTAATAATATTTTCTTAAAATCATACTCACTTAGGGATGGATCCGCGGACCTCCCATAAGATTTTCCACTCCTTAAAAAAAATTATATACAATTCTTCAACTTTTAATGAAATTTATAATATTCACCTCCCTTAATTTGGAAAAACTATCTTATTATTCGCTCCGTCAAGGATCTCGCCTCCTAAGTCCAAACTCTGAGACCAACCCTGTATTCACTCATTTTTTGGTGTAATCATATCCACTCGTTTTCTGCTCCTAATTTTGGGGGCGCAATGCCGAATTTTTCTACTAATTTATGTGAATTCATCATGATACTATAAATGTTTAATATGAATCGGTTTTTATTCCAAGATTTATTTTTTAAGGAAGTAATGGAAAAAAAAATGATGGTAGTTTGGAGGTCGGACGCCACTCCTTGGAAGCATAAATTTTCATGTAACTTTGCTTCTATTTATAGGGTAGAGTACTTAAGAAGAATCGTTAGAAGAAATAAAGCAAGTCATCGCATTTTTTTTTACAAAATATTTTTGTCATCTCTTTACATATACATAGTGCGGATGTGTCCTACTAGTATTTTTTTAATGATTGAAAGAGCACGCATCATACTGACCGGGCTGACATGGGTACGGTTGGAAAGTATGGTTTGTATATAGAGAATATTGGAATTTTTCCTAAATTAGTAAAATGGTTGTTTTATTAACAAAATTTTATTTAATGTATAAAATTTAATAAATGGGCGGCCGTAAGGTTAGATATGGATTGAATTAGGTAGGTATAGCTGCCTCATTAATGTGGTGATATTGTATCCAGTAGAGGTGTAAGGGCTGGGGTCGGCACCCACCTATAATTACACCTCCCAATATAAATTCAACTGTAATTGAAGGGTTGACCAACGTGTTGAGCTAAGGGTTTTACCATTAGGCTTACGTGGTGTAACTCTCGCGCCTGACTTTTCTATATTATAATTGATTGATTTTGATGAGTTTTTTTTTAAAAAAATTTCAACAAAATTTTTAACTTTTCAAGTAAATAATATGGATGAAATTGGAATGTCAATTCAATGTAGAACTAAAAGTTTCGTGATCTGGGTATGCGGGACACTCTCCTCTCGCTTCCTAACTTTTATATATTCGTTAAAGGAGTTCTTATCAACAATAAAGATAACTTTTAATTTTTCAAAAAGAAAAGTAATCTATTATTATATACAAATAATATGAACAAATAATGTTCGTCGAACATGACAAAAAGAAAATATTGTAAAAGTTCGTTGAACTAGAATCAAAAGTCATTTTGACGTGAAGTTGATGGGTTCATAGTTTAGATTACATAGCGCATTCTTCCACTCCTTAACTTTTATATATTATAATTAGTTGATTTCCGTGCGTATAACTCTTTGTCAATATTTGTATTACCCAAATAGATAATTAGCACATATGGTGATATCCGAATAAATATAGATAGAAACAATGATGTTAAAACTATATATTCTATTGACTATACATAATAAATATTATAACTTGTGAATGAAAGTCAAAGAATTAAAAATCTTGATCAATGACAAATAAATGCATATGCTAGTCTTATGAAAATTAAATTGCATATATAGTAAATAAAAGATAATAAGCATGTAATACATATAGGTACATAGGAAAAGTGAGCGATATGGGTAGGTTATGGGAAAAATCATAGTGAATAGAAGGATGATATATAAAATGAACTTTAATTTTTAATCTTTTAATTATTATTCTTGTAATGCGTTCAGTATTTAAATTAATTATTTAGAGAGCTCTTGACTTTTTAAAAAATTCTTTAATTATATATTACTACATATAAAGAATATAAACATACTTCCAATAGATGTTGAATATAATCCAAATAAAATGCAATAAAAATTTATTTAACAGCAATTGAAAGTCAATTGACATTGTAGCTATAGTTTGGATGGGAGTTGGGCCCATCAATATTAACTCCCAAGTCCCAATTGAACAAATTTCAAATCCAAACTAAGCAAGCATCACCATCAAAGGTAGATTATCTTATTAATTTGTAAAATTAGTGCAGCATTAACTAACATACAATTCTTATATATATACACTTGTTTATATATATTTCCACTGGATAGATTGTTCGATTTTTTGAGAAATAGTTATGTTGTATAGTGTTATTATATATCTTAATTTATTTGTGTGGAAAAAAGAAAAAAAATGTTAATTTTTCTTCGCGATTCTCTATCATTTTTGAAACTTCAATTGGTCTCATAATTTTTCCACTTTCAGTCTCCAAAAAACCAAAATCATGGACAAATGATTTTTCATACTCCTAAATGGTTTTAGGGTGATTCTTTTGTTCCAAAAAAATCGGTCTAAACTAAACGAGGATGAAAATATTTTGAAAAAAAATCACCCGTACCCACCTGTTTTTAACCCTACCGCATACATATATAGCATCATATCTTTGCACATATAAGATACTAATAAACTAACTTTTTCTTTTCGGTAGTAATAATAAACTAATTAACTTTTTGGGTGAACTACTAATAACCAAAAATATCATGACATCATCACAAACATAATAAATAAATAAATACATAAATACATAAATAAGACTAATAAATAATTCTAAATTGAAGACTCGCATGCATTAATCGATCCATGGATTTTAGGATCGTATTATCGGGTGATTTCTTGGGAGGGAATATCATATCAATCAAATAATAATAATAATAGTAAAATATAAATGATAAAAGAAAGAAAGAAAGAAAGAAAACCCGACGGACGACGTAGGTACGTACCTGACCAAGAACTGCTTGAGGGACGCGGGTGCGTAAAGCATCCTCGAGGTCCTTCGCGAGAGGGGCGGCCCCAGAGAGGACGAGCCTGAGGGAGCTGAGGTCGAACCCCTCCACCACGGGGTTCTTGGCCAGGGCCAGCACGAGGGGCGGCACCACCGCCGCCACCGACACCCTGTGCCTCTGTATCAGCTCCAGCAACGCCCCTATCTCGAACTTGTGCATCAGCAGCACCGCCGCCCCAGCCCTCAGTGAGCACAGCAGCACACTGTTGAGGGAGTAGATGTGGAACAGCGGCAGCAAGCACAGCACCACGTCGTCCCCCCTCAGGTGGAGGTTCGGGTTCTCCCCGTCCACCTGCTGGGCCACGCTGGTGATCAGGCTCCGGTGGGTCAGCACCACCCCCTTGGGTAGCCCCGTGGTGCCCGACGAGAAGGGCAGGGCGACCGGGTCATCAGGGTCGAACTCGAACTCCAACTTCCTGCTGCAGCTGCAGCTGGCGGAATAATAATGTACTACTTCCTGTTCCCAATCAGGCGGTGACTGATCATTGGCCTCGGAGAGGACGGAGAAGTGAAGGCAGCTCTCAGGGGGGTCATCAACCGTGATCACGGTGAAGTCCTTGCCGAGTATGGCGGCAGCACTGCCCCCTTGACGATGACGATGACGATGGCCTCCTACTCCTTCTTCTTCTTCTTCTTCGTGTAATGATAATCTGCTAAAGTGCCCGAGCTTATCGACGAAACTGGATTGGGTAACGATGAGCTTGGCTGCGGAGGCCTTGAACTGCTTGAGGATCTCGGAGGGGGTGTAGAAGGGGTTGGCGGTGGTGGTGACGGCGCCAATCATGGAGGCCCCGATGAAGGTGAAGACGAACTCGGGGCAGTTGGGGAGCAGGATCATGATGACATCCCCACGGGAGATGCCGAGGTTGGAGAGGCCAGCGGCGGTCTTACGGCAGATGAGGTGGGTCTCGGCATAGGTGTAGGACTTGCCGGAGGAGCCGACGATGAGGCAGGGGCGGTCGGCGGAGTCAGGGAGGCTCTGGAAGCAGTAGGCGTGGAGGGGGAGGTGGTTGGGGATGGGGATAGCGGGGAGTTTCGACCGGAAAATGATACCATCGCCACTACTACAACTACCGGCAGCATTAGTGGAACTGGAAGGTGAAGGTGGTGTTGTAGTGTTACCACAGTGAGGAGTGGTATCTGCAGGGGATTCCGGAGAAGGGGCAACAGATATCATCTTTAAATTATATGATGATGATGATGATGATGATGATGATAATGGTGATGGATAATGGTGATGATGGATGAGGATGATCTGTGTGATATATATATATATATATATATATATGTTAATCTGCTGCTGCTGTGATGGCTAGCTAGGTAGGACTGCAGATGAATGAATTCAAATGAAAAGAGCCGGAGGAGGAGGGGGATTGCTTTCCCTTTTCCTTTGGCGGAGAAAAGAGGGAGAGGGAGAGAGAGTTATTAAGAGGAGAGATTGGTAAGTTTGGAAAAGATTAGGGGAGGGATAGAGAAAGGCAATAAATAAAATCATATATTATCAGGCTGGGGGGAGGAGAGAGATGTGTGGGATCGAGACCTGATAGGGGAAAGAGAAGAGGGGGGTTAGGTAGAGAGTATGGGTGTGAGAAGAAGGAGAGATGCATGGGATGGGATGGGATGGGATGGGATGGGATGGGGGTAAGTCGCTAGCTAGCTTGCTAGATAGAATTAATTTCATGCATCAAATTCACATTAATGAATCCATCGAGTTTGAATCTTAGATTAATCGGGAGCTTTTAGATACGAAGTGGTACATGCTGGAAACAAAAATATCTAGTTAGCTAGGCAGGGAATAAGCCGGGAAAATGGGACTAAATTTGTACAAAAAATTAGTCCCATGTACCCATGCTGAATTTATAATCTCATAGTCATGTGGAATAGATTTCGGTTATGGTCGGTCACGCATAAACTCGGAAGAGGAAGGGGGTTGGGGGAGGGGGAGAGAGAGAGAGAGAGGTAGGAGGCATGCGTTCTTACACGCTGCAGCTTCTCCATCTCATCTCTCCTTCAAATTTCTACCTCTCTGCTTCTCTGCTCTAATGTTTGTTTGTTTGTTTTGTCGGTCTGGTATTGGTCCCAACCCAACCCCCAACCTCTGCATCATATGTTTTACCTACCTACTCCCTATTCCGTATCTAGCTTAAGACTCGTAAGCTAAGCTCCATCTCCAATATTGGATCACACACAATACGTTAAACGAGCGGAGTGGAATTATGGAAAGTGATCCCGGGCCCAATAGACCGAAAAGATAGATATCGTCATCATTTTAATTCTTTTGTGATCATTCTATTTTTTTTCTTATGATTTGATTTTCTTTTTTTTCTCCGGCGCAACACGAGACTTATCGGCCTAAAAGAAGATAGACAAAAGATGTATACAATAAAGGGACGCAGTCCACCAGTGAGAATCAGATTTCCAATCTCGTAATTTCAAGTGATACTGCCATATCAAACCCCTTTTTCTAAGTTTTTATAGGTTACGTTTGGTTTCATAATAGGATTTTAAAATCAGATTTTGATTTTGATTTTGAGTGGTATAAATGGGGTCCACCCTTTGACTTTGTATGAGTTATGTTATTTTGTTGTGGAAAAAAGTGGTATAAATAGGGTCCACTTTTTGACTTTGTATTAGTTATTTTGTTTTGTAGTGGATAGAGTTAAGTTAGAATTGTGATTTTAAAATAATATTGGGAAATCAAACAGGCCCCTAATTATTCAATGAGTTACATACACCAAATCTTCATTTCCCACTAAATCAAGCCCGTCGAAATGAATCTATCAAAACAAGAAAATCAAAAATCAAAAATTTAAAAAAAAACAAAAACAAAAGAAGGGGTCAATTTAAGTCCAACAATCAACACCATCTTACTTATATATCTACGAAGGCCATCTCTAATACAATCTTTACTTTTAAACTTTAGCTATAGACCTACACATGTAAAAAAATTATGATATGATATGACATCCAACCGCATGGGTCACAGGGAAAAAAAAGATCAAATAATCTTCAATTAAATTGAGCAAAAGAAATAATTAAAAAGAAAAAAAGAGAAGTCCATTAATATAAATATATGTCCATCTAATTCTCAGCTATTATGTTACATCAAAGTCAAACTGATTGTATATACATAGAACTGGGCCAGAGTTGCTTACAGGCGACAAAGCCCATTTATGTTCATTAATCGGCCGGCCCCCATCCGTTCTCATCCAACAACAGAATAGAGCTTCAAAGTTCAAACCCCGCTCGGCTGGCCCATACATTGACTCGACTCAAACCCTCATCTCGCCGGCTCACGTGTGTGTGTGTGTGTGTGTGTGTGTATACACATTGAAAAAGACCCTTAGTGATGTAACTTTGTGCTTCCAAAACTGCCAATTAAAAAATAAAATTGAAAATTATATATGCGCCCAAATGTGAATAAAAATTATTAATTCATATATTTCTCTAATCACCCGACCATATCTCTCCCACTTCTCTCCTATTTTTCTTCTTCTGTCTTCCTCTCTCCCACTTCTCCTCTCATTCTCCTTATTAGTTACCAATATTTTAATAATTTTGTAAATTCAAAAATGAATATACTCATATTTCAAAAGTTAGATACAAGCGAGCAATACATATTATAGAATATCATTTTTAATATAGATTTAATAATTTTACATAGTGAAATTATATTCACTTCGCAAATAGGATCAAGTTGGTAAATTTATTGTTTTGTTTGATTTCAAAGACCAATTTTAACTTTAATTTTAACTATACTCCACTTAACTCCACTTATTTTCAATTTAACAACACAATTATTACTTTCTCTCAACTATTCATTTTTTTAAAAAAATTTAACAACACAATCATTACTTTATCTCAAGTATCCCTTTCTTTTTCATACTTTTTCTCATAATTCAACTACACAATCATTACAGCCCAATTAAAATCAAAATTCAACTTTACTTAACTCTAAAATCAACTACAACATATATAATTTAAGAGTTCATCAATGTAGGTACTAAATGAATTAAAGAATAACAAATATTTGTAAATTAATATTGGTATAGTTGCTTCATAAGAGTGCATCGATATAAGTGGTTAATAAATGAAAAGATATCATATGTTTATAAAAATGAACTTATATATTATGGTTAATTGCCTAAAAAAATATAAATTTTCACATTTTATCAATTCTAGTACGAACTTTCTTTCTTGACTTAAAAATACAAGATCTATTAATTTGATATCAATTTTAGCATGTCTCAACTTTTCTATTAATTTAAACAAGAATCTATGGCTATACCCTTTGATCGAGGTAGCCGAGGTTGCCGGCAACCTTATAGGGGCTACGATGGGCCCCAATGAGGCCTTCATTGCTCGGATTTGAAAAAAGAAGAAGTAAAATCGAGAAAGAATGAAGGAGATAGGTGATAGAAGTCTCATCGGCGGCCACATCCCCCTAATTGGAGTCAACAAAAAAACCTTTGCCATCATGGGCAACCTCGACTGGACAGGCGGTGGTTGTTGTTGAGGTTTACCGATCGAAAAAATAGAAGTCGTACTAACTTTGATATTAAATTGATAATTTGTGTATTTTTATATTAAGAAAAAAATTCGTACTAAAATTGATAAAATGTAAAGAGTTCGTGTCTTTTTAGGCAATTAACCATATATATTACTATGAGTTCTTAATAATATGCATGTCTATACCATAATCTCGATCAGGCCAATGGAAGAAAGAAACGAACGATGAAACCGAAAAAAAAAAAAACGAACGAACGAACAAATCGACAATGACACAAAAAAAAAAAAACAAACAAACAAACAAAAACTAAGTGCACGCGTGTTGGCGGATGCGTATCCATAGGATTGGAAGTATATGACCGATTCCATTGCAACAGAAGGTCGGGAAGGAGAGATGCAGCAAAAGAGATCCATTACTTGCACCAGCGGTCTCCCAGATAATATGTGTATATATGTTGGCGGCCAAATTGAGCTGGCACAGGAGAAACAAGAAGAGAAGCAGCTCCGATCAAGTTGATGCTCGATTTTTCAATTACGTACTCACCCTTGACGATCGTTATTATTATAAGTCATCATCATCGTGAGAATGTATATATATCGTAACCTTCATCAAGTACAGGATGGTGATTTGAATTATATCATCGATCCTAGGTTGCAAGGAACCCAGCCACGACAGTAAAGGTTAGAGTACTGCCTACCACCGGAAGAAAAGATCTCATCAGTCGAGTAGCAGCGGAGTTTTTTTGGTGAGGAAATGGAGGAGCTGGTGCTGGCACATGATCAAGATCAGTACTTCCCAAGGGAGGCGGCAATGGCAGCAACGGTTCTGCTGGAGGAATTGGATTCGTGATGTTAGAAGAAGAAGAAGAAGAAGAAGAAGAAGAAGCGGTAGAGCAAGATGGTGGTGACTGCTGGAATGGAGTGTCGTCCTTGCTCCCAAAAGGCATCTTTACGGCTGGTAATACTCCACCTATGCCGTGGCATCGTATGGATGACCCTGCGACACATATATCAGGGCTGATCAGTTTTACGTTGTTGAGGGAGAGGCTCTTCCTTCCTGCGTTATCGATCCTCATGATGTACCCAGGTGCGGATGTCGGGATGATGGACCCCGTGGGGATGCGCTGGAGGTGATCGAGGAGCATAGGTGAAGGAATCAAATGTCGAAGCAAGAACCCTGAGACGTCCTCTTGAGCGAGACTGATCTTGGAAAGCATCCTGTCATCAGGCATGAGAAAGGTGACATTTCCTAGGATGAGATCGGGAGGGGTCATGTTGATGAGCGTGACAAAGGTGAAATAACTGGCCGCTTTCATCTCTTCGACCGCGACAAGGACGTCTCGGCTTCTTGGAGGGAGAGGTGGAGGTGGAGGGACATCTCTGGAAACGGCTGATGAGAAGACAAGGGCTGCCACGAGATGTAGTAGCAGGGCCTGGTAAGTTGCCATTTACGGTTGTCTAACAGAGTGCTAGCTAGCTGATATTATCGGTCTGTTTTTATATATATATGGATATGGATATGATTCAGCTTAATTAATCTTTTTTTAAAAAAGAAAGAAAAAAAAAGATCAGGACTGGACTGGAGGGGATGAGAGGAGGAGGGGGTCCAAGACGAAGACGACGAAGGAAGAAGAAGTATACGAGGAGGAGGAGAAGATGAGATCAATTTGATTTGACTGACTAGATAGCTTAGCCAAGGTTAGCTTAGACACGCATCTCTGCTTCTCAATAACAACCTTGCACACACTTCCTGCATGCATTGTTGAATATGCTCTCAAATTTATTTGTTCCTTTTTTCTTTTTCTTTTTTTGGCCAGTTCCGTTTAACTACTTTAGCTTCTAATAATAAGCTTCAGTGGATGGATGGGATAGGAATAGGATGGGAAACTGCGAGAAACGACCATGGGTTCAATCCATGGCAGGACAGTAATTTCATGGGGGTCAAATTCCTTTCCATTCTTAAAACTCTAACGCCACATTTGTTGGGTTCAATTGCCTTTTGAATACTACGACTCACACACACAAAAAAAAAAAAAAAGAACAGAAAAAACTCTCACGCCACATTTGATCAATTGAATATGATACAAATGCAAGATGGAATTTCTCAAATCATTATCCAGCGTTTATTGACAACCAAAACAGAAATCAGGAAGGATTGGATAGGATTAAAATCTTGCTTAGGGGTGGGTTGGGCCAAATTAGGATTTTATTTAGACTAAAACTAAAAAGAGCAAACTAACCCCAAACTAGGATCAAAATTTCCAAATCTGTCACCCAATGCTGGGACTCGGTGCCATCGGAGAGAGGGAGCTAGGCTTGACTTGATGCTGGGGCAATAACTGGTGTTGCCTGCGACCTCGACCAGAGGGCTGGTGGCCTATCGCGGATGAGCTCGATCCGAGGTTTGGCGCCCGCCAGTGGGGGCTAGACGCCGACCGCCAACCCTTTGGTCGAGCTCCCTGCGATGGTTCGTGGAGTTTTTTTCCCCCCTTTTTTCACTTTTTGGAAAAATATTTTAAGAAATTAAAAGAAAATTAGAAAAATAAGGGCATATTCGGTGAAAACCATGGGGCAATCTACATAGCTCTATCACGGTTAACATTGTCAGGTTGGATGGATTTTGGTCAAGGTCTCGGTCCTCGACGGATCCCCAATAGATCTCATTTCAATCCCATCCTTTCCTCCTATTTCCAATCCTATCATGACGTTCAAATGTGGCCTTAAATAGTTGACTGAAAGCATTACACATATCCATGTTCATCATCCAGGCAAAACTAAAAGCGCTCAAAGATATGTCAAATTTTGAATAAATCCATGTCAAGTCACCAATAACACAAATAAAAGAAATTTAAAAGAATGCCAAAAGGACTAGCTCCTATCCAGAGAGGTTATAACGCAATGACGCACCTCTCACCCGGTGACCAAGATGATCAAGAGGTTTCGGTTTCGATTCCCTTTGCCGAAAAAAAAGGACTAGCTCCTCCTTTGCTCTAATCTCAGGCCGGTCCCTCACCCCTCCTCCAAACTTCTTCATCCTAATTGCAGTATTTTGAACCAAACTTCAAGTGGGGGCCCACGGGAAATTACAAACATACTTGACCAACTTCGTTAACAAGACTAACCATCAAGTCATCATCAAAGAATATTGAAGCAACATCACTAACCAAGATGTGGCAGCTTCATATGAATATCAGCTTGATTATGGGAACTGGAAGGAACCCCCGATTTGAGTTGAACCAGCTGGGGGACTTATGGCGACCCAAAGCAGTGAGATGGTGATCGCAATCAGCCCTGACCACACGAAAACGATGGTTGGGGTCCTCCCTCTTCTCCCCATGAGCCCCTTCGCAAAGGGGTAGAGATGAGCCAAGACCCAGAAGCTGAAGAACACCCCACCTATCAAACGGCTCCATTGAGGTATCACACTGTATATTGTCCTGCTGAACCCAACAGCTATGGCAATCAAGTTTGTCATTATGATCGTGATTGGTGGAATCATCAGGGAGGTCCACCTGACTATGTAGAGATCAGCAAACTCATCATCCACATCATCACCAGCTGATTTCGACGTCAAGGTGAAAGAAATCTCAATCCCAGCAATGACTTTCAGCAGCCCTTGCAGCACAGCAGCAAGGTGGGCGCTTGTCCCTCCTATGAGCCAAAACTGCTCATTCCTCCACCACTCCTCGAGCTCAATCCCAGACCACTTGATCTCAAGCACTGCGAGCATGCACAGAGTGATAGTGATAACAAGGAGGTAGGTGAGAAAGGTGACATTTAGAGTCTGGACTATGAACTGCCCAGAGAAGAGGGACAGTGCAGGGAGGAAGCAATAGACGATCAGGAAGATGGAGGTGAATGGGTAGATCCCAACATTAAGGTAAGCTATTCTCTGCAGAAATTTCATCCTCGGGCTGGCTAGTAATGCATTGTTGCGGGAGAAGAAAATTTCCACTGATCCAGTAGCCCAACGCAGCACCTGATGAAGCCTATCGGTAAGATTGATCGGCGCAGTCCCACGGAACGCATCACGCTTGGTAACACAGTAGACTGATTTCCATCCCCTATTATGCATCCTGTACCCAGTGACAACATCTTCAGTAACAGAACCATAAATCCAACCGACTCGGTGTCCCCACTCAGTCTTGTCCTCATACCAACACGAGATGACACTGATGGCTTCGGCTACTGTGGATGCATCGAGCAGGTCCCTCGGAATGGTGAGAGCACCGGGCGGGCGTCCATTCTTCACAGCAGGGTGGTCCTTCAGGGGCCGGCCTTGGTACTCGGCCACTGGGATGGAATCAATGAGGAAAGTTGAGTTGCCAAATTTCTTGGGAAGCAAAGAAAGGTCCATGTCCTCATCATCAGAATCACCCATCCTCAAGGCCCTTTTCTCTTCTGAAGTATTGTTGATCTTCTTGCGACGAGCAAAGCAGCAACTGCAACAACCCGGGTGGTTCTCTTTAGCTCGAGGGGGATCAAAACCATATAGGGCAATCCTTCGGAAGAGGCAGCCAGTTCCCACATACACGGGACCTTGGAGTCCATCAAGCGCTCTCATATTTACATCAAAGAAGACGGTGTTGTGGTTCGCATATCGATCTGATGGATCAATACCCTCGAACCTCTGAGGGAATTGCACGTAACAGATGCGGTCCCCGCCTCTATCCATCATGAAGCACATGCCTTCCCTCAGTGCCTGGGAGTTGTAGATGTAGTGGTCACAATCAAGGTTGAGGATGAAGGGTCCATTAGACATGATGGCTGATGCTCGAACTAATGCGTTCATGGCCCCTGCCTTCTTGTTGTGATCATAGCCTGGACGCTTCTCACGAGACACATACACAAATAATGGAAGGCGGATATCAACATCTGTGAGATCTATGAGCCTGGTATTATCATCAGGAGAGCCAAGCAGTGGCTCATCGCTGGGAGGTTTCAGCATCACCTGAATAATATTAAGAAATACAAATCAATTTATACTTCTAATGTAGGAATACAAATAGAAGTTAATCAGGACCGCTTGCAATCAATTTACAGCAATTGAAAAGTTTCTAATACCTGTATAATACCAGCATGGTCACCCCTGGAATGCTCTGGTCCAGGATTTAACCAAGTCCCTGGCCAGTGGGTGCCATCTGCCATCCAAGTAGCTTTTGGGATCTTAACACTCTCGATGGGATCATCGTCCCGGTTTGGCCTCTGAAGTTTCATCGCCTTGATCTCTTCACGCGCATGGTAGGCATCAGATCGGCGGCGGATGGAGTCAGGCAGCCCATTGATGCGAACCTTAAACTCATCATATTCGCGCTTCACTCGCCTACGATCCTTGACAAAATCTGGTTTCACTTTGTTCTTGTAAGGATCCCTCTTCAGATTGAAATATGACTCAGGGTTCCTAGGCTCAATGTTATGCTTGCGGCAGAATGGGACCCAAATATTTGCGAAACTTGCAGCTTCTGCCATTGCCTCAAAGGTGAGGAGCGCACCACCGTCATCAGAAACATAACATGCCAGCTTCTCAACTGGATAATCAGCTGCAAGGATGGAGAGTATAGTGTTTGCAGTGACAAGAGGTGGTTCCTTCTCTGGATCTGCAGTAGAGACAAAAACATCTATCCCTGGGAGGTCAGATTTCCCCTTGGGGTTATCAGGTGTAATTGATTCAAATTTCTCCTTCAAGACATTGAGATCCGTGGAGCGATTCACCGGACAAAGCTTGGGCAGTTGGTCAAGAAGCCAAGAG
This sequence comes from Punica granatum, assembly GCF_007655135.1. Classification (NCBI taxonomy): domain Eukaryota; kingdom Viridiplantae; phylum Streptophyta; class Magnoliopsida; order Myrtales; family Lythraceae; genus Punica; species Punica granatum. Next base: position 44,476,924 of record NC_045128.1, on the reverse strand, counting down.
AAGGCAAACCATATCTCACAGACCACAGACATTCCCCATAGCCAAACAGCATCATTGTTTGGGTGGCTAATTCTCCAGGCAAGGAACAACCCAAGAACTACCATCCTGATGACAATTAGAAGCCTGCACCCACAAGAATGCAAATTCAGCAAGATCAATGAATGAAACACAGACGCTGGAATGCAGTACATTTCCTGCTGACTCCAGATGGCCTGAAACACAGATGCTGGAATGCCGTGGAATAGGTAATATTCTACATGTGAAATTAATCCCTCGATAGTTCTGACAGCCAGCTGGCCACTTCAAAGTATGGAAGTGTCAGAGAGTAAAAACCATACCTCGCACTTTCATAAATTCATGAGGAAATTAAAACGTGTACCTGTATGGACTGAGCACAGCAGCAGGGATCTTCAGTTTCCGTGTAAGAGGCCTCCAAGGCTTGTTCATCAACTCTGAAGGGTCAACAATATCATCATCCTTCCCATTCCCAAAGCCTCCATCTTTAGTCCATATGGCATTCCCATATCCATAAGTACCCTTTGTTTCAAAGAGCCATCTGTTGTGGTCAAAGTCCCCAGTTTGGCTCCTCATCAGAATAGAATTCTTAGATTTCATAAGCGACAATCGCCTCTCCATCCTGGAAATGCCACCAGGTGGCGGAAGCGGAAGCGGCCGGGCATTATCCACGGCAGCTTCATCCAAATCAGCATTCTTGTAAGGCTCTTTGCATCCCGGGCAAATCCCGCCTGCCTTCACAGCATCAACATAGCAATCCCTGCAGATCTTATAATCACATTCACAGGGGAGAATATCATTGCCACGCTCATCACTCATCACCTTGGCATCACACCCAGGAATTGCACAAGAGGACCCTTTGGCACCAGCCATCTGGGGATGGCTCGCTTCAGATTCGATCACCTTGTCCATCAGATGAGCTCGAGTTACGCTGTTAAACCCGCCTGTGAAGAGTGAATTGGACACATACTGCTCCTCGACTTTCTGAGAGATGGAAGGATCCATGGGTTGGTTATCAGGTGTAGGTGGTATGTGAACAGTGTAGTTAGCAAAGTCGACGCTGCCAAGTTCACTGTCGAGATCATCCCTTGAATAGCTGACATAGCGACCTGATGAAGTTCTGCGGCCAAAAGTGACAGTGGGAGGCAGTGGAGGCTTAAGAGAGTCGGTCTCATCTGTATTTTGTGATAGGGATGATCGGCTGGCCTTGAATGATTTCGATGCCATAGCTTAGTTGCGCAACTCAGCTCTGCTCCAACAAAACTAGGTTTTCTAGCTCAGCCTGCAGCATTAACATGACACAAGAGGATCCAACATTAGTAATGGACGGATCACGGGAATAGCTATCTCACTTCTCACATCAACTGGAAACGTCCTACTAAGGAAGTAATGGATGTGGGGACCTTATTTATGATCAGGGTTGATTGGTTGGTCTTTTCACCAACTAAAATAGAACAAGATTGAAAGATCCCGATGAAGTCCATGATCAATCAAATTGTGAAGGGGAAGGGATCTCCTAATAACACACACACACATATATGAAATATAAAATAAATAAAAAGGATAAAAAGCAAGCAAACATTACATCGGCTACAGAATCCTCCGGGACTAGACAGGACAGGACAGGACAGGACAGGACAGGAGGAATCGAGTCGGAATTAGCCCAATCTCAACTGAAACGCAGAAGTTAAGAGATTGATTGTCAAGTTGCTACTCCCGATCCGGTCCTCCTGCACAGGAATGTTTTCTAGACAACGATACCAGCCGAGACTACGAGCGGCAAAATGTCTAATTATCTACTTCGCTCCTATCAGGATCAGCTAGCTAGCTGGTTTAGCTGAGACAGGGAAAATCAGCAGAACGAAAATATAACTAAGCCACAGGGGAACACTATTTTTGGGCAAACCTTTCACAAGTCAAATGGGCGACGCAACACCCAATCGACAAGACTCAGACTCGACTGACCTTGAGGAAGCAAAGATCTGGACCATGTCCTAAAGAAAGATGCAGATCCTGGGAGTAGGCAGGGATCGCTGTGTGAAGATTGAAACGGCTTACTCACCGGGGTGGCAAATTATAAGCTGATGGCGAGATCTGCCGGGTCCGGACCGAACCTGCAACAATCTTATCGACAAGAAGGAAAGTACCCCGACGGCCTGTGTTGTTTGTGTTTGGACTTGGATGAGAATTGTTCAAACTACGTGATGCAGTCTCCGGCTGTCCACTTCTTCCATAACCACTCCAGAGTCTAAGGGGTAGAGGGAGGGGATGGGGGGAGAGAGAGATGAAGATGGACTGAGTCGTGAGAAGAGCGACAAATTAAGAAGCACTAAGAGGTCATGACAGGAACAGAAATTAATATATATATATATATAGAAAAAAAAAATGGTGGGGGTTGGGGGAAGTGGTGGAGCAGATCAAGGATCCAGCAATGAAGATGGAGAAGAAATGGATTGTTATATATATACACACACACGCTACATCCGTACCCAGATCGATCAAATAAAAAAGAAGCTCCTTCCTTCTTCCGATCCTTCTGCAACCCGGAGAAACTTTTTATTATTATTATTATTATTATTATAAGTAAACAAAGAAGAAAGAAGAATAAGAGGAGAGGACTGACAGAGGAGTGGGCGGGCGACGACGGTGGGCTGAGTGAGTTGCTCACGCGGACAGGCTTTTCAAAGCCTAAAGACTCAACAAAGACAGCTGTAGCTGTAACGGCGGGGTCATTTCCTTTCGGGGTTTCCTCTCTTCTTTTCCTTTTTTCTCTCCTTTGATTCTTATATATATGTGTGTGTGTGCGTGGGTCGCGGGCTCACTCGAAAAGGCTTGGATTTATGCGTTCTTTTTGGCCTTAAAAAATGAAAAAAAAAATATTTGAATTTTGAAAGCGCAAAAGGCGATAACAACAACATTGAGATGTCCTAAGAACTTAAGAAGGAAACAAACTCCATATTACATAGTTACATAGTATTGTAAGTACTATATCGACCCTTGAATTGATTCAATTGAAATGCCTCTTTTTTTTCTTCGATCACAAGAGATGTTCGTGGGTTTAATAGAATAAAATAAAAATCATAATATCTAATAAATGGGTACGAATAATCTCTTAATTACTAGACAGAAGTATGCACCACTGCATTAAATCTTCTTTTGATTCGAAATGTCATTTTGCTATGATAACTTTCCATAATATTATGGGACTGACGCAACATTTTAGTCGAGGGTGGAGTGTCCATGAGGGGCAAAAGGGAAACTAATTTTATTGAGTTAGGAGATTAAAATATATAATTTCACTGAAAATGGAAAAAAAAATTATAATTTTTCATATAATATCAAAATTTTAGGAGCGAGACTGTCATCTTGTCCCTCTCGGTCTATCTCTGACTAGATGAGTACTTGCACATTACGTGAGGGTTCCTATTGATTAGATATAAGCATCATTCACGAAGTAACAATTGGACCAAATCGATATGAGACTTTTTTATGCTTTCATGCATTAGTGAACCCTAATTTAATTAGAAGCAATAATTTACTAAATAATCAATTGTATTAAAAAAATATATTTAGTCAAAAAGTGCAAAGCATACATTTTCACCAAGAATAATCACTTTGCTACTCCTTGTGTTCACGGTATTTCACAATCTTGTTAATCTCACCCTAAGTATCCATGTATTTTCTCATATCCAAATGCTTTTATCGTCTATGATAAATTATTATGACACCTCAAAATCAGTAATACGTAGAAAAAAGATAAATGAATAAAAAATAGTTATGTCACATGTCATGGTGAATTTAGTCTTTCCCAGACATAACACTCAATTAGGTTTAATGGAAAGAAAAAATCATAGTTACCTCTTGCTTGTCGACGCGGCACTCCTGATTTCTTGTGCCAATGCACTATGTTCAATTCAGACTATATATATATATATATATATATATATAGATAGATAGATAAAGATCATGGAAATGGGAACAATATATACATATATGTGTTATAATGCAAATGGGAGTTATACAATTGAAATATTATATTATAATTATCTACCAAAAAAATTATAATTATAATTATATAATCTCTCTATATATATATTGGTATAATGCAAACGAAATAATATATATATATATATTCATATGGAGCTATATAATCTATATATATTTTGGTATAATCTCTATACTGCATATTTCGGTTATCGTATATATATATATATCTATATATTATGGTGTATCTTAGTGTGTGTATACACGCGCGCGCACACACACACACACGATTAACAGTAAGAAAGAAGTGGGGGAGATCAGGTGGCTGTTCAGCTCAGCTCAAGCTGTCAGAGACGCGTCTATCTTCCTCCAGCCTATATCTCTGCATGTACATCATATATACATATGTGTAGGAGAAAGCTAGATCACGGTCATGATCATGGGACGCCGCATGTCATTGTATTAATTATTAATGATATAATCATCATCTCATCTTAATAAATATAAATGATGATGATGATGATTATTATTATTATTAAAAATAGGAAAAATAGTCTAAAAATTCAAATAGTTTCCTTAAATTCTTCAATTTATCCACTTTTCAAATTTTGACATGAAAAATCGAAACGTTTCCCTCCGTTTCTCTCATCTACCAACCCGATAGTTTAAGCGTTAACGGCGCTGACGTGACTGTTGAATCTACCTATGTGGTAGACAGTGGCACACGTGAAAATTTGGGTTTATCCTTAGGGGTGAAAATGGGTGGGTTTAGGTGGTTTTTTTTCAAAATATTTCGGTTCTCATTTAGTTCGGACCGGTATTTTTTAGAACAAAATGACCACCCTAAAACCATTTGAGAGTATGAAAATCGCCTGCCCATAGTTTCAATTTTCGGGGACCGAAAGTGAAAAAGTCGCTGGTGCAAATATCGAAGGCAATGACAGAGGACGAGCTGTGGACTGCTGCCTGCCTCCACGTCCGCACCTTCTACGAATTCAACCCCTCCAACAAAAAAATTATTTGCCTTTGCAATAGAGAAGAGTTGAAGAGGAGAACTGGTGCCGAAGACTCAGGCTCCATCGTTTTGAGTTTTTTGTTTTTGAGATTTACGTTTAAGTCCTTTATGTTTAAAAAATTTCGAACCCATCCAACTGGCCGGTTCACATGGGTTCGATGGGTTTTCCTAAAAACCGTCCGATTTTTTAGGTTCACCGGTCTATTTATGCATTTTCGGTTTTTAAGCTAACCGAACCAAACATAGGTCCAATTTCCGGTTCGACCGATCGGTCCGATCCGGTTTTGATAACAATGGTTATGGTAGGTTCAATTTTATCGGATTTTCGATTTTTCAGGATTTTCCTTACACCCCTAGTTATCTTTAAGCTGAAAAATCATATAGTTTGCCAATTTTTTATGATCTACCAAAACATCAAAAAGTTAAAAATTCACATATTTTACATATATATTCTAATCTACTAAAATGTATTAATCACCAAAATAGTCATCAAACTTACATAGTAAGACATACGTTTTCGGGCTTTACGTGCGTCTATTTCAATATTTAAAATTCAAAACGATATTGGGACCAAAAAATATTTTTTTATACATAATATTGATCATCGTATTTTCTGAACACAATGGTGGTCCCATATTACTTTTCAAATATACGATCATCAAGATAAGGATTTGGAAATAATAGAGTAATTATGATCGAACGCGTTTTGTAAGCTCAATATTGATTCTTATCGAGATTCGCCATCCATTAATGCTAATTGAATTTTTCATAGAGTCGAATATTTTTTGAATTTCTCAATTTTGAAATGTTTATTTGAAAAATTTTGACGAACACTGAGAAATTACATTTCGCCTAAATAAGTAAAAAAAAGGAAAAAAGAAAAAAAATAAACGAGAATGAATAAAGAAAGAAGGATGTTGCAGGCACGAAAATGAATAAAGAAAGAAGAATGTTGGGGCCGACCCCTCTGCCACCTAATATTATTTTTTTTTCTTTTTTCCTTTTTTATTTACTAGTACAGGCGTTATTTGGGCGAAATTCAATTTCTCGACGTCCGTCGAAATTTTCCGAATGAATATTTCAAAATTATGAAATTCGAAAAAATAGTCAGCTCTATGAAAAATTCAATTTGCGCTAATGGAGACTGAATCTCGATAAGAATCAATATTGAGCCTACAAAACGCGTTCGATCATAATTACTCGTTTGTTTTCGAATCCTTATCTTGATGATAGGATATCGGGAAAGTAATCCGGAGCACTGTTGTGTTCAGAAAAATACGAGAATCAATATTATGTTAAAAAAAAAGCTTTTCCGTCCCAATGAATTTAAAAATCATAATTGCTGCACATAAAGCGCGAAAACGTATGTCTTACTATGTAAGTTTGATGAGTATTTTGGTTATTAATACATTTTGGTATATTAGAGAATATATGCAAAATATGTGAATTTTTTAAGTTTTTGATGTTTCGATAGATCAACAAAAATTGACAAACTATCTAATTTTTTTAGTTTAAAGGATAACCAATATTTTCCACATGTGCTGCTGTTTGCCACATAAGCATATTTAACGGTCACATCAGCGCTGTTAATGCCTAAACTAATAGGTTAATAGATGGGAAAATGGAGGGAAAAGTTTTCATTTTTCAAGTCAAAATTTCGAAAGTTCGTAGATTAAGGAATTTAATGAAACTATTTGAATTTTTAAGTTATTGCCCTTTAAAAATACTAAAACTGGTCCCTCCGCAAATCGAGGGGGACAATTGTAAAGTTGACATTGTTTACGTATTAAAAATCAATTTTACAACCTTACGTGACACAAGGGACACAAATTGGGCGCCTGCCCAAATGATAAGGCACTTGCTCCTTCTCTTGCATATCCCGGTGCGACCCCTTTCATCTTCTTCACATCTTTTCCCTCACTTTTATACTAATAAAAAAAATTTAGATAAAAACATAAAGGAACACGAAACATGCATCGCTCCTCTTCACATTTTTTTCCCTCGCTTTTCTGCTAATAAAAAATATTAAATAAATGAAGGAAAATAGTTAAAAAATGCACGAAGTTGTTGGGAATTAGTGTATGCTTTAAAAGCAATCTGTCATCAGTTCTATAATATAGCATGTATTTCATTTTAATACGAGGCATTCTATTATTACGTAGATTGCGCTAAATATGATTTTACACAATAATGTCATTGAAATAGTAGGTTCAATAGGAATCAAGTGTGACTTGATTGTGATATCCTATAATTACTAAACATTATTATTAAATGTCCCTAGTAAAAGTATTATCGTTAATTAGGACAATGATAATACGGTTAGATTAATGTGGGCGTTAATTAATGACCAAGTCTCACAGGTCATGGATGTGGAGACATCAAGTCACACAACAGGTATACATTAAGAGTAATATGTATTGGACTGACCTGCCATGAGATTGCTACATGGGTTGTAACTTGATTGTAATTAGCATATCTCATAGTGATTATAGTGTGGTGGTCATTTGACTTGAGGTCACCATGGATTCCTACATGTAATGTCATATACTTTGATGTTGTCAAACACCACCGTAACATGCTAGTTATAAAGACAATTATTGGGTATACCACAGAGCATGGAGATGAATGTGAGTGATCAAGATATGATTTATCCCTCATACGAAACGGGAGCGATATCTTACGACCGTTTGGTGGAAAGAGTCTAAAAGTGTATGCATAACCAAATGAATTGATATAGGGATATTGAGCTCATTTGTTCTGATAGACTTACCCGATAAATCAAGAAAGAAAGATTGAGCCATACAAGGATGTCATCGACCATGCCTTGGACTCAATAGAGATATAGAGGATAAAGGGATTATACTGCACGGTGACATAGGTAACAAGGTTCGTCGAGAAATTGACTTTCCGATTACTTGAGTAACAGTTATGTATTGCTAGATGCCGCTCACTATTTGTAATATTTAAAATAGAGATTTTAATATTACTGTCAACGTAATTGGAAACCTACAGGGTCATACACGACGACTAAATCAACGGGATATTTTGAAATAATAAAATCGTTTAATAGAGATTAGATGATTTAAGATGTGACCGATTAATCAGATATTTAATAAGATTAAATTTTTCGATTAATTAGACCTGATTTATTAGATTAAATAGACCGCATTGATACACGATGCATATGATGACACATGGCTTTTTATGTGAATTGTCATGTGTATGGACACATGTCATGTGAGAAATTAATTCCACATCGGGCAGGGATTTGAATTCCCCTACTCCCCCCAATATTGCTTATAAAAGGGGGCAGTGAGCATGCTTATATGTATGCTTGCATATATGTGAGAGCGCGCGCGCCCACACACACATATATATATATATAATTTGGGTTGAATTGTTCAACTCAAATTAGGTCCACAAGTCTAATAATTCTAGGTGTTGCACCGGTATTTCCTTCGAGAGTTGGCCGCTAGCACTGCCAATCTCGAAAACCCGTCGATAAAGTCGGATACTTGTAGAGGCGTCACACTTGAGGCGCTCGGTTGATGATTTTAAAATTTCAGGTACGTTTTATCTACTCCTATTCTTCTAATAGGTCTTGAGATTAATTTTACAGGTAGAAAATTTAGAATTTCTCTTCCTTTTACGTGTCATTAGGCCTCGTGAAACTAGTAGAAGTTTCACAGTACTTCTTTTTTCAAATCTACCATTTTTTATAATTTTGACTTGAAAATATACAATGTTTCATTCCATTATCACATCTATTAAATCGTCAATAACTCTGTTAAATATGCTGACATGACAGATAACAGTGTCTACGTGACAGGCAAAGTCCCACGTAGCTGATCTTCTAAACCAAAAGTAGCTAGAAATTCACAAAATTTCATATTTGTTTTAAATCTACTAATTTTTTTGAATTTTGACCTAAAAATTTACAAAATTTCATTTTGTTACTACATTTACCAAATCGTTAATTGCTCCGTTAAATGTGCATACGAGGTCTCTCTCTTGGACAAAAATTACATCAAATAAAAAAAATAAAAGAAAAGAAAACTCAAGGAAAGAATAAGAGGGAGTAGCGGCGTTTGTGGTCTGTCGTCTTTTCTAGTAGCCCATCCACGCTACGATCACCTCACTGTTGACTTTCTTCGCTCCAAGAAAGGAGAAGAGGAATGTAGCAACAGCTCGAGCTCCACCTCTGCCCAACAGTGCATGCGGTTCCTAATCTTCGATGTTGCCTCTTCCTATCCCTTTTCAACTTGTAGCCGAGCCCAGCTTCACCAACTTGCGCTAAGTATCCCTCTCTCTTTTCTCATTCTCTCTCTCAACCTCGCTGCCATGTCCCTCCCTCTCTCTTAGCCTCACCACTTGTCTCTACCTCTTGCAGTTGAAACGGTGAAACCTTGCCTATCAATGTACTAGTTATGATGCCCCAAACAAAAGAGAAAATAGAAAATTGTGGAGGAAATATAAGTGCTTTAGAATATGATAGGTACATACGAAAGAAACATTATTAACCAATGTAGGTTGGTTCAAGTGATTTGACACTTGTTCTCCTTAAGTAAAGTCTCGAGTACGAGTCTTGTGAAAAGAAAAAAAATCAGCTATGAGAGTTTTACCTCTTAGCGAATGGACCCATTTCGATTGAATTAGTCGGGATTTAATTGGGCTTTTATATACCAAGATTCACGCGGAAAAAAGAAACTATTAACATAAGAGACTTCTCCTTTAATATGTTTGGAGGAGTAAGGACTATGAAGATGACAAAATCAATATGAAACTGCATAACAAAATGAATATATCCAATTAAAGACTTCATCTAAAAATTATCTACTTGCCAATGTCAACAAAATTCACCAAGTAGGAACAAGAAAAACTAGCCAAACTTTAGGAAGAAATTGATGTTAAGGTAATCGAAGCGTGGACGGGGGATCATAATAGGCAGTAGACCACAACTATCGCTGCCTTCCTCCTTTGTTCTTCTCCTTTCTCCTTCTCCTTTCCTCAAGTTTTCCTTCTCTTTTTTTTATTTTTATTTTTTTGTTTATTTTTCATCAAGGAGAGCGGCCACATATGCATATTTAATGGAGCAATTAACGATTTGGTATATGTAATAACCGAAAGAAATTTTGTGAATTTTCAGGTCAAAATTTTTAAAAAATGATAGATTTTAAACAAATATAAAGCTTTGTGAATTTCTAGGTGATTTTTTTTGTCGAGGAGATTGACCATATAAGACTCTGTCCGCCACGTGCACCGTTATTTGCCACATCATCACATTTAATGGAGTTATTGACGATTTCATAAATGTGATAATGGAATGAAATATTATGCATTTTCAGGTCAAAATTTAAAAAATTGATAGATTTCAAAAAAACTTTGAAAGTTTATCCATTTTTAGGCTATTTTTCTTCTAAATATATTTACATTTTATATTTTAGGGTAAATTACAAAAAAAACCCAAGTTTTGTAAAATGTCTCAATTATGTCCTAAATTTTGTTTTGTAACAGAAAAAACCATAAGTTTTCTAAAATGTCTCAAAAATGATATCCGTTATAACTTCCGTCAATTTTTGCCTACGTGTGACCTACGTGGACTGTTAAAGGGAGCCACCATCAACAACAAAAATTGACGGAAGTTATAACGGATGTCATTTTTGAGACATTTTAGAAAACTTATGGTTTTTTTTGTTACAAAACAAAATTTAGGACAAAACTGAGACTTTTTACAAAATTTGGGTTTTTTTTTGTAATTTGCCCTATATTATATATATATATATATATATGTATGTTTTTTCACTCTTCTCACTTTTTCTACTAAAATGAATATTATACAAATAAATATATATATGTTTTCGAGATATATATATATATGTATATTAAGTTAATTGTTTCTGTACTTATAATAATACAATCATGCGCATGTTTTTATATATAATATCGTATATAAATTAGTAATAATCCTTAATCACCATACCATTGGTATTGATAGCAATAGAGCGGATCGGATTTTACTTCAACCTAATTCAGTTTTATAAAATACCCAGCTTCATCTATATGCAATCAATTTATGACACAGGAATGAGTAAAATTTATCAAATTTTGATATAAGTTCAACTGAATATATAATCTTATAAACAAAACAATCTTGAAAGTATGTGATTTAATTTCTAACAACTTCGTATCTTTTGCTATGTTTAGGTTAGAGAGTAAAATAAAATTATTTTCTTAAAATTAACCATTGAATATACACCAGAATTGCAAAATAATTTATTTATATGTATTAAATCTCTATCATATAGATTATCTATATGTTTCTAATCAAAATTCATTCCATTAATAATTGCTCGAAAGTCACGAGCATGTCACATTGTTTTGAATTGTAATAAAAACTGGATCAAAATGGTCATTTCTTACTATTCACTAAACGACCTTCTTTCAACCGGCGGCATTGTCATGGGCGTTTTACTAGTATATATATAATAATGGGTAAATTACACTGGTTGTCCAAAATATTTTACAAATATTTCATGATGGTTCAAAAAGTTTTTTTCACTACATGATGGTACAAAATGTTTCAAAGTTGTTTCATGATGGTACAAACCGTCAACTCGAGCTTGACGCCGTCAAGCCGACGCTGACGTGGCTACTACGTGTCACCTCCTTGCTGACGTGGCTGAAAAATTTTAAATAATTCTAAAATTTTAAAAATTTTAAAAATTTTAAAAAAAAATAAATTTAAACTTTTAATTTAAATTTTAAATTTTAAATAATTTTAATATTAAATTTTAAATATTTAAAATTATTTTAAATTATTTTTTTAAAAAAATTAGTTTAAAAAATTTAAAAATAATTTAAAATTTTTAAAAATAATTTTAAAATTTTCAAAATTTTAAAATAATTTTTATATTTTTTTCTAAATTTTTACTCTTTTTTGTATTTTTTTTTATTTTTTTTCAAAATTTTTACTCTTTTTTGTATTTTTTAAAATTATTTTTTGTATTTTTTTGGACTTTTAAAATTTTATTTTATTTTAAATGACGTGGCACACTATGATTGATTCCACGTAACAAAAGTGACACATAGGACGCGCCACGTCAGCAAAATGTTAACGGCATCAGGGCCAATTGACGGTTTGTACCATCATGAAACAACTTTGAAACATTTTGTACCATCATGTAGCGAAAAAAACTTTTTGGACCATCATGAAACATTTGTAAAACATTTTGGACCACCGGTACAATTTACCTTATAATAATTGATCCTTGGGAAGGACACATCAATTAGGGAGTTTTTTCGTGAATACATACTTCATTTAAAAAAAAACTTTTACTTTTTTTAAAAATGTTTATACATGTTTTTCTTTTTTCTTTTTTAACGCAAGGGTGTCTAGGTTTTTGTTGAACTATTCCAAACTGATCGCTCGGAAGGACACATCAAGTCGGGAGATTTTTCATACATACACAATTCTTTCTTAAAAAAAAAAGGTCTTTCTGTATTTTTGTACATATTTTTCTTTTCTTTTCTTTTTTAAGCAAGATGGATCTAGATTTTGTTGGACTATTCCTAGGGCTCTCGTGAACATACATGACATATAAATTCGGCCACACAGAAAATGCATGGGGCGCAATAAAGAGTATCTCTCCGCAATTTCGTGAAGTATTCTATACATATTTTTAGGAAAAAAGTATAAAAACCCCATTGTAGTTTGAGTTTGAGACAAATTGAACCTGTGATTTTTCGAGGGACAAATAACACCATGTGGTTCACTTCGTGAGACATAATGGACCTCGTCGTTAATTTTTTCGTCACTTTTGGTCCTCAAACTTTTCTTTTTGCCATTATTACCCTGACTCCACTACCGATGCCGGTGACTATGGAGGTGCCTGCGGCCCCGACCCCCGAATCTATTGGAATCTCTGTCGATTCGAGGGTTAGGGCCACAATCGGAAAACAATATGCATTATTAATAAAAAAAATATCAAAATAATAGTTTTCAACTAAAATAACAAACATCAAAAACAAAATGTGATAATATATAATGAATCATTAAAATAAGTAAAAATTAATTTATAAGTTTATAAGAGTGAAAGTGGCCGCTTAATAAGTGGCAGTTACTTGCAGGTTTTTTTTTTTTTCTCTTCTCTATTTGCTTGCCTAAATGTGTGTTCTAGTTGCTCGCCGCTTTATATGCGTTCTATGTTAATACTGGTTGCTTAGAGGGGGTGTTTAGTGAGCTATTTGAGAGGGGATGTGGCCAGAAAAAAGATGGTTATCATGGATGGATTTTTTTTTTTTTGAAGATTCATTTAATTAGTTGTATATATATATATGCGATTTCTTGAGAATTAATAAACTATTTCAAAAAAATAATGAAGCATCTTTTTGGTGAGTCATTTAGTACTATTATTATAATAATAAATGTTTGGAAGTAACTTTAAAGACCTTTTTTATTTAAGGTATTAAAATTACCTTATAAAGGCGCACCTCTTAATTATTTATATTCAGATTTTATTATATCTGTCTATATATAATGAGTTAAAATTAGTTTTATTTTAATCAATTTGAAAATATCAAATATAACTTTGTAGAAGATGGGTATGGCTTCATCCTTTCTAAGTCGCGTTCTTAAGTTCACGTGCAACATCATTAACCGGACTAAGGTGGTGTTTGGTAATCAAATTATGCGTTGAAAATAAATTTAGCATTTAATTTGATTCAACTTGTTGACATTATAAATTTCATTCAACTTAAGTTATGAATGATGAAGAGAGAGAGAGAGAGAGAGAGAGAGAGAGAGAGCAAAAGCGATTGTGGAGGGGAAGGATGTGAGCTGCCCTGGTGGCTCATCGGCCGACTACCACTGTTATGGCGAAGTTCACCGGCGTTCTCTAACGACGTAAGCAATCTCGTGTAATATATATATATATATATATAAAGAAGAAAGAAATCGAGGGAGGTAAAAAGGAGGAAGTGATGGGAGAGGGTCAAAGGAAGGTAAGAAAGATAAATACCCGCTCCGTCCGTTCCTTCCAAATGACCTGATCAACGGAACGGTGATGAAGTGATGAAGGTTCGGATGGATCCACTCAGTCCACACCTCAAAATTACTAAAATGGCCCTCGGTGTCTGTGGTACGTTACTTCGCCTATGCCTATGCCTATGCGTTTTTCTTTTTTCTCCTCTTTTTTTTTTTTTTGATAATATCTTTTCCCTCTTTCGATAAATATTGCCTACGCGTTTTGTCTCCCCCACCCCCCCTCCTCTTCTAGTTGTGGCTCTATATTTTATTTTGTGTGTTGTCCTTTTCTTGTCGTATACAAATATAAATCGTTAATTTTCCTTTCATATCAGAATCCTTTGAAAGCGGAGCAATTATCGGTGGGGTTGGTGGCTTATCTTTTTTGATAAATCAAGAGTATGACAACAAGCATCTCTTTACATTTATACATTTTAAATAATCTTTTATGATATATATTTTAGAGATACAATGGAATGATGACTTAATTAGTTTAGTTGATATTCTATAAATTACATTTACGAATTTATTACCAATGGTGAAAAGCATGAAATATGTGAAAGCTAATTCGCCACAAGCTGCGTGAAAGTTTGTAAAGCCTAAGTTAAAGGCTCTCACGATCCTTGCCTTTAAGGAGTTCCACTGTATCATCTTCGTTAACTTGGATCATTGATTCAATAATTTTGACCTATTATATCCTTTCACGTCTTCTGGGGCAGCATCCTTCTTATTCTTGCTTCCTCTGAATAATGGGTGAAACCAAATCAATGCTCTTATATACAGTCTCGATGATGATCCCAACCACTTCATGCCTCTTGGTGACTAAAGCCACATGCACAATTTAAAGCCATCAAATATTTCGCCTGCGAAATGAAAAGCCAGAGCACTTAAGTGATGAAGTTTGACACAAATGAATTACTATAGCTAGTTGAATTAAGCTTAGTGTGACAACACAATATGACATGTAGCTGAAGCCTGACCCCGCTGCTCCTGCAAGTCTTTTGGTTCGGTGACGATCAAACACGCAGCAAGTCTTTTGGCTCGGTGACGATCAAACTTGATGTCATCTCTGAGACAAAGAAAACCGTGACTCATCGTAGTCGATCGAGGAGCTAGAGAAACGGACGCTTTATTTGAATTGTGTAATAGATTGCAGATAAATTAAAATTCTAATCAAATATCCCTATTCACCAAAAAAAAAAAGTCCAATTTCCCAAGCCAAAGGTGAGTCCAAGAATGGCATAACCTCTTGACAGCAAAATCGTGATCAATTTGAGAGGATATTACGTGCATTTATACTTGATTTGGACAATTCTTTTATTATTTCTTTCATTATTCTTCTTTCCATCTTTATTCACTGCTTTGTATATGATCTATGTATTCATACAGTGCGTTGAGGTATGAGCAAATATTGGATGAGTAACACCCAACGAAAATACCTAAAAGTGAAAAACTTGCCCCATAATGAGCTCAAAATTCTCACTTATAAGTATTTTGATTGGCGTTTACTCATCCATTTTGGATGCGTAATACTCGTTGAATATTTTCTCGTTGTGGAATATACCATATACACAGACTTGCAGCCTATCTCTGGATTCCAATCTTCCATTTCCTTGGCGCAAGCGAGAGAGCAGCGGGGATCTCGAAGGGGAGAGAGAGGGAGAGGGAGAGAGGGAGAGAGGGGGAGAGGGAGGGAGAGAGAGAGAGGGAGCGACGGATTTTCCGGAAGCCAAGGAGAGGTGGTGACTGCAGGGGAAACAACGATCTAAGGTTTGGAAGATAAAGATGAAGATGGAGAGGGAGATGGGAGGAGAAAGATCGGAGCTTGAGAAGTAATGGCACCAGGGAAATTGTTCAAAGTAAATAAATGAAATGTTTATTACATCAATTATATTTGTATCTAAATTAATTATAGGACTTGAAGGGTCGGTTGCTCACAAGCCAAGGAAATTCTTTAAAATCTGAGGTGGTAACTTCTCACAAAACGAACGGGGAGTCTCTCATAGTTCGAGTCTCATCATACAACTTAAATATAATATAAATAGATATTAATTAATTAATTAATGGTTATAATTTCTAGCTCACCTCTTTTTTAGTTATTAGTAATTTTTTTTCTTTCCCATGACATAATCTTTAATTTTTAGCTTGCCTGGTATTTCTCTCTCTTTTTTTCTGGTAATTATTTTATGGATTGGTGCATTATGATCCTAAATACTCGCAAGGTAGATGGATTCTCGTTTTCGTATAGTCTAGTAGTCTATCTACAACTATAAATAAAATTTGATTATCAGAGTCCAACTGGAAGAAAGCATGAGGTGAGTAAACCGACAATTGGTCAAGTCAATTAGATTGCCCAAATCATTTTGGCTCGCAAGAGGAAATTATGCAAAAGACGGGAAGGCCGATGATGATGATGATGAACTAATTAATTCGTTTTACTTCTTATTAGCATTTGGCAAGCAGGACCAGCAGGCTCTAATCCAGCACTAGTCTAATCTAGGGGCCGGTTGATGATGCGGAAAAGTTAACAATATCACGTAGAGATTATAATATAGGGAAAATTACAAGGATCAACATAAAGATGAAGTATGAAATGACACGTAGAATTTAGACATATCACCTATCTTGAGAAATATTTTCAATTATCAATAAAGTTTTTAAGTTTTCAAAATATATATCTTTTATTATATATTATTAAATACAAAGAATGTGGACAATAGTTGAACATGCACCTCACATTTTACACAGAGCTGAGCCCCCATTTCTAACGTGGACTACAATTGCCAGAGAAGAGAGCGGGCGCGCATATATATATATATATATATATATATTATATTTGAAAAGAAAGGGTATAAAAAATAAGGTGCGAACAGAAGTAATCAAACTGCCCCCGTACAGAGTCTGAAGTTAGACCAGCTCAAAGGCTGACCACCTGAACTTACCATCACGACAACTCCAGCTGCGATATTGTTTCACACTCCACTGCCACAATAGACCAATTCCATTGTTCATTGCCACTGCCGTATTGGAATTGACTTTCTATCGTGTACATTAGTTTCGATGAGTCTAGAGCAGTCAAAGATCAAGATAATCATCTCAAGATCAAGATAATCGTTCGAATAGTATATCTCATCAGTCCAGTGAATATGAATCAGCAGACGAGCTTGAAAACAATGGGGACCAGGGGGAAAAGGTACTTTGGGCAAATAGGGAGACAAAAAGATGGGCCTGGGGAACTTAGCCTGTTGAGTTGGCCCGCTTACAGTCGCAGGTGCAGATACTTCTAGACTCTTTCACTACCCGCTGTGATCTCCTCGTATGGAGCTTGATGGTCACCACCTTACCAGCCATCTGTTGCCCAACAAATCAAAGTGAAAGCAACTTCAGAAATGACAGGTTAACATATCAATGGTTCGAGACTGGAAGAAATCTCATGTATGAAGCACTTGGTTTTCCAGGGTCAGCACTTGGCAGTGATACAGCAGTTGCCAGCTTCATTGGTGTCCGTAAGATGGATGGTTGAAAACAGATAATGAGCATGCGTTACAGTTGTCGACTATAAAAGTTTCATAAAATAGGCAATGTAAAGGATCACAAGCCCATGCATATTATTCCCTTTCTAACCACTAGCATCTTATCAGCGTATCACCAGAAGAGATTGCATGGCTCACAGAAGAAGAGAGCAACAAACCATTCTCCAAACCAAGTCTTCAGGACCCAAAGGCTGGGCTGGATTTGAATAGATGAAATGATGAGAATACTGCAACGCAAAAGGCAAAAGTACGATCAGCACCCTATGTAAATAATATATATTACATTTATATGTAAATATATATCTGATACAGACTGAGAACAATGGAGGTCTAATGATATGACTAAAAGGGACAAGCACGCACACACTACATCATAGTATTTGATTCGATCTGCAGAGACTATCTTCCCACGTGAGACTACTGAAATTCGGGAAAATAAATGGATAAGGCATTTCTATTCATGAGAGCTATTCAATCCTCATATCAAGAAGATGAGAATTCTCCAACTTCAGGGCAGTGCAGTCAGTAAAAAGCAAATCCCAATAGAGTTTCAGGGCCAATGCATCTGGTTGGAAAAACTCGGTGAATGAATAAAGAACAAGTGTAACGTAGGTAAAGTGAAATTTTAGCATCCCACTTAGCATAGATAAAACATAGACTCACCTTGGCAAGATTGCTTCTCATCTCTCTGATTTGAGCCGGGCTAACATTTCTCAGAAACGTTAAAAGCCAACCAGGTTGAATAGCATCACTTGAAGAAACAAATAAAGCTATCTGCAAAACAAAGAAAGAAGGCTCTTAAGCTTCAAATGAACTAGGACCTGAGAGAGCAGCGCTATACCAAATGCATTTAGGAAAATAGGCAATAAGCTGGTTGAAACCTAGCGGAAAGAGTTCTAGTCAATTTTTTACATTCTCGATCCCCCCCGACAGTATAGTGAATTAGGAAAAGAATGCTTCAGGAATGCTCTACAGGAAACTCACCTTTCTATAATCAAGTATCCCTTCAAAAGGAAGCTCCAATTCGTCACTAACTATAACAGGGATGCACCCACTGACAATAGCATCAAACAGTCTAGCAGATGATGGAGTGTCACCAGCTGGACTCAAGCAGAAAATGGACCTATTGACAGAATATAGTCAACCCTATCAAGGAGCAGTTTGTAAAAGACGTACATCACTTAAGCAATTGCAAGGATCTCTGTATTTACTTTCGCATCCCATCCTGAGCTGCTGCTTTCCCTGCGTCACCAGCCGTTCCCTCTTCTATAACTACATCTGATACACCACTGAGTTCAGCTACTAGCTTAGCCCGTACTTTTCCACCCTGAAAAGCAAGCAGAGTTTTATGTAAGAACAAAGAAAATTAAGAAAAGAAAGAAAGCAATCTGGTGGCAGGAAGTTGGTTTAACTGCATTTCTCTTCAGCCGCCCACGGAAAAAAAGCAAGGTGGTCCTCCTACGTTCACTCTCTGAGAGGCATCTGGCATTGCATAAATCAACATTAGGGACATAGGGTAGAATTAGGTCTTTCTCCAGTGACACTTGCCCAGGCTTGTACCTAAAAGTTCAGTTACATAGCGAGTTAGCCATTAAAGCAAGCACAGGACTCTCGTGTGAGGACTCTTATGGAGCTTGAAAGTCGGATTACCAGTTCCCTGTAGAATCCATATCAGGAAGCAGCCAGATCGCATTCTTCATGTATCTGCGAACAGACTTAAATGACCAGGGATGATGGACAGGAAGTACATGATCTCTCCCTTCAGATCGCTTCCACGCAGGCTGATCCGTCACCCATTTTAGTGCTTCCTATGTTCAAAGGATTGAACTACATAAGATATTACTGTTTTTAAAATATGTATAATTACTTTCATGTTCTAATCCTAAAGTGCTTCAGGATGGATGGTAGATATTTCGAATGTCGAGGACATTGCAGCAGAGATTCTATCCATCCAACCACCCGACTTTCTGAGTTTTCAAGTTGTCATCTAGGGCATTCAAAAAGGTTACCCAACCAACACACACATCAATAGACAGCAAAACGTAAGAGTACCAATAATGTTCAACTAAACCAGATTTCTCTGAAAGATGGCATGTAGAAGAAATGAAATGAAATGAAATGAAGTGCACTCACACCCTATAAAGAGCTTTGCACTGTTGCTTCTCCAGTAAGAAGAAGCTGATGGTCGTGAAGAAGGGGATGTAGAACAGGTCGGCCTCCGCTTGCCGGCGAACTCTGACGACATTCTTCAAGAGCCTCTCTGATTCTGGAGCAATCAGATCGGCCCAGAGCCAATAGTCTATGGAATGCTGCAGTGCGTATGATTTTCAGAGGAAAAGAGAAAAAGGAAAAGGAGCAAGAGAAGAGATGGCCGGCTCGGCTCGGCTCCGAATTAGTGAAATGGAGCACAGCAGCAGAGCTTATATATTATAGGCTAGGCTGACGGGCTCACCTGCACGATAAGACGATGGACGGGGCTGCCATTGGAGGTGAGATTAGAGGTCTGCTTGTAAGTGTCGTGGAAGAGCCAGAGTAGATCATAGGTGAACTTGCGGGGCATCTCATACACGTAAACCCTGAGCGGAAAGTTGAGAGGGTAGTAGGGGGCTCCGTAGAGCCGCTGGCTCTCTGACCTGAAAAGTGAATCGTCGAGCTTGGTGACGCGGTCGTCGTCATCCGCCAGCGGACGCACCGTATCGTCGGGAGCAGGGGACCTGAGGGCGAGGAAGTGCTCGAGAGAGATGAGGAAGGAGGTATCCGGGGCCCGGACAGAGTGGAAAGAGGGAGGGGAGCGGGAGGTAGAGGAGGAGAGGGAGAAGAGGAAGAAGAGGAGAGAGAAACCGATGAGGGAGAGGGTGCAGAGGAGAACGGGGGATCTGGATCTGGCAATGGTTGAAGAAGAAGAAGAAGATCTCCCAGCCATCTATCGACAGTGAAGGAAGGAAGGAAGGAAGAAGGAAGGAAGGAAGATATCTGGGACTTCGTGCGTTTTCTTTAGTTCTCGCCTGTCATTTTCAGGTATGCTGAAGTTTTGATCATCAAATCATAACGAGCGATGGTGCAAGCATAGACGAAAGAAACAGAGAGACAAATTTCTTCCGTCTTCTTCTTCTTCTTCTAATTCCACTTCCTTCCTTTCTTCCAGTCTCTTCCGTTCCGGCCCCGGCCATACCGGCGGCAGAGCAGGCAGCTATATTTAATGGGCCGGGGTTTACGTTTTGGTTGGTGTTAATATATGGGCCGAGCCTTGCGTCAATCTACTAAGGCCCCATCCAGTTTATCAACTAGTTCTTAGCTCCCAAATGCTCTCCTTGTGTTTGGCATTTGAATTTGGAAAACTCAACTCAACTCATTTATACTAGAAGGTAAAATTGTGTGCTTTTTGCAACTCATGGTGGGCCCCATGTTGGGTTTTTTTCTTAAAATACCAATTTACCGTAAATCCATCTTTTGTCTTGAAATATATTTTTCCATGCCTTTTGGCAGTCTCGGCCTTTGACGAGATCAATTCGGCACTGCACAAGAAATACAGATCAATTCGGTACTGCCTTACATGTCCTGCGCGTAAATTACCTGATTGCGAGACATACAGAAGAACCTTAGGGTATGAATTATATTCCATTTAATACAAATTTGACACTTTCAATGTCAAAGCAGTACAATAATTATCACTAAATTCAAATATAAATTAAACAATGTCTGTCATCGCTCTCCTCTTTCTGTGCGTCATAAGCGATCAGCGATACGGTCGCACACAACATTCATTTCGTCACTACTCATATCCACTTGAGTTCTAATTTCTGGTTGTGGTGGTAAACTTCGAAATTCATCATATTCCGCCACGCATTGTCGTACTCCGCAAATAATCTATCGTGATAATTATTGCGGCGTATAAAATTATGCAAAACAAAACACGCAAGGGCAATTTGCCCTTGTTTTAACGGTATGAAGTTTGGTATTAATCTTAGTATGGCAAATCTCTTATTCAAAATACCAAAGCAACGTTCGATGACGTTACGCACTGATGCGTGGCACTGATTAAAAAGCTCCTTCTTTGTTATCGGTGGATTACGCCGACCGAAATCACTCCGGTGATATCGTTCCCCCTTGTATGGAGCTAAATATCCCGGAATGTTTGAAAACCCTGCATCGACAACATAATATTGGTCTGGAAAGAAGAAAAGGACAATTTATCAGTTAAATATGTTAGGGTTGAAATTTTATTGAAAAGAGAAAATTAATCAGCAAACACTAACCACCACGTGGCGTTGGAAATTGGTCTAATGTAGCAGCTTTGGAAAATATTCTTGAATCATGTGCCGAACCCTCCCAACCCGTCATGACATATGTGAACATCATGTCGTGGGAACAAGCGGTCAGTATGTTTTGTGTTATCTCAGTATTTCTATCGAGGTACTCTATTCTTTTTGGGGATACATGCAGTCACATGGGTTTCATCAATTGCTCCGATGCAATCCTGCATGACAATGCAAAATTATATATAATTTACATAATATTATTATATGAATTATTACAGTTTTGCATTATTAGAAACTACCTTAAAGAAACGCCACCATGGTTCCCTTTCAATTTCCGGCTGCACAGCGACGTTCCTCGGTCGAATATATTCGGGTGATAAGGAATAGTATTCCTCGGAGAATTTTTATGACTGCTCGTGACACCGTTTCCTTTGAATGGTGATACCTTTCTGCCACAACTGCATAGCATGAACTACGTAAAATAATCAATAAGAACATTCCTACCATCTCTTCCACGGTGATACCATTCCTAGTATCAGTGATACCACAACGCAACCGAAGTGTGTCACAGAGATTTCGAAACACATACGGTTCCATTCTAAACGTCTCGAAGCATCTAACGTCATTCCCCAAAACTTCAAGTGTGTATTGTCTTCCTTGGAGTGCCGAAGTTCTGCACGGGATGTTCCTTTGAAACACTAGTTCGGCCTCCATAAGTCGTACCATCAATAAGAAGAACCACCGCTTCTTAATTACGATCTCGTCGTCGTTAGAGGAACTGTCATATCGTGCAGAATTGTTATTCCTTGGCATATTGTATTGCAACTGTACGCCTATAACTGTTAAAGGAAGATCATGCACATGACGTCAACAGCAAAAAACGACAATTCATAACCACACAAAACATTGAAAGCACACATAAAATTTATTCAAGTGAAAATATCCGAACACACGAAACAAATCACTTAAGAAAAGTAATATCATAACAAAGTGCAGTAAAAGCAATTAGCAAAAAATGTTCAACTAAACATAAACCCATATACTCTGCGCGTCGATTCAGGAGTCAGCAAGGTCCTGTAGCCATTCAATTCGCTCGTCCTCGTCTAAGAACATGAAAACCTTCCTGATTTCCTTATCTGCCAGCGCCATGGCGGCTTTCACATACAAGCGACACAGGACCTTCTCCTTCAATTTTTCCAACTCTAACATGGCTTCCTCGACTCTATTCTTCTCTGACTTCTCAGGGCTTGAAACAAACTTGTTTCTCTTTGACGCCGATGGGGTTTCGGAAGCCTTCTTGTTGAAGCTCTCCCTGAACAATTCCATGCACTCCTGTATCATGGACCTTTCCGATGAAGCTCTTTTAGGCACTCGACGTCGGGACTCTGATATAATTGGGTCTTGAACATTAACGGGGTCGTCACTCTCGTCGGAGCCGTCTCCGATGTTGACATACTGTTTCTGCTTTCCCCTCGATGCTGATATGAATGCCGCATGCAGCCATCGTTCCTCAGATGAAGTTGTCGGTGGATTGGTCGAGGAGATGCGAATAACACCGATAGCAGTTGAAGAACTGAAAAGCTCATTTAGTAGGGTGTAGTGCTTGCAGCCTTTAGTCCGGAATGCCTTGAATGCCATGTTCTTCTGCACGTTGAGATAAGGAATATGTTACGGGAACAGTTCAATAGATAAGCAATAACTATAAAAAGCAAACGTATGAACAAAGGACATGCAAATATCTAGTAAATTGAAGTGCTTCTCGGCATTTTACCTACGAGGAATTGTTAGCACTTCATAACTCATATTATTAGGAAATCAACTTCACAAGCAGAAGACAATAACATATATAATAAAGCGTGTACCTTGATGAAAATATCCCAGACATCAAGGTTGGCCTTGATGGTGTTCGTGTCTGCATCCCATCCCACTCCAGTGTGGTTCCTTAGCTCAGTGAACTGCTTGTACGTCCCTTTCAACTTAGCACACTTGTCCCTTACCTTCGTCCAGCAAAGTTGCGCTTCGAGAAATTGCTTTTCTATTTCCTTGTTTATCTCTTCCCAATGAGGTCTCTTCCAGGAAGTCGTCTGGGTCACTTTGAACTTCTCGAGCATGATATGGATGAAGGCCAACTCCATCTCATCAGTCCATTTGAGTACATGCTCACCCTTTGGAGCCATGATCAATGCACTTTTTGGACCACAACTTCTACACATAATAGGCAAAAAATACAATTAACACAACAGAAACAACTTGTAGCAAATCTAAATTCAATTACTCATAAAACAGGTTAATTCGTACTTAGATGAACCCTTGGCTGCTTAGATTAACCCAAACAATGCAACAAATCGCAGATTGAGAGAATAACAGCATGGAAAAAGCTACCACATAATTTGTGAAAAATATTCCAACATGTGAGAAATATCAGGCAAATGATGTATCGACTACACAGCTGCATAGTTATAGTAATCGACACAAGAAGAGAAGCATATCACTCAACCAAACTGAAAGAAGAATAGAAGCTTATACCGCAGACATATTGAAACAACAACACAACAGCTTCAAATTCGCATTACACGGAACAATAATAGAAGCTTCACACTGACATTCAGCGAAATAAGAATAAAAGATTGCCTCTCAGTGACCAAAGAAGCAAGACAAGCCATAAAATTATGCAACAGACATGGAGTGATGGCGAGAGGAAAGCATAAATTACCTCAAATGCAGATGGCGTTTCCAAGCAGATGAGACGCGGTTCTTAAAGCCTCGCGTGCAGGTGAAGAGAGAAGTGGAAGGACCCTCGAAAAAGTCCAAAGGAGGGAATCTCTGTCCTTCTGTTGCAGACGTCGCAAATTCACGGAATCTCTCCTGACAGAGGGGGGCCTTTGCTCTGTTCTTGCAGGTCCTCTCTCTCTCTTCTTCTGCCCAATCAAGCAAGGGAAAACTGCAAGCTGGGAGGTTAGTTTTATGTGAAATTGAGTATTGCTTCTTAGTAGTTCTGCATGCAGACATCGATTACTTTTTTCGTGCGACCGATTTCGGTGAAATGTGGACCGATTACATGGAACCCCAAACCATTGTTGCCAGCTTGAAGAACGGAGATTTCATGGAATTACGACTCGCCAACGTCGATTAGGAGGTTGAAGTTGCCGATGTCGATGTCTTCTAGGATGCGGCGAAGGAAAGTAGGGTCGAAATCGGGGCAGATACTGGAGCTTCAACACTGTTGAAATGTGGTTCTTCTCTCGGTTAGCAAGAACGAGGACCCCTACCCGCTCAACCACCGACAGTTCTTTCTGTGGAAAAAAAATTAGGGCAACACAAGTCAAGATTTTTTCAGAGTTTGGTGGGTCCATCAATTTTACCGTTGGACCCTTCTTTTTGTCTGTTTGCGAATTAAGTCAATTTTTTTTTTGTTCTTGTGACACACGGTCCCATGGGACTCACGCGGGGCTCATGCATGATGGACGATCATGATCCTGGTGTCACTTGACACCAGATCATGTTTGACTTTTCGTGTTCAATTTTTCATAAAATTCCCCTCTTATCTCAAAAAAATAAAACATAAAAATTCACCATCTACATCGGAGGAATATTTACATGAGTGTTACATTAATTTCAAATTTATTGTAACTATAGTTTTCGGAAAAAGAAAAAGAAAAGAAAACAGTTTTTAAACTAGAAAGAAATTTTATGGCTTATTTGATTTGCAAATGTGATTTTAAAATCATAACTTTAACCTAATTCTACTCACAACAAAACAAAATAACTCATACAATGTCAAAGAGTGGACCCCATTTATACCATTTTTTCATAATAAAATAAAATAACTCATACAAAGTCAAATACTGGACTCCATTTATATCATTCTTTTTCAAAATCAAAATCTAATTTTAAAATTCTACTTTGAAACCAAACGCATTATTAACTTTTTTATCATTTTTGAGAGTGTTACGTCGATTTGAAATCTACGTCTATTCTGCCCCTCCCTTGATTCATATCCTGCGTCTATTCTATTTTAGGGACCCATATCTGATTAGATCTGATCTGATCTAATGTGAACGGACGTTACGTACGGCCAGGTGAAGTCAGTCAACTACCATCATCAACATTTGAACGGCCAGCAACGGTCCTTCCATACACGTACTATGTACCTCATTGAAAATTAAGTATTACATTACAATATTTTTGTCTGTGATGAGTAATCAATCATTGGGGCTCTCTCCCCTTCTTCTTCCTTGTTTTGTGGAGTATGGAGATTAGGAAGGAAGGAAAGAAGTAAGGAGAGGGTGAGGAAGCCAGCAGCTGTACTCTCTCTTATCCTTTATTTACGCAGAGCAGAGGATGATGATGATGATGATGATGATGGGCAACACGCTGCTGCTGCTGTTCCTGGCCTGCTTCTTCATCAATCCTGCCTCTGCCCCTCCCACAATGGATGCGCCTTTGCACTCCATCAATTACCACCACCGCCACCCTGACGGCCAGTTTCTGGGTCTACTCATGGCCTACCCGACTGAGGAGAGGGTCCTACAGTCCTCCGGTGTTTTTGTTCCGGATCCCCTCACCCCTCTCTTTCACTTAGCCGGTAAATATAGCATTAGCAGCTAGCTGAATTACACTCTTTTTCTAATTTCTTCCTTCTTATTCCAATCCACCCCACCTAAATGTGGATCAATTGCGATTTCCACTGTCTATTAGACAATTAACTACCTCCTCTGCTGCTTCAACTTTGGTGCTGTCACAGGTAGAAGATTCAACATTGGCAAGATCGGCAATGTCCCCGTCGTTTACGTCATGTCCGGAGAACAAATGGTGGGTAGTCCTCCCTCACATAATAGTAATTCATCGCAGCACTGGACTTTTACTGCTCTACACTGCATTATCTATTATCTGGCTTCACTGTTTCACTCACCCATCCATTTGACATCAATAACGCCTGCACTGCATGCCGTCTGTAAATTAGTTCTGTGAGGCCATGATGGTTACCCCGTGCATAGGTCAGGTCAATGCAGCTATAACCGTGCAAATCCTCGTCGACACCTTTGATATTCTGGGGGTTGTCCACTATGGTACTGCTGGCAGCATCAACAGCTCGCTGTCCCTTGGTGATGTCAGCGTGCCCGCTTCTGTTGCCTTAACAAGTTCCTGGAAATGGCTGGTAATAGTATAGTTTGATCGCTCGCTCCCCTGCCATTATGTACTTACGTCTTTCTTCACGGACGTCTCACACATTTGTTGCCTTTGGGCCATGGAATGTCATAATGCAAAAGCAGGATTTCAAGTCAGAGGCAGCACAATCACCTGAACTGAAGTTTGGGGACTATAACCTGCCCCGGCAGGGACCTAACTTACTGGCAGCCGTGGAGTTCACCCCCACGCAGGTGTACTCCAACGGGCTGCCCATGAAAGAGACCTTCTGGCTTCCCGTAGATCCAAAGTGGTTTGACCTCGCCACTCAACTCCAGGTTTAAATTTTCTTAAATAATAATGTCACTGTCACTTGCATCCTTTGATACACAATAATTGCTTTAATTCCAATCCGTCAATAATTTTGTAGGATCAGCTAAAGCTTGTTCTCAGCTAATTAATTTAGTTGATTAAGTACCTTATGGTGCGTGGGTTTGCATTGTTGCTCTATATAGAATGTGCAGCTGGAACAGTGTCTTAACAAGACAGATTGCCTACCCGAGACTCCTAAAGTTGTTTATGGGCTGCTAGGTGCCACTGCGGATGTATTCCTTGACAATGTCGCATATGGCCAGTACCTTTTCCAAACATTCAACATCTCAACGGTGGACGAAGAAAGTGCTGCTGTCATAATGGTTTGTGCAGATTGGATCTCATCCTGTCCCATGTGACCATTTGGAATCACTATTTGACTTTGATTTAGCTCGGAGAGTAGATTTATCTGTACGGCATACTCTGCAGGAGACCCTTATTTTGCTTAATTGCAAAATAATTGTACTTGCACGTGGCAGGTGTGTTCGTCCAATGAAATCCCGGGCATTGTGTTTCGGGGGATATCAGATATGGCAGGCGGGGAACATAAGCTGTTGTCGGGCAGCCTTAGTTCTTTAGCTGCATCCAATGCTCTCAGCGCTGCACTCAAGTTCATCGGGATGTTTGATGATGAAGGCCAGCAGACGGAGCCCCAACAACAGTGGCCATTGATTTGAAGCCAGGCCAGGGCTCGGCTTTTCCAGACATTTCTAACACATGGCCCGAGGTTCTTAACTACACAGTGTCAATTTATAGAACAGTGTTGCTGGAGTATCTGCAAACACAATCTTATTTGCTCGACAGGACGGGCAGGGAGGTCTCCTTACTCAAGGGATCAGCAATTGTCAATCCAACTCTTCAAGGAACCTAAGTCAGGTGGATGAAATGAGTTTAAAAAACTCGCACTCTCATGACGATCAAGTTGGGCATGACAGATGTTTCCTGCCCCCGCCCCCCCCCAAAAAAAAAGTCCCAGTTAGTAGTAAACTCTACTATTTCAGATCACTCTGCCATTAAATTATGGTACTGTGTGTGTGTCCAAACTTCAAAGGTTATATTGCAGAATAATAACCAGGATATTTGATTTGAATTTGTGGATTTATTTCGTTTCATTTTATTTATATCTAACTGGCTAAATAAACATGCTTCCTTCCTAAGGGGGCACCGTTGATGTGGAAATTATTTTATCGATTTTTCAGGATTTTTCTCAGGCTATCACCTCCGCTGCTTTTCAGAATTCCCGGGACTAATAACTCGATGGTTATACACTATACCTGATGCTTCTGGGGAGGGTCAATGTTAGCTTGTGAGGTCACGGTAACTTTTTGATCCTGGGAATTTTAATACTATGTCTAGAACCGACTACCCAAGTTGGAAAAGAAAGAAAAGAGTACAAAACTGCCACAATTAACTCCAGGAGATTTCCATAATTGACCGCATCCATTCTGATAAGGGAACAGAAGAGTTCAAGGTTAGAACAACCAATTAACGTGCTTCAATTCAGGGACAATCTTTTTCTCTTTGAACATATAGTCGACCAGGTACGTGATCAAGAATAATTGCTCATATCTGATGTGCAGTTTCCATCACTCTTACTAATGAAATCGATACTTTGCATGCACAATACAATGCAGTTTGCATGGAAAGTTTAAGAAATACAATAGAAAGCCGACGAACAAAGGAAACTGGTAATTCGCTGCCCTTGATAACAATATATGAAATGTTTTGTTCTGACATGAATACCAGCATATGAACTGAACAGGATGATCCGATATATAGGGAAGTTAGGAGACCTGGCATTCAACAGGCCGAAGCAGATACTTGGCACGCTGTTCATGGCCTTAAGAGTGGTTCTAAACTCTTATCGATCAAGAAACATCTACTACTCTACCAACTCCTATTTTATGCATATATATATATATATATATGTATGTATGTATGCTTAAAAGCAAGAGTTGATCTGAGATGGGAGGGGATTGTCCGGTTCACCCAGTCGGACGGTTTTTTATTCAGAAGGAAGGGAGTCAATCATTCACATCAATTTTGTTGGTCCTGGTCCTGG
Organism: Punica granatum; assembly: GCF_007655135.1. Taxonomy (NCBI): domain Eukaryota; kingdom Viridiplantae; phylum Streptophyta; class Magnoliopsida; order Myrtales; family Lythraceae; genus Punica; species Punica granatum. The sequence continues at coordinate 44,447,535 of NC_045128.1, read as the reverse complement.
TCCTGGTTATGAGATGATGAAGAAGAGGAAACCTTCTCTTGGGCCTTGTGCCCCACGTCCCCTGCAGCCTTGGCAACTCTGCTATAGGCGCCGGCCACCAAGGAAGCCCCCAACAATAAGTAGCGGTTCCTCTTGATGGCAGAACCAGCACTACTTGCTGTCTGCTCGGCAGCAGCAAATGCATGTCTGGTCTTCTCGGAGACCTGAAACTTGTTATCCACTTCCCTCACTTTTTCATTCACCATGGTAGCTCCCGCGCTAATCTTCTCACTCAGGCCAATCTTCTGGTCCAGAGAAGCCATCTTGGCCGAGGCTGTTGAAGTGAACTGGTGCTTCTCATCGAAAGCCTTTGCCCTGTTGAGCGCATCTTTGCCCAAGATATATCCCCTCGCCAGCATGCTGCTCACCACATCTTCTGCCTTCTGGACGGCTCCTCCTCCTCCTCCTCCTCCTCCTCCTCCTCCCGTCTCCTGAGAACCTGCTGTTGGCGGCTTGTAGTTTGGGGCCAGAATTATCGCCACCATCTGATCAACAATCGTTGCCCCCTGCAAGACAATTGGGGGACTTTATATGCTGTTATTCGACACTGAATACATCTATTCTGTAGCATGCAATAGACACAGTGAAGCTCGAGAGAAGGGACCATGCCCATTTCAATCTCGGTAGTCGGTAGGCACATCACTCGAGATATATATATATATATGTATACGGTGGAATGGAATACAGGAGGCGGCAAAAGGAACAAGAAAAGGACGTCTATATATATATATAGGACTGCCAGAAAGATGGCAGGTCGAGCAACTTGTTATGATGAGGTATCAAATTAGAGCTTGTGTGCACCCACAGTGAGCAGAGATGCGGTCTCGGCTCCCTTGGGATCCTTGAATGTAACAAATGCTGTTTGACATCTTTCGTTGTCGCTGAAAGACGATTAACTGTGTTAAGATCGATATTACAAGTAAGGATGAGCTGCATGATAGATACCTGAGAGGCACGAAGAAAAGAGGAGAAGGAGAAGGAGAGAGAGGAGTTGAGTTCCCATATTGAATTAGCTAACCGTTGCATTTCGACATGTTCAATTTCACCAGAGAAAGAGAAGAAGTCACGTATATCCTGCTCGGATGCCCCCAAGGAGAGGTTGCTCACTTGTACCGTTCGTAACTGCATGCAGTTTTTAGTAAGTAGTTCAGAAAATGAGTTTGTACTTTCATATCCATAATATAATTGAGCATCCATAATATAGATGAAGAGAAGATGTTCGAATTATCTATTGAGAAACTGGAAGTAACTATTAGGGCAATAAGCAGTCGGAATGGAACATGGATGGATGGGCACTCTCTTAAATAAATGATAAATGATGATGTGGAAAGACTTGGTTTGCAAGAACATAAGGATACCAGCCCAGACAAACATATGTACGGAGATGATACTGACGGACAGACACACATTGCACACGATCTAGCCACTACTCTTTACGATATCGAAGAACATTGACTTGGACCAAAATGCGAACGGATGAAAGAGGAGATGTGAGAGACTGACCAACATGAGAGACGATGAACAACGGGACCGGAAGTCAGTGGTGGTGTTGGGTCTGAAGGCAAAGATAAGATCATCGAAAGCATTAGCATTTAGCAAGCAGTCGAACGTTCAGGTGAGGAAGGAGTTTTCATTCTTCCTAGTCGTTCTCCTTGCCATTCATTATTTATTCATTCAGCCCCGTTTTGTTTTTGATGAGCAAATTCAGCCCCATTTTCAGTTTCAGTAAAAGACGGAGAGGGGAGGACGAAGGCTATGTTGGCCAAAAAGAGAGAGAGAGAGAGATTCATACGCGTGGTGTGGCAACAGATCAAATTTCTGAAATTCTTTGGTTTATTTTTGGTCTAAACCTTCTACCATTGAGCGATATTTATGGGATCGCCATACCCTGCTATAGTATTAGTTAATTCTTTTTATTGGATTCTTACCCGTTTCCTTACCAAAAAACTAACTAAAAAAATATGGTAATCTTTTTGTAATTTCATTTTGGAAAAAAAAAAATAATAATAATAATAATAAAGAGCTACTCATGGAACTTCTTATCCACTTCCATGCCATGGCTGGTCCTGTTTGTGCTGTGTCGTGTTGTGTTGGGAGGTAGAGAGTGAAGAAGAAGAAGAAGATCTCGATCGGTTCCGCTGTTTGTGTTGTGTCGTGATCGATAACAAAAGACAGGTGAGGTGAGGAGGTGAGATGAGAGACCACCTCGGTTGTTTTGTTCCCCTCTCTCAATTCATTCTTTCTGATTATTATTATTTTTTATATAGTAATTGGTAGAGTAGTAATGATACAAAGTACAGTTACGGTAATGTGTCTCTCTTTCTCTAATTTATTATGGTGTTAAATGTATGTAGCAGAGAAGAGCAGCAGTACAAAATTAGCTAAGAAGCAGAGTAGTAGAGCAGACTCAGACCAGCAAATCCAAATGCTCCTCAGCTTCATACCCCCGAATCGGCAACCCGCCGCTTCCCTGTCCCCCATCTCCTTCTCCTGCTGCTCTGCTGTCTCTTCTTCTCCTCCTCCTCCTCCTCCTCCTCCTCCTTTGAGTTGAGTAAACCGACAATTTCCTTCCCCACTTATGCAAATTGTATCAGTCGGATTCCTAAAAAAAGTTACATCAATTTGTCTATGGTCGCATCAATTTGATCTACGGTCACATCAGTTTTATCATTGATCACATCAAGTTTGTCATTGTTCACATCTATTTGGTTGTGATATCAATTTAGTCTTGCCTCCACCACACCCACACCCATCATCATCATTCTCATCCTTCCGCTGCAGAGCCTCCCTGGTAACGGATCCTGCCTCTTTCCAAGTGGGGCGTCTTATTGGCAGCTATGGCTTCATCAACATCGCCAGGTTCTTTCCTTCTTCCTTCTTTTTGTAACTGCGCTGCCTGCCTTTGCACTCTTCCTTTTCTTCCTCTGCTGGTTCTTTTCTATTGTAATTAAATATCTAAATTGAGGTTTTAGACATTGTGGAATGCTTTAAAATCAAAGGAGATGATCAGACGGAGCAGATACTTCATCCTCAAGCTTCTTTGAGGTGCTATGGTTGGGTTAGCTTTCATGCATGAACATGATGATAGATTGCATCAGAGTCTTGGACCCCCATCTATTATCCTCAAGTATGTTTAATTTGGGGGTTCCATCTTGCAGCATTTTTGTTCCATATTAGGCTGTGCTAATTTATCACATGTTTGTATCATGAACGTTTTTCACCATTTCTAATAATGCAGCACTATTGTAGAGAAGGAAGCTGCATATTTGATCCCACAACTTCGGGATCTAGCATTTTCTGTTGACCTCAGGTATAACTAGTTTTCATTCTTAGTGCTTTGCTTGGAAGAGTTTCTCTTGTTCTCTTGCTAGTCTGAGCTGTGAGCAAACGTTACGTTGCAGTAGTTGGTTCTACATACTCAAACTATTTATAATCATTATACAGCATATAAAGCTATATCCAAATTTAAAAATCGAACAGCACCTCCGAGCTGAAGAGGGACAAAAAAGTGCGGGGAAAAGCAAATTTCTACAGATGCGTGAATCCAAATAAAGAGGAAATTCTATCATTCACATACTTGAAATACATGTATAGTACGTACATACATGTATTTTTAATTGAAAAACTTCAAGTAATTTACGTATAACTCAAGAAAATTATGTAAAGAGCAAGTAAATTACTTGAGGTCAAGTAACTTACTTGAAAAAATACAAGTAATTTACTTGCATGTACCATACATATATTTCAACCCTGATTTTTGGTTGCCACCTTTCGGTATGATAGGGGTGACAGCAGATTGCCCTAATAAGATCATTGCTCAAATATTTGTCCCGTCAAACATTGATCATCTCCTCCATTTCGAAACTGCTAGTTCTAGGAACCAGTGGTGTTCGATGTCCCCAACCCAGCAAAAGTAACTGTTACTAGATCTTGGTGCGGCCAGGCATGTCCGATCCCCCCTTTCCAGCTTCTCTCTCTCTCTCTCTCTCTCTCTCTCTCTCTCTCCCCTTTCAATAAGTGTTGTTTCCATTCATTCCTCAAAAAATATGTACAAGATTGATACAACACTCATCCACAGCCCAACTTATTTCCAGCTCTTTTTATCAGAAAAGGAAGCAAAAAACTGAGAACAGGATGAAGTCAAATCTTTTTATATTTTGTTGATGGAAGGAGTTGTTGAGTGTGGCTCGAATTCTCATCCCAAGACTTGAAGGCAACAGGAAAAACCTAGGTTGCAGATAGTCGATTGCAGCATTGCAAACAGCCAACTGCAGTTTGAATAGGCTGATTAGGACCAAAGCCACAGACAGTCGACTGTGGTAAGCCGCGGAGTTAATTGTAGAAAGTAGCACCTGAGCGAGATCTAGCATAATCACAATAAATTTGGCTATGTTATTTCCTTGCTCATTTCATTTCTTTCCTGTATGGGACTTATTTTCCCCGATTCTTTTCTTCTTGTACAAGAATATATTAGTAGGGGGTGAGAGAAAGAGAGATTATCTAGAGAGAGAACATTGTAATTGGGGTTTCGGGAAAACACTCTTTACTCCACGACTTCATTGCCCATAGTAAAAGAAGAACCGGCAAAGCCTCCTTTGCTTGTGGACATACAGCTGGCACACTACCGGCCTAAACCACGTACACAAGTGTGCAAGCTTCTGTTCCCTTATCTCCTTTCAATTGTTTTGTCAAGATTATCGTGAGTTAGATCCCTTTCGATCCTTACAAGTTGATCTCAACCAACGATCGATCCCGACAGGAGTCATAAAAATATATTATATATTTTGAGTCATGGTACTCATTGAATCAGTTGGAAACTTTTTTAGTATAATTCTATTCGTCTCGTTGAGTGCAAACTTGGAACTACCAAAAGTTCTCTCATCCACAGAAGTCTTTTGGAGGGTAGGCTGCTGAATAAAGTTTCTTGCTTGTTTGTTCAAAACCAGCACGTTTCTTCTTGAGGAATAATTTATCTCAGTGTTGATGGTGATGCCTTGTGACTGCTAGAGTACAAGTTAATTGAGTTTCACCCTCGCGCTGGCATCTTCTAATTTATTTTTCTCCACATAAGTTAATATAAATTTTCATTAAAGTACTTTTTCTATTTACGTCCCATCGCATGCAATGCTATTTGCCTTCCAGATACCCAAACCCTTATGATGGAAGTCTTATTCTCTCAGCTACTTTGGAGACGTGCAGCTGCAGCTGGTGCATTCACATATATGGAGAAGAGAGCTTTTGGAATAGCTGATGACATATAATTTTACTAGAGCGTTTTTGTTTAAAGTTTTAATTGGAAAAAGTAGGCTTTTCCTTCAAACATATGATTTCCAAGGACTTCTCTGTTACTCCTACCAGATATGAAGTGCGGCTTCTATTTACGTACTTTGTCTTTCGTTCCATTCTGTGAAGCAGGCATCATGGACGGTCTCTCTTTGCGGGTAAGCTCTTCATCGTGGAGTTATCTACAATAATTTGCCGCCCTCTACATTATTTGTTTCTTTCTCAGTCAGTGTATGAGGAGCTAGTCTTCTGGAGCTTGGCGTTTTGTGTCAGCTTAATTGATTGTTGCATTATTGCAGGGGATAATTATCATTACTTCCAGTTGTATCTCTCTTCCTTTCATAGAGATGGGTTGGGACAAAGAAATTATGTCCTGCCTGATTGAACTTGGGCTTTCAAGTTAGATTTGAACTGACAGGAATTGCTATTGAACTACTGAAGTGCGGTAAAAGAAGCTGCAATCCCCTAATTATCAAGGACTTCTTATCTCGTCTCTAAAATTGCTTGGCTTGTTTTTTGATCTGTTCATAGCAAATAAATTAATAACTATGACCAAGAGTGCAGCTTAGATCAGCGGGCACAGAGTGTGCCATAGCCAAGTATTCATTTGGTTGGATCTATACTTGGTTTACAAGAAGCCTCCTGCCCTCCCTGTGTACGTTTGCGCACGTGTTTGTGTCTGAATTTGGTCTCCCTCACAAAATTCTCTAAAGTCTTATGTGGCAGCAGTAACTGTTGATTCCTCTATTGCAGAGGCTCTTGGAGAACACTTTCTGAAGCCATGAAAGAGTGATCCTGTTACAACACATTTAATTTTGGAAGTTATCTTTTGTTGTCGAATATGACATGCTTAATCTCTAGGATATGCTAGTACTATTGTGTGTGAACCGTCTTCTGATGTGGATAATCGTCCTTTTGCAACATATGCATACTTTATATGGGCTTGAGAAAAGAAACGGACACCTGTGCTCTTTTTTTTAAGATGAAGAGATGGGAGATTAAAATTAATTTTAAATTAAAATTAAAAATTAAAATTAATTTTTGTTATTTTAACTTAGAAAATAAACGGGAATTTTTGTGTCTATGAAGGAATTAAATTAAGTCTGACAACAAACTGCAGCTTTCGGTCTTGAAAACACAAAAAGCCAATAAAAAGTAAAGACGACAAAATGCAGGAGGAGCATTTATTTATTTCCGCGTAATGTAGTGTAGTGTAGTGTAGTGTAGTGTAGTGTAACGTCAGCCTTTCCCGGCTTTTTTGACCGTTGACTATGTTGACTAGATCATGTGAAAAGGATCTCCACGACTGACCTGGTGGACTGCAAGAGCAGAGCAAACAATCCCTTCCTATCCTTAAACCTATAGAGCAAGAGCAAGAGCCAGAGCAGAGAGGACTAAAAAAACTACAGGTGAGGTGAGTCTGAGGGTAAGCCTCCCGAAATGTGAATATTACTTTCAATATGGTGATGGTGATGAATTGATTGTAATGCTGCTATACATGCACATGCACATGCTGTATTAGTTAATGCATAAGCATGGGATACAAATACAATACCATATTGAAGAGCATGAATGCATCAGAAACCATCCCATCTCTCGAAAAGTCAACCCACTCTCACTTCATATTCTCTCGTTTAGGTCTGCCTTCTCTTCTCTTCTCTTCTCTTCTGATCTTCTCTCTATTTGTCACTCTCTCTTCCTAAACTGTGTCAGGGAGAGGGAAGTTCTCCTCTCGGTCCCATCCCATATAGTTGCTCTTCAGATCAGACAGCACAAATACCCGGTAAGTAAGGGTTCAATGTAAATTCATTTCGACCAGTTCTCTTTCGAATGTGAACCACATTTAGTGTCTGAAATACATAAGAATTCACCCACCTATTACGTGTTATTTCTGACACGCTATCTGGATATTATGTGTTGACTCTACTTCTCCATCGGTCGATTAATCCAGCCCCGTCATTTACCAATTCATGGCTGATCTGGTCAATTAATTTAATAGAAAGAAATGGGATTCTTGGATGAAATTCTCCCCTCCACAAAAGCATACATCCATAAAGACATTCCCTTTGCTTGTGTTTGTTTCCAGTTGTTGAGATCACCGCTTCAGATGGTCCCACAAGGACCAGCCTCCGGTTCAAACTATTCAAAAATAAGCTACCGGCCGGTTCAGCTGTCCGACCTTGAAGCATTACTGCAACTTCACAATGATGTATTTCCTACCAGGTGCATCAAATGTTCCCTGTTCCCTGACGAGATTCATATCTTGTTCCTCTTAATTGTAAGCACACCTTTCCATCGAAAGATGGCCATGGCCTACTCCATCCCAGCTATAACTAAGACATCTTCACTTTTGTTGTTGTTGTTGTTGTTGTTTTCAGGTGTGAATCGGAGTCTTTCCAAAATGCTGTGATTGGACATAACGCCTTTTCTTGGGTTGCTGTTGACCATAACCGAGGCGATGGAAAAGACGATCGAGTCATTGGATTTGTCTCAGCACATATGCTTCCTGCAAAAGAAAGTGAGGTGAATAAGGATTTCGTATTTGAGCCTGTGAGGTTTAGTCTTCAGAACGCTTTGAAAAATGAGATACTCGGGGCGTTTCCTCCAAAATGAAGGGGCACCGGCTGGAACATCACATGACTTGGATAAAATGGAACCAACAGAATTTGTAGTTTTTATCAATTTTGAGTTATTTATTACGTACTCTCCTCCTCCTCCTCCCCTCCTCCTTATCATTATTATTGTCCTTGTAATGGGTATAAGTATTGCTGTTACTGCAGCGCTTAATTTTGTTCCTTGCAGGTTGCAGATTCGCTCATCTCTGGCTCTTCAGACCCACAGCAGTCAGTCATCTTCATTCTTATGCTTGGAGTGACGGAAACTTACAGAAAGCTTGGCATAGGTAGGTGGGATCTTTATATTTCACCTTCAAGAACATGCGGCTTTTTCGATCCATACACGGCCGCTTGACTCTGAGTTTCGGTTTTTGGATGTGTAGCCACTCGGCTCTTGCATGAGGTTCTAAAGCATGCCTCGAAAACTCCCATTTGCTGCGCTGTTTATCTGCACGTGGCATCTTATAACATTCCTGCTATTCAATTGTACAAGAAACTCTCATTCAAATGCCTGCGGACTCTCAGAGATTATTATGACACGAATGGGCAGCATGATGATGCCTACTTGTTTGTCTACTTTCCACCCCACCGTAAGTTTCAGGAAACCAGCTCCCGCACCGCAAAGATCTTGAGCAGTGGCGTTTCTGCTGATTGTGTGTTCCCTAATTTTGAAAATGTGCAGTTTCCTTTTCCTATTCTTCCTTCAGTTCAATATGAATTAAAGTGCAGTGTTTTCAGTGTACAATGCAGCAGAGGGTCGTCATGAGATACAACAAGAATACCAGCAAGCTTGTTTTAGGATAGCTAGTTAGAGTGAGAACGAACAGAAAGGCCAGAGGAAGTCAATGGATGACCATGACGACAATGGCGACATGGACGGATGAACAAGGGATCCTTCAGAGCCTTGAGTCGAAAAGGGACCAGGGATAACGTTCATGTAACACGGTTCATCGACAATGTGGAGCTCAGCCAGAGTTGTTTATCTCGTGGAATGGAGCTCTTGAATTTTTCCCTGGCGGTGGTGGTATTGGGTAATTTCAAACAACTTTGGTTCGGGAAAGCAAATATTTGACGAAGAAGGGCAACTAGAAAGAAAGAAAAGCACGACGCTTTGGTTCATTGAAAAAAGCACAACACTTTGTTACTGCTGGCACTCTTTTATTGACACTAATATTAAAAACATGCGCTTTGCTGCGGCCTTCAGATTTATGTTCTTCAAATTTATGATCGTCGTGGTAATTATTTATATTTAACTAAATTATTCAAGAATTTGTTAATTTAATTGTTCGATGACTCATATAATTGAAGAATTAACTAATAACACAATGATTTTGATTTATAAATTGGAAACATTGTTTATTTGTAGAATTATACATAAGGAAAAATGTTATTTTCATTTTTTTCAATATAATAATGCCAAAGTAGTAGTTTTTCTACTTTCATCATAAACCTTTTTTTACCAGAACATCATTCACAATCTTTTCTTATTTGTTCATTTTTAGCCTTCTATAAATATTTTTCTCCAAAATAATTATTTTTTACATATTGTATAAATAAAAAAATTTGAAGCAAAAAAAAAAAAAGTCCTATGCATGAAAGTGCAAATGAATTGAGTCGGTCAATTGCTAGCTTTTGCATTGATTTTCGGTAGGTCGCTTTTGCATTGACTAATTGCTTAGTTATTACTTATTTCTATTATTATTCCATAACTATTATATTTATATAATAAGAGATAAAAGTAATTTCGGCGTCTTTTTTTTTTTCCGTGTGAATCCTTGTATTCGGAAGCAATCACTATCCAACCAATCACTATGTATTTTTATATTTGCGGTACTCCTGCTAGTGTTTTTTGCTGGAATAATATTATCGTAGTTTACCAACCAAAATCACATTGTTACGAGTTGCTTCATGAACATCCTACTAGTGGAAGTGGTTGTGACTCTTTCCTAAAATACAGCATTAAATTAATAAGATTCCTGTGATAAGACATCCACTGAGATTGTTATCTGAATAGCATTGCACCCTTTTCAGTTTTAGGTGGTTACACATTGAGTTCAGCTGGCTGACTCCTTACTGTCATTACTTAATTGAGTTCCTCACTCCATACAACCTACACACTTCATGGCCATTATTAACAATGCATTACAACACAGAGACGCTACTTTCTATATATAGCCTGAATTCAAGATGAGAGATCTCTATGCACTAAGTGACATTGAGACAAGGGAAGATAGCTTGAATTTACGGACTTTGCTGGAGTTCTGCGGCTGAAAGAGAATCTCCGTACTTGATCTAACGGTCACCTCCACCCACTCTGAAGCTGACACCCCTTCCGATCGATAATCACGATGAGTGTACAAAACCTGGAGATTTGATGGGGCTGCAATTTTCCATGGAAGATTGCATATGAATATGTGATATGATAAAACCATACAGCCCGAACAGTCCCAGCTCCTTTCGGGTAAAAACAGAAACTACAGACACATGCCATGCAAAAGTCAAACGGAAGACACAAGTATAAGAGCGGAAAATTTACCAAGTCCAAACATGCTTGTCTTCTGAATAACTAAACGACCAACTTTTGATCTTCTCACATTCCTCAAAGCCTGGATATCCTCTTGCTTCCCTTTAAATTCCATAAATTCTCCCAGAACATATTTATTTCCTTTAAGCTCCAATCTGCATCACAGTTAAGAAAACATTACCTTTTTTTCTTTTTTCATCGAATATCAATCATTGGAAGGATAGGTAATCTGCCCATGCCTTGCAAACAGTGAATTCAGAACTACGTCCTGAGAGGAGTTAATGAAACTGGATAGCTAATGCAAGACTCATTATAAATGTAAGCCAGAGCCCAACGAGCATGACAAGATGATGTTTGGACAGCTTTTCAGACAAAAATTCTAGTTAGATGGAAACTTCCAACACTGTATGCTGGACTGAAATTGCCCATTCTGCTGACAAGAACTAAAGTTTCGGATCATAGATTTGCTCATGCCTCCACATCCCATGTCCTGGATCTCCATACAAAGGTATCAACAATGGAATAAACCTTGACTACAGAAAGCAGGGAAAAGAAGAAAAGGTATGAAAAACAAAATGATGACAGATCCTGATCAATCCAATCTGCCAGCCTCAAGTTCAAAGAAAATCAAGCCATAGCTAAAAACTATGGCTTGGAGAATATAAAAGCTAAATGATCACCCAAAAGGCTAGGAACCTAAACTGTTAAACATACATTGTCAGACAAGGCTACAGAGCAACTATATCGGATTTGAGCGAATGAGAGGCAGGAAGGATACATGATTCAGGGGAAGATTAAACCAAAGAGAAAACAAACCTATCCCACATTGGCGCAGTGCTCAAAACAAAATTAAGTTGCTGATGTATGGATTCTTGTATATCTTTCTTTCCACCCCGAAAGGTACCCTTGAACCAATCTGAGAGCACATTCTTCGCTTCCGGCTTCAAATGAGCCCATTGTTCATAAGTAATGACCTCGGAAGGAAATTGATTTGAACCAATGGCACTGGGGAAAAGAAAGGGGAAGAGAGAGAGAGAGAAGAAAGGTGGGAGTTAACCAAGGCAAAAGTGTAAGGGTAAAGAACTCAAGACATACACAAGTAAATGGTTGAAAAGTATCAGCACATGAGTTCAACTGGGACAGAATCTAAGTTTTTCAACAGAAGACCAGCCCCCAAGTGGTCTTTCATCTACTCTTTAGTTTATACTCAACCCTATGTATTGAGATAACTTTATCTATCATCAAGTAATTTGTCCCAGAAAAGACTCTTTGGGTTAACTCCCAGCTGGGGCCTGAATCGTGGGCCTGTGGGCAGACCAAGTCTCATCGTGTGTACTCTTTTCCTTTTTCCTCCCTTCTATTTTTTATGGTAATAGTGTACATACTATACGTAAACGATATATATATGTATATATATGCTTTCCATGAACGAAAGCTTTAATTATATACTATATCTAAGAGGAAAACAAAGAGAAATCATCACAGAAAAGACCCGCTTTATTAGCTATTAGGATTTCTATTTTATTGTACTCGGCCCACGGACCTCCCTTGTAACCTAAAAAGAAAAAATAAAAGCACGAACAAATTAAGAGCTCTTTCTTCCGTTGGTTTAATGAAAGAATTAGATAATGCAGCATCTCAATTTCGTAAAAACTAGTCTCTCTCATTTCATACCAGAATTTTGGATTAGGTAGTATAACTTTGCAAGAGAAGTATCCCTCAGGAAGAGCAATCCCTCTTTGCTCAAGGTATGCTTCGAGAACTGAAGCCTCCCTTCTAGTCTCCACTATCTGAAATAAGGATAGTAACCAGAAATCAAATCATTAGTTGAGCGAGCTGCGGAAGATGTGAGTCAAGAAGCAAGGTCATGGGCAGCAAGAACGTGTTATCACTGACTTACAGGATTAGGCAGGTTTTGTGATTTGTGCTTACGATCACTGAAACAAGACCAGCTGCCATCTGCATCAACCGACACAAATCCTGACAAGTTCTTCACCGAGATCACCACAGCCTCCCTGAATGGAAATTTACATAAGATACATCGATACAGGTACATCAAGGCAGATGATAAGAGCAGGAGCAGCAGATGGTGAAAGGGAGGCCTCTCAGTCTCAGGCTAAAGAGTGTTTCCTTCCAGTTCCATCCAATCAAATCAAGGCCAAGCCATACAATCAAGAAATATTATGTTCCAAAATGTGTGTGGAGGGGGGTGGCGTGCTTAAAGAGGATGGGATGGGAAGGGAACCTAACCTACTGGTCACGAGGACCAAGTCGATGTTCTGCCTGGAACCTGTATCAGGGTCTGGAATACGGAGACCCACATAAGCCTTCCCGCCGTGAAGCTTTTCAAGTCTGTGAGAGAGAGAGAAACAGAGAGTGGATTTAAATTTCATTCGGTTTCTAATCTAATCTAATCTAACCAAAAAAAAAAAAAAGGATGGAATGGAAGAGCAGCGAGAGAGATGAGAGGAGGTGAAGGTATACCTAGAGGCAACGGCGAACAGAGCATTGGAATCGGAGGTCTCGACGTCCATGATGTCGTCGTCACGGAAGAAGAAGCGCCGAAACAGCCGATAGATGACAAGGCCACACAGGATTTCCACCCACATGGTTTTTGATGATGATGATGCTCCGGCCTAGCGTCTTCGTTCGATCTCTTCTTATCTCGCCGGCCGAAAGTGGAAAACCGATGAGTAGCTGTATCTTCCCCGGAGGGCGGGAGGAAGTGAATGAATCGGGATGGGCTGAACAGAGCTGCGACTACATTGATCTCAGCACAGCAGCTCAACTCCGATGTGAAGGGGGCACAGAGAGAGAGAGAGAGAGAGACCGCGGAGAGGGAAAGAAGAGGGAATGGAAAAGGAGAACGCGTAGCGCAGAGAGAGCTGCTACGTACTCGTACTCTACTCGATATAACGAAACTTACTACTTTTCTTCCTATTAATTAATTTAATTAATGGATTGATAAGAAATTGAAAATTATGGACGGTGTTTTTCTTCTTCTTTTTTTTTATACATTTATTGTGAACGTTTAGTTCGCTGTGATGTAATAAACAGATAAATGTGTAATGGCCATGGATATGAATTGACAGGAAATCGAGTTGCAACACTAACAAACCCTATCTTTTATCCCCTCTCACGCTCACTAAAGACTCGAGATTTGTTAAGGTACTATTTCCATTCGCCATTTTGAAGATTTTCGATGCTTTGTTTTCTGCCGAAAATTTGTCAGAAAGGAATGGCACGGAGTTTATGAGACATTGGAAGGCTATTTGCGGATCTTGTTAAGTAAATTTTGAAAAGGTAATAGTGTGTTTGGTTTTAGAGTTGAGTATAGTTGAGTTTTGATTTTAATTGAATTGTAATGATTGTGTTGTTGAATTATAATAAAAAGTATGAAAAAAAGATAATTTAGTATTAAAAATTGAATTGAGTATAATGGAGTTGTATATGAATTTATGTATGGAATCACCTTTTTTTACTTTGAAGAGTTAATTTTTATTGCGTAGTAATTAAAGTTAAAGTTAAAATCTTAAAATTCGATTGCAAAATCTAACGGAGTAAGGTTCCTGTCATTGCCCAAACCGCCATAAAGGCTGCACTGCAGACATCTAAATTACAAGTTTCAGTCTTTTTATAGTCTTAAGATTGAATGTAAATACTGAGTTGCTGCAAATTTTGCTCTTTTTATATCTGCTGCAAGTTTGATCTGTTACAGACTTGCTGCAAATTGGGTCTTTTGGTTTGTTTCTCAGTTTGGATGAGAGGTGTATCCTGTCTGCTTTGTACATATCTGAGTGGATTAGTGGAACTTTTTCTCGGATCCCCTTCTTTCTGTCTTTTGATTCCTTTGGATGTTTTGCTCTTTCCCTATAGCTGTCGTCTTTATGTTTTCTTGATTTATGAATGCATCAGCATGTCTATAGATATAGAACGCCCATTTCTACTAGTATCTTGATTTCTTCTACAGGTTGGATGAATTTTTTTAAAAATCGGGTCAGATTCAGCTTGGTAAAGAAATCGAGTAAAGAGTCAGTTGGTGCACTTACGTGACATAGGATCCATGCGGCAAAGTGAATGTCCTCTTGATGTCATGTCAGCGATGTACGACTAATTTTAAAATGAGGGAGTGTCGACGGTTATTTTACAAACTATAAGAAATGTCATCGAAATTTACCATAAAAATTAAAGAAAAATTAATTAAAAAAGTTTAACATTGTTCATCTTCTTCAAAGCTAGTCGGAGTTGGGTGAGCTTCCAAGGCACCGAGGCTCACGAACCCTGGGTCCGTAGAAGCAAGGCCCGGGAGCCCTTGGTTTGTACATAAAGAGCTAACCAAGAAAGGGGCTCGTGAGCCCAGGGTGGCTTGGGACCTCGAGCTCCTCATAAAGCTCAAGCCTCTCCATGAGGTCCCGAGCCAAATCTGGCTCGGTGAGGTTAGATATGGACTCACCAAGGTTGAATCTAGTTCTCTAAGCTCAAGGGAAGCAGGGAGGGTGTCGTAGTTTCGCCAGAGGTGCAAGTCTAGCAGCGGCGACGACGAAAGAGTGGTGGCAAGATTTTGAGAATTTGATGAATAGGTAAGGAGTAGTTTGCGTGTCCGTATTACTTATAATGTATAGGGAGGATAGGCATTGCAATCCGTAATTGCGATTACGATTACGTATCAAAACATACATAGTAATGAGTATTATACACGTAATAAATGCGTAATAGAATTTTCATTCATGCAAACCAAATGCAACATTACTAATAGGAACGATAGGAAAGGCAGGGAAGCAGGCATGAAGCAAAATATTAACATTCAATTAAATTATGTTTTACATCCATTAAGATATTCACGTTGGAAGAGTTCAATCTGGTTCAAACTGAAATTAATGTGGACTCAATTGAACTCACCAAATGATGAAATAAAAAATTCATTCATATGTTTATTTAAGTTGCATCTGGCATGCAACCCCACAGTCCAACTGCTTCAGTTCAGTCCCTCTTCTTCTCACCCCCAAGCCTCAAAGCATGGGCCACGGCACCAAGTGACACTGCACTTAGTATTAGGCTTTCTATTATTCGGTACGAACCCCATCACGAGAAATTTTGATTCAGATCAGACTGAACCAAGTTTGGTTTGACTTGATTAATATGGGTTACTTCATTTCGATTAGGTTAGAATCGCATGAACAACCCTTCTTATTATTTGCTCACTACGAAGGATAGATTATGGTTGATTATTATTAGATGGGTTACGGACGATTATTATAATAATAATAATAATAATAATAATCCTCCATACCATATCCCCACCCCTCCGAAAATTGCAACCAAAAAAACTCAAGGCACAACTCTCCCCTATTTGAGGATTACTGCCCAACTCTGCCATGCATGTACTTCACTCAAGACGGACCATATCCTCCGCATCTGCACATAGTAATCCTTACTTCTAACTAGAAAAATCTTTTGAGAAACCATCTACCAGAAAGATCGCTTCCTTTGGCTTTGAGGGGAAAAAAATTTAAAATTTAAAAATAATAATAATAAAAGTATGATATTGCAAGTCAGTACTTCTCAACTGCAGGGCGATGTAGCATCAAAACCACAACCTCACCGTGAAACAATTGGCAGCAAACTTAACTAATATATGTTGCCCTCTTAAAAGATTTTAGAGACTTACTTATTACAACCTCGGAACCAATAGAATATTTCATACATGTTTTAGGTGTATGAACTCAGCGGCGTATTTTTGTCAAACATCCCTTGGGACCGGACAGTGAACAAGAATATATGAATTTATCCATCCCTTCGAACCCAGGAGGGGGGAAAAAAATGAAAATGCATAGAAGCAGCTGACCAGCACAAAACAAGAAAACCCTCATTCTTCAGAGTCCCCACACCTGCCCACTAGACCCCAACCGTCCGAGAGATACTTTACTTAGGCTTGCAAAAAGCTTGCATACTTTGCTCCCAAAAATAGCCTCTGAATACACAGAAGGGCATTCTTTGTTACCTCCGCATTCTCATGATTCAAAAGTTTCATAACCCGCTCTTTTGCCTTGAGGTCCGCCACTATGACCCGCCCTGCAGGATGACACTGGATGAACTGCGAGAGATCAAAGCAAGCAACAGCCAAAGTTCTTGGATCACTCGACGAGTCCAGAATCGTGATAAGGACCCTCAAAATCTGCGGCAACACCAAACTTGATCACGTTATTTCATAATCCCGCCAGCTTAGTGTTGCACAGTTTGTCAAGTTTTCAAAATGGAATTGCCACCTTATTAGAGTCCACACAAACACACGCCCTGTCATATAGTTAATCAACCTATGCAAGAAGTAACAAGAATATAAACCTGGAAATTGTTCTCTTCAAAGCTCATGATATTCTCACGCCAAAAGATAGGATCTTTGTGCATTGGGGACCAATCAAGGTGGCCGCGGAGGACTTCTTGTTTGTATTTGTCAAAGGAACTTAATCTCTTGATGTTATCCCTCAACCCTTCTTCCAGCTGACTTAGAGCATCCAATAGATCCTATCAGATCAGATGGCATCATCACCCAACCAAAAGGATCAGAAAGTAAGGTCATTTATTAACCCCCTAGATGATTCAACCAATCCATTAACTAGCATAGAAACTCAAAGAATGTGAATATGACTGCAATTTTATTATCATAAGTAAAGTTTGTAGGACTTTCATCATGCCCAAACCAATGGGATTGCACGCCAGAATCATTTCAAGGGCAACTGCAACAAAACACTAAGCCGGTTCACACAGTGGATTCAGCAGCAACCATACCTTTTCTCCTATGTTTTGGACATTGTTATTTCATTATAGCATTTAGCAACTAGAAGCACACATTGTGCAGGCACACCTTGTCCCCATAATTATACATTACTAAGACCGAAATTGGAGGCAGGATACAACAAAAGTGAATGAAATAAGATACGATATGGAAGGTGTAGGCTTTAATCCTAGAGATAGATAGTTTATAGTACATTCATGCAAAATCTAACTTAAAGATAGAGAACCTCCAAGGGCTAGCTCAAGGGGTCTAGCAATACTCCCTCTAACTGTATAATTAGCGAGGCCAAATATATGAAACCCACTCAGACATGGAGCCCTTGGAAGTCACCTCAGCTGTGATTGCACTAGGAATAAACCCATCGAGTAGACGTAGAGACACCAGGTCACATAAGTTGTCAGAAAATGAAATATTTTGCAAATGAAAAATTTTCAGCATAATGAAATCCTTTTGGGAGTTGGAGGTAACAAGATCTATCTCATTTAACAACCTCTTCAAGATGTTTTTTTGGAGCACCACGTGACAGCCGCACATTCATTTAGTAGCTCCATGACCAGCGATTTTGCATCAAATTTTAGTATCTTACACAGTTGAAAGAACCTGATAAAG
Organism: Punica granatum; assembly: GCF_007655135.1. NCBI lineage: Eukaryota > Viridiplantae > Streptophyta > Magnoliopsida > Myrtales > Lythraceae > Punica > Punica granatum. Next base: position 44,429,672 of record NC_045128.1, on the reverse strand, counting down.
ATATAACATATCTAGTAGGATAATTATCCCCATCCCAGAAACATGTTTTAAGAGAGAAATAAAGGCGAGAGTTTTAGATAATGAATAGAGGTCAAAGTTAGAGCAGGCTGATTCATCTAAAATGAATAGATGTCAGAGTTGACTATTCCACAAACTTGTTAAATGCTAACTTCAAGGATAAAATTTAAGAATATCTAAAATTCATGGATATAACTTGTGGATACTTCCATGCTGCCACAACTTCTTCACTCAAATCCGCAGACAATTAGACATTTGATGCTAATGAAAGAGCATACAAATCTCTCACCTCATCACTCCATGCCTGAGCTTTCAAGCTTTGGACAATCTGAGGCAGCCCAAGGTCAACCATCTGAGCCCCAAATGTCCCTTTGGGCAAAAAATTCTTAAAGGTCAAGACAACCACCCTGACAACCTAGTAAAGCAAGTGATTCAATCAGTCCAAAGATCACATGTGTGGTATATCAACATTGAAAACAAGGCCAAAATTACGAGTACTGCTACATGTAGGCAACGCCCAAAGGGGGAAAGGAAAAGGACATGCCACAGAAGTAGATAAGCCAATAACCTTCAACTTTCTCAAATAATGTTCCCTATTACACTAATATGTAGTGGAGTCTGCTAAAAACTTTCCGGGTAATCATAAATAAAATGTTGTAGGGCCACAGCCAAAGCTGACTTTGATTGATTGGAGATGAACCGACAATGCAAGAGAGTAATTCCATACCTTTTCTTTGGTGGAACTCTTGACAACATCTATTAGTCGCGGGAGAATTCCAGTAGTGGCCAAGAACTCAATGGCAGGTTCATAGTACGATAAAAGCCAAACACAGAGACAGGTTTCATAGAGAAGCTGTCACAAAGAAGAGAGGGAGTAAATTCCACGATATTGACAGCTGGATATCGCAAGTTAGAACCAGTCACTTGTAATGGCAAAATTTGGATTTTTTTTTTTTGATAAATAAAATTATGAGCCAGCAAATACCTGGATAGATTGCTGTGTAGACGCAGGAGATATTAAAGGAATCAACAGCTTGATTCCATCTGCTTGAACAAAGGATGATCTGACTATGGGTTCCTTAAGCACTGCTGAAAGGCAATTGATTGCAGTTGGAATAGCCCTACTTAGGTGAGAAGGTTTTTTCAGCTGCAATTGAATCACGCAACCAGACATGGAATGACACTATCAGCTTTAATTGGACTTTCAAAAAAAATATTAGCAAAGCAGAATTAATTGAATTCCTGCTAAGAGTAATAGAAGCAGGTACCCATAATTGGGAAAATTTGACCCCTTACTTTTAAGGCGCTATGATTCTTGAGGAGGACGGTGGAACTAGAAGGATATAACTTTTACCAATCCTAGTAAATGGAAAAATTTATTTGACTCGATTATAAGCTGCAGTTCGGTAGTGCAGTCCAGATGGCTCGGTGTTTTGCATTCCCGAATATTTTGTACATCCTTTAGTACAGGGGTTTGCACTCTCTTGGTGCTCTAATTACTAATATAAGCTAACCCTTTCCTATACCAGGTTCAGGGTGCACACATTCACATAAGTGGTAAATGGATTAACAATAAACGAACCTGAGCACAGAGCCATTCTACCAGACCTTTCAGCACATCACTAATGGTGGTGATCTTTTTCTTTGAACTTGATTCCTCTCCATTCACAAGCCCATTCTCTGTTTTTGGCCTTGCACTACAGTAATAGCAATAAGCATAAACACATATTTCTGCACTAATTTATTTATCACTGGTGTAGATGGGCAAGTCTGAAATCTTAGTACCTTAATATTAGAGCAAGAATCTTACAGCTTTTCTCCTGTATGAACCAATTACCCTTCCAGAGCAACCTGAATATTGCAAAACCCATATATTTGTTATGTCTAGAGAAATATTCTGATAATAGAGGTTTGGTTTCTGCTATTACTGGTTCAGAGAATGCTATCTAGACAAGATGAAATCACAATCAACACAACATTTATCAACCAATTGCTGATATATCATAATCCAAATTTGCAGTTTTCACTACAAATGGATTGATCATCGACGACTTTTGAAGGACATTATCTCCTGTGCTCTCAACATTTGTCTCTCTAGTAACCAATTTTTGGTGCCACAAACTCGCCAATTCTGCAGAACAGAAGACCGTTCATTACATCCTATTATCGTTATGTATTCTAAACAATAAACACGAAACAACTTCAAGAGATAATACGAAACTGGAACTTGAATGGTAACGAGATGAAAATATTCCTCTTAAGCAATCGATTTCAAATTAAGAAGAAAGAGATTTACTGTAATGTAAGACATTATGAATGCCCAGAAATTATATTAGCAGAATGAAACATTTGATCAGAAAGAATTCGAAAATGTGAACTGCTCTAAAGTACTTAACTTAGGAAGGGTTCATATGTGTCTTCATTTGCAAGAGACTTGTCATGGAATAACCTGGCTCTCTTCGGGTTTGCTGCAAGTGAATGTAAGCAAGCAATGGGTAAATAGGTCAAAGTGGGAAGGTGGCAAAAAGGAAATGTGAGGTCAAGCAGTTACCAGTAAGCATCTCATCGATGAGAGCTAGAACATATTCAACTGTTTCTTCCTTGAATATGTCGCGCAAGATGCAAACAAAGACCCGAACATAAGCTGGGCCATCCTGTCACCACCAATTGGAGTAGTAACTTAGGTAAACAATAACATACAAAATTATAATAGGGTGGTCCAGTTTGAGTCTTTGACTCCAAGCACTTGCGACTTAACTGTGATGAAACATAGAAAGGCAATGCACCGGGAAGATATATAATTTGATTTTCAAGAAAAGGCAAGGCAAGCCAAGCCAGTAGAGAATTACGTACGTCATCCAACAACTGGGCACGGTAACTTTCTGATCTTTTATCATAACGCCTTAGCAGCTGAAGACAAGTCCCAGTGATGAGCTTAGTTGTCATATATGTCTCCCATGGGATGTCCCTCTCCAAAACCTTGGAGAAAAGAGAAACAGTAAGAACGTGAGAGTTGGGTGCGGTTCCAAATCATATTTCACTATTGACGAGAAGGAAAAAATCATAGTCAGAAAAGGTGTTCCAGCAGATCCAAGGCATCAAGTGAACTGATACTGAAGGATGGGCTGTTTCATATCATATATGAACTACAATATATCTATTCTTATTTCAAGTAAAAGAAAGAAGTTTTATCGCGGTAGCCTATGATCACATATATCGTATGAAAAGATTTTCTTCTTCTTCTTCTTCTTTTTTTTCCCTTGCTCGGTTATCGTATGAAAAGATTACAAAAATCAATACAGAGACATAGACATGATGGAGAAATCTCATATCCAGCACAAAATAACTCATCTTATCTTTCTGGTAGAAGCGTATATATTAATAGATGCAGAGAGAGAGAGAGAGAGAGAGAGAAGCAGGCGAGGAGAAGGACCAACACCAACCAACCTGTTGCGTGGTTAACTCAGCAGGGTCCATTGATACAGCGAACTGTAATTAACCCTGAATTCCCGGGTCGACGGCAGCAACAGGGACGGAGATCGAATGAGCAATTCGTAAGTAACAGGATCCAAAAAAGGGGGGAAAGTTTCAGCCACAGAGATCGCCAACTAACAACAATAAAGCAGAGAGCTTTGGAGAAGGAGATGGTTGACTGGGATGTTTGCTGAGAGGAAACGCAGCAAATGCAGGAAGAAGAAGAAGAAGGGGACGGGGAGATGGAGAGAGAGAGAGAGAGAGAGAGGTGGGAGGAGAGAGTCGGGCAAGGCACCTTCCTTCTTCCCGGGCCTTCTCAGTTTGTCTCGTAGCTCATCAATTGATGGGGATTGGGATTTGGGATTTGCGTCTACGAAGGGAAGGCAGATCTGTTGTTTTCCTGCCCGTCCTTTCCAACGGTGCGGCTGCTGCCTGCTAATTCACGCTTTGGATAATAATCTAATTTTATCCTGCTCAATTCTATACTTTTTCAAATTTAAATATATAATCATTATTATTTTATTTTCTTTCTTTCATTTAATAATAATTTTCACTAATATCTTTTTATAATCATTTTTTAATAATAAATTTATCATCTACTTTCACATCTATATTACATACACATATATATATTCTCGCACATCAATATATTTGTCAATACTTATAATCATTATACAAAATCAAGTTAAGTTGAATCATAATCCAACTCGAAAACCCAAATGCAAGCTTAATGACTAGTCATCTAACCCTAAACCTTTTTTCTTTGCGCTTTTTATTTTATATTGATATTACTTTGTTATATATTCACGAATTTTATACTATAAAATTTTAAAATAAATAATATCCTTGAAATTATCTAATATATAAATATATAAATACATTGCGAAAACTCGAAAAAAAATTATTATGAAAATGTAAAAAACTCTAGGTATATGTTAATGTATAGCCGATGCGAAGAGTCAATCTTCCATGAAAAATGTGAAAAACTCAGGGTATATTTATTGATGTGCAGCATATGCTAAGAGCCAATCTTCCATGAGCGAAGGGTTACGAATGGAAACTCCTCATCAATCGAATGAAGAGTTTTAGTGAGTTCTTGTGGGAGGAGTTAAGTTATATAATATGTAGATGAGTACCAACATGAGTATCTCAAACTTGTTTCTCTTAAATAAAATTTGAATTTCATGAATGAATGAAAAAAAATAATCACTGAGACACACTTGAGCTTAGCTAGGATCGTAATTGGACCGACCCGGCTCGATCGTCGATTCGTCTAGGCTCTATTGGGCTTTTTGGATGTCATGTCATGCACACTCAAAATAATAATAATAATAATAATAATAATAAGGAATAAATTAATTTCTTATCCTCAACCTTTGTCTACTTTTTTGTTTTCGTCCTAAATCTATTTTTTGTTCAATTCTATCCTAACTATTACATAATTTTTTTTCATTTTAATCCTACTATTAATTTTTCTGTCAAAAACTATGTTTTCGTCCAAAATATTTTAAAATATATTATTTTATTACTAGTTAATTTTGAAAAAAAATGAAAGGGGTTTGAAAGTATAATAGTAAAAATAACACCACTCAACATAAAAAAAAATTGACATTCTAGCGCAAATTAAAAAAATTTCACGATATAATTGAAAATTTTTTTTACCGCACAACATATTGTCGATTTCCGTAAAAAAATTGATGGAATGTTGATGTGGTGACTCTAGGGTAATTTTTCAAAAATTAGAATTTGAGAGACTTAAAACAAATCGAATAAAATAATATAAAAGAAAACTGATCGGTATCGAAGAATGGGGTGGGTAGCTGGAACCCAATTTGAGGATCCCAAGTGCTCACCCCTTCCCCCTTACAAGGTTGTGAAGGGTAATCAACCTCTATTAAACTAAATTATTATCACATTGGGGAAATGAATTCACTAACGTGCAATAATTACAAATACACTTTAAATTATGCTTATAAATAATGATCATTATCCGAGTAAATTACACTGGACATACAAACTTTATTGCAAATGTAACACTTTGGTACAAACTTTAAAAAGTGTAACAATCGAGTGCAAAATTATTTCAAATTGTAATAATCAGCTACATTCCTTAAAATTTACATTGACGACATCAATTTTTCTCTGAGGTGGCCGTTGATGTGTAATATTATGAGGACGTGCCGCTTATGTGGCAAATTGATGGCATTTTTAAGTTTAAAAATAAATAAATAAACATAACTAAAAATGAAAATATTTCTAAAATCAAATAATAAATAATAAATTAAAATTAAAAATTAAAAATAATTAATTAATTAAAACTTGAAAAATATATTTTTTTGTAATTTAGTCAAGAAATCCCCCGACAGATCTCCAATTTGTTATGGTCAAAGAGCAAGGGATCGGCCTCAATCGAGTGGAGAGGTGGGTAGGAGTCGATGCACGAGCAGGTAGCGGACTCCCAGCATTGGCCATTAGGCCAGCAGTAGAGTAGAGAGATAAGAGAGAGGGAGAGAAAAAAAAAAGAGCTTTTTAATTTGACTTTTGTTTTATTTAATTATTTCATTTTTAAAATTTATTCATTTATTTTTAATTTAGAAATATCACAAACTAGTCGTTGAGCCCATGCATTGCACGGATAGTACACCAATATGAAAAGAAATTATAATTAAGAATTAAAAAGAAAAATTTCTTTGAGAGTCAAAAGTGAAAAATAAAAAAATAAACAAACAACATTCTTCATGTTTAGTGGCAAACGAACTTACTTTCTAAGTGCTTGTGCATAAGGGTAACATTTCAAGAGATGAAAGTCACATCACCAATCTTGATAAAGAATATGAGAAAAAAATTTTAAAAATAAAATATTGTGATAAAAATGAAATAAAAAAATTAAAACATAAATTTAATCAATTCACGTGGGATAGACATACATTTTGAGAACTCACGTCTAATTGTAGACGTATTGTATGAGAGCTGAATATGCCTATGTGTATATCTATTATGATTTCTATCTATAACTATCATATAAAATCTTGATAAAATATAATATGATTCGTTTTCCTTTTATTGTTAACAAATCTAATTTTTTTAAAAGAAAATATAATTCATATATCTATAAAATATTATCTTATCTATTTTTCAATAATAGATATCTATAAAAACATCTAATATATTTATACTTTTTCTTCATATATATATATATATATATATTGAAGGTTGTCCACGTAACCATATATTAAGTATATTTATATTATCTATAAATAAATTTACATACTAATATTTACTTATTTTCATGTTAATATTAATGTGATGGAATATTAAATTTTATTTAAAAAAATAAAAATTATTTAATAATATCTATACATACATATAATAAAATCTTCTCATTTATTTCAAATACATTATTTTATATAAAGTATAAATTTTTTTTAAAAAAAATCGGATTTTATGATGAGATATATTTTTAAAATATTTTTTATTAAAAATAATTCTAAAAATATAAATTAATAAAAACCTAGAATATTCCTTTTAGAAATATATATGCTAATTATACTTATTTTCATGTTCATATTGATGTGATGAAATATTAATTTTAATTTTAAAAAATTCAAGATTATTAAATAATGTATGCATATATAATAAAATTTTCTCATTTATTTCAAAGACATTATGTTATATAAATTATAAAAATTAAAGAAATAAAAAAGAGGATTTTATGATGAGATATCTTTAAAAAGTTTTTTTATATTAAAAATAAATTTTTAAAAATAAATAAATAAGGACATAGAAAAGTCCTTTCAGGAAATATATGCTAATATATACTTATTAAATTTCACTCGAAAACTGAGCGCTCTAAGACCATTTATTAATATATTTGTATTATATATGAATATATACTTATTTTGATGTTAATATTTATGCGATGAGATGTTGATCTTTATTTTAAAAAAATCAAGATTATTAAATAATATTTTACGTATTATAAAGTCCTCTTATTTATTTCAAGTACATTATGTAATATAAATTATAAAAATGTAATAATCAAGAAATCAAATTTATGATGAGATATCTTTTAAAAAATTATTAAAAATAATTATGAATATAAAAAATAAAAATCTAGAAAATTTCATTTAGAAAGTTCATATTACATTCAATTAGAAATCAATATAGTATCCAAAAAAATTATGATATTTTCTGTCTTTTTCAAATAGAATATTATAACCGAAAATAATTTCGAAAAATTTTATTGCTAATTTCATTTTAAAAGTATACTAATATATATTTATTAAATTATAATCAGAAATTGAACGTTTTAAGGCCATCTATTAATATATTTATATTGTGTATTAATATATACTTCTTTTGATGTTAATATTTAGGTGACGAGATATTAATTTTTATTTTAAAAAATTCTAAATTATTAAATAAATCTATACATATTATAAAATCCTCACATTTATTTCAAGTATATTATGTTATAAAAATTATAAAAATTAAAGAAATCAAGAAATCAAATTTTATGATGATATTTTTTAAAAAATAAAAACTAATTTCGAAAATAAAAAATTTTAAAAAAAAATTCTACCAGAAAATTCATATTGTCTTTAATTTGAGATCACTATAGTATCTGAATGATTTTATGATATTTTCGGCCTTTTTTAAATGGTATATTATAACCAAAAATAATTTCGAAAGATTTTTTTGCTAATTTCATTTTAAAAGATAATTTAAAACCTTTAAAACTCAGAAATGGAAAAAAAAAATCCATTAAGAAGTAGAGGGTTCTAAGGCCATCCGCCTCGTATCATACTTTCACACACACACACACACACATATATATGTTTGCTACATAAGATCCAAGTCTTCCAAACACTACATGTAAGCGACCACCTTAACAAAAATTGACGTTGTTAGCCAAAAACGGAAGGAATATAGCTAATTGTTACAATTTGAAATAATTTTGTATTTGATTGTTACACTTATTAAAGTTTGTAACAAAGTGTTATATATGCAATAAAGCTTGTACCATCGGCATAATTTACCCATCACTATCCATATCATAATATAATCATTTCTAGTTTTAGAAAATAATTTTCTACATAGTATTTACTTATTTCAGATTACTTATTATTAAGAAATATTACAAATATTTATTGCGCAACACCCGAGTTTTTATCTAGTACTAGACAATAGGCCCGCACATATGCGCGGATTAGAGTTATCAAGGCAAATCACTTTATTCGTTTAATATTATTTAAATATGCAAAAAATGAAACATAATTGTTTTATATTGTGAATGGAGTAACACTTGAAAATGATTTTATATATGCTGACTATGTAACATGCTAAAAGCGTAAGAGAAACCGTTTTATTATGTTAATTTAATATAATTTATTAGACGGACTTATAATATATTTAGAATATGAAATTTTTCTACGGTATCGTGAATTCTTTTTTCAATATTTTCTCATTATCTAAGAGCACATAATTTTGGAGAACTAAGATTGTGTTTGGTTTCAAAATTTTTTTTAACTTTATTCAACTTAACTCCACTTATTTTAAATTCAACAACACAATTATTATTTTTCATTTTTTCTTCAATTTTTTTTAACTATTCAATTCAATTTTTAATATTAAATTCTCTTAACTATTCATTACTTTTTTCACAATTCAACAACACAATCATTACTTTTTATCAACTATTAATTACTTTTTCACACATTTTCAACAACACAATCATTATAAACCAATTAAAATCAAAATTCAATTCAACTCAACTATAAAATCAAACACATTCTAATATGGCCCACGACCTATAATCGTACAATCTTGCCGAGTAGTTAGTTCAATAAATGAACTTTCACACTTCTATAATTGAGATGATTAATATAGCTCCAACTTACGAAGGACAATATTCTTCTAATAATCGTGAAAAATCTCTCTCATTCTTCAAATTATGGTGCAATCCCGATATGAAAAATGCATATGCCACTCTTAACATGACAAAAATACGAAATAATTTGTGAGAAGAAAGTGACTTCAGCTTTTGAGAAGTGGCAAATAACGATTATGCATCTTGAAAAACTCAATGTGACATTTTAATAGATCATCACAATATTACCTCACTTATTGCATTTTTATTGTCACTCCACTCCATTCTTCCTTCAAGTCAAAAACATAATCAATATTTTTTTGTCTTTTTCTCCCATTTAATTATAAATTCTAACATATATTTTTTACTAATTATTATTACAATTAATTTTTTAAATTCTTCCATATACTTTTACAGCTATATATATATATATATACACTTTTTTGTCTTTTTTCTCCTATTTAATAATAAATTCTCACATCAATTTTTCTTAACTATTATCACAATCAATTTTTAATAATAACATTTTTCATCTATTATTATACGTATTTTGTCCTATATAGGTGGAGCAAAATACTACACCACAACCAAACAAACCCTTAAATTTTCTTTCCAATGAGCGTATCGCGTGAGACATCATCTAGTTTTAATTTTTATTTAAGAAAATATAGAAAAGTGATAGGAAAGTGATAGAAGCTTCACTTTTTATACGAGAAATAAATAAAAAGTTAGGAAGTGGCAAACCAAATTTTCTTTGAGCGAATGAGCAATTTGGCGTTACATCAATTGAGTTTTTGACATTTTTTTACATCAATTTAGCCCCTTAAATTTAAAAATTGCATCAATTGGATCCTTAATACATCAATTAGATCCCTCATTTTGCATAAACACATCAATTTAGTGTTTGAGTTTATAAATTTGCATTAATTTAGTCATCGGTTACATCGGATAAGTCTTTTTTTTTACTGAAAATACATGAAGATTTTTTTTAATACATCAATTAGACCATTCCATTATAATAGTGTTAAGTGAGGACAATGTTACATCATCTAAGTCTTTCAAATTTTTTTTCGTTTTTAATAGAATTTTTTGAAAAAAAAGTAAGGGAACTCTGCTTGGAGGCTCCCCCGTCGAGCTCCCCCAAACGAGGTCGACCAGTAGGTCCAAGATCCTTCGACGACCTCGCCCTAAGGGGAGCAAAAGTGGAGTTTCGGTGGGGGCTCCCTTCGATTTTTTTTGTCACACAAGAAACGATGTCGTTTTGACTATTCATATCAAAATGACATCGTTTCTTGCTCTAATATTAAGTTTTTAAACAACGAAATGATGCCGTTTTGATTTAGATTGTCAAAACGAAGTCATTTGTTGTTTGATAGACAAAACAAAAAAAAGAAAAGGAAAAGAATTGAAGGGGAGCCCCCACGACGACCTCTCTCCAAGGCGAGGTTACCGAAGGGTCTTGGACCCACCGATCAACCTCGTTTGGGGGAGTCCTGATCAGAGCTTCCTAAATTTTTTTTAAAAAATTTCTATTAAGAATGAAAAAAAGAAAATGGTCCAAAATGATGTAACATGGTTCTCATTTAACACCGTCATAATAAAAATGACCTAATTGATGCATTAAGAAGAATCTCTTTATGTATTTTTTGTGAAAAAAAGATTTGTTTAATGTGACAAATGACAAATTTATAAACTCAAGTATTAAATCGATGTGTCTATGCAAAGTTGAAAGATCTAATTGATTTAACTTTCAAATTTAAGGAATTAAATTGATGTAAAAAATAAATAAATTAGAAACCTAGTTGATGTAACGCCTCAATCTCAGGAAGTAAATTGCCTATTCATTCAATTTGAGTCTTTTTCCCAAAAATTACTTTTTGAGCTGTGGAAGACGACGATGATGAATTTTCCTTTGATCCGTGAATTGTAGTGGGGCAAAGAGAGAGCCAGAGAGGGCAAGGGGGGGGGATTGCTTTGCGGTGCAGTGCAACTGCAGGTAAAGAAAGGATGCAGCAGCGAGCAGTCAAAAACTGTAGGATCTAGCTGGGCAGTGGATTTAGATCTTGATTGATCAAGGAAAAATTCCGAAGAAGCAGCAGGAGGAGCAAAGGCATGGGATTGAGTTGGGGATGGGCAATATGGGAGGGGATGGTGGCGGCGGGATCGTTGGGGCTGCTGGGATGGGCTGGACTCTGGTTCCTCAATCGTCGGCTGTACAAGGAGTACGAGGAGAAGCGGGTGTTGGTCCAGATCATCTTCAGCATCGTCTTCGCCTTTTCCTGCAATCTACTCCAGCTCGTTCTCTTTGAGATCATTCCTCTCCTCTCCCGGGAGTAATCATCTCCGCCTTCCTTCCTTCCCCTCTTTTTATCATTTCCTTCCTTCCTTTTACCTTCCCTTCCGTTACCTATTATGTATGTTTCCATACGAGGAGAGGAATGAATGAGTTCGAGGGAGGGTACAAAGCTGAGCTTTTTTTTTTTTTTTGATAATCGGTTAATTTCATTGATCACCAAAAAGATACTTAACCACCAACCCGAGAGCCTATCCATGAATGTAACCTATCTCAGAAGCCTAATGCCTGAGCAAAGCAGCAAGGTTGCAGCCCTCTACTTTAAAAAAGAGACCACTTCTTGCCTAAAGTAATCCTTCCTGGTTTTGTTACGCAGGGCGAGATGGTTGAACTGGAAGGTGGATCTTTTCTGTTTGATACTGCTACTCGTGTTCATGTTGCCTTACTATCACTGTTACTTGATGCTCTGCAATAGCGGTAATGTTACTCTTTTCCTCCTCTTTGGGATTCCCCATCCTCCAGATCAGATCCAGTCTAGTCTACTTGATGCAATTGCATGCCCCTGCAGCAGCAGCAGCAACAGCGAAACTAAACACCACCCTTAACTGTGACTTTCCAATGCCAATCTTTAGGTATAAGGAAGGAACGGGCTGCCGTTGGAGCCATTCTATTCTTGCTGGCATTTCTTTATGCCTTCTGGCGCATGGGCATTCACTTTCCCATGCCTTCTCCTGATAAAGGTCAGGTTTTTGTTCTTTTCTTTCTGCCACCACTCTACATCTTCTTTTCCTTGTTCGTTCATCTTCTAAGTTTCTTATATGTGCGTTTTCCGTGTGTGTTACTTCCCCCAATAAATGTGCTCATCAGGCTTCTTCACTATGGCTCAGCTAGTTAGTAGAATTGGAGTTATTGGGGTCACAGTCATGGCTATCCTTTCCGGGTTTGGAGCTGTGAATTTGCCTTATAGTTACTTGTCTCTTTTCATCAGGTAACAAGATTATGTTTCCCTTTTTTATGAGAAGCTCATAGCATAATTTTGTGCCTTGTGCTTTGACTGACACCTGTGCTGTAAAAGTATACCAGCAATCACGTGTCGATCTAAGTGAATGTTTTCTGATACGTTGACTCACTGCTCATCTTCTTGGGGTAGAGAGATTGAAGAAGCAGAGATCAAGGCCTTAGAAAGACAACTCATGCAATCAATGGAGACCTGTATAACAAAGAAAAAGAAAATTATACTTTGCCGGATGGAAATGGAGCGAATTGAAGGGTCAAAAGAGGTTAGTAGTGCTGTTGAATGACTCGGTACTTCGAGCCTTAAAAAAAAAAATGAAAATTTTGTATATCTTGTAGATGGTGTTGGGTATTGGAGTATGAAAATCAAGGTGCTTGATAACATGCTCTGTAACTTTTCTGTTTCTGAATTCTCTTAACAACAAGGACCCTTCCACCCAGACTCTACCTTCAGTGTTTATTTTTGGAGCGAAGTACACCTAGGCTACCAGTCTAACCTAGTAGCCCATGAAAATGCATCTCGTAGATGTTTGAGCAGATGCCATCCACTATGCAGTTGAGACTGACATTATTAGATGATTGCCATGTAGTTATACGTGATCTGCCTGATGTAGACATTTTCATGACACAGAATTTGAAGGCTAGATCTTTATTCAAACGAATTGTTGGCACGGTTGTCCGCTCAGTGCATGAAGACCAGACAGAGCAAGGTAAGGATTGATTTTGTTTTATGCGATCCCCCCTTTGCTGACTAGGGGAAGACTTGGGTATTTCTTGGAAAAAATTTTCATGTGTCTATCAGGGTTATCTTGAGTGAGCGGATAAACAAGCAAGTCGTGAGAGCGTAGATTTCTTCTTATTGAGCTTCGAATTCTTCCAAATTGACCATTCCCTCATACTATATTTGTTTTGTAACTGTTTATTTATGGATTACGCTGTTATTATGTCAAAAATGTTTCCTGATGCTGTTTTTCTTTCTTTGGAAGATATAAAAAACATGGAGGCAGAGGTTCAAGCTTTAGAAGAGCTTTCAAAGCAGTTGTTTTTGGAAATTTACGAGCTTCACCAGGCTAAGGTTCCTTTCTTAGGATAATGATATTTATAGAAACAATTTGCCATGTTACTGTTGCATAGTGTGAATAACTTTTAATCACTTGCTTATGTGTTCTTCATTATATGGGTCACATTTAATATATTATGAGTACATCTTGAAATGAGATGAATGCACATGGCATGTGAGTCTGTGACAGTACAAAATGATGGAGGTTTTAAATGGCAATCTCCATTTTAATAGGATCTGATATGTACATCTGTAAGCTTTTCCTTATGGAAATTCCACGCCTGCGCTTTATAAATCTTCAAGGTCCCTCATCCTGTTGCACTTTGTGCTTAGATAATGATCTGATGCACCAACCAATTGTCGGCATCAGTCATATACGGTAGAAGACATAGAAGAGAGTAAGCAATGTAAATGATGTGATGGCTTGGTTACCTTAACATGATAAGGGACTACCAGTAATTGTTGTTTGGCCATTATAAAAGAGACAGGCTCTTATTCTTTTTCGAGTGATAAAGATAGACGAATCCATTAAGAAACACCAAGAAGGTGGGAAGAACTATATGTACAAAAAGATGACTTAAGAAGTCCACCATTAAGAATAGACAGGGAATCTCATTCAAAACGAGATATCTGACATATGGAAGGTAGGTCCGGTGGCTGTGGCTTCTTCTCACCTTTGCTCAAGATATATATATAGTCAACAACATATGGAACGATAGACTTTGAATGGGTGCCTAAGCCATGTGTTGCTATCATTGTTGCCTGACATCTCAAACATCCCTAAGTAGTAAGTGCTTAGAAATGTTGGAACTACTTGATGCCACCTTTTGGGATGTAGACCTCCTGGACTGCTTTTGGGAGTTTCTATGATCATTGTGGTTGCCAAGTGATAACAGATGGAGACTGATTTTTGATATGCAGCTTTTCTTTTGGCACCGCAGGCTATTTTGTTCTATATGTTTATGTAGTGCTTTTATGTTGCAGGAGGCTGCAGCTTATTCTCGGACCTGGCAGGGCCATATGAAGAATCTTCTTGGCTATGCTTGTTCTGTCTATTGTGTGTACAAAATGATTAAGGTGCAGTAACACTGTGAATCCTACTTTTGCTGCATAATTATTTTGTTACGTCATACCTGATGAGTGTTCATTTAATGGATTTGTTTAGACAAATGGGCTTGTGCATTGTTTAGTTTTATGATTGTCCTACTGCATAATTTTGATTCTGGTTTGATTCATGGATGTGAGTTGCCTGATTGATCTAATTGCTCTGTGCAGTCTCTGCAAAGTGTCGTATTCAAGGAGGTACTTTTTTTCATTTCTTCCCAATAAACTGTTTGAGTTTTGCATTCCTTATGGTTGCACCGTATCATCTATGCACTATCACATGAGTAACGGACTTATCTTTTTGCAGGCTGGTTCTGTAGACCCTGTCACTATGACAATTAGCATATTTTTGCAGTTATTCGATATTGGAATTAATGTCGCTCTATTATCTCAGGTTGGTTCAATGTTATAATATTGACTTCAATTCTGATGCCAAAGGCAGACGCTTGTAGCATTTACTGATGCAGTTGGCTATCCCACATTTTTTCTTCAATTAGTTTCTCTTGTAAATTGCTCGAAAGGCAATGCATCTCTAACAGTTATATAATCGTATTTTTTGGAGTCGTGTTTTGGGCACGTCGAGGGATAAGTTGTCCTAGTTGCCTACGAATCGCTAAAGTTGGCTTTCTGCAAAAGCGGGACTGCACATGCTTATGTATATAGATGTATTGCTTTGTTTTCAGTCAGGAATTAAGAACAACCTTTTAAGAGAATTTTCATGTTCATGCTTGTTGAGGAATGTGCCTTTGCAATCCCAAAGATGAAGCCTACATTGATTTAGCACTGATTTCTCGAATGTTTCTGAAATAATGATGTAATTTTCAAGTTATTTTTAGTTTGGGAAAGATTATCTGTTTGACGCTATGGCTTTGCTTCGGGGCTCTACCGCAGCCATTGGTTAGCTAATACCTGTAGAAAAGATGCATGAGTGGTTTGGTTGATGGAGTCAGTTGAATTCTGCTATGATTTTGATAACAAATTGACCATCTCATATTTGTGCAGTACATTTCTCTGCTGTTCATCGGAATGTTGATTGTCATATCTGTAAGGGGATTCCTAACAAACCTAATGAAGGTAAAATTCCTCATTCTGAAAGTTCAAGTGAAGTTTTCCAGTATGAAAAAGTTCAGTTAAAGCCAGGGTGATTGCCTTGTCTCTCTTCATATGAGACGTGGAGCTTTAGAAGTACCTCTTAAGTGTGCGTTGGAGTTTGTTCTTTCTCCAATTGAGAGGTTTTCTGACTGTTTGTGTTAATTTAATAGAGAAAACTGTAAGTTGACGGTGAACAGTTTTGATCTGTATATACTGCAGTGTTAGGATCTATCATTAGGTGAGTGTTGTTTCCTACTGAGTGGAAAAGATTAGGTATTAAGCATCACGACAAATGAAAGAGTGAATTATGTGACCTTGTTTCATTTTTTTTTTTGGTGAATGACCTTGTATGTACATTACCTATCAATATCTATGTATACACTACTTTGTGATGTCCGGTCTGTCCCCTGTTCTGATAGGTAGGGAGGCTGCATTTCAAACCCTTTGGATGATAGTTTTACCAGTTTCTGTCATTCCTGCAGTTCTTCTTTGCTGTTTCCAGAGTTGGAAGTGGATCTTCGAGCAACGTTGTTCTCTTTCTGTCTGAGATAATGGGGATGTATTTTGTGTCTTCTATTCTCTTGATAAGGAAAAGCTTGGCCAATGACTACAGGTATTGTTTGTCTTCTTTGCTAGCATGGTCAAAATTTTGGCGGATATCATCTGTTTGGATATTTACAAGGTTCAATGATGTGAACAGGGAATGGCTGCAAGTTGAAATAATTATTTAGTTTACTTCTGAATTCCCACCTTTAAGTATGTTAAGTTGCAGAGAACCCTCCTCTACGTATCTTGTATTGTACGTAAATTATCCTGCAAATCAAGTAAGAAGCAATGCAACTTGAAAAAAAAATTGAGGAGTAAAAAACATCCTCCAAAAGGGAGAAAAAAGCATGTTAGTGTGAAGCTAATTGATGCAATATTTTTTTGGTGGCGATTGACTGACAAGGATTGGGTAAGTGTGTATTACAATTAGGAAGAACTCCTTTGGTTTGTCTAAGCCATTAAGGTATTCTACTTGGTTAGAGTTTCTACCTGCTCCTTTAAAAGTCGGTTTGAATCAATTCACTCGATTCAATTATGAAAATAAGCATTGGTTGAGATCTTGAAATACAAATCACTTATCCCATCATTGCAATTAAGTCTGGTGGTAGTCTGGAAGATCTTCATATCTCTCTTTCGGAGTTACTTAAATGGGGTTCAGTGGCTTTAAGTCCAAATATTGAGGGTTTGCCTATCCAAGGCGGGGAAATCAGGAAGAAAAGCCCAGAACTATGACTCCCATAGAAAGGTTTTTGTTATCTTTTTTCGTGAGATGATGCTATAAGGTTTATCTCTGTACTATATGAACAACTTTTTTCTGCAATGCTCAGTTGATAAATGCGTTGAATACTGTAAATATAGGATGCTTATCCTTAACATCTTGGGCAGGATAATAATCACCGATGTGCTGGGCGGCGAAATTCAGTTTGACTTCTACCACAGGTGGTTCGATGCAATATTTGTAGCTAGTGCTTTCCTCTCTCTGCTTCTGCTATCTGCACATTACACATCACGGCAGGCTGACAAACACCCGATTGATTAGCAGTCTTCCACGGGGGCGAGTTAAGTTTTGATGGATACTGATGGTAGGTAGTCGATTATCAAACATATTCACTGCCAATGTTTGAGAGCGCATGCTCCAACCTTTTGTAGGTGCCGAGATGATGTCGTGTCATAAAGGTATTCTTCTGGTCAGCATGCAATAATGCCATTGGTCCTGCAGATGGTCTGGACAGGGTGAAAAGATTGTTCTTGGTCGATACGGTGGAGCGACTTTAAAAGTTTTAAACTCGAGTGACTGCAGGGATAGTGTATATGCTTCTTGGAACTTTGTTGCCTCCAACTCCAAGGGTACCTACTATACTATGTGCAATAGTATAGTAGATATCGGGTATTATAGTGAAAGTAAAAATATTCTGTGGATGGTTTAATGTGAATAGGAAGCATAGCTGTGAAATTGAGACGCGAGGTGGGGTTTGCTTTCTTTTTTCCTGTGAAGTATTTTTATTGACTGGTTGATGCTATCATGGGATCAGAGTATGGGATGGTTGACAGTGAGATGGATAAGAATTGCTTTGCCTAAGAACAGCTTTTAACCAGCCTGGGAATTCAGTTCGGAGATCCCTCTCGGCCACCACCTGGACGATTGAGATCCCTCTCAGCCTGCTGGCGGGGAGGCTCCCCACTCCCAATCCCATATCTAGAGGATTGGGGTTCTCTTACAAAAAGGAAAAATCAATTTTTAGAATTACTCTCTATTCATCATTTAAAAATTAAATAATAAATATATTCCATGCTAGTCACGCATGCAGAATGTACGTGTCAACGATACAATTTAATTGACAAAAGGAAGGACTACATAAAATAAGGGACGAAACTAAAAAAATTTAATTTTCCGTCCATTTTTTGTTCGAATGAGTCTGTAACATTATATTTTCATTTTAATGAGATGTTACTAGTGTACAAAACCCTTCGTATTACTTTTCTGGTGACTTCAGAATTTTTTCAGGATTTTCCTTGAAAGTGCATTTTTATGGAGACTTCCAAAAAAAAAAAGTTTTCCTATTTAGTAAAAAAAATTTACTATTTAATAAACGTTTTACTGTATTCAAAATAATAAGAAACTCTTATTATTTAACAAATTTTTTATTGTATCACAAAAACAATATATTTCTTATTGAATAATAAATTCATTACTATTTACTTAAATTTCTTATTATTTCATTATCGATAATTATTCGATAAATTGCGACGTGATGCACTGTGATTGGTGTGATTGGACTCTGTAAACAATCACATTCAAGGAGGCTCCATGGGGAAGTTTCTCTCTTAAATAAATGGACAAAAAGACTGAAAGGGAGAACAGGCATAAATTTCACTCTAGCAGTAACGGGTGACAATCGAAGGCCCTCCATTTTACATGCAAAAGCCATAAACCCATAAATTATATATTTAAGATTCTATATGCAACCACCACAAGAATGTGAGTACTAATCCAAAATGGAAAATTTTCCCCAGCACAAAAAGCCCACGAGGCAGATGAACAATTTTGGGACTAGAAGGTTCTTTTGGCAACCCACGGCCGGACATGATTCTTCTTCTTCATGGTCATCAATCGGAAAAAAAAAAAAAAAATTCTAAGCCAGTTTCCACCATTTTAGGCTATTCTTCCGTAGTCTTTTCTCCCTCGGGATGTTGGGGGAATGCCTGCGATAGCATCACTAGCTCTGTGGCCTCCTGCATCGGAATTGGAAGATGAATTATATAGGGAAATACAAAAGGAGCACCCAAGACCTTCATTCCTCCCAAGGGTTAGGAGCCCCTCTGATGTGGAGTTGTAAAGTAACAGTAACTACCCACCCCATGGCATGCCATTGATGAATGAGCCACCACTCCCGGGAGAATGTGGTCCTTCACTGCCAAAGCTTGAATTAGGAGCCTGTAGAGTAATATGCCAGTCACCGCCTCGACCAAAGGTGGAGGAGGTGGATCTTCCATGGTTAAACCTCTGTGCAGGCTGCTGTCCCAAACGGCTCAAAGAATTGTTGTACGGGTATTGCGGCGTAAAATGAGAAGGCTTTGACATGGCACGGATATGTCCAGAGTGCTGATCGTGAGATGGAAGCTTGCCCACCTCTCCATGTGGGTATGCTTGAACTGGACCAAGTTGTCTAAAGCCACACACAAAGGCATAAGAAGGGGGGGAAAAAAAAAAAGATCCTTTGAGTGGATACATATATAAAACTCCACAGCAAGTTGAAATGGCAGCAACATAGGTTTACCTTTGAGTGGACACACTATATCCAGCTCTAGAAACATGGTTAGTCCTTCCAACTCCTCCCAAGGACTCCGTCGAACTGAGGTGCATTACTTTCCCAAACTCAGCAGCCAAACTCGTATCTGAGCCGTCTTCTTGTAAAAGTAGCTCATCACTGATAACAGGATAGATAGACACAGTTACAAGAGATGGAATAAAGGAAACATTTCAGAGCTGAGAAATTAGTCAGTTAAAAGTCGGTCGCAGCATTTTCTTGGAAAACAGCGACTCTGACAGACTTGTACGTGCTGCCATCAGAAGGTGCCAAAAGTGGAATTATTAGACCAGATAAGGATTGTTTTCGAGTAAAATATTCGAATAAACAACGAATAGCCATTCAACAGCAATGCTCTTGCACAGAATAGCATTAGCAAGTACAGCAGTACGAGGAATCTCCTGTAGTCTAACCTGTAGTTGGGATCCCAGTCTCCTGGATCAGGTAAGGATGAGTCAGTCTCAGCCACGTTGCTGACTGCTCCAACTGCTTGGTAGGATTGCCAACTTGAGCCATGCCTCAAGGATCCTGACATGTTCGCATTGACAGGAAAACCAGCAGGAAGCCCAGTTCCTCCTGGCTGCTGTTTCCAGCTAACAGCAGTTGAATGTGCATGCAGATGCTGTGAACCATTCAAGGTATGAGAATTGTCCTCGGCTTGGCTGGAGTTGCTTCCTTCCATAAGATGCCCTTGCCCTTGCCCTTGCCCTTGCCAGTGCAAAGATGAAGAGCCCTCTTGAACTTGAGAACTTCCAGAATATCCCCAACCCTTTCTTCTGTTCATTTGACTCATTGCAGATGTCTTCCCCAACGGTGATCCTTGTATGCTACCTCTTGCTGGAGATGGTGGCCCATAATGTCCAGGAGAACCGACAGAAAATTGACTATAGGAGCCTGGCGGAGTAAATTGTGAGGGACTGGTACCGAGGGGCAGGGGTGCAAAGTTTCCACCTGATGGACTCACGCCCAGTCCACTTCCATGCGAAAACTGGATCATTCTTCGTCTTGTGTCAGGACTGCTTCCCAGTATTTTGCCACTACCTTGTGCATTAAGGTTCATTGCAGATGGACCCACAGGCGAGTAATATGCAAACATATTGCCACCATCTCCGTAACTGCCATAGCTGCTTCCAAGCCCAGCACCATCGTTATAGCTGCCATGGCTTCCTAAACTACCATAACTACCAGCATGTGCATGTGGCACTGCTTGAAAGCTTGGGCTGCTATGTTGTGGAACTTTGCTCCAGCCAGCAATCTGCACGAGATGACTACACAAAATTATTGCCACACCAATTGACAAGAGGTAAAAGAATAATAGATAATCATGCTGCAAAATCTGTGTATGACCTTCAACAAAGACAATGGCATTTTAGAGGGGCAGAAATCTCACATTAGGAGAGAGACCTGCAGCAAACCAATGTCCTCCTCCTGGATGATGGTTGACTTTTACATTTTGACTGACCAGCTAACAAGAAACAAGCGAATTAGTATGAGAAGTTACACGTAAACTTTCATGAAATATGCAACTGTGCTGCAAGTTCTCAGCAAATAGAATCTAAAAGCAGGCGACTTTGATTCTATGAAACATTTATAAGAGAAAGCTTGTGTCCACTGGTGAATGGAGGCAAAAGAGAGATTACTGACTGACACCTGCAGGTTCCATCAAAGTGTCTTGAATAAAGAAATGTATGGATAATAAGGTCACCCTAGAAGCTGGATGCTTCCTCATGCCAAGCAAAAGCAATTTATTTAAGCAACAGGAGAAGTATTACCATGCCATAACTAACACCAACACGACTTGAGGATATACATATTTTCCAATATTCTAGAGATCATTACACCAGGAACAGAATGAAGTAACAAGGCTGTGGATTCCACAAGATAATCCTAGACCTGACAGACCGAGTGAAGAACTAAGTCAACTTCCTTCTTATAAATTTCCCTAATACCCACAAGGTAGGGAGCAAGCAGCAGCAACGTCCTAGCAGTGTTAATTTGAGTAATGGTAGGCATGGTAGTTGGTAGATCGGGAAGTACAAGCACACCAATATACATTTTCTTCAAGAGGTCGAAAAATGTTTAAAACAGGATTCCCCTTTCCACATTTTTGTTAGCACAAGGGGAGGGAAGGAGGGCCTTCTAATGGCACTGAGTTTCCAGAAAGTCAGACTACAACTGTATAATATTTAGCATAGGTGGGGATTGCAAATGGGATATGTCATGAGTTTTTGCATATCAGACTCTGGGATTTCCCTGTATATTTGTTCTCCTTTTGCACAATTACATATACGCAATGCACCCTCTTGGGGCCCATGTGATGAAATTTTCTTATCAACCATTTTAGGAAAGACGTGCAAACAAAAAAGTCTGAAAGGAGCATGAAGGTTTTTGGCTTTGAACCGATACTAAAATTTGGCAGCAAATAGGAATGGACTTCAAGTTGTCACTTAGGCTTCAGTTTTGCATAATTAATTTCTGAAGACAAATCATTTGTAAGGAGAAAGGTTTCCCCTCAAGAGTGGTTCCCCCTGACAGTCGTCAGCACAGAGAAAAATCAACTTTTTCATGTTCCAATGGACTTTAAAAACCAGTTCTGAGGATACTACTGGTCCCTGTCACTGCTGTCTTGCCACCAACGTCTACCCTGGAGGTGGCTTGACGCTGGGCCCCTACTAGTTGAAGTCAGCGGCGTGTTCTGCCAACTGTCAACCTCGGTCTATCATTTCACTGAATCTGCTGATGGTTGCAACCACAAGGGGCGGTGGCAACTGCATCCATCAGCAGAAGCAGTAATGGAGGCTGGAGGCTGGTGGCTGGCTGATAGAGGTACCAGGGCAGGTCTAGGTCTAAATCATTTCCTGATAATGAACTACAGAAAATGTTAACTGTAGTTCATTTTCACAAGCTATAATTGGGTCACCCAGTCAATAAAAGATGAATTTTCAATGCAGTTCATTTCCACAGAAAGTTTGGAACTCAGTTTCCTACAAAAACAAACTAGGTGCAAGAAAAAGGGGCCTTCAAATGCAAGCGAAGAGTTAGGATGCCTGGTGGAGACTGAAATTGCAACTTCAATTGCTTTGGAAATTGTTATATGCATCTGCAGATCAGATATCACTGGAGCCATATTGCTAGATTGTAAAGAGAATTTCTGAGGGTTATGTACAGGAACATCACCCTGCTTATCTTGAATATAAGTCTCTGATATTTCTGTTGTTGGTTAAGGTTCAATAATTGATTATCCCATTCCTCTAAATGGTGAAATATTAGAGAAAAAAATGCCATGCGAAGAATACCTTCTTGTGATCTACAAAAAGAAGCATATTAATGAACCATTCATTCTAAAGGGTATATATGAAGGAAAAAAAGGATGTATCAATCATAGTCCATTCATATGTACTTACCACGCGAGGGGTCTCTGGTGGAGGTTGATAAGGGCACGTGAAAGGTTCTCCGGTAACAAACGGGTGCCTTGAGGCCTGCAAACATCGGATAGCTTTACTACAAGTGCTAAATTCCTTAATCTTTCACATTTCAAAATTAAGATTAATTATGCGCATATACTTTATTTAAGTTCAGTAACCTGAAAAGGTGACCAACGTTTAGCCGGATCAAACTCCACAAGTCCTCTTAAGAAATCAATCAAAGCCATGCGAATCTGATTTTCTGTCAAAGCAAGCAATGACACAAAAAGTTGGTGGTCCGAGTTTAGCAATGCTCTGGCCCAACTTCCTACTCTATATTAATGGTAAGAGAAGAGCTAACCTTTAATGATATCTTCCTTTGGTAAGTTCTTTCGGTAAGGGTAGTTTCTGACAATTGCTTCAAGGTTCAGATGATTGAAATACTCTTTCCCAATGGTCGGTTTTCTCATCTCTCTCTGAATCCAACCCCCCCACCCCCCCAAAAAAAGAGTTAGAAACTAATACAAGACAAAACATGAGAGGAACTGATTTTATTACAAAATTACAGAAAGATGAAAGCTGGAATACATACAGCTTCATATTCTTCTTCAGATAGAGCTTGATAAATACTTTTGCCACTGCCACCAATAGAAGCTCCAGCATTCTCAGGATTATGGGCATTTCCAATGCACTTAAAAAACTTACTTGTATTTTTTGCCTCTTTTAACACGTAGTCAGGAGGTTGCCCTCTGCAATATTTCAAAGACGCAATGTTACGATGTGGAACATGGAATATTTCAAAGATACAATGTTAAGATGTGGAACATGGAAATATTTCAAAGGCACAATATTCCAAAGGAAAAGTCACATATATGGAGACTTGGGTTATTACGGGCTATCATCTACGGATGCATAATTGATGTCATGGAGTTTTCCATATCACATATCCACAGCTACTCTCGAGCCATACTTGCGCCATTAGCACAGACTTAAAATATACCATCTGATTAAACAATTACTGATGCCATTTGCTACCTGCTATTCACGATACTAGGAAGGGGGGAGCAGAAAAAGGAAATAAAAGGTTTCTGGATCACAAAAGAAAGTTTATAAAACTTTAAATAAAAACAATGAAGCATAGGTTGAGAACCCGCATCAAGAAGAAAGTAGGAACCATGGGGTTGAGGAAATAAGTTTCCAAAAGTAAGTACTAGTGCACATCGAGTCTGCTCAGTGATGCAAAAATAGGACAAAGTAAAAGAAATCAATACGTGGATAGATAATTCCGAATCCTTGCAGAAGAGAGATCTCAGAATGGAATGAGTCATTTCTTAACAAAAGTGAACCCGACACCCAGTTGAGAAATTTGCGCATGCGTTTAGAAATTGACACCTAAGCTTTCATTCCTAGACATAATTCTGAAATTTCTCACTACTAGGCACATACACATCAATCAATTTCAGGTTGACCTTTTCCAGCAGGACCCAAAGAGAAGTGAGCTTCAGCTGGTGCTGTCACCATCTTTCTACTACCTATATCTTTTAAAATTTCTTACATCCGTGTCATTTAGCGATGTACGATAGTAGATCAGCCAATGATAATAGCCCTAAACAGAACAGTGGAAGAGTTGAAAAATGAAGCCTCTTGGATATCTATGGCACCTCCTGACAATAGCATTTCGTGGGTTCATTCTTCAGCAGGAAAAATGTTGGCTAGGTCTAATTTAATTGTTAGCCTACATTATGGTTGGCAAGAACAGAAGACAACATCTAGAGACACTACATGGCATAAACCACCTCATATTCACAATGCAGGTTTCAATAAGATAAAAATCTACACCAGAAGTTTAAAGCACAAGGTAAGTACCCAAGTATTTTTATCATTCGCTGCAGAAGATCAAATTCTGATGCTCCTGGAAAGAGTGGCAATCCAAGAAACAATTCCGCAACAATGCATCCAAAAGACCACATGTCAATGGCAGTTGTGTATCTGGAAAGCTGAAGGGAAAACCTTCTTTTGGAAGTGTACAATAACAAAAAAGCAAATGCAAAGCAACAGCCTCCACAGTGTAGATGCATAGGAACATTTGCATCAAATATGGGTTTAGATATATATCATCAGTTAAAAAGAATGGTCACATATTGATTGAAGGATACTGGTACCCAAGTAGAACTTCAGGAGATCTGTAATAGCGGCTCTGCAACATATAACAGTTGGTCAGGTATTGGACCACTGTCATCATGAAGGTGCTGAGAATAGATGAAAAACCTGAATGTACGAGTAAACAGTGCGATCTTCCATGCACGCAGAGCCAAAGTCAATAATTTTTATTTCTGCTGGTTTCACGCTGTCATTATGAAGATGGAGCACTCATTAAGAATTGGTCCCACTTGCAAGTTTATCTAGAAAGCTAATCAAGGAAGAGTAGCATACTTTACCTCGTACAGAGCAGTATGTTTTCAGGCTTCAGATCGCAATGAATTATAGCAGCATCTTTTAACAGAGCCAATCCTTTCAAAATCTACAGACGCATATCATGTAAATAACTGAATGTGTGCTGACATCAAATGAGAATGACCTGCCACATGAATTAAATTGAAAAGACCCACTGCACCTGTTTCGAGAATAGCTGGACTATGCTCAATGACAACCCCCGGAAGTGATTTATCTTAATAAGCTCATACCTGCAAAACTTACAAAATTGTAACTGCCATTCGGCAGCAAATTTTTGGCAAATGATGCACATGTCTAAAAAAGGAATGAGAGAGAGGAGAAAATCGGGGTATGCTTCATGCAGTTCATTGCTGTAACCAAATATACTAGTTGAAAAACTATAAATGTGAATTTCATTGAAAACCACACGTCTGCTGACTTACAGATTTGTGTCAAGCAGTTCAAAACATATGCATAAATGGCGGCGATACACAAAGTAATCGTATATACGGACAATGTGATGCTTATCCTCAGGATCATACTTTTTATTCAACTGCACAAAGCAAAAACAGGGGTAAGCATTGAAATTTGTGTACATGAAACCAAACTTGCATACTGGCAAAGAATAAATTACCGTGGTCAGTATAGAAACCTCAACCAATGCCTGTTGATAGTAAGCAGGCTGATTTTTGATAATTTTAACAGCAACGAAGTTTCCAATTTCTGGTACCCAGCATTTTGCAACCTGGCCAAATGTACCATGCCCGAGGACATCTTTGACAATATACCTACAAAAATGCAAGGACGGTGCTGACTGAAGGTAGAATACAACTGACTTTGCAACCTTAATATGTCACAATTCTACTCTTATGAACTTTTGCCAACTTTTAGATTTATGATGCTGAACTGACATGAACTTAAGACTCAGTGCCCACCGGAATAGGACAGCAGAAAGTGGAATTATAGTTTCTATCAACTGGCTAGCAAAGAACAAAAGGAAGACTGAGTAATTATTGACAACTGGCTAGTAAAGAACAATAGGATTGCCGGAGTTCTTCTTGATACTAAAACGGAAAGACCATGAAATCGATGAAAATTCCAGAAGGAATGCATGACTATGTAAAATAAGGTTGGGTCCTGGAATCTCGCGAAGACGCAGACTGGCTGAAAAACCGTAAGTGCCAAAGGAAACACACTCCTAAGGCATGAATCAGCTGTGATAAGATACCCCATTAACAATAGATAGCATACATACAAATCCATTCACTTGGCACTATATTTAGGGGGGAAAGAGAAAATCAAAGGAATTCTCCATTATAAAATGAGATAACAATTTAGCAAACAGCAAACCTTCTCTGTGTCTCTGGATTGACCAAAACGAAGTTCACGGTCAAAATAAGATCCGAATTTGCATTATCATAACCATCATTGAGCACTCCCACAGATGGGCTGGTCAAATATCTCTTTGGATTTAGTTCTTCTGAATACTTGAACTGGGGATTGCATGTACAGTATGTTTCTACAATGTCCTTGGTCAGTCTCGCCACCAACTGCAGATATAGGAAGATCAGTAACAAATGAGATACTCTGACTCTACTTGCTGGCTTTAGCAGGTTTAACAGATGGCTGCAGACAAGGAAATACGATTATTTATGCCCGCCCAGAGAGAAGACATCGTACGCTATGGCAACATATCCAAAGGCAAAGGCATAAATGCAGGCACCGCCTATTAAATCGAACCCTATGCAGGAAGCATCTCAATCAATCTGAACCTAGAACAAACTAGGAAATGAGATTTGACTCCAGATTTTAGGTTTATATTTATACTCTACGGGATTTGGAAACCTTATCTCCAATTAAAAATAAAAACCATTTCATATAGTGATTTCCTAGATGAAAGGAGCTCAAAGCCTTCCTGAAGCAGTAACTCATGCAGTTGGTAAAATCAGAGCAGAAGTAGGCCACAGGATACTACCAAATTGAAGATAACTATGAGTAACACTCACCGGTCTTCTCACAACGACTCGCAAATTGTTAGCAGCAGCAGGGTGGGATGAGTAGGGAGTGAAGGCGAGCGGGCTGGGACGCCACGATACTGACGATGACGATGACGATGACGATGATGATGATGGCAGAGGCGAGTCATCAACTTTAAGGCCCGAGTCGGGGGCTCGAGGAGGCTCAGCTTCATGGCTAGGGCTGACCTCGTCCATGACCTAGCCCCAGATTTCAAGCTCCGACCCAAGAATTGACTTCATCAATTGGTTGCATAATTTGATTTAATTTAATATAATCTTATGAAGAAAAGAAAGAGGAGAGATACAATCAATACACAGATGAGACGAGACAGAAGTGGGAAGAAGAATTGAAAGAGCGACCACCTACGATCAATCAGCGGGAGTCCGCGAGGGGAGGGCGGCGACCAGCGGAGTTTAATCCCATGCTCCTCCTTCAATTACATACGCACACCGCGCTTGAATTGAATTGAAACCTCCTCAATTGATCGAAAAGGTTCGTATAGGGGGTGGTATCGTATCAAAGCTTGATCGATCGATGATATGAAGAAGATGGAGAAGAAGACCCGATGATTTTGTTGTCAATGAGCACAGAAGCAGGGGCAATTGCAAAGCAAATGGAAGGGATCAAGGAATTAAATTAAGGAAACAAACAATAAAGTCCAATGCAACACAAGCCTCATCAAAAAGGCTACAGCTTGGAAAGTGATCAGAGGAGGAAGGAAGAGGAAGAGGAGAGCAGGAAGGTGGACGACGACGGAATCCGTCCGGTCAGAGACGGAGAAATTATTATATATGTATGTATTGTATACACATGTGTATTGTAAATTTGTAATAGTTGTTGATTGATGATGTTATTGTTTGGATGTTTCGGTGGGCCAAGGCACGGTCTCCCTTTCCTTTGCTTTCCTTTCCTTTACCCAGTCCCACTCCCAGCGGTCACATAGAGAGAGATTATTCACAATTTCACCTTTCCTTTTTTTTTCTTTTTTTTTTAAAGGTAAGTACAATTTTATCCCACCTTTCTCACCTCTCTCTTTCCATTATTGGGACGCCGGCGCCCCTCTCCCGATTGGAGTCGTGAGGGTCCTTGTGGCCTCGATTTCGTTCAAATTAACGAAAAATTTGATACCGTGTTAGAATTATTATCAAATCGAAAATTTGTTCATTTTTATGTTAAGAAAAAATATGCGTGCTACAATTGTTAAAATGTAAAAAGTTTGTATTTTTTTTATTATTAACCTATAAAATTTTGAGTTTATGAACGAAGATATATTAATTTCTGGAGAATAACACTACAAGTCTGTTGTTCATGCAATTTTAGTCGTATAAGTTTCATGCACGACAAATCAATCCTATATGTTAAGTTGGTAAAGCAATTTTAATCCATTTCGTAACTAACCGTTAATCAGTGCTGATGTGAACATTAGGGAAAAGGGTGGCCAGATGGAGCCCCCCACCGCCAATCGAGTCTCCCCTTCCCTCCCTCTGTTTTCGAATAGAGGAAGGGAGAAGGAGACCCAATCCAGGGTGGGGGACCCTTTCGGCCACCCTTCACCTCCACGAGGTCGCCAGAGCCTTCTGTTTGAAAACAGAGGCAAGAAGGGGGAGACTCAACTGGGGGTGGGGGGCCCTTTCGATCACCCCTCCCGGAGATGAGATTGGCGGCTAACCAGAAGGCGTTGTACGAAATTAACAGCGTTAGTGTTCACGTTAGCACCGGTTAACGGTCAGTTGCAGAATGTACTAAAATTGCCTTACAGACCTAACATATAGGATTAATTTGCCGCGCATGAATAACAAACTTATAAGACTCGCAGTGTAATTCTTCATATTAATTCATTAATTATTAAATATGGATTTTTAATAATATAGAAAATTATTAATTTAATTAAACATTTTGAGTTTACCATAATTAAATAAATTAGTTTTTGACATGTCCCAAGCCCTAATAAGTCGTTAATGGGTTTTACCTGTTGGGTCATGAAATGATATTAGGAATTTTTTGTCGAAATCCTATGAGGTTTGGGAAAGAGATATTATTTTACATCAAAACCCATTGCAAACTTATTAAGGTCTATAATTACCAAATTACCCTAAGAGTGTGATTGGTATGTGAGAATTTATCCACATTCCTAGGAATGTATATTTATTTTCCTAAGTCCCACCAAATTCCCACGTTTGGCTAGACCACTTTGTTTCAGCAATGGCAATCTACATTCCCACGCAAGTGGGGATGTAGATTCCCACCAGGGGTGTAGAAGGGGGGGGTTGTGAAAGTAGATTCTCGCCTAAGTGGTAATCTTAAATTTTTTTAATTTCTAATTCACGCTTCCACTTTCACACCTGCTCAGCCACAATCGTCATAGCTACCACCTGATCGCTATCATCCCAGCCACAAGCAATGTCATCTCAGACACTATCACCACTCTCTCATCTTCTTCTTTTTCTTCTTTCTGACCTCCACAAAAGCCACAACCTCAGCTTTGATTTGGGGCTTCAAAATTGAAGCTGTGTGTTTTGATTTCGAGGCGTAGAAGTATCAGGTTGAAGCTCTCTTGCTTCGATTGGAAGCCTAGAGGTTGAAACCCGCAAGGCCAAGCCACTACCATGCTGCCACCACTCCAATCATCTCAATCCCTAGAAAATTTGATTAATTTGGGACAAAACACTATCTTTTGTGCTGCAAGTTCCAGCCAATGAGACATTTTTACTATGCCAACAAGTTGTTATTATGAAAGAAGAAAAGGACAATAGGTTTAGTGGAGGGAGGAGAAGAGGAGGAGATGAATGACGTGAGAGGGCCATTTTAGAAATTTCACGTGATCTTTTATTATTCATTATAAATTCAAATATCATAAATATAATATTATCGATTTAGATAATAGTATACACCAAACATGGTAATGTAGATTACCAGTAATTTAAAAGGTGAGAATATATCTGATAGTAATGTGAATTACCAATGATATGATTCCTAGCAATCTACCAAACGTCACCATACATATGTATTTTCTTAACGCATTTTTTTTAGACAAAGACTGGAGGACTTAAGTTTTGTTTGGGACTGTGGTGGCGATTATATAAGTGTTTTTTTTTTATTTTAAGCGGAAGCACTATGTGATGAACTATTTTAAAATAATGGTTTGTTGATTTTAGCAGTTGAAAATGTGATTTTCTCCAACAAATTAGTAAGTGTATAAAAACTGCTTCTACTTATTGTCTATTTTAAGTATTAATTTTAAAAGATAGCTTGGAACTCATCAGTACCTGAAGCCTTATAAGAAGGCATATTAAAGGTTGCAGCTCGAATCACACCAAGAGAAATCGTCTTTTAAAGATTGGCCAGCCAATTGGAAGTATGTTCCGAGAAACCATTAGGAAAATTACTACTAAGCACTTCATCTTCCTTTGAAAAAGCTTCTTGAAATGTTCAAGAACCGAAAGCTTGAGGGCATCTTCATCCATCACCCACTCCTCTGCACTATTTTTTAGACTTAAGACCTTGACTCTTCTTTTTTTAAAGGCTACCTTAATGTGAAAAGATTTAGTATTGGGATCACTCAACTTCACCCATTCACTCTAGCATTTTTGGAACCAAAGATCTTCCTCATGAAGAAGAATTTCCTCGAATTCAGCTAGCAGCGAAGCCTCCATTCTTGACTTTGTTTGGGAGTTTTTAGGGAGGGAGAGGAGAGGAATAGGGAGGAGAGGGAGACTCAAAGGGAAGGAGAGGAGATGGAGGAGAATGAGAGGAAAGTTGTCTCCCTTATTTAGAAGTAGATAATAAGAAAAAGGCGAGGAGAAAAGTGGAAAGAAGAGAATGTTAATATAAAAGTCGAAAGAAAAAAGAGTTGAGTACAAGAGGGAGCAAAAAACATGACATGTTTACTTCGAGAAAAGTCTTTCCAATTTTTCTTTTCATTTTCTAGATTTATTTCTCTAAAGAAAATTTGAGAAATCATTTTTACAAATTCAAAATTGAGTTTTTTTAAGTGAGTTTGAAATTTGAATAATATATCTAATAATGACTGTAAACTTTCAATTAAAGGGAATATAATTTATTTAATAAAAAAGACAAAAAAATTTATTTTAGGCTTTCCTATTAAATCCAATTAAAAAAGAGAAGAGAATTGGATAATTAAAAGTACTTCTCCAAATTGCTTTGAATTTAAAAAATTAGAAAATTGCTTTTCCAAAAAAAGTGCACTTTCATTTAGGTATGTAGAATTGTAGATACATATTTTACAGTTAGAATATACACAGTATAATATGACACGAATAATACAAAACTAATTTTAACATTTAATTGTTTCTCAACACAATCTAGGCATAAGTATTGAATCGTAATATAACCCAGTTTACTTATTAAAAAAAATCTTAATAATATAACGGTTGAGCTAATATAAATGTAATCATTTCTTAACATTTTTTGGGATATTTTTAATTATTTTTGAATCGGCACCACCACGAGGGCACTAATGCCGACTATGTGTTTTTTTTTATTACAAGAGAGGTTATAAATCTAGTATAATGAAAAAGAAATACTAATAGCTAATAAATGGACACGGATAGACCCACTAGGTATCGAACCTCAAGCTTTTTGATTGTCAAGTGAGAGCGTGCGTCACTGTATTATACCTTATTTTGATACCATGTTATTATTTTGGTCAGATCTTGTGAAAGATGTATTTCCAGTGAGCACAATTAATTATTTGAGAAAGATAGTGTAAGTCTAGGGGTGATCGGTTCCGGGTACCCTATATTTTTCACAGTACCCGGACCCTACCCTGTAAGGGACATGTTTCAAGATTTTGGAACCGGACCCTACCTTGTTGAATCCTGGAACCGGAACCTGTATTATACCACAGGTTCCAGGTACCCTGTTGGAACTTATAAATTTTTTTGTTTCGCTAAATAAAACTGAAAATGTCACATATATAATCAGTAATCATGCCAAATAGAATATCAACATGGATTTAGATTAATCCACAACAAAAAAAATATGTTTCATCAATTCATCAACAAAATTAAACATCCATAATACGATTTCACACAACAAAGTGTCTCTGTTCTGATTCATTAGAGGAGACAGTAAATTTACTCTTTTATCTTTTTTATTTTAATAAATAACAGGTTCCGGATACCCTGTAGGTAGGAATCGGAACCGGAACCGATTTTCACCGGTTCCTAATTTTAATACCCGGAACCTACCATATTTTCAATACAAGCTATCCAGACCCTATCCTAACGGGTATGTTCCGACCGGTTCCGGGTATACTCGGTACCCGTGCACACCCCTAAGTGTAACACAGTGGCTCGCCCTATCGCCTGTTAATTGCGAGGTTGAAGGTTCAAATCTTATGATAAGACTACTTATGCCTCAATATTAGTTATTAAAATTTATATTTCATCGTATTATACTGATGGACCTCCCTTATAAAAAAAGAAGAAGAAAGTAAATAAGGGTTGTGTTGCGCAGAACAGAACAGCTTTTCAATGCATCTAATTGGATTGGGTTGAATCAAATCGAATCGAATAATGAAACTAATTTGGGAGATATTAATCCAGCACCAAGAGAGGAAGAGCTAGCTATAGCTAGCCAGCCATGACATATTGACAAGCAGAAAGGATCAACAGGATGGACGCCACTAGCTTCTCAAGTACTGTGGTGTAGGATTGGGACTGTTGTATTTTGTTTGTATCAGTAGGAAATCTTTCTATTGAAGGCCATAAACGAGCAGAGCTCCGACAGCACCAATACCAGCTACCAGTCCAATGAGGACCCCGATCGGAGGCAACCCGCCACCAATTGCTTTCCCAGTGTTCACGTCGTACTTAGCGAACCTCTTCTTGGGTGCTTGACACTGAGGACATGCATATGTATCGGGCTGCACATTAGAGAGGAAAATGGAGGGAAAAAAATTAACGCCAATATATACATAAATATATGTTCATTGAGTTAAGTTTCTATATGTATATGGAGATATATACATATATATATATATATATATATACACACACTTGCCTGCTCATCAAAAGGTTTCTGCAAGGTGTATATATATCCACAATCTAGGCAAATGTGGGTGGCTCTAGCCTGTGATTCAAGCCAAGAAGCAGAAGAGACCATCGATGTTAGTATATATGTTATTTGGAGATTTCACGTATCAAGCAGAAACAATGAAACAGAGGAGCTCGATCGCTGGCTGGCTCGCTCTTTTTCATGTAGATAGATAGATGAGATAGATAGATCGGTAGATAAAATTCTTCTTTTTTTTTTTTCTATTGCCTTCTGGGCCTCGGTCAACTTCCTTCCGAAACGGGGAGGAGCTGGACGCTTTGGCAGCCTTTTCACATCCACCTCCGCGCCCCTGCATCAACATTAATACATAGTAAAGTTGATGAGTTCATATTGATGGTTGCACTCCTAGCTGATTATGCTCAGGTGGTATAAATTAATTAACGACATCATTCTCATTGATCTCTGGCTGGTTCATCCCAGACAAACGTGACTGCATTTCTACAGGGAGATACCATATAAACCTCCATAGATGGATGGATTGTGGGATAGCAATCTTATTTGCATGCAATGCATGAAGTGCATTGTGGGATTGCACTATGAATTGGAAAGTACAAATGGACTTGATAGAATTCACAGGACAGTAGTCTCATCTCACGCCTAGCCCTGATCAAACAGCATTCTGGGGGCGACATTCCATTCCATTCCATGCCATAGAGAAGAAAGATCAATGTCAAAAAGTTCAACTGATCTACGAGTAGTTCTTCACGAGTTTTCAACTCGATCGGTGGATCCAGATTTTAGTGCTTTGCTAAATATTATGTATATCTATGTATGATCCAGCTCTGTAGAAACTCTAGTTAATAGCTCAGAGTTTCAGGTTCCGGAAAAATTAAGGAAATAAATACAAAGGGGAAAAAAAAGAACAGAAAAAGGAAGGGGAAAAGAGCTCAAAACTTCCTCGTGTATTCATAAATACGAGGCTCATAAATTATTATTATTATTATTATTATTATTTTTAAAAAGAAGGCATCGGAACGAAGTATAGGATCCTCGTGTTCGATGTGTTTCAGTTCAGGTACCCGAGGTCAGGATAAATTAACAAGCGTACGTGACAGGATGATGAACAGAAAATATGACGTTGTGAACTGACTACGAGTATAACCTGCTGACGACGAAGTCAACGGAATCAGGCTTTGCTTGGATGGCGGTTTTGGTAAAGCCGAGCTTGTCAGCAGGCCACAGCTCGTCTCCGAAGAAGCTGCTAGTGTAAAGCACCTGATCCCCAACCTTGAGCCCAGCTCTGGCTGCATTTCCTCCACCATCCACGGCCTGCTTATTTTGTAATAGTAAAGATTAAAGACGTAGCGTACAGAGCGAGACTCATTTATTTTCCACACCAAGCTCAGATAATGTTAACAATAAACATTACATATGGGCTATATATGTATAGATATAGCTGCTATAGGTAACTCACAGTGATGACTACGCCGCCACCGGGCTTCTGGCCCAGGGTGAGGCCGAGGGGCTTGTCAACCTCCACCTCGATAGTCTTTGAAGCGCCAGCGGCCCTGGCGGTGATCTCGAGCCCTCTAGGTCTGGGCGCTGCAGCTAGATTGATGCGAGAGCGGCTGCTTCTGTCAGCAGCGTAAATGAAAAACAGAGAGGAGGCACCCCTTCTGGCATCTTGAAGAGAGAGGCCCGGCAGGAATGCAGTTTTCTAGACCCGCCACAGGCAAGGGCAACAGGGATTATATATATATATATATATATATTCATATTATTATTGTTCAATCAATTAAAAAATTATAATAATTATGTATTTTTGCAGTGAAGTGATGATAAACAGAAAAATATTATTGGGCGAATTGAAATGGATGGATGGATGAAGATATTGATATTTACCTTGGCCTGGGCCTGGGCATGGGGGTGATGAGAGGAGGAGGATGATGGTTTATAATAAGTAGAGAAGTGGGAAGTGATGAGTTTTGGGGAGGAGGCGGATAAAGAGGAAGAAGCACCCGCTGTTGCTGCTGCTGCTGCTGCCGACATCTTCCTTCCTTCCTTTTACCTCTCGGTGAGGTGAGCAGAAGAGAACCTGTGCTGCTGTCCTGTTCAATTCTCTGCTCGCGAGGAAGAAAGGAAAGTGAAAAGGAAGAGATTTTAAAAAAAGAAAGAAAAAGAAAGAAAAAAAAGACTGGAATGGAGTTGAAAACAAAGCTTCGGTGGGGGAGAGGAGAGGAGAGCCACAGCCACAACCACAACCACAGCTACAGCCACAGCCACAGCCACAGCCACACGTCCTCGCTCTATGTCATCTGTGGTTGCAAATGCAAGTTGGCCGGTTGCTTGCTTGCTGATAGTATTAGTTGTCCCCTCCCTCCCTCCCTCCCTCCCTCCCTTGGTTTGGTTGTTCAGTGGTCACACACAACAATGGGCCCACAACCCATAACAATCGGAATAAAAGTAACAATTTTGTTTTCCATCATCGTACTAATCTGATCAATCTGATTTGATATGAGAATAAACACTGATATAGGAAATTTCTAGTATAACTTTGGGTCATCTGATCCTGCCCCCTTCCAGCTGTTAAATAGTGAGTGGGACACGGGCTTCACCACGTCAAACACGGCTGTGACACGGGTGTTACGGTATCCCAAGGTCACTGGTAACAGTACCGACATATATGATATTATAAAGTCAACTCGACTGGAATTAAAGGAATGGGAATAATTTCTGATTCAGCCGTCGACGGGCTTCCTGAAGAGAGGTACATCGAGCCCGTACAAGCAGAGTAGAGGTGTAAGGCAAAATGATAAAAATTCACAATCAGACCAAAACTGAAAAAGAAACGAGACCGACCAACCCAAATTTAGTAGTCATAGTATTCATATTATATTATTTCATAAACTAAATAAAACTGAAAATAAATAAAGCACTCCCCAAGGTCTCTAAGTTAGAATTCTATGATGTGTTTAATTTTAGAGTTGAATTTTGATTTTAATTTGATTGTAATGATTGCATTGTTGAATTATGAGAAAATGTGTGAAAAAATAATAAATAGTTGAGAAAAAGTAATAATTGTGTTGTTGAATTGTGAAAAATGTAATTGATAGTTGAAAAATTTTAATATTAAAAATTGTATCGAATGGTTAAAAATTTGAAGAAAAAGGAAAAAGTAATAATTGTATTGTTGATTTTTGTTGCGTAATGAGCAGAATTAAAGTTAGAGTTAACAATTTTTAAATATTTTTGTAAAACCAAACGGAGTGCTAAAATTTAATCTTAACTTAATTTCTTTTTTATCACATCACTTCATCTTCAAATATATTCACAACAATTTTATCATTGTTGGGATAAGATAGGTTCTTATTAGCTAGAGACAAGAATTTTCTTAAAAGAATCTAATAAGGTGTGTTTGGTTTTAGAATCGAGTAGAATTGAATTTTGATTTTAATTGAATTGTAATGATTATATTGTTGAATTATGAGTCTCGGAAGGACTCCTTGAGCTATTTTTAGGACAAGGGGCTTGTCAAGCTCTTGGCTTTGAGAAGGGCCTTGTCGAGGTCCTGGCTTTGGGAGAGGGGCTCCTCGAGCCCCTTCTAGGTCAAGCGGCTGGCTGAGCCCCAGTTTTGGGATGGCGGGGCTCGACGACCCCTGGCCATGTGTTAGGGGTGGGAGCCTCGGTTGGATGTTCGATGTTGTTTGGGATGATGGGCTTGTTCTGACCGGTTTTTCACCGGTCAAATCAGTAACAATATTTTTCTCTGTAGTCAAATAATAATAGTAATAGAGCCGGAAGGGAGGGGACGGGGGATGGCCAGTAGGTAATAAAATATAATACCAACCGGCACCGCTGCTTGTTCAGTGTTAAGTGTTCTCCGCCACCGCTCTCTCGCTCTCTCTCTCTCTCTCTCTCTCTCTCTCTCTCTCTCTCTCTCTTTCTTTTTTTCTTTATTATTATATGTATTTCTTTCCATCTCTCTCTCTTTTCTTCCTTCATTATTATGGTGTGGTGTAGTGTAGTGTGGATGTATGGATTTAGATGCATAGATAGATAGATAGATAGATAGATAGATGGACTGTCCTGCCCCGCTTTGCCGTAACAAAAAGTTTTGAGGCTATGGCGGCGGCTAATAGCTGGAAGAGCGGAGGTGGTGGGCTTCGGCTTGTTACCGTTGGGAAGAGACTAATCGCTAACCGCTTGATCTGCAACCCATCCATTCCAACTCCAACTCCAACTCCAACTCCAACTCCATCTGCTCTGCTGAGGATGATCCCATCATCATCGTCTTCCCTTTCTTACACTGCTAGTACTTCCAGGTAAAATATATATATATATATATTAATACATGAGTTAAATTGTTTGGTTGGTTTTAAGTTGAGCTGTGTAAGTATTTCCTGAGCAGATCAAAGCAGAGCAGAGCTAGGGAGAGAATGATTCTGTTAAGCTTCCTATTTTTAGTTTTAATTTAATTAATCCCTACTCGATTGATACTAATTGATAAGTGAAGATGTGTATGTGCACTGCTGGTGCTGGGTCCAATTCTGTCAAACAACAGAATAGAAGTCGTAAGTTGTTTGTAATAGAGTTTTCTGATTATTTTGGCATAGTTTTTTGGTTTTCGTGAATGGGTGCCGAGGCGGGGGGCCGAGAGCTGCCACTGTCACTGTGTTGTGTTGTTTGATAAGGAAGGAAGGACCCATCTGACCGTTCATTACTATTAATTAGCTAGTCAGTGTGACCATGACTGCGACTGTCACTGTGACCGTGATCGAGGGGATACGATGGAGAATCGCTTTCACTTCCCACTTTCAGCAACCCTTAATTCCTACCTTCATTTTCTGTATGTATGTGTGTGCCTGTGCCTGTGCGCGTGAGTGTACGTGTATGTGACCTTGCACTGCAATATACTATGTCATTGTCATTTGCTCAGACGATGTTGGTTGGTGTTTGCCATGTGAGGGAATCCCATGCGGGTTTACTCTTTTAAGTTCAGTTCAAAAGAATTTGATATTTTGCTTTACAATTAATACTGATCATGCAATCCATTCTTAAAACCAGCAACAATCCACTCCCGGAAGCATATGAAAAGAACCCTGATGATCAGGCCCCCCAACCTGTGGTCCTGGATGAGTTGATTCAGCCCGAGTCCGAAGAGTACTGGGCTCCCAACCCTCAAACCGGGGTGTTTGGTCCCACCAGTGACCACAGCAGCAACCCCACTGAACACGGGGAGGGTGGGGCGCACTCTTCACCTGAGGGCTCTGTCCTGGAGGAGGAAGCCTTCTTCCGTCTTACCAGTATTGAGGATTTGGAGAAGCCCGTCAGCCTCCCAGAAACAGAGGCAGAAGAATGAAGCATCACCTGATGGCGCTACATGAATAGGAAGTGCTGGCAGTAGCAGTGAACATGACTGCATCATCCCCCGGCACAGATATCCGAGAAAGCTACCGTTTATGATTGCTGTGCTTCAGAACGGTTTTAATTCCTTAGACGAACTTCACTTTTGTTTTTCATGTAGTGAAAAGAATTGGATCGAATGTGTTTGTCAGTTTCCAAGCTGATAGTGCATGAAACCAGGCATGTTTTCTTGGATCGGATCAATTGTATTATGTATGGGTAGCGCCTTTTGTTTGCATACATACATATATATATATATATATATAAAGCCTGAACGACAAAGTAGTGCTGCAGATTTTAAGTAGTCCGTGTTTATGAATGCACGTCAGGAGGAAAGGTTTTAAGTTAGTGGTAATGTATTATTATTGACAAGGGATCAGACGGATTAAGCTTCGATTAGACCACGCAACCGGCCCCTTGGAGTGGACCTACTCATGTGTCATCCTGTGTAATTAGTTAGTTGGATGTTGTTGAAAGCTGAACTATATATACGCCAAGAAGTAACGTTAAGGGTGCCATGGCCATGGAGAGAACTATGCTAAAGTAGAAACCATTTTTGGGATGGGACCCCACCATAGGAATCGGGAAGTGCTATTACTTGCATGCGGTTTATGCGGTATGCCTCTTGACTTTTATCTTATCAAGCAAAGCATATGATCTGTTGTGATCAGTTTCCTGAGCTAATTAGTCAGATGCAGGCAAGGCAGCTCGTGAATGCATACCCTCGCTCGCACGATGATTCTTTTCTAGCTCCTAGAAAAGAATGAATATTGTAACTAGATTCTTTCTGGTTTCGATTTTAGATGATCTAATCAAGGAATTAAGTGAGAGACACGTCGACAAGGAACTTTTTCCCAAGCTCAATACGATGCGAAGAGGACTGAGATGCAGTAGTAATTAAGAGTTTGCAGTCAGTGGTATGTACCTTGTTTGTTTTGTTATAGCCAACTTGGTACAATCTACATTAACATACAACCAACCAGTTCACTGGAAAAGAAGAACAAAAGAAAGCATCATTACAATGAGCTAATACCAACAGTTGTCACCATGCACCAACACCAGGGATTCATATAAACCCGAACAGGCAAAAACCAAGAAAGCAGCAGCCGAGCACCAAGATAGCCTTAAAGAATGCCGAGCAGCACCCTGGCAAAATAACCAGCATTCCTGAAGTGAAGGCAATGCCTAGCAACAGTGTCGAGATGTAAATGAGTGCTGCTGCTGATTTCGTGAAACGCAGGAGGAGGTGGTAGTTCTCCTCGAGAGAGACCACGAAGT
This sequence comes from Punica granatum, assembly GCF_007655135.1. Classification (NCBI taxonomy): domain Eukaryota; kingdom Viridiplantae; phylum Streptophyta; class Magnoliopsida; order Myrtales; family Lythraceae; genus Punica; species Punica granatum. The sequence goes on along the minus strand of NC_045128.1, from coordinate 44,389,339 downwards.
GAAGGAATGCCGAGGCTGTGGAGCAGTAGAAGGCAAGGGCGTTAGCAATCAAGAATACCTTAAAAGCTACCTTTGGGGTGAGAACTGCTGTTCCCTGCGAGGTTCCTTGATCCTTATAACCTCCTGGAACTGTAAACCCTGCCGTGAAAGTTACTGTAGCTATGAGTACTGCAACCAGCAAGTGAGTCCCCGAGATATTCCTAAGACGGTTGTATTGGTTCCGCAACCTGATGTCCTTGTTGCTTTTATTTCTAGTGCTGCTTATATCATCCAATCTGCTGCTGCTGTTGCTGCTGTATAGGTTAGGAGAAAGATCTCGCTCACTATTTGAAAATTCTTCAATTTCCTCCACTTCGAGCTCAGCTATCCAGCTGGGATTCTGCATATCTCTCTCTTCAAAGATCACTCTTCGTAGACTTTGTCGACCTCCTGCTTGCTCCATCTTCTGCATGATCCTCGTCTGTAAAATTGTATTCATTCATTCATAAAATAAATAAATGTTATGACCCTATCACGTATCTGTTTTCATCGAACCAACCATCTTGTCAGAAAAAGCTAAGGACGACTTTTGTAGTAGAAGATCATATGTATTGTATATAATACCTTTCTAAGCTCTCCGATACCTGTGTTCGATTGAATGACATCAATTGCCTTCAGATACTCCTTGTTCACAACCTTCTTGTCAACTCTTTGGTCGTAAGTGAGAGTCATCAAAATGTTGCAGTTGCCATAAAGAGCAGCGAGATGCAAAGGAGTATTCCCATTATGATCAGGAAAATTGATGAGGCCCTCGAGTTTCTTTCTCTCGAGAGTGAATTTAACCGCTTTAGCTTTTCCGTTTGCAACAGCTAAGTGGAGAGCAGTCCTTCCCTTGTTGTCAAGCAACTCACAGATGTCTGGACAATGATCTATGAGCTCATCCATGACCTTTATGTGCCCTGCCTTTGCTGCTAGATGGAAAGCAGACATTCCCTCCATGTTTTGAAGGTAAGCTATCGACCTATCGACTTCTAGAAGATATTGGGTTGCCTCGAGATGACCAAGGTGTGCTGCGTAATGAAGAGGGGTCCATTTCTGTCCATCCACTTCTTTCACCATTTCTGGCCACTTCTCAAGCAACTCCTTAATAATATCTGAAAGAGTAATAACATAAAAAGAAAAAAGGCCAAATTCTGAGGCTAGATAAAGATCCCAAGGCATGCAATGGTTTGGTTTGCCATCAATTCACTGCAGATGTTCCTTACTAAGACTAAACTATATATATTTATATAAACCGGAAGCATTTCGGAAGCTGTCGTGGAGGGTACGTTCCTTTTTAATGCTCTCGAATTTTCTTTTCATTTTTTCAAAAAATGCAAATAAATTAATGTAAATATAGACATTACTTAACCATGAAATAAGTAAGTAGTACTAATAATAATAATATACTATAATATAACATATCATAATATAATTGTTCTTAATTCGATCTTATAAGCCGATTTATAAAGTATTTAAATAGGGACAGTTACTCACGGAACTTGAATAAACCAACAATATTATGAATAAGATGCATCGATATAATGACATAATAATGATCGGTCGAAGAATGCATCATATGTTTTTAATGAGAATATTGAATTGTCAAAATTTTCAAATGTATTATTATGATTATATTAAATTAAAGTAGAATTAAACGATGAAGCAAGGAATATATGATTTTCATCATATACATACTGTGCATGATTTTATTTATTAGTTTTCCCGTGCATTACACGAGCAACCCTACTAGTTTAATATATATATTCCACCAAAAGAGGAAAAGAAAAAAAAAAAAAAGGTTTAAGAGAAGAGGAGCAAATTGGAATTGCTGGTCATTAATTACCTATCTGTTGGGTTCGGAATCCCCCAAAACGTCCTAGTACATTTAAGAGAGAATCCCGGATAATGCGTCTTATGTTCTCCAAGGACAGATCAGGGACATAGTATTCTGACTCCCTGCCTGACAGGATAAGAAGTTGAAATCAACTCTCAGGAATTCTATTAGACGATCAGAGAACATTTGATTCTCTAATAAATTCAAACATACTGCAAAAGAAAAGGAGATGATCGACAAAGACTATCAAATCATATGATACGGGTTGTATATACAAGACTAGTTAAGATCGAGACCGACCATGGTGTGTACGAATTAGGGCCGCGTGAAGAGCAGTCATCCCATGTGTGCCTCTACTCGGTGGGGCAGCAGGTGAAGCACGCAATATGTGACGAGCAACGTTGAAGAACCCTCCTTCCACGGCCAAGAAAACTGGAGTTTCACCCGCAAGGTTTGGGAAGGTGGACAGCTCAACATCTTCTCTGATCAGCAACTCCACCAGATCAAAGTGACCATTTCTCACAGCGACATGCAGAGCCGTGTCACCCATCCTGTTCACGGTCCTCAGGACGTTCCTGTTGGAGCAGGAGCAGGCTAATTTGTCATGTCCCTGATCAGAATCTCGCCCACTATCTATTAGTAGTTGGGCAATTTCCAAGCAGCCAATCTTGGCAGCAATATGGAGTGGAGTATTGCCATCTTCATTGACAAGTTCCAGGAAAGACGGGTAGAGTTTGAGCACCTGGGCTGCAAAATCCTTTTGCCTGAAGGTGACGGCTATATGAAGAATGGTGTTGTTCAGAGGGGTGAGATGGCCGAGATACATCAAGTTGTCGGGTTTCAGCCGGGTGATGAATTCCAAGTCCCCCGAGGATGCAGCTTCATACAGTTGGGGGTCCATGGGTGAGGAACAATTGAACATCATACCAGAAGATTGGTCGTCAGAATATTTTCTGACACAGGTTATGATGTAGCCAAAGGAGCACGAAAACACGATCAAATTAACAGACTACTAAGACAAGCTTGAAAACAATCATGGCCAAGGACAATGCAGTCAGATTTTGGATGCCGCGAGATAGAATATATATATATATATATATATATGTGCAGAATATAAATGCAGCAGAGTGGCTTGGACCACCGAGGGTAAACCTTGGATGACTGAAAAAAAACCATGAAAATGTACGGACAGAACAGGCTTTGTTTTTTTTTTTTTTTTTTTTGGAGTGTGTTATCTGTTGTGTGTGGGTCTCCATTCCTTTCCAATGTTAATTCTGACCTAAGCTTTATTACTGCTAAACGAAGTAGAGCCCAAGACTTTTTTAGTCAACTGTGTTTACATGTCAGTTGTTATACTGGGAACTGGGTGAGGGTCAGACAATAAAAGCAATGAAAGCAATAAAAGTTGTTATATCGTTCAGATGTGGGACGTAATGAATCTCATCAAATAATAATAGGCATAATTCGATAGGGTGGCGGCAGCAGCAGTAATAGTAATAGAAATACAGGGATTGGAATGGAATCTTTCTGTATTGTATTGTAGTGTATTGGATTGAGTTTGAGTTTGAGTTTGAACAGAAGAGAAGCCAAGCCCACATCGTCAGAGAGGACTTCAGGGGGGAGCAGAGACTATCGACTATGACCATGCGCTATGCTGCCTCTGACTGCATGAGCATGAGCATGAGCATAATCTTCTCTTGATCGTAACATGGAAGGCACATAATCTTCCCTTGATCGTAATGTGGAAGGCATGGACCTGGCACAACAGCTGTTGGAGAGGAGAGGACTTGACTCGACTCGACTTGGTCTTTTTTTTCTTCATCATTTTGGGCCTAAGTCAGTCACTTGGTCCTGTTCAAACTTCCCCCCTTTCTTCTTATTATTTAAGAATATGATGAATATTCCACATCCGTTTCAACATCACCTTAATTTCCAGTTCTTTGTTCAGTATTTTCTTCCATTCCTTCGGGTTCAGTTTCCGTGAACTTTCGAGCTCAATCAAAGATTCCACTGCCCCAACAAGTAATCATCCTTTTTCCTTTTCCACCATCACCTGCGTAAATTGTATGTACGAAACGGCCGTAATTTTAAAAACAGATTAAAAGTTAAAAAACTGAAGTTTGCTCTTTGCTGATAAAACTGATCAAATAATATATAGTAGTGTCAGAAGAGAGAACTGAGTTAACAGCAGTACAACCTGAAGAAAATAGGACAATACAACTAACAGCGGAATGCATTCCACCTCCCACCCCCCCCCCCCCCCCCCCCCCCCCCCCCCCCCCCCCCCCCCCCCCCCCCCTCTCTCCTCCCCAGGCTTCAAGTAAATCTTTTAGGATGCAGTTCTTATCTTCCTCTCCCGAAAGCCTTCCACGAACATCCATGATACTGGCAATGTTGTTCTCAACTGAAGGGACCAAATCAGCATCTACCTTCTCATTCCTACCTTTCCACATCTTATAAACACGAGCTTGCCAGGCAAATTTGTACACTAGTGCGTGCAGGAAGTGACCTCCCATTAGCATGCTCCATTCCAAGGCCCAACTCACCTCCCCATTCCTGTCATCCACACTTCTAATTAGACCATTCATAACCACAATTCTGCTCCTCCATACCTCCTTTTTGCAACATCAAATCCAAAAGACAACTGTCTCTAGTTTCAGTGGCTGCAGCATAGGTAACGCAAGAATACCGCTAACTCCCCTTCCCTTCCCTTGCAATTTACATTACCCAACACAGACTCAGATGCTGCACAACTAAGACACTTTGCATCTATGAGCTATGCTCTTGCCACTGTCTTCCTCTCCTTTCCATGAATCTCGTACTTTATGCTTCATCCTCATAAAAGCACGACATGTCAATCAATACAAAGGCCGGCCTCAGCTCTCTCCAGTTAATCAAATACTCTGAAAACAACAGCCACTTCACGTAGTAAAGATTCGATCATGTAACTCTTAACAAGAATGTTTCACAATCTGGAGTCACACTCGATTCGCCTAGCAAACTTGAATAAGGTGATCTCCATATTGATTCATTACTGTCAACAACTCCAAGACAGTGACCTCTTCTGGTGAATCCATCGATGATGAAAGGGCATGCTGTAACCTCCCCCTGTTCTTTCTTGCCCTGAAGATCACATCATCTGATTCTGTGATGGATACTTGGAATTCTTTTACAGTGAAAGCCAAAGAATTCAATGTCTGATTGGCTCCTGAGATTCTTCATAACTGAGAAATTAATATGGCCTGCCAGCAACTGGTCACAACTGGCACACCTTAAGAGACATGTTGTAATGATGCTTACCCCCAACTGACACCACGTAGCAGAGATTCTGCTCATACGAGTAGAGTTGCCAATGACTCATAGGCACTAGCCTAAGCACTGAACACTGGCGACTGCTTGAAATTTAGTAACTTATAGGATAACAGTGAAACATACTATGCAGCACAGCTCAAGCTACTCTCACAGGAAGCAATACCCCTCACTGACTGAAAAACCCAAACTCTCATGTCCTCTTCTTCCCCTCTTTTAAGATATATAATAGCTAGTCTCGAGGCTTGAGCACTCATGTTTGGACCATCCAGAAATAATTCAACATAACAGGGAAGACCAAAGCCTCCGTTACCGTTCCCCCTTCTATGTTGTAACTGAGGAATGAGTTGCAGCTTCCAGAGCCATAACTATCTCTTCGGTGTTTCAAAATCTTGTGAATGCTAGCTGATTAGAAGTTCGAAGAACGCATCCAAGAAATTCATCATCTCCAGCAGAATCATATTGTCATTATCATGACTGGCAATACAAACTTTGAAGAAACCCGTCAGAATTTCCCTTCAGTTGATAGCTACAAATTTGTCCTTTCCAGATGACAATTTTAGGTGAATTTGGTACTCTCCAATTGCAAGGAGTAGAGAGGATGCAATCTATATACCCAAATTATACCAAGTGTCTGTTCATTTATTTCACTTTATACATGCATCTCCATGAACCTTGTCAAATTAAGGCAAGCAAGTTTCTAGAAACAGGTCACGTTTCCAGAAACACTTTGCAGTATCAACTCGAATAGTCTCCTCTAACCTGACATATGCACAAGGCAAGGAGCTAGTTAAAGTCCATGAAATAACATAGGCATTTTACGCAAGTGTTTCTAAATGGCTGCACGACGAAGAATGAAAGAGAACACCATGATCCTCGGGAATATTCTGGCACTACAGTCAATCACCAACTAGGAAGCAAAGGTAGAGACCATATCAAGTTCCACCCTGAACCCCTTAATGACAATAAATAAATAAAAAGAAGAAGAAGAAAGAAAGGAACACTAGAAGGTTGGTATGTGCAATAATATCTTGAATGAACATGCCAAAAGATGATACAAGAAACATGCTTGTAGATACTGATCTCAGACTTACAGTGCTTCTGTTCAAGGATGGTCAATGCAGCCTGCAGCAATTGCCTGGCCTTCCGATCTGGCGTGCATCCACTTGCCTCCATTTCCTTGTATATCTGAGGAACCTGAATTCAGCCAAGCAAAATAAGTGAACAGTACTTTAACACTATACAGGGAATAAACTAATTCCTAACATTTTAACTTTCGAGAACTCAACTAATGATAGAAGAGGCACACCACCTTTTCAAATTTCCGTGCTCTGATAAATGCTTTCATGAGCGTACTGTATGTGACTACATCAGGACAAATACCCTTCAGCAAACACGAGCAAGCTCCTCGCAATTAATAGTTATCGAAAAAAACATGATTGTTCATTTAAGAATTATCCAAAAGGAGTAAGGTTTTCAAAGAATGGGTCATGTAGAAGTTATGTTAAACAGGGAAACCAACAGAAGTAATTGACATTCTGTTTTCGAATCGATTGAGAATCGCGTTTATCATTGAAATCAAAGTTCTGCATCTCATGCCAGCAGAAGGAAGAAAACCTACAATTTCTTGCATGTGTTTGTAAATAGAGAGTGCCTCCAAATACTTTCCAGCTATACCGAATGCATTAATCAACACATTCAGCATTATTAGATTTGGCTCAAACCCTTCTGCTTCCATGAGCTGAAGTACCTTAACTGTCTGCTCCCACAATCCCTGAGCACACAGATTGAGATAACTATGTAATCAGATAACCTGGAAGGTTCTAAAAGCAACTGGTTACGGGTTGATTGAAATGGTAGCTAAGAGCGGAATTTATGTCAAACTCTGTGGGTGTAGGGTAGTTGTTGAGAGTCCAAATACTTTTCGAGGGGAATGGAATTCGACATCACGTCGAAAGAATGAACACTGCTATAAGTAATCCAGTCGAACCTAATCACGAAGCGTGAAAGGTGCTGGATGATACTTTATGATTTAGTAATAAGGAAGGATGAGGCAAGTAAGAAGCAGACTACCTGCTGGGCATACGCATTCGCTAAGACACAGTAGATGGTAGCAGAAGGCCGCAGCCCTTCAGACTTGAGAGCAGATATGCACTCCTCGGCATCCTGAAATTTCCCATACTGGCCATATATATCGACCAGCACGGCATAAATAGCCCCACTCTTTCCGTGTCCTCTGCATTTCATATACTCAAAATTCTCCCTAATCAGATCCCACTTCCCTTGCTCCCCGAGCCGGCTAATTATGGTAATGAAGATCTTGGGGTCGGGATATAACCCCTGTGCTTGCATCCGGGTAAACAACTCGACGGCTGTGTCGAGATGGCCTGCCTTGCAGTGCCACCGGATCAGAGAATTCCAAGTATTTACGTTTGGAGTGACGCCCTCCTGTTCCATTTTGTCAAACACCTCCAAGGCCTCGGATAATTCGCCATGCTTGCCGAAGGTATCAATGACGGCATTGTAGATGTGGTGATCAGGCACGACGACCATCTCCTTAATTTCCCTTACGAGGGCCATGGCCTTCTTCCACATTCCATTGTCCCGGTAAATAGCAATGACCCTACCGTAGACGAAGGAGTTGAGCTGAAAGCCCCGATGCGTCATCTCATTGATGACAGACCAAGTGTCGTCTAGGCGGCCAGCATTGACGTGGTAATCCAAGAGAATCTCGTAGGAGTGGAGATCCTTTTGGATACCTAAATCATCCATGACAGATAAAACCCTGGACGCGAGCCCAAGCTGGCCTTTCCTGAGGAATCCCCTGAGGAGGAGGTTGAAGTGGCGAAGGCGAGGGGTGAATCCGGAAGAGGCCATTTCCTGGAAGAGGACCTCGGCTTCTAAAGTCCTGCCGAGGGAGCCCAGGGTTTCAATGAGGCAGGAGTAAGATGAAGGGCTGGGAAGGAAGCCTTTGGCCTCCATTTGGGAAAGGAGAGACATGGCCAGGTCGATGTCCCCTGCTCTGCAGCAATCTCGGATGCAGCGGTTGTAGAGGACCACGGAGAGCTCCTCGTCTCCGTCGAGAGGAGAATATGAAGAAGGACTGCTAGGGGGAGCGGAAGTGGGAGGGGCGGGGGATGGGGATGGGGATGCGGCAGCGACGGTGCTGCGGGGGCGAAAGGATGGGTGAGGGGAAGGAGGGAAGCGGCGTTTGATGCGGATACGGCCGGAAGAGACAGGAGAAGAGGAGGAGAGCGAAGATGAGCCATTAATGGTAATAGAAGACGACGTGGGAACAGAAGGAGAAGAAGATAACATGACGGTCGTCTTCTTCTTCTTCTTCTTCTTCTTCTTTGGACAACGTACTGCAGTTGCAGTCTCACTCTCGCAGAAACAGAAAGAGGGTCGAGAGGGACGAGAGAGAGATTGAGCTGAGGTGAGCGCTGGACGGTAGAAATAATAATTGAATCGGTGGAATGTGCAGAGATATGCTGCTATCCATTACATCATAATGTACGCAAATTATGGGGCAGTCTGATTTCATGATTAAATTTTAGAATTATAATTTTAATTTTAATTATATTCACTGCACAATAAAAATACATATTTTTCGATAAAAATATATATTTCTTAAATTAAAATTTATAATACTATCTCATTTATTTTATTTCACGATCAAAATCAAAATTAAAATTAAAGTTACTTTAATTCTGAAATCAAACGCCCTATAATGTACACCAACACACACATACATACAACCATCCATCATTTTATGTAAAAAAGAAATTTGCTAAATTCATCCAGTGAGAGTGACAGCATTTCACAATGACACATACAACCAGAAAGTAGAAAAGGACAAATACACACTCATCATCCAATTCCAATCTTTGGCGGCTGAACTTATTTCAAGCATCCTATCAATCATCGTCCTTTTCGTCCTCCTTTTCCTCCTTCTGGTCCTGCTGTCTTCTCCCTCCCTCCCTCCCTCCCTCCCTCCCTACAAAATCAAATCAGTCTTGCTACTCCGATGATTCATCAGCCGGAGAAGGAATTCTGCGGAATCGAGCAAAGTATCGAAAATAGGATGTTTCGCCTTTATTTGCAGGTTCCGATCTCTTCCGCCTCTCTGAGAATCCTTTCCCAGACAGAGAATCATGTAATGTCCCCATGTCCATCTCCTTTGGGATGCCACTGCTCTCTTTTGAGTATCTGCTGAATCAAATCAAATGAAAGTGGGATCCACATCTTCATATTTTTGACCAATCACATAGGACAAGCTTGATACATGGAGTTCTTTTTCGCAGAAATCTATACGGGAGAGACCAAAATTTAATCCCCATGGCATCAAAAGGGACAAGGAGAGGGGGCGATTGTACCGCTCACGAATGATCTTGAAAGCTTCTTTATTAGCATAAGGCAACCCAGTTCTCGGATCGCGGTACCTACGCGCCAAATTAAAGATTATCCAAGTGTCAGATAGTTCTTCCATTCACATTTCATCAGACTTTTAGGAAGACGGGAAAGGACAAATAATTTTATAAAGAATCAGAAAATCTCTTACTTGGCTGGCAATCCTGTAACTGCGCATATAGCCTTCTCAGGATCTGAGAAAAGTTAGTTCAAACTCTTTAAGTATAAAGTTCAATCTATTCCAAAAGGAAGATACATTAGGGCAGAGAAGTTTGTATGTATTTTCCAACAGAGAGAATTACTAATTTCCCATTTTTCAACTCAAGCAACAGGATCTAAACGAGGTATTGTTATTGCAGGTCTAGGAGTCGTAAATTATCATAAAGCCTATTCAGCCATCCTAAATATCAGCAGCCAAAAAACTTAAAAAGGATGGTCAAACTGCTAATTGTGTTATTGTAACTACTCTGTAACCTTCCCAATCAAAGCCACGAAATATTTAAACAAAATAAACTCCGCGCACATCTTGTGTTAGAATTGGATGTTGTCACATCTGAGTTAGGAAATTCAACAGACTCAACAACAGCAGTCACCATTAAAAATGATGGTGGCCTTAGCAGAAAATCAAGTAGCATGTTCGTGCAACCCAGAACCACGTAACTGATGTGAACTCATACATTAAATGTTAATAAAATGGAGAGAGAAGCACTAGTGGAATCAACAAACATTGACTAGGAGTTGTGTGAATCTCGGACTGAAAAGACAAGCCTTTGCTAAATTGTAAAAATGAGCAACCTGCAAAGAAAGTCCAGAATAACATAATTCTATAAGTTAGTTTATGCACAGGTGTGTATTTGTGAAGTAGATGAAACGGAGACAGGGCTCAGAGGCTTGCCATCTTTTGATATATATCGTATTTGTGGACCACTGTATACAGCTTTATGCACAATTGCTCGTTTCTTAACCTCCTCCTCCCTTGCTAGTACACGCTCTAAATTTCTTAAGTTCATGATCTCTGTGACATGCAATACATGCTAACTCAGCTAAGACTCTACAAATGTCATGAGACGATTCACGACCAGTAAATGGAGCTAATTTCAAGGTCAAGTTTCTCCAGAGGAACCTGTTTGGGCTGCTTCCAAGAGCATCTCTTCTTGGCTCATCCTCTTTTCCTCCCCTTCCTTCTTTCTTTTTATTGGCTGTATTAAAAGACAACCAAATTGCGTTGACGTTATATCACCAGACCAAGCAGTTGCTTGACAAGAATCATAGCATCAGACAGAAGCTAGAGACTGCAAAAAGGGCATCCCCTTCCCCTAAGAATTGTTTTCCAATTTCTTGAGATTCCAGTCAAACAATCCTAGAAAGTTCTCACTGAAAGTACTAGTGTGACCCACTTCCCAATAGTACTAGCCTCGAAATTAGGTGCCAACGCTGGAACAGTCTGGCCATATCAGTTTCCTTTTAGAGTTAGATTAGAATGCTCAAAGCTTAGCAATGTTAGTATGAGCGACGCTCCTTCCTTTGATAAAAACAGATATATTTATGGAGAATGATGTATCACAGACAAATGTGTAGCATGCATGAAAAGATATGAATATGCTACATCTCCTCAAACTGACCTTTGCTGTTGCTTGCAAAGCAGCACGTATTGCATCTCTCTCAGCTTGCCTGACAATGACTGAAGTTCTTGTAGATTTCCTCACTGTTCTTTCAACTTCTACATCTTCCGGAACATCTTGTTTCTCCGTTTGAGGAGACTGCTCGGGGGAATTCTCCTCCTTGGAGGTTTCTTGTAGTTTCGAAAGGACTTTCTGTTTCTTCTTCTTCTTGTTCTTGTTCTTGTTCTTTTGGGCAGACTTTCCTGGAAATATTAATCTCTTCTTTACCTGCACTCTGTTAAGGAATCTAGTCATTTGAATTTGAATCAAGGTATTGCAATCTTCGATCAATTTCAAAGGAGAGGAGAGATATCAAACCTGTCCTCAGCATCATCTGCAACTTGTTCATCTGGCTCAGGCTCCTAATACATCATTTGAAATAAAAACACGAACATGCAGATGGTGGTTATGAATAAAAGAAATAGAATGGGCGTAGGTTGAGATAACAAAACCAATATAGGTGACAGGTAAATACTCACATCTTCATCGAAGTCACTGTCAAACTCATCAGCAATCTCGGGCTCTTCTTCATAATTATCATCATTTTCTTCCTGATGGGCAAAAGGTTAGCAGAATCAGCCACTTTATAATCTATTGGGGAATGTGACGTCCCAGACCCACCGCAACACCCGAAATGCGAGAACGTCAAATGAAACAAACAGAAACTGAATCGTGTACACACGGCCAAACAAAACAAAGAGAGAAGCACGAATAAGGTCCGCCGGAGATAGATAGCTAGCAAGCAAGCAGGCCACAAAGAAGACATAGAATTAAGAACATCAGTCAAGAATAGAAAAAGAAAGAAACGAAGCAGAGCAGAGCAGAGTACATCTTTAAGAGCTTCCTGGTTCCAGAACAACTCATCTTGCTCATTCTCCTCATCGAGCAACTTGGTCATCCTGCAAATCTCGCATCATAAGTTTTCGCAGAAGAATCGTAATTTCCCATTGAACTCGAGAATGAACTGATTAAGTTGATGGAATTGGGTTTGCTGAACTCGCCTCTTTCCTCTCGTGGCTCGAGAGGAGCGATCGAGGAAAACGGGAGCATCTTCGTTAGGGGCCTCCATGTGCGTCTGTCAGATTCCACAGCTACAGGGGGCGATTGGGTTCGGTTGGGTTCAACTTACGAGCCGGTTGCCGCCGGAGAGCCACTCCCTGTATATCGGCCGCAGCGGCACGGGAAGGGAAGAAGCCCTTCTCTGAATATCGGCCGGCCCGCAGTCCCTCTCTGAAATTTGGGCGGATTGTCAGTTTGGTCCTCAAAGAAATTTAGCCACCAAGATCGCCCTTGAATTAATGAACTCAATTTCGCCTATCAAAATAGTCCGACTTTGACCTGAACTATAATTAAAAATGAGTGAATCGCGATTTCACGTCATCATCATTTATATATTAAAAAAAATTTAACATTCTTTTATTGAGAAATATTTATTCACTAAAAATATATATTCATAATATTTTTTTATTTAATTTATATAGTAGAATATATAAACTATATTCACTTATAATCCAAGTGAATATGAATATATATATATAGATAATAAACCCAACATTATATATATATATATATATATTATAGACATTATATATAGATGCCGTTTGTTACTATATATATATATATATAGATAGATTATAGTGGACTATATTAATGAATAAGAAGAAAATTTTCATATTTTTAATTATTAAGAAAATAATTTGCGTGCATATCTTATTTCGAAATTACCAAATTATAAGAAAAATTCAAAATATAATACATTTACTAATTTGAGGATGAAAATGAAATATTCATATATGGTGTTTCGTATTATATTTTCTTAACTCATAGTATATAAAATCTTATTAATTGTGATATATAGATAACTACGAATTTCGTATTCTATTTCCTCTCTTCTAAGTTCTTTCTAGAGGTTTTTCTCTCCCTTCGAACTCTAGTTCCATGCAAACTTATGCTTGTACGCAATTTATCGTTTTATTTTTACGAGTAATCGCACCATAGTTGAATAGATTTAGCGTATTCACCTAAATTCACGTAGTTATACTTATATTGTTTGAGGAAAAATTCAATGTTGGATTTTATGAGCCAATATTAGAGATAAGCTAATTATAATTATTTAAATTATATAATGACTCTTCTATCAGTAAAAATTTCTTTTCATAGTACTTTTGTTAGATGATTGTTATATCTTAAGTTTTTGAATTTTAAATATAATATAAGAATGATCTACTCGATATTAATTATTGTTTTTTTTTATCTTTGTTTAAGAATAATTTTATCTTGCCAAATTGGAAAGACGATGTTTTTGTTGAACTAAAAATAATTTTTTAAAATGTATACTAAAATGTTAATAAAATATATTTTTAAATCTAGAATATCGCACCGATCATCATCCAGTGATAGCAAAAAAAAAAAAAAAGAAGAAGCTTTTCTAACTCATTAATATTTTGCTGAAGGCAAGTGCAAGAGGTTAAAGGCCAATCTCTCTCTTTCTCCCTCTCCTTCCCTCCCTCCAACACAGGTGAGGGCTTCTTGGCTATCAACCTCTTCCAGTGACCTCATCAACGAGGAATGTCGCTAGCACGGAGCCTCTGCTTGATCTCCCCTCTTCCAATTTTCTTTATTGGGAATAATAAAAAAATTAGATTTTTGAAAATAAGTGTAATTTTGTTGAAGTATCGCACCGGTCATTATCTAGTCATAGCAAAAAAAAAAAAAAAACTTTTTCTAACTCATGAATATTTTGCTGAAGGCCAGTGCGAGAGTTTAAAGGCCAATCTCTCTCTTTCTCCCTCTCCTTCCCTCCCTCCAGCATGGGTGAGAGCTTCTTGGCTGTCAACCTCTTTTGGCGACCTCGTCAGCAAGGAATGTCGTTAGCATGGGGCCTCCACTTGATCTCCCCTCTTCCAATTTTCTTTTTTGTGAATAATAAAAAAATTTTATTTTTGAAAATAACTGTAATTTTTGCAACGCCATTACATGCGTGGAATATTATGTCATCTTTTTGTTACTTCAAATTAATTTCGCATTATTTTAATAATGAAATCAAAATTTAAGGATGATTTTGGTGGCTATTTTGAGAATAAACTAGTGAACAGTCCAAAATTCAAGAATCATTTTAACAATATATGCATTAAGTTGTGCAACCACTAAAGGGTTAATTATAACAGGAGTATAAAAAGTTTGTCAAAAGTAACACTTTGGTACAAAAAAGAATTTTGGTGAAAATTTGGTACAAAAAGTTCAAACTTGTTTCAATCATGTACACCCCATCATTAGCCCCTCATATGCCATTAGCTTTGAGTGACGTGTCTGATGACATTTCAAACTACATCTGACGTGGTACTGATTTTAAATAAAAAAAATTCATTTTTTAAAATTTTAACTAGAATAAATAAAAAATAAAAAAAAAATAAAATGAAATTGAAAGAAAAGAAATAAAAATAAAAAAACTCTATCCCATTTGCTATGTCAGTTCTCTGTCAATCTTCTCTCTCCTCTTAGCCTTTCCTTCATAGTAAGTCATAGACAACATTGTCGAAGCTCGCCTGGACCCCATCTATTGTTGAAACCTTGTGTCATCAGAAGCTCGAAACCTCGTGTCATCGGATGCTTGACGGATCCATCTTTCTCTCTCCATTTTCCTCTCTCTCTCTCTCTCGATTGTTTTTTTTTTCTAACAAACTTTAGAGTAAATCGGGGGCGGGGGCACCCTGCCGATGACCTTACCCCCCCCGACAGAGCTCGGCACTAGGGTTTGAGCCTATCATTGAGCTCGTTCATGGGGTGGGGTCACCACCTGGGGCTCACCCACCCCAACACTGGGTCTCTTAAGAGATCTGGAAGTTTCCTGATCTCTTGAGAGATTTACCCAAGATCTCTCTAAGAGATCTAGGGTCGGGTAGGGGCATCACTACCGGTGATCCCACCCCCAATTGAGATCCCTGGGGGGTTCAATCAAGGGGTGAGGTCCCACTAAAAGTACTTCTACCGCTTGATGCAGTTGAAATTTTTTTAAAAAAATATTGAATTTTGGAATTGACAGATATTTTGAGGTCGTTGCACCCCCGATTTATTTGAAAATATGTTTTAGTAAATGGAAAGAAAGGAAGATAGGTAAGGACAATGGGCTTAGACAATCGACGAGCTGCTAGAACAAGCTTCGGACGATCACAGGGAACCACAGGGAGAAAGAGAGCAGAAGGAGAGAGAGGAGTCAGATAGTTTTTTATTTATTTTATTTTCAATTTTTTAGAAAAATGATTTTTTTTAAACTAGCGCCATATCAAATGGAGCTTAAAATGTCATCATCCACGTCACTTAAAGCTAACAGCGTTAGAGGGGCAGATGACAAAATGCATTTGATTGTAACAAGTTCAAACTTATTCTACCAAATTGTCACCAAAAATTCTTTTCGTTTCAAAGGGTTACATTTAGTAAACATTTTGTATCTATGGTGTAATTAACCCACCAAAACATGTGTGTATTTTTCTTTTGCTTTTCCCCTCTAATTCTTTTGGTGTAAATATTCAGAAACCCAACGGACTTTAATTATTCTAATTCGAGCCCCGGATCATTAAGTGGTAAAGATTCTCAGAATCACTACATTATGTATTTTATTTACTGGTAGATATATTTTCCTTACATTCAAGACTTTATGGTCATGCATCAATATATCCCAGCAGTGCTTCGTTTGAAAGTACAGAGACAGTTGTAAAGTTTTTTTTTTTTGGTCTATAGAATCAACGTTCGGTGAATTATTTCAAAACCATAATTTAATGAATTTTAGCAATTGAATTCATACTTATTGTTGGACTATTCATTAATTGAAAAAGAAAAAGAAAATCTATTATTGATCCTATAAGGCGCTTGGAGTGGGTCACTTTCCAATGGGCCTAGAAACTGCAGATTTTGAAAAGGCCCATCTTGCAATGAAATTTATCTTCGCTCATATTTCTTGCTGCAGCAAAAAAATTGTGCAGAAAATCATTACATGTTTCTGTTGCTGAGTCCTTGGTATCTCCAGAAATGTCCAGGTTCCCTACCGAAGGTTTTCCAGTATGAAGCCTCAGGCAATTCACTATCGCTCAATTCACCTATGAGAAAGCTATTATACAAAACACCACAATTCCTGAATACGAAGTTCTATGCAAATCCTACTTTTATTACAAGGAATGGTGTCTATCTTGCATGCTTCC
This sequence comes from Punica granatum, assembly GCF_007655135.1. Taxonomy (NCBI): domain Eukaryota; kingdom Viridiplantae; phylum Streptophyta; class Magnoliopsida; order Myrtales; family Lythraceae; genus Punica; species Punica granatum. The sequence goes on along the minus strand of NC_045128.1, from coordinate 44,372,909 downwards.
GGTTTCCGTATATGCCACATGAATTCATTCCACCAAACTCTACATCCTCATTTCTCCTCGAATTCGACATCGATAATATCAGGTTGAGACGACTTTGAAGAGGTGTTGGGGCCTCGACCACCTCCTGAAAAGAAGTCCCCTTTGGGTTGCCATACAATGTTTCCGCAGCTAGCACACCGAATTACCTGGTTCTTGTAGCCCACAAACTGCCTTTTGCAGGCTGGACAATCCCCCTGTTGAGACGGTGTTTTTCCACATATAAGTATGAATCTAACTGGGAAGATCATATATCTCAACACCAATTCAGAAAATAACAGGTGAATATTTTAAACCATGGAAGATCGCTGGCAAGTCGATCTCCAACTACCTTTATGATCAGATTGTTCGCCACAGTTCCAATGAGAAGTGGGCCGGCGAAAGGCAGGATCCATGTAGCAAATATCAAGCATCGGAAAAGCCACCCAGATAGTGCGAACCAGAGGAAGAAAATGGTCTGCGATCAACATAAAAGAAGATGAATAGAAGGACAGCTACTCAGTATGACATAATACCTTCTCTGTTGTAGTGAGGAGACTTACTATAATAAGACCCACTACTTACTATAATTCACTGACCAACGTGGTGCACCTATCTGATGCTATGCTCAGCCATGTAACAAGTACTCCATATATGCATCACCCGATTCCAAGAGAAAAATGTGCGGAAGAAATGGTAATGAAACCCCTCAAACTGTATACGAAATGCGCATTGCGTCACTTGGAAACAACCGCATTGACTAAGTCATGTTAAAAGAGGGGTCTGTCTAAGAGCAAGAAGTACTCTTGTCAGAGGCTAAAATGGAAGGTTCAATGCTTCTCGGCTCTGAAATTTCTCATTTTAGGCAGCAAAGAAGGCACCGGGAAGAAGAAAATGGAAGGAAGAAATTGCAAGGAGGGGCCTCAACAAATGGTTCACTAACAAAAGGGCAGGGCACACCTGATTGATCTGGGAGGCAGAGAAAAAGCATACGAATGGCAGTAGCAGGTGATTTAACAAGTGCACAACTGAGACCAACTGAAGATATTAGCATGACCAACTCAATTACACTTTACATGATGCTGCCGTTACAATACAAAAAGGTCAATATGAATCATGGACAATGCAGAGTTGCATAAAAGAGAGGATAAAATGAAGTTTGAAGGAATACTCACAGCAAAGCATCTTCCCAATGGAGTTTCAAGGTAATCATTGAGCTCCTTCCTATACTGCATATGCATATAAGAGTAGAAAACAGAAACCGACGGGAAAATGATCAAACTTTAATAGCAAGTATATATAATGTATAAATGTCAAAGAGACGCCTTTGCCTTGAAATCATATATATATATATATATATATATATATACAGATTCCACTCCCAGTCCAGTGTGCTTAGCTTTCCGATTTCAAATCAGTTGTTAAACAAACGACTGGAGTTGAACCATTTTATCTCAGCTCTTTAAAGTCAAGCATATTTTTTGGTTATTAGTTTTGTTTACTTTTTACCGTTTAGGTGCGAGTTATCATAATCAGCATCATCATCATCATCATCAGCATCAAATAATTCTAATTTTTAACTCAAATGAAACTCAAGGCACATTGGCCTCACAGTGACAGGTTTGGAGACGATTCCTCTCACGCCCAGCAATGTGAAATGACAAAATTAACTTTTAACTTCCAAGTGATGATAGATTAGAGATTGCAGTTTACAGTCGTTTCCAGAGAAGAGAGTTAATTAGAGGCCGTCATCATCCAGATTTAAAATTTTTTTTTTTTTTTAAAAAAGGAAAACAAAATGTGAAGCGAAGCGGACACAGAGAGGAGAGGCAGAGAGAGCGCACCCGCGGCCAATTCCTGCTGAAATCGAGAGTGAAAGTCCGCCACCGCTGCCTGATTTCGAATTCGCGGTCGAGGTCACGTGCCCGGTCAGCGGCTGATTGTGCAACCGCGCTGAGCCGCCGAGAGAGAGCGTAGTGCCTGTCGAGGCGTTCGGCCGTCTTCCTGGCCTCGAAGATGAAGAGCTCAAAGCCGTTGTTGGCACTGCGCCACGCGTCCCTCCAAGCCTCGCCCGACGCCACCCGCTTGGCGAAGTTGTCCAGGTCGCTCCGGCGGAAGGCGCGTGCTGACAAGGCGCTGGGGCGGCGGAGAGGAATTGAACGGCTGTAACTGTAAGAAGGGAGGGAAGGGGGAGAGGGAAACTTGAGGGGAAGCTTGGGATTCCATGTCAAATTTGTGGCGGTGGCCATCGTTCACATGAGCACACCACAGGCACAGCAAGGAAGAAAAGAAGAAGAAGTTGGGGCCGGGGTGAGGGCGTAAATTTGGAGAAGAGGAAGGAAAAGGAAAGGAAAGGAAAGGAAGGCTCTCTCTCTCTCTCTCTCTCTCCCCCCCCCCCCCTATCTCAGACTCGGATCGGATCACTCTTGCCTCCGACCATCAAAAACCTCCCAAATCACCCAGCCAGCCCTCTTTTCTTTAAGCTGCGTCATCAATCAATTGATTGTGATCGATTCACAAATGAGTAAATTGACAAACTAATCTTAGGATGTACGTTACGTCAAATCTGATCTCAATAAATTTTTTATATTAAATTCAACATTAAGAGATTAAATGTACATTAAATTCGATCTCAAATTTTTTTTTACATCAAATTGAACCTTGAAAGATTAAGGGTGTGTTTGTTTTATGAACAAAGTTTAATTTAACTCAACTCAACTCCACTTATCTTCAATTCAACATCACAATCATTACTTCTTTTTATTTTTTAAATATTTTTAATCATTCAATTCAATTTTTAATATTAAATTCTCCCAATTATTTATTACTTTTTCATAATTCAACAACACAATTATTACTTAATCATTATTTTATCTCAATTATTTATTACTTTTTCACACTTTTTCTCATAATTCAACAATATAATCATTACAAACCAATTAAAACTAAAACTCAACTCAACTCAACTCTCAATCCAAACGCATTCTAAATATATATCAAATTGAACATTGAATGGAGCAATGCAATTTGGTTTGATGGGCACTTTCCTCGTTCTTCTTTTATTAGTTGGCTCTGTATACATAACAGATTAGCGACGAATGATCGTTTTTTCAAATGGGGGATTCAGCTTGAAGTAGTTGAATGTGATTTCTGTAGTATGCAGTGAGAGATTCACGACCACATCTTTTTTGATTATCCAATCACCCAAAGTTGGCTCAAATCGGCCTACACCAAACACAAGTATGTTGGAGTAGGGAATTCTATTGGATATCCTTGCTTCGAGGCAAGAAGCTTGATGTGATTTGCCTGAAGTTACTTTGGACACATTACATTTACAGCATATGGCGAAAGAGAAACGTTAGAATCTATCAATGACAAACCTCCTCTACAGCGGTTATGGTTTGAAAGATTTTTGCAGACGTAAAAGTAAAGTTATATGTGCCCCCGATTCTTCCACAAAATTGTAAATTTTGTCCTAGTTCATCACATGTTTTACCATTCCGATAGTGCTAATAGTTAATCAATTTTCTTTTGGGGTGTAGATTGGGAGTTCTTTGATGTTGTTGATGCTGTACAGGGTAAATGGTCTCTTGATGTAAATCCTTTTGATTAATGAAAGTCTCTATCATTTATCCAAAAAATTCAACCTTAAGAAATATTTTACATCAAATTGAACATTGAGAGATTAAGTGTACATCAAATCCGACCTTCCGTCAGAATGCCGTCAAAAAATGGATGGAAAAATCTGATCTAGCATTCAATTGCTGATGTGGCATTGTTTGATTGTTTTCTTTTAAATTTTTTTTATTATTCTCCATTTTTATCTAGCTTAAAAAATGTCTTTCCTATAGTTCTCTCACTTTTCAATCGGAGACGGGAAAAACTTTCTATTCCCGACGCGTCCTCCTCAATCGCTGGTGCTCTTGGCGTAGACTTGACAATTGCCGCCACCGTAATCTCTCTGTCACGCTCTCTCTCCTTGCCTCTAGCTTTCTACTCCGAGAGCATCAGCGATTGAGGAGGATGCGCTTGGAGGATGAAGTTTTTCCCGCCTCCAACTGAAAAGTGAGGAACTATAGGAAATACTTTTTGAAGTCGAACAAAAATTATGAATAATTAAAAAAAATGGAAGAAAACAATCAAATAATGCCACATCAGCTGTTGAATGTCATATTAGATTTTTCCATCCATTTTTGGATGACATTCTGATAGAAGGTCGGATTTTATGTATATTTAATCTCTCAAGGTTCAATTTGATGTAAAAAATTTCTTGAACTCGGTTTTGATGTACACTTAGGTTGTATTTGATATTAGAGTTGAGTTGAGTTGAGTTTTGGTTTTAATTTATTTGTAATGATTGTGTTGTTGAATTATGAGAAAAAGTATGAAAAAGTAATGAATAGTTGAGATAAAGTAATGATTAAATAATGATCTTGTTGTTAAATTATGGAAAAAGTAATAAATAGTTGAGAGAATTTAATATTAAAATTTGAATTGAATGATTAAAAAATTGAAAAAAAAGGAAAAATAGTAATAATTGTGTTATTAAATTTAAGATAAGTAAAGTTGAGTTGAGTTGAGTTAAAAAAACTTCTAAAGCCAAACATGGTGTTAGTTCAATTTGATCTAAAAAATTTCTTAAAGTCGGATTTGATATACATTTAATCTCTCAATATTCAATTTGATGTAAAAAATTTATTGAGGTCATATTTGATATAACATACACCTCTGAAAGATCAATTTGTCAATTTACTCATTCACAAATCGAGCCCGGCCCGTAATTGGTCCAATCAAAGCCCGCCCAGAAGGGGCACTTGGACTTGGGTTTGGATGATGGGCGGGGAGGGGAGCAGCTGAAACTGAAAGATCCATCCCATCCCATCCCGTCTCTTTTTTTTTAAAGTCTTGCTCAAGTCGATAGCGATAAGGCCGTCTGCCGTCTGCTGTCTGCTGTCTGCTGTCTGTCACCTTATAATAATTAATATATACACATTACCTCGTTAAAAAAGAAAAACCAACGAGGAGGAAGCAGAGGCGGAGGCAGAGAGGCAGAGGCAAACCCTCTCCTCCTTATCGCCATTAGAGACTCCTTTCGTCACCGTTAGTGTTTTGGTAAGACAAAGACACCTCTACCCCTCTCTCTCTCTCTCTCCCTCCTCTGCTCCGAAGTTCGATAGGGTTTAATGTTCTGCTTTCCACAATTTTCAAGCTTTCCTCACTTTACACCTCTTTCCTTTGCATTTCTCTCAGCCGTCAAACAAGGTTTCAGGCACTTCTCCCCCATGGCTTCGCAGCTAATTCGTGAATGGGTAGGGATTCAGCAGTTCCCAGCCGCCACTCAGACCAAATTGCTCGAGTTACTCGGCAAACTCAAGCAAGAGGTTTTCCCAATTCCTTCCACTTCTCCTCCTCCTCCTACTCCAGCAGCATATTCCTTACTGCTTGCGCTTTATTATTGCCTGATTGATTGATTGATTGATTGATTTCCGCCTTCAGATTTCAAAATCTTTATTGATGTAACCTTCTGTATGTATTCGCGCTGAGCTTAGCTGTGCCGGCGAATTTTGTTTCTATCATTAACGCAAAGATGTAGATACTGGGCTTTGTCGTGTCGTGTTGTGGGAAGCAACCGAGGTGCTCATGTCCGTTACCTACCCATTTGATCGGACAGTATCTGCTTCAATTTCCTCGAATCTAAAATTGAGGCTCCGTAATGTGCTCCTTTAATTACCCATATATGTTTCGAGTAGCATTTTCATCCATGTGTTTTCACTCTCTCTCTCTCTATACACACGCACGCACACACACACACACGCGGTGAAATTGCTCTCTTGGGGTGCAGGATGTCAGCACCTTGACAATTCTCGTGATGGGTAAAGGTGGTGTTGGTAAATCGTCCACAGTTAACTCCATCGTTGGTGAGAGGGCTGTTGCTGTTAGTGCATTTCAGGTACTTTCCCCTGTTGATCATTGTGCATTTCTGGGATATTTTTCACGATAAAATAAAAATAAAAATTTGGAGTTATTGTTGGGTTTATGGTGGGATCTGTACTTTCTGTAGTCTGAAGGGCCAAGGCCCGTGATGGTTTCGCGCACGAGGGCTGGATTCAATTTGCACATCATTGACACTCCTGGCCTCATAGAAGGTGGATATGTCAACTTCCAAACTCTCGAGATTATCAAGCGGTATGGCTCTTTTATTCTGCAGTTGTTTGAATCTTAGTAAAATTATGTCAGCGATTGTTTGAATCTTTGTAAATATCTTTTAGCTTTTCCATAAACTCTTCCTTTTCTTCTCCCATATATTTCGGGCAGCTTTTTGTTGGACAAGACAATCGACGTTCTGCTCTATGTGGACCGCCTAGATACGTATAGGGTGGATAACTTGGACAAGCAGATTGTTAAGGCTATTACAGATAGTTTTGGTAAAGAAATATGGAAAAGAGCTTTGGTTGTACTCACGCATGCCCAGCTCTCGCCACCAGATGGCTTGGAATATGAAGTATTCTTCGCAAGAAGGTCAGAGGCTCTCCTTAAGGTTGTTCGGTCGGGAGCCAAGATAAAGAGACAAGACACATGGGTATTACTTAAAAGAATCCTCCTTTTCTCTCTTTTTTTCTTCCCCTCCCTTAAGTGCCTGTTCCTTGCATCTGATTCATTTTATGGTTAATCTGCCTGGCCCTTGGGTTTCCCAGTAGTAGATAAAAATAAATAGAGGTCGGATTAATTCTTCTTTGTCAGGGTGCAAACATTCCTGTGGTGTTGGTTGAGAACAGCGGGAGGTGTAACAAGAATGAAAATGAAGAGAAGGTGAGCAAAACTCTGGTTATCATTCCCCTTGATGCTGTCTGCTGTTAGTTTAACTTTCGTTGGAACTGAGAAGATGTGCCTTGCCTGACCTCCTGTTAGATCCTCCCGAATGGGACTGCTTGGATTCCCAACCTGGTGAAGACAATCACAGATGTGACGTTAAATGGAAGCAAGGCTATAAAGGTGGACAAGAAGTTGATTGAAGGGCCAAATCCCAACAGAAAGTGGAAAGAATTCATACCTTTAATTTTCGCCTTCCAGGTGAGTTTCTAGTAGGGGGCTGGCTCTGCTTGTTTCATATTAAATGTGAGCATCATGGGGCGAGCCTATTGCCTGATCATGCTAAGTGTAAACTTGTCCTTTTTTTTTTTTGGGTATCTTTACTCATTTTACAGTATTTCTTCATCATTAAACCAATTCAAAAAGCGATCAAGAATGATATAGCAAGAGAGGCTAGACCAGCGTGGGAGATGCGGGATACGGGTTCACCACTCCGAAAGTACTGATTGGGATGGCATAGATATCTGAAGCACATGCCTGGTGTTATGAATTGCTCGAGGCTGATGATCAGATGTGTGTTTTCTGGTGTTTGCTTTTGCTTATATGGTTTTATTAGTTGTAATCGGCGGATGGAAGTAAATTTTCTAGAGAGGATTGATTGTTTTGAACTTGCACAAACTAAGAAAGTCCAGGCTATTGAATTCCGCTTCTTTCAAAGAGGACGTATCTGTCTTGCACCTCAAGAACACTTTTTTGTGTCAAATGGATCTGTCTTGTGGATCGAGAGCAAATGGCCGGCAATGGAGGATCGGTTTGCAGGAGAAAGAACAATTCCCATTTGATTGATTTTGTCCCATGCGTTGGAACTGTTGCTAATGCTGAGCCTTTTTTCTTGGGCAAATGATCAAGTGCTCTCTCTCTCTCTCTCTCTCTCTCACATTCTCACACGCGCACACACGCGAGCACAAATAGGTCGTCTTTTTTTGAGATGTGGCGTGCAGAAATAGACTCTAATAATTATGGGGAAGCAAGCAACTGGAAGGTTATGAACCATTTTGTACGTACTGCTACTGCTTCCAGTTTAGAACTGAACTGAACAGAACAGGGGAGTCTTGCGTTGCATCTAAATTCTCAGCACCAAGCAAGCAAGCAAGCAAGCACATTTTATCTTTGGCGGCTATTTTATCTTTCGAAGTTGTAGGGCTGAGGACACGAATTGATCCTACACATTCTGGTTTTTTACCCTAGTCTAGTGGCTGATACTCATAGTAGTTCTGATCTGATGTAAACATGCCGCAGTTCTCCAGAGCGTGAGATATGATATAATATCGCATGGCCATGACCGGCAGCCATTATCAGCGCCAATGCCATCCATTTGAATGATTAATTTAATAGAGATATATGCCACGCGATATGCGCATGGGGAATGAAGAAATCTTGCTATAAGCTTAATAAAGGTTAATTAGTTTGAGAGAGGTGGGGAAAGAAGAAAAATCTTTGCTATAACTATAAGCTTAATAAAGGTTAATTAGTCTGAAAGAGGTGAAAGCCTAAAAGAACGGGGAAGCCAAAGATAATCATAGCACAGCAGCGAGCGAAGAGCCCTCCCAGTCTTCCATCTCCACCTAATTATTACTAACAATATCTATCTATCTATCAATTATTGCCTCCATGCCCCTCCTTATATATATATATATATATATATATATATATATTTAGTAGATTAATTTATAAAAATTTAAGTAAATACTCATAATCTAATTATCATATATAGTATGGTGACCAGAATCAGTCTGATCGTGACCATCTTCGCCGCCGTCCTTGCGCTGGTGGCCACTGCCAATGACACCGCCCTGATCCCAGCCGACAAGTCTCAGCTCAACACCTGGTTCAAGGCCAATGTTAAGCCCCTCAGCACCCGCAAGGGAGAGCTCGACCCCAACCTTGAATTTGCTGAGTCCGCCCCCCCTAAGGTCATCAAGGTTAGGCAGGACGGCTCGGGAGAATTCAAGACCATCTCAGAGGCCGTCCGTAGCATCGATGTCGGCAACAGCAAGCGCATCATTGTCTCCATTGGACCCGGGGTTTACAACGAGAGGGTCAAGATCGACCGCACCAAGCCCTTCGTCACCTTGTATGGGCTCCCCAACAACATGCCCAAGATCTCATTCAACGGGAATGCTGCCCACTTCGGCACCGTCGACAGCGCCACCTTGATCGTGGAGTCCGATTACTTTGTTGCTGCCAACATCATTGTTGCGGTACGTACGTACCACGCTTGGTTTCCCTTTTTTTTTTTCCCTCTCTTTTTTCTAAACCTACACACACACACACACACGTATTCCTCTCTCCCCTTCCCCATATATATATAGACCAAAAAATTAATTATTAATCTTTTTAATTCACGGCTGGCTTATTAATGAAGAACGTCCGACAAATAAAGTATGTTCTTATGAATAAATCATTAATACATAGAGTTAGCCAGCTGCGTACATATGCCATCATCATCAATTAAAGGAGCCACTGAACTTTGGTCAATGGACGTAACTTAAGTACATAAATACACGCACTTATGATATTTACTATATTGCATGCGTGCATGCATGCATATTCTTCTTCTTTCTCCACATGCTTCAATAAATTATACTATACTAATAACCAACATATTCAAATTAACCCACTCATGTACTGGACGTATTGGTGGTTAATTTATAGAACTCTTCCCCGAGGCCTGACGGTAAGACGCCGGGACAGCAAGCGCTTGCAGTGAGGATCTCCGGCGACAAATCAGCCTTCTACAACTGTCGGTTCATTGGATTTCAGGACACCCTCTGTGACGATCGTGGTTTCCACTTCTTCAAGGACTGCTACATCGAGGGAACCGTTGACTACGTCTTCGGCTCTGGCACATCCCTCTACCTAAACACACAGCTGCATACGCTCGGAGACAGCGGCCTGACCGTGATCACTGCCCAGGCCAGGGAGAGCAACGCTGAGGACACCGGTTACTCCTTCATCCACAGCTCAGTCACCGGTATAGGGAATGGCACCTACCTAGGACGGGCGTGGAAAACTGCCCCCAGGGTCATCTTCGCCTTCAGCGACATTAGCAGCGTTGTCACTCCGGCCGGATGGTCCGTCAACAACCACCCGGAGCGCGACCAAACTGTGGTGTTTGGCGAGTACAAGAACACGGGTGTGGGAGCAAATCCAGCGGGCCGGGCAAAGTTTGTGAAGCAAATGACGGATGCAGAAGTGCGGCCCTTCCTTGCCCTCGGCTACATTGTGGCTTCCAGATGGCTGCTTCCACCCCCCAAATTGGCCGTCTAGGAGGCCCACCGTTGCACATACATACATACATATGTATATATATATATATATATACACACACACACACATACTAACACACATACGCGTTAATCAAGAAGCCAATCGATATCTCTTTTTTTATATGTAAAAGGAGATAACCATATTGGAAAATAAAAACGAAATTAATAAGTCATTATTAATATTTTTTGCCTGCCGTTCAATTTGTAGCTAGAATCCGCATCATTGCATTGCAAATATATAATTATATCTCTATCAATATGAAAGCAGAGCTATAATATAGACTTGACCCAATTGCCTCAAAACGTTCAAGTTGCTGAATGAAACAATTGCAATCATCAAACAATTTGACTGCCTGATAAAAAAACGAAGTGCTTACAATGATTATAATAGATATATAATAAGCTTTTCTAAAGTGAGCATCTTCTTATCAATGATTACAATACAATAATATTTATGGATATATAATTTTTAGAAATGTAAGATACCTAGCAAATCTTACAATGAGATTTACAATCAATATTCAAATAACCTCTCATATGTGAATTTGCTGTTGAAAAATTATCAATGACAAAATAAAATAAGTTATGATACATTCAAATTTCTTCATCATTACATTATAGATGGAAAAACTACATATATATAAAGATACAATTCTGCAGTAAGAGCATAAAATAGACATGCAACATCTCTTTTTAACATAAATTTAGAGCATGAAATTTTATTATAAAGATTTATGTTTATTCATTGTAAAAAAATTAGAAATTTTTTCATATGAATCATTTTCAAGATAATAAATTAGATTTGATTAACTTATTTATATTAATACATTCGATTACTTATTTAGAAAGCAATAAATTATTATTTAGAAAATTTATATAGAAAATTGAATTATTTTACAGAAAATAAATTACATATTATACATTTAATGCATAACTATTGTACAAATTCTCCTTTACATTATGTATTATAGATAGATTATAGATGATATAAACTAAAACCAAATAAATAAATAAATAGCGTGATAGAAGCAATATGACATGCAGCTGAAACTTGACCTCACCAACTTGCAAGTTGCGAGCTCGGTGGCATCGACCTCAGGATCCTCTCTGAGACAAAGAAAATTGTGGTTGATCTTAGTCGAGTAGCTATGGAAAGAGAAGCTTGATGCAATTTTTTTTAAATGAATTTTATGAAAGATCAATATGAGCGAAAAGAAGAGGTCAAGAAAGTATACCTTCAGATTTTTGCCTCATCTGAGCAATGTGATGGAAGAAAGAGGTCAATTTATGACATGCACATAACAAACAACCCCCGCAAACATGTCTACATTATTGGATTTTTTTTCTGCAATTATGATATGTTGATTTCCACCTAGAGATGGGGAAATAATGGTTAATTACACCAGTGGTCCAAAAAGTTTTATGAATATTTCAGGTTGGTTCAAAATATTTTTTTGGTAACTTGTTGGTACAAAAAGTTTTAAAACCGTTTCAATGTAGTGCATTCCGTCAATTGCCCATGACGCCGTTAACATTTTGCTGACTTGGCGCATCCTATGTGTCACTTTTGTTACGTGGAACCAATCATAATGCGTTACCTCATTTAAGAGGATATAAAATCTGAAAAAATCAAATAAAAATACATAAAATAATTAAAAGTAAAAATTTAGAAAAATAATAAAAAATTATTTTAAAAAATTTTAAAATCATTTAAAATTTAAAAACTTTAAATATAATTTTAAAATTTTAATTTTAAATTAAAATAATTTTATTATTTTAAAAATATTTTTTTTATTTTTCTATATTTTTAGTATTTTTATTATTATTTTATGTATTTTTATTGAACTTTTTCAGATTCTATGTCATCTTAAATGACGTAGCGTACTATGATTGGTTCAACGTAACAAAAGTGATACATATGATGCACCACGTCAGCAAAATGTTAACGGCATCAAGGGCAATTGACTGAATGCATTACATTGAAACGGTTTTGAAACTTTTTGTACCAACAAGTGACTAAATTAAAACATTTTAGACCAACCTGAAATATTCATGAAACTTTTTGGACCACCGGTGCAATTAACCCGGGAAAATAATTACGACGCCACAGGCAACTTATGTACGTAGGTAGACCTTGGGCAACATTTATGTCGGTAGCCAAGAAATTATATATTCGATATTCAGTGGGATTACTCGCGTCTCTTTATTAATTATTTATATTTATATTTTATAATATTAACTCTATGAACCTTCTTTATAATCGAAAAAATTGATAGAAAATAAGATAAGTTCTATAACATGCGCATCTCGTCCGTGATAGTCCTAATCAAAGAGCTGCTACACGGGGTTGATTTATTAGAACGTAGTATGAAGCATTTACAGTCTTCGTGAATCAGAAGATTGAACTCTATAAAACTTGATGGAGGTAGAGGACAGTTGATCGTGATGATATGAGAGATAGGGATTGCGAAGGGACAATTTATTTGGATTTGCAATAAAATTTTAAAGGATTCTATGAAAAAGAAAAGGCGAAAGTAATTGTTAAAAAAAAGGGTTAATTGCACCAGTTGTCTAAAAAGTTTCATGAATGTTTCAGAGTGATCCAAAATGTTTTTTTGGTAACTTGTTGGCACAAAAAGTTTCAAAATCGTTTTAATCTAGTGCATTTCGTCAATTACCCCTAACGCCGTTAACATTTTGTTAATGTGGCGCGTCCTATGTGTCACTTTCATTACGTGGAACCAATCATAGTGCGCTACGTCATTTAAGAGAATATAAAATCTGAAAAAGTGCTATAAAATTACATAAAATAATAAAAAAAGAGTAAAAATTTAGAAAAATAATAATAAAATAATTAAAAAATTTAAATTTTCAAAACTTTTAAAAAATTAAACTTTTAATTTTAATTTTAAAATAATTTTTATTATTTTAAAATTTTAAAAAATTTTAAATTTTTTTAAAAATTTATTATTATTATTTTTCTATATTTTTAGTATTTTTATTTATTTTTCTTATTATTTTCTGTATTTTTATTGGACTTTTTTAGATTTTATGTCCTCTTAAATGACGTAGCGCACTATGATTGGTTCAACATAACAAAAGTGACATATAGGACGAGTCACGTCAGCAAAATGTTAACGGCATTAGGGGCAATTGACGGAATGTATTACATTGAAACGGTTTTGAAATTTTTTGTAGTAATAAGTGACCAAAAAAATATTTTGGATAAACCTGAAACATTCATGAAACTTTTTGAACCACTGGTACAATTAACAAAAAAGAGAGAGTAATTGTACTATATATTTTCCCATGCATAAATAAACAAATTACTTGTTCTCCGTTTGGTTTTACAATCATGATTTTAAAATTTTAACTCTAACTTTAACTCTATTTACTATACAACAAAAGTCAACAACACAATTATTACTTTTCCTTTTTTCTTCATTTTTTTTAATTATTCAATTCAATTTTTAATATTAAATTTTATCAATTATCTATTACTTTTTCCACAATATAATAATTACTTTTTCACACTTCAAACCCTATAATCAAAAGCAAGGGGAGGAAGAAAAGAGAAGGATGACCTCTCTCTCCTTCTTCGGTCGATGCCGTCTCGAGTCCAGGTACTCTCTTTCCTATCTCAGTGTTTTACTCCCACATCTGACGAGCCCATTCCCTAAAGTAAGTTTATCTGTGATTCTCTCTTTTCTCTCTTCCCGTTTTTGTTTGGTTCTTGTCACGATCAGAAATTTCAACAGAATTTCCCCCAAATTTCCTCGATATCCATTATTACATAAAATATTCACATAAAACCTGCTGATGATAGAATTGGCCAGTCACACTTGAGATAATGATAATGTAATAAATCCATCCAAAGTATAATGCCACAATTGATAATTCAGAATAATTAAATTCATGTCGCGGTCAAATAATACAAATGATTAGAATAATGAACCCATGTTGAAGTCGGGTGATGAGAATAATAACTCAGGTCCTGAATTACTCTTTCCATCATATATAGTACAGCGATACTACAGCGAAGAATAGTACATCAAGATGAACAGTAGATCGTACCATTAGCCATTAAGGAATACTCTTGTCAACCCCCATTAGGTATAAACCGCTCGTAACCCCATAAAATAAACCGGGATATATGCTCAAAGAGTTTTACAGGAACTTCGGGGAAGAAACCCGTGAAACCTGATCTGCAGAATCAGAAATACCTTTCGACGACTCATCCTCTGTAATTCAATACTTGAGTAGTGTTCCAAGCATACGAAATACCATGGTCGAATTATGTAGAAACTTAAACATTTGGGGAACCTGAGGTGCTTTTCTCTTAACAATTCCTTTACTATCCAATGTTTATGCAAATTATCCAAAATCTCTAGGGGATCAAACATCAACTTAAGTCTATAGGACCTCCTAACCTTTGCCCCGATACTAAATTTTTGTCAGAACGCCATGCAACCACCTCAAAACTCTGATTCCAGGGGCTGAGAACGATCCTCCGCCGCAACCGGCGGCCCCGTGAGGCCGACGAAGCCACTACGCACGCTCTGGTCGCATAGCCGTGCTTCATCCACCAGACTTTGGTTTTTGTCTCCTTAGAACTCAAGGACATAAAGGTATGGCCTTACTTGAACATGATCTATTCTATAGGTTTGTGCCTCTGTGTCCTTGAGTTCTAAGGATACAGGAACCAAAGTCCGGTGGATGAAGCATGGCCGTGCGACCAAAGCGTGAGTAGAGGCTTCGTCAGCCTCCCGGGGTCTCCGGTTGCAGCGAAGGATCGTTCTTAGCTCCCATAATTGGGGTTCTGGGGTGGTTGCACGACGTTCTGACAAAAAATTTGTAACGTCCCAAATTTCTAGTAGGTTAAAATATTTTATAATCCTTATAGAAAATTACGGTAAAATTTTTTTAGAGGTAGTATCCTGAACCTTACGATATAGTACACATCCATTTTCTATTTTGGCGTTTGAGTGAGTTTTTTTCCTTGATTATTGCATAATATTTTTAATTTGATTAAGATAAGTTTTAGCTTTGCTTTCCATGTGTCAAGTCTTTGATAAGCTTCCTCACTTTTGCTTTTATTCCACCGCCTTACGACCCTTACCCATCGCTTTAAATTGCAATTCTCTACCTAGGTCATTTTTCATTCCCTTTGCTAAATTTCAACATACTGAGAGACCAACATACAGATTGAATGGCCGAGAGAGAGAACAGATAAAAATTATGGAAGAATAGGAAATGATTGGTTTTTGAGGTTTTGATGTTTGGGGGACTTCACAGTGAGTAACATATTCTTAAATTAGTACTTTTATTATCGTTATATTGGTATTTTTAAAACTGCATTGTAATGGCCATGTCAGTGTCACGGATCATGCATGTATTTTTATAAAATCGATTATGATATTTGGAAATGAGAAGTGAAGTATTGAGTTATGTAAATGAAATTGATGGGAGTCGGTGAGTCCTATAACACCCTAAGCCAATCATAAGTCGAGCAGTAGGAAAGGATTACCTGGAGAAGAGAGGTTGCCAGTGTGGAGCCGCTACTACTGTCGGGAGTTGGGAAGAGGCACATGGATGATCTGAGTTCTGAAAGTCTCGACGATATTTTTATGATATTATTAAACTCGTGCTATGATCCAGCTAGTTTAGATTATGGTTATTCACTGGGCGTCAAGCTCACCCCCCAAAATATATTCTCAGTGTTTTACACGTCGAAAATGCAGTGGATTCGTGAAATTTTATTGGGATTTTTACTCGTATGAATGAATTTGTAATTTTTTTTGACTATCCTTTATATGTAAGAAAATTCATGTGTAATTATCGACTTTTACCGTATAATTTTTTTTGGATTTTACAGTTCCGTCTCTCTCTGTTTCGTCTCTGTCTCTCTCCCCTGCAGCGCCGTTGAGTTCGGCTTTGCTAAGTTGGGTTATTCCTCTGAGCAGCAAGATAGCGGCAACACCAATGTCATGGCTGGCAAAGTCCTCAGCTCCAACTTCATAACTCCGATCAGACTCATCCGTAGTCTGCAGCTCTTACGCAGATTCGATCTTCACGATCAGTGGCTCGCCCCACTGGGAAAGTGAGGGCTAGGTGAATTACTCCTATCCCGAGCTTGGTTGTTTGTGCTTAGCTTAGTCAATTCGTCTTCATATGCTCGATATTTGGGTTTATGAGGTGGGCATAGTTGTAGACTAATTCTTGTTAATTTCATTTTGATGACTAGAATTTGAGTTTGAGCAACTAGTTGAGTCGTGGTATGGTTCTTCAAATAATTGAGGTGTTCGAACAATTGAGGTGGTTCTACCTTCGCATCCCCTTGCTTTTCATTTTGTTTCGATCTTACTAAAGTCAATTTAGAACACTTTTAAAGTTTTATCTGAAACGGAGGGTGGTCTTTGAGGTTCCTTTTAACCTTCTATAGGAATAATGAATGTCTTTTCGGTGATTAGATCCTCATAAACCATTCTCCTTGCGCCTTGTATAGCTTGTGATGAGATTTACAAATAATGTGGTGATCTTTTGGTTGATTTCAAGTGGATGGTCGAATGAAGCGAGTTTTGATCTTGTGTTTGCTGCTTTGTTGGTTCATGTTAATGAAGGTTGCCATTTCAACTTTGAATGAAATGCACTATCTTTTCCTATATTTAATGAGGATTAGGGTGGGAATTATAAGAAAATTCGAGTGAATATTTTTTTATTGAGCTGGGTAGCTAAGAGTTAGCTCAAGGACCTCTTTATTCTTGATCGATCTAATGCAAAAATCCTAGCGTTACTATTTATTCTCGATCAACTCATGTAAAAATCCTAGCATTTTTATACTTGAGAGGCGAGAGTCACGAGACATAACATAGATGCAATCAACTGTTAATGAGTCATACGTGCAATTATAGAGAGTCGAGACTGATATATGAAATTACGTCTAACAAGTTTATTTACTCAAATTTCAAATCCTTTAGTTTCGCCCTATTTCATTTAGCTCCTTCATCTTCATGCTTACTATAACTAGTTTTATTGGTTTTCTACTAGCGGCTTTAACTATAATCTCAGCTCTATTTATTGGTCTGACCAAGATACAACTTATTTGAAATTAATTGAATGGATACAACTCACAACGGTCTTCTACTTATGTACCCATAAGTTAAATTTAAATCAATTCAACTTGAATAATGAATTACGAGTAATGGAGATTTCTTAACAGCTAACATCGAAATAAAACCCATGGACTCAGGAACAAGCCAAAAGAAATTACAGGACATGAAGTACATAAATCCCCAATTATTAGATTGAAAGATTAGGTACATAGACTATGTAAATTGTGTCCGCAAACAGTTGGATACATGGTATACTCTCACAGATAAATAATATAGACAATGGGTTGCGAATCTTGATAACAATCGACTTCCATTCTCCTATGCAGCTGACTATCCTTGAGGCCAGTCAATGACCAACAACTCACACAGAACTCACAGCACAAGCTTCCAGGACAGTCAATCATCATAACCACAGTCGACTATCCTCGAAGTCAGCTAGTTCATATAATTAATGTCAGATTCCAATCATGAATTTGAATTCCACCTCCTTAAGCTAAATATGAGAGTTAATAGAATTGATCAGAACAACAATTGTGGCTAATTATACAACGAGCTACGAAATGCATAGAGAATTCACATGATTGAAGGATTGGCTGTTCAGAAACAAGATGAAATATGACTTGAAGACAGTAGGACCTGCGGGAGAGAATTAGGTGGTGAAGGTGGTAAATGGAGCCCATGGCATAGACGGCGATGTCGGAGAAGGCGCCGAAGTTGAAGCCGTCCATCTAGTTGTGGTCGCAGAGGGAGGTGAGGTTGTAGTCAAGGGTGCGAAGCTCGCCGCTGCTCCGATCATTGTCAGACGTACTGCATGAGGAAGTCGGGCTTCTTAACTTTTGCTTGAGAGGGAACTTCTCATTGCCGAAACTGAATGGCTTCACGGGACGGGACGTCGGTATTAAATTTCTATTGGGCTTATACGGGTTCGAGACCATTTCTACTTAAAAGTTCAAATGATAAATGGTGGCACCAAAATTCCATATAAAACCATGGATATTCATTCATTTTTTCAATGTGGGATTAACATCCTCAATACTCACCCTTACGTGCAACGTGTGGTCTATTTCTACCTACACGTTGTCACGTGCTCTTAAACACCCGCCCTCAACAATTGACATCGAGCTGGGCTCATCTTCCGTGCTCAGGCGAGGGGGAACACTGACAGGAGGCGCACTCTTGGCTGCACTCAGACATATTGGGCCGGACGTGGTGCGGATGCATACACGTACGTGGGCGCGTATATGCTTAATCTGGCTCTGATACCGTATTAAATTTCTATTGGGCTTATACGGGCTCGGACCCATTTTTACTTAAAAGTTCAAGCTGATAAGTGATGACACCCGAGTATCATATAAACCCATGAATATTTATTCATTTTTTTCGATATGAAATTAACATCCTCAACGGTCAGTGGAGAAGAGGCGCAAAAAGAAGAGGAAGGACGTGATAATGAAGGTGTGGATAATGTCGAGGATTTTGTAGCGCTCGACGGGGTTGATGAAGGGCTTGTCGGCCAAGAGGAAGATGTAGATGGTGAGGTTGCAAATGAGAAGGGGGGCCATGGAGGTGGGGGAGGCTTCCATGGTGAGATCGATTAGCAGAATTAGGACTGGGAGGCTTCACGAGGGAGAACAAAGGGAGAAGTGGAAGGTTGTGGGTCCCCCCGAACTCCATAGATTAATAAAAAAAAATTAATGAAATGGACCAGAATTAATAGATCTTATGACTCGGCCCATGCATGGAAATGTCAGTCATGGAGCATAAGAATTTTCGATCTACGTAATGGTATCTAGATGAAGAAACTAGGTCCCACATTTTTTTTCCTCAAAACAAAGTTGTCGGACTAATTAACAGTATATATGTATAGATGTAAATGGTAGTCTCTCGGGAGTTTATTTTTCTTAATGAACAAAATTGTGAAATACATTAATTTCCGTTTGGTTTTCGAGTTGGATAACAATTTATTTGGGTTTTAAATAAAAAATTTTACTAAATCCAACTCAACTTTATTTTTTCTCGTATTCAACACTATAATTATTTCTGTTTTGTTTTTTTTCTCCATATAATAATAATTTTTCGCATAATTTTTTCCTAATCATTTTTATAAGTAATTTTTTGATAATAAATTCTCGATATACTTTTACATCTATATATACCTACCTATATATATTCTCACTCATCCATATATTTGTCAACACTTGCAATATTACATAAAATCAAGTTAAATTGAATCAACCAACTCAAAAACCAAATACAAACTAAGTGATCTAACTCAACTTGATTTTATGGAATGATTGTAAGTATTGATAAATATATTGATGTATGAGAATATATATATATGTATAGATGTTGAAGTAACTGTGAAATTTATTATTAAAAAATGATTTTAAAAATGAAAAATGTATGAATAAAAAATATTATTAAATGAAAATTTTAAAATGATTATGAAAAAGTATAAGTGAGAAAATATTATTAAATAAAAAAAGACAAAAATGATTATTATTGTATTGTTGAATTTATGGAAGAATAGAGTCGAATTGAGTAGAGTTGGATTATTATAAAAAAAATAAAGCATAATTTCTCAATTTTGTGCAATTGATTATTAAAAATAATACCGTCTTCTAATAAGTGCACTTATCGAGATTTAAATTTGTATTCTCCTCCTTACGAGAATTGAAAGTACTTATCGGCCACTCAATTGAAGAAAAAATATCTATATATAATAAATTCAAATTACTCCCATCAGATTCGTTTATATATGCGTTTTTCATAAGCCTTTAGCTCATAATAAAATGACCATTCATAATCCTGCATTAAAATTTATATACAAATCTCAAGTTAAATTATACTTTTCATTTTTATTTAATCTCTTCTTTCTCATTTGTTTCAATGAACTTAAATTTTATCATTTTTATTCCATTTTTTTCTAAGACTAGTCGTAATTAATTAATAAGGACGAGCGATGTAATGCCCCGGAATTAACTGGCAAGGTGCTCAGTCCACGATGTGAGGTCCCCGAATTGACTAGGAAGGTGCTCAGAATTTCCTTTCTCTGAATCTTTCCACCCAGTCATGATTTCACACACACTTCCAACGGTATACTTTATTTTCCTCTGAACACAACGGACAATCAATGTAACACCCTTCCAACGATATATAATAACTTAATTTATGAATATTCAGAAAAGCCAAGGAGGAGAGAGTGATGCAAAAGGTTTTAATTAGTAATGCATGCATGCATGATCAATCATAGTATATATGTACATACGAATTTCAAAAAATGTGCCTAGCTGCGTACACTTTAATTTGAGTTTCTTTATAGCCGGGTAAATGTAAATATATCTGTCGAGTCAAACACGCGCACATACATATATGTATATATGTACATGGCATGTGCGTATCTGTCGATTGGTCCATATATGCATGCATTTACATATAGTCAATCAATCAATCGCGAGAAAAAGATAATTGCCGACATAGACAGCCCATTAATCATATATCACTTTCAGCTTTCGGCTGATTTTTTTTTCCCGAATTTTCACTTAATTTTTGTATGCACGTATATCGTACTATAAGGTTAGGTTTAATCGCCGAATTTAAGATGAAATTTAGAATTACTTTGTATCTTGTCTGATTGTAATTATAGTTTTTATGTTATATATTAATATTTATTTATGAAAGACATGAATGTAGTTCTTTTATATTTTTCAATAAAATCGCGAGTGTTCTCAGCTTATTGACTAGAACTGACCTATTTTGGATGTTGGTTTATAGACTTATAAATAGTTGCTACTAGTAAATATATTTAGTTAATGTCTTGTAAATAATTAGTCCTGGAAAATTAAAGGGGGGCATGGATTTAGTTTATGTTTTAATAAATATATACCTTGCATACTAATGCAGGGAAATTATAGGGTAGCTCATAAAATTATCGCGAAACTTATATGGCAGATTTTAATCACATGATGAAACGAATTGAGAGATCACTCATCGCAAGAATCCACTAAGATCGGTCCATTTTAATTATCTGTGATAGAAACATAGATACTGAATTAGGACTATTAATTGGTATACTTAATTTGATAATTTCCGTGCTACTTCTCACCAAAAAAAAAAAAGGAAGAAAAATTAATAAATTACTTGTCAAATCTTTGACTAAACTGACTTATATCATTTGAAACCTATCTAAAAAGATTTATATTATT
Source organism: Punica granatum (assembly GCF_007655135.1). Classification (NCBI taxonomy): domain Eukaryota; kingdom Viridiplantae; phylum Streptophyta; class Magnoliopsida; order Myrtales; family Lythraceae; genus Punica; species Punica granatum. The sequence continues at coordinate 44,351,438 of NC_045128.1, read as the reverse complement.
TGAACATTACTGCTTCCACACTGGCCTTGCGTTCTTCCCTTCCAACTAGCCAATTCGGTCGGTCTATATAAGAGAGTCATGATGCAATGCACACTTAACACACAACACAAGAGCACTGCCCTGACCCCTTAATTAATTGAACTTGCATCTTGCTTTGAGAGAAAAACATAACAGAAATGGCTGCTCGGCTGTTGATGGTGCTAGGGCTCCTAGTCACGATGATGAGTGGCTCGGCGCTGATGGCAAGTGGTCAGACGAATCCAAGCCAGTGCAAGGACGAGCGGAAGCAAATAGAGAATGCGTGTAGGCCGGTGATATTTGGGCGGAACCCCTCCCAGCAGTGCTGCCTGAGGGTCAGGGTCACCCACGTCGAGTGTGTTTGCCCATATGTTACCCCTAAGCTCGCTGCTCTCATCGGTGTCGATCGTGCCATTAGGCAGATCGAGGCCTGTGGTCGCACCGTTCCTCACAACTTCAAGTGTGGCAGTAAGTTGAAGTTCCTTTTGTTTTTCATAAATCTCTCGCGCTCTATTATCATATATATTCGTCAATATTTGATTTTATCAGTTCTGTTGATGATGATTGATGATCTCATCATGAGGCCTGCCGGCCTGGAGCAACTTTGAGAGCGAACTTTCTGATGAAAATTATGTAGTGTATTGCATTGAAATATATATAATTTCTTCATCATGGATACGTCTCATATATATATATATATATATATGTACATATTTACACATATGATCAATTAATTTGTCTTAAAAAGTTTACTGACGTCGTGCAGGTGTTACCACTCCATGAACGTTTGCGGATGCGTTGTCTCCATCTCCACTGTCGCGGGCGGCTGGACCAATAGCACTCTACAATTACAGAACGTACAAATCTACATGTATGCAGTATAGGCATGCATGACGAATAATTTGGAGAATCTCTTCTCTATGTTATTAGAATTTACACTCTCCCATATGTAATAGCTTTTAGAATTTTCTCTACTCTATCTCTTTTCTGTTTTTGGGTCGGTGAAAGAATTTCTTGTACTCTTTACATTGTATGGAGAGGAAGAAAAAGTATCGAAGTACAATACCGCAAATATTATGCAATAATATAGCGAAAGTTTTGATATCCTATATATGCATACAGTGGATCTCTCAATAGAAATGATAGTTCACGGATTAGTTTGATCTTACCTAACTTTACAAAAATCACTTATATTGTGCATATCATAGCACTTCAATCATTCTAGATACTACACTAGGCGGTATGCCAGCGGCTCCACTTTTTATTTTTATTTTTTTTTGGGTTAGTAAGGAGACCCATGAGCCTAGTACAATAAAATAAAAATACTAAATAACTGATAAAAAGGTACTGATAGTCCGACAAAGTTTGAACTTGAAACCTCTTTTATTTTCTCACATTTTCTTTATCAACCTTTGTTTTGCTCTTCTCAACAATAACTCTTGCAATTAATTGGTAACTTTTTTTTATTAACGTGGATTGGTTCAAATGGCTTCGATATCTATTTTTTGTAGCAAAGTCTCGGATTCGAGTCTTGCAAATGGAGAAAATCCACATATGAGAGAGTTTTACTCCCTTGGTAGACTCCTTAGGCATGATTCCCGTGCTTCGCTGCGGATCCAAGAATTGCATCAAATAATTTGAAATTTTGCAAATAACATTAAGTTAAGGAGAATATGATGTATTCTAAAAAAATGAAAAATGTTCCCAATTTATAAATTTGTGAAAAATAAATTAATAATTATAACTAACTTTCGGATTGGGTCTTCTTACATAGGTAAATGGAGAAAAAGATTTACTTATAACACAAAAACATAAATATATAGAATAATCTTTAAAACGATACAATATAGAAAAAATGTTAGTCTATGAATGAAAATAAAGAATACGTATCGAAAGAAATATATAATTATTTGTAAAGAAAAATAAAGTGTAGGATTTATGTATAATTTTTAGAAAAAAGATAATAGATAGAAAGAATAATAGAACGTGTTACGTCAAATCCTGTAGTATTCGAGAAAAGCTAGAAATGCTTGTACACAATAGGGACGAAAAAAATGACTCTATATTTACTTGGGGACATGAGAAATTTGCTTTTATAGGTGACATTATATGTATATATAAAGTAATCATTAAAAAAAGTGGGAAAAACTTATACACATAGGGACAAATATAGATACAAATTGGAGAAAAAACTAATTTTTTTTTCAAAATAATCGGTCTCGTCATAACGATCGGGTCCTTTTGACCGATCGTTAATTGATATATCAATTTCTTGTTGAATCTTGTGAATTATGTGAAAGTATAATACTGCAAATTTGGGGGCCAAAGAGCTTTAGAAAAAAAAATAGATACTCGAGAATAAGGAAAGGTTCTCCACTCAAAACCTAAAATTTGGAAAAAAAAATCTTATCATAACGATTGGGTCCTTTCACCCGATCATTTAATTGTGACATATAAATTACTTATTGAATCTTGTGAATTACGTGAAAGTAGGATACTCCAAATCCGGGCGGTCAAAGAGCATTAAAAATGCGGGAATTAGAAACAAAGAGTTAGATACTCAGGAGTGAGAAAAGGTTCCATACTCACAACTTAAAATTTACGAAAAAAAATTGTATATATAGTTTTTACACCTAGCATTTTAGATATAAAATTTCTTCGAATTTTTTTTATTAAAGTTCAAGAGAAAATATTTCAAAAGAAAAAGTACGATCACAACGACCATATTATTTGCCTCAATGGATTAACAGAATTGCCTGTTACCTTGGTCTGATCGAATTTAAAAGGGCATTGGATATTGGAGAAAAGAGAAAACTAAAGAAATTGTAAAAAAAAAAAAAAGGAATTGGGCGAGCGGAAAAATTGGCCCCACTCGCCCTCGGCATGCGACGGACCTGCTTTCATTTCTTTATGTAATGTAATGTAATGTAAGGACAACAATTTATGGGGTAATGCACCCTTGTTGGACTTAGTCCATAGGCCTTGACCTTGACTTGTTATGTGTCTACCTTGCGTAAGGGGAAAACATATATATATGTATGAATGTATGAATTTAAAGTTGACTTTGAGTTGTATAAGGAAACTTCGAGCATCCTAATTAATTACATCTAATCTATGTTCATCCACAAGAAAAAAGAGAGAGTGTTGCACAGCAACTACACTCTCGCCTAGTAATCAAAATCTTTCAAATTCAATATTTAGTGAAAATACTCGCGTCTTGTAGACCTTTATTGTAACTTAAAAAAAAAAGAAGCAAAATTACGACTGCGAACTCCCAGCCCCACCCAGATACATGGCTTTGGGTCTCGATCGTTAATTGTCCCTTCCCTTTGAAAAAGTCTGCATCGGCAGTCGGCTCCTGACTTAGAACAATAATCTCCAGATTGACGTGTTTGTTGGATGAATTTTTGCCGATTGCTGATCAATGGAAGAGTACTGCTGAAGTAGGACCGTTCAGTAGACGGACTTGACTTTTGGTCGGCCGGCTGAGTGATGGTATACATGGTGTTGCTGTTTTCAGCAAGTGTGTATATATATATATATATGTGCATATAAAATACTAATTTCCCCCGTCCAATGTTACAAATCATAAGGTTACAAATTACGTTTCGACGAGAAAGAAAAAAAAGAAAAAAATTAGGGGCAGTTTGGATTCAGAGTTAAAAGTTATTTTAATTTTGATTTTGATTTTGATTGTGGAAAATAACAAATGAGATGTGATTATAAATTTGACTTGGAAAACGTGTGTTTTTATTATGTAATGTGTTGAGTTAAAGTTAAAGTTAAAGTTAAAATCATTGAACTCGGAATCCAAATGGGTCAATAGTTCAAGCTCATCCACTTATACCTTACGATTATGATTTCCTCAGATATCTTTAGTTGCAACTGTTGTTGGTCATATCCTTACACCTCAAGAAAACGCATGCATCATCTCTTAAAAACAATTTCGTTTAATATTGAATCAATGGGACTATATTTTTTATTTATTTTATTTTTCATTTTAGTTTACTAAATTCATAAACCTCATTTATAACCGAAAAATATTTATTATAAATAAATAAAATTAACAAGCTATCAGATTATAAGGAAGTTATGATGAGTATATTAGTGATTTCAAGTATTTTGTTTTACTCCTAACTATTCACTCTATAATTCTCTTACTCATTAGTCATGACCTTATCAAACTTCCTAGCAATGTGCCTTGAAACTTTTATTCGTCCATGTGAAAAGCTTCCTGACCATTGATGGTCCTGCAGATCAGTCGAACTCAACAATCAAACATATCTTTAATTTTCAATATTCCCATGAGAGAGCTATTTTATTTTTATCTATTTCTGAATTATTATTGTTATTTAGTAATTTTATTCTTTTCAATCTTTAGCAATATATTCACCTATATAGTCAAATATATGAAAAAAAATATTTTTTTCTTAGAAATATTAGCATTTCCATTATATTGTTAATTATTTATTTATACGTAATACCGTGCACAGTGCAATTAAAATTTAAAAATTACATTTAAATTTAACACTGTGCATACAACGGGTTATACTTTGATAGCATCCAAACTAGCCTTCTAACCCTATTTTTACTTCATTATATAATTAGACGTGATGACTTCAAATGAAATTAGCTATTTAAACGAAATGATCCTCCTTGATTGATCAACTTTTTCATTTTTCTTAGCATATGACATGCACACCAAAAAGAGGTGATAGAGCTATTTTTCTAGAAAAAGGGAAAGAAAGAAAAGGAAACCGTTCTAAATTACTGATATCTTTGACTTGATTCATCATTAAATATATTTCATGAATATATATATTAAAACCTTAAAATATTTTCTAGCACCCATAAGGAGAAGAATACAATTTTGAATCCTAGAAAGGGCACCTTATTTTTAATACTCGATCTTCCGGAATTGCGAGAATAATGTCTATCATAATTTTAGATGATTTTAAAAACCTTTAATAGACTTTTTGTTGATGAAGGTGACAAATCCGAAGCCACGGGACCTCTCGGTCATATGATCATCGATGACCTCCGGTATAAATCGGAGGGAAGAGCTTAGATTCGACGAACGAAGACTATAAAAAAGAAAGAAATGAAACTAAAGGTATTAATTAGATTAGATCTCCATTACTAATGAAAAGATGAAGATGGAACATACTGTCTCTTCGAATTGAGGATCTCGACGTATGCACTAAAGGCTCGCCTAGGGGACTGGTCGTCAGTGGCCCAAGCAAGGCAATTGACAAAGCACCAGTATTCAACATCAGTGAGGCCCTGGCAATAACAACCAATAAGGAGAGAGATGCTCGGAAGGAGAAGAAAAGAGCTGAATGATTTTTGTGTGAGGGAAGAAGAGGGTAACTTTACAGAGGGCGTAGAGGAAGAGACACTTAACCAAAGCCAAATAAATAGTCAAAATTCTGACGTGGCAAACTCTCATATATCAAATGGAGGACTCTCATTATACGAATTTGAGGAGCCAACTTTAATATATTATAGATAGATGGGAGAAGAAAAGCAATCCATATTTCCTTCTTCTAGATATGTCCACCTTAAAAATATTATGATTAATTAATAGCCATTAAATTAGGAACAAAATTAAAGAATAATTTTGTAAATTGATAAGTTATTAACTATTGACTCGCTTACTTCTCTCTTATATCTCCTCATTCATTCTCCCCTTTCTTTCTCTTCCCCTCTTCCCACACTCCCTCTCATCAGCATTTTTCTATTAACTTATTATATGATTTTTAAAATTTTTAAATTTTTTTCATATTTATAAGATAATTAATATATGATAAAGAATCATAAAAAAATAATTACACCTTTACGCAGATTTTAATAGAGCAATTAAAGTTATAATGGACCGCGCGGGGGTACGAATCTTGTATATATAACTTGAAATTAAATATTGAGGAAATAATCTATAAATTCAATCAATTTCCTTAAATTCTCCAATCAACAAACGTTTTAAATTTTGGTATGAAAAATCAAAGCATTCCCTTCCGTTTCCCCCATCTAACAACCCATTCACTTTGGCCTTAATGGCGCTGACGTGATCGTTAAATCCGCCTATATGGCGGACGGAAGTCCATGTGGAAAAAGGGGATATTCTTTTAACTTGAAAAATCAAATAGTTTGAATTTTTTTTTCAATTTACCAAAATATAAAAAATTCTCTATCCTCTCTTTCTCTTTCTCTCTCTTCTCTCTCACACCACTCTCTCATCTTTTTCCTCTCTCTCATCTCTCTCTCTTCTCTATTTCTTTGTCCTTTCTCTCCGTTCTATCTCATCTCTCTCCTTTCTCTGTCTCATCTCCATCTCTCATCACTATCTGTCCTCTCTCACCTCTCTTGACTCTTTCTCTCATCTCGTTCCTATTTCTCGGTACTCTGTCATCTCTCATCTCTCTCTCCTTTCTCTCGACTCTTTCTTCTCTCTCTCTCCTTTCTCTCACTCTCTCTCCTCTCTTTCTCTTTATCCCCCCTCTCTCAACTCTCTCATATCTCTCTCCTCTCTCTCAACTCTCTCATCTCTCTCCTCCGTCCTTTTTCTCAAAGACAAAAGAGACGGGAGAGACAAAGTCGAGAGAGATGAGAGAGAGGGGAGAGTCAAGAAAATCGAGAGAGAGCGGGAGAGACGAGAGAGAGAGAGAGAGGAGAGACAGTTGAGAGAGATGAGAAAGATATGAGAGAAAGGAGGAAAAGAGATGAGAGAGAGTCGGGAAAGAGATGAGAGAGAGAGGAGAGAGAGTCGAGAGAAGATAGAGAAAGATATGAGAGAGAGTGAGATAGAGTCGAGAGAGAGAGGGGAGAGAGGAGAGAGAAATGGAGAGGAGAAAGAGAGGGAGGGGAGAGAATTGTGGGATAACCGTGCAGTTGACTACAAAAAGGCAGCATAATTTTTTGGAGCGAGATCTAGCAGAATTACAACAGATTTGGTTAGTTTTTTTATTTTCTTACTCAATTGATTCCTTTCTCGTATGGGATTTATTTTCCATGATTCTTTTCTTCTTATGTAAAATTACATGAGGGGTGAAAGTTAAGGAGAGATTATCTAAAGAGAACAATGGAATTAGGGTTCAGGAAAAATACACTGTACTCCATGGCTTTATCGACTATAGTAAAAGATGAACCGGCAAAGCCTCATTTGCCCAAGGACGTATGGTTGACACAATGGCAGTCCGAACCATGTACACGAATGTGCAAACTTCTCTTCCCTTATCTCCTTTTAATTATTTCATCGAGATTATCGTGAGTTAGGTTCCTTTCGTTCCTTGCAAATCGATTCCAACCAACGATCAATCCTAACAAGTATTATGGCTTTGTCTTACTTCTTAAGTTTTATGACTATTATAGTGTTTAATACATTTTGGTGTACTAAAGAATGCAAGATATGTGAATTTTTTTTAAAAGGTTTTGATGTTTTGGTAGATTAGGGAAAATCGGCAAACTATTTGATTTTTTAGGTTAAAGACAATTGCACTATTTTTCACGTGTGCTCCATCTGCCACATATGCATAATTAACGGCCACGTCAACTCTGTTAGAGTCGAAATTAACAGGTTGGAACGGGGGAAATGGAGGGAAAAGTTTTGATGTTTCATAAAAAATTTTAAAACTTGGTACATTGAGGAATTTAGTGAAACTATGCGAATTTTTAGACTATTTCCCCGTAAATATTTATAAGTTATTTTTTTCTTCTTGTAACAAGAGGATGATTTATAAGATATATCTATATTTACTATTATAAAGGCCAAAAAAAAAATTTGTCTTTCACTTTCCAAAAATACTCTTAGTAAAATAAATTCAATTAATAATAACAACTAAATTAAGATTGTAAGTATAATTTTTTTGATTACAAATGATATTTATTGGCCTAGTACAATGAAATAGAAATCCTAATATCTAATAAAGGGGCACGGGCAATTCCATTGAGTATCGAACCTACAATTTTTTAATTATCAAACGAGAGCTGCATTATTGCACTACGTCGTCTTTTAGATTATAGGTGTAATTTTAGTCAAATAATTACCAAACTTTCCCTATTTTCTATCACCCATTCAGCCGTGTATCCTCCTCTCCCCACCTTTCTCCTCTTTTTATACGTCGATCTTCTTCTTTTTTTTCCTGAACTTTTCTTGTTAAACCAAATTTCAAATTCTTCTGGATAAGTGTTATTGCTTCCCTTCATTCCAAAAAATTATGTTACAATGTGCAGCACTTAATCCAATATTTCAAATTCACTTATTTAGAAAATTAAATTTATGAAACTATCCACTAACTTGGAAAGTAAATGTAAAATTTTAACTACATACATCTCATATCAGTTTAATTTTTTAATTTTGGCTAGAAAGTTTAATTCTGTGATTTTTTTCCCCGGTTACTAAGGAAGTTTAATGCCTAGTACAGCGAAAGCGAAATACTAAATAACAATAAAGGGGCACAAGTAATCCTACTAGGTATCGAACTTGCGACTTCTAAATTAACAAGCAAAGATGTGCGTCGCCACATTATATCGTCTTTTTAAATTACTTAGATTGAATCATTCTAGTGGTCATGCATATTATACTTTTAGTCTTTTTATATTTGTCACTGCACGTATTGTGAGTACGTCATCTTTAGTATAGAGTAATAGAGAAGTTGCTGGTAATTAAGACGTATAGATGTTGCTACCCTTTGGTCATCGGTACCGACCGATGACCCTTTTCCTTCAGTACTCCACACATATAAATTGACTAGAAAAAGAACCCGCCTTACGTGTGGTAATTTAAGATACAAAATAAATAATACTATTTGTAGAATTACATCGATTCATATATAGTCCAATTCATGATTTAATAATTTTTATTGGATAGGACCTAACTTAATATTCTGTTTTATGAAAATTGACATTGATTCACCTTCACATTAATTGAAAAATTATATTAATTCATTTTCAATCAAAAAAAGGAAAAATGAAAACAAAAATGAAAAAGGGAACGTGGGGTGGGAGAGGGAAAATACAGTTGAGAAGGGCGAGGATGTGTAAGGGGGAAGGAAAGAAATATGGTGGAATTTTTTTAATTGAAATTATCATTTTAACCTTCAATTAATGCTCAGATTAACTAGTATTTGTACACTATGGGCTATTTTGGAAAACAAATGTTAAAAAAAAGACTCCCTTCTTCTTTTTTTGAAGCAGTATAGATATAGATGAAGATAGACTACAACTATAGCTTAAAGGCCCAGATTAAAGGCGCGCGCACACGCATATGGAGCCCCATCAGACAGACAGCAATTCGGCTGTTCGTACAGATATCTTGCTGATTACTATGATAATCAGTGCGGCACGGTGCTGATGATAATGGCAACTGCTCAGATCCAACTCCAAGCCAGTGCAAGAATGGGTGGAAGCAGCTCTCAAACGAGTGCAATGCAGGCCTATGACTTTCGAGCAGAATCCGTCCCCGGAATGCTGACTGAGATTCAGGGTCACGCCCTTCGCGACTGCATCTGCCAGCACGTCACCCCTAATCAAGCTGGCCTCCCTCATCGGTGTCGAGCGTATCATCAGGCAGATCGTGGCCTGCGGTCGTACAGTTCCTCACAACTTCAAGTGTGGCAGTAAGTTACCCTTTCGATCAAATTGATTTACATTTTATGCCATACATGAATTAATTACTACATATATATATATATATATATATATAACCAATCAATATATCCAACTCCAAATAAGATGATATAATACGATTATTAACCGTTTATTACTTTTGCAGGTATAACAACTCCAAAAGTGTGCGCACGTGCGTCCGCCTGTTGAGTAATATGATCGAGTCTGGCCACATATACTAATTATATGAATAATTGTGTAAATAATAATTTGGAGCAGTGTTATCAGAACCGGACCGGACATCGAATCGGCCGAGGCATGGGTTCATGGGTTTAACCGGGGGTTCGATGGGTCGAACCGCTTGTTTATTTTTAAAATAAATAAATAAATATTATTTTAAAAAAAATAATATAAAATACAAAAAAATGGTAATATATATTAGATAATAATTAATATGTGTCCAAAAAATATAAGAAAAAATTATTTACATATGATAAAACTCGATTAACAAACAGAACTTATTGCACAATCAAAATAATAAAACCGCTATGAATGGAAATGGTTCGCTAAGGAGTAGCCGATCAAAACTGTTAAAAATCTCAGCTCGATAAGGAAGCAGCGGGCTCCGGCTGAGGCTGGTCTTGGTTTAAAGAGTCCCAGTCGAGTTGTCTCAGCATGTTGAATCGTTCATCTAGTGTAATAAACCCGACTTCAGCAGCAGCTACACCGGATTTTCCTGCTTTATAGAGCAGAAGAATGCTCGGCCCCATGCCGGGATCGTGAAGCTTTCCCGTTAGCAACACCCGCAAAGGCATGAAAAGCGATTTTCCCTGCAGTGGAAGTTAAGAAAACTATTGAACATTAACAGTCCCAATGAAAATCCAGAGAGACTCCTTTGGGAACTGATGAACTTTGCGATTTATCTTTTGTTTGTGTGGTGCACAGAAGCGAAATTTATAGATCCTTCCACACGAGGGAAAGAAAATCCAACTGTCTATTGGCACTGGTCATGTTTAGGTTCACCTTGCGTTTAAGCGATTTGCTAAAACCCTTCACCCACTTCTGCCACCCAGAGTGGCCTTCATCAAGTGCACCGAGTAGCTCACCACTGTCGTATGCAGATAAGAGGCTAGCTGAAACCTCAGAAAGCTTGTCTTCTAACATACTTTTACCTTCAGAGCTGATGACAACAAAGAATTGATATAACAAAGGTAAAATTGGTTAGAACTAACAAGACACTGAAGAGGGTCTAAACATTGTGTTACGAAGTCTTCTCTTACAACAGCCACCACCTCCTATTGGACCATTTGAGCGACTATCAAGAAAAAGGAGGCAGTCAAGAAAGCAAAAGACCATATGCTCCACAATCCATAAAAAATAGAGGGGTGCAGGGCTTGGGACATCTTTTTTTCAGGGGCTGGTATGCCTCAGCATCTTAAGTGAGAGGATTTATCTTAAGCTTCTGGAATTACCTGGTCAGCGTGGCATGCAATGGATGGGACAGTAAAGTTTGTGAGCGCTTTATCTGAATCCGTTATTAGGTCAATCCCATCCTTAAGAAGCTGAACTGCCTCCTGAGTACACAAAATTAAATATCATGTACCGCCCAGTATGTCTTGAATAGACATAGTCAAGGCTATACAGTAAAACTGGTCATGGAGGGCCTGAAGGTCAGTTGCTCGGTTAACTGGGCAGATCTTTGGGACCTGATCTAGGATCAACGAGAACGCGAACCACACCTCGCACACCACAGACATTCCCCACAGCCACACTGCACCTCCGCTCGGAACTGATACACAGATAGCTGGAGCTCATAGAACTGATACACAAATAGCCTCGCAGCACCTAAAGAACTAAACTTTTCATCCAAACAAATGGAATCAACATCTTTCTGATATGCCCATCATTATGCAAGAGCTGGGAAAAAAGAAGAAGCTAATTTTGAAATAATAGCAATGGAATTGGAACTGTCAGAGTGAGAAGGAGGGAGGAATTACTTTCCGATGCAGCTCCGGAAGATCTCCTCCGTCCTCTCGCACTTCCTGATGAATTTCCCGGGCTCGACCTCCTCGGTCTTGCATTGCGACTTCACGACCTTGTGGGTGGAGCACCGGTTGTCCGATTAGGAGTCACCAAGCTGGAAATCGAAGCCTCGAAGGGGTGGGAAGGAGCTCGAAGATGAAGATTGACTGAGTCACCGAGCTGGAAGTCGAAGCCTCGAAGTCAAAGGTGAAGACTGAACTAGGGTTTCCACTTTGCAGATCCAAAATTAGGCTGATTTCCAATTCGGGTCAAGAGATTCGGGTCGGGTTTCCTTTTAAAATCTAGAACCCATCCAACCGGCCGGTTCGAATGGGTTCTATGGGTTTATAGAAAAATCGACTGGTTTTTAAAATCCACGGTTTTTTTTATGCATTTCCAGTTTTTAAGAGAACCGGACCGGTCATAGATCCGGTTTCAGGTCCGACCGGTCGAACCGACCGGTCCGGTCCAGTTCTGATAACACTGATTTGGAGAACATCTATATCTCCACTTGAATTCAGATATCGACTTGTGCAGTCTATATATGCACACACACACATATATATAGATATTTATATTAGAATTCCAAAAAGTATCGTTCTGAAGAATCAATAGAAGTATTATTCTATCATCATCATCATATAATAATGCACGGTTTTTAATTCTTAATTTGTAGTGATTTATAATATGTTACAATTCCTAATCACACACACGCATATATATATATATATGTATGAGTGCAATATGTATAGACATATTTTTGACATATTTTATATATTTGACGCTTGTTTCGTTTAAATAAGATTTCATGTATGACTTCTCGTGAATGCAAAAAATTCACACTGGCAAAGTTTTATTCCTTAGTGAGCCAACCCAACTCGATTGGATTATTTGAGACCTAATTGGGTTTCCGGATATCAAAATTCACACTAAAGAAACTACATGTGCACCCGCACTAGGTGCAAATTTTTTTAATAAATAATATTTTTGATTAATTTATTAATTTAATACATGAATTCTACAATTATTTATTTTAAGTTGAATTCAATTACCATCCATTATATTTATATATATAATCTATACTATTATAAAGGGAGAATGAAAGTAGTTGGTATAACTTTCCTTCTTCCTAAAATACCCTTTGTAAATAATTATAAAAATTACCATTCATCAGATCATGTGAAAGTTATGGACTAATTAGTAATTTCAAATAGATTGTTTAACTAACAACCCCACTTCTCCACAATTTTCTCTCTCGTCCTTTATATTCTCTCTCCTTAGTTACTCTCTCATTTTCCTCTACATCCAAATCAATACATTTGTGTTTGGTTTGAGAGTATAATTATTACTCTACTTAACTCTCATCCACTTTAAGAAAATAAAGACAAAATACGTAGAGAAATTTATTATTAAAAAATTAGTTATAATAATGGTCAAGAAAAAAAATATGCGAGAAAAAATATTAAAAAATTAGAGTAAAAGACAAAAAAATAATGAACAATTTGGAGAATTTAATAGTAAAAATTAGTTATAATAATAATTAAGAAAAAGTATGAGTGAATTTATTTTTAAATTGAAAAATAAAAATAAAAAAGTAATGATTGTGCTATTGAATTGAGGGGAAATAGAGCAAAGTTGGTTTTAGAGTTGAGTTTTGATTTTAATTGATTTATAAAGATTGTGTTGTTTGAAAAAATAATGAATAGTTAAGAAAAAACAATGATTGTGCTATTGAATTGTGAAAAAATAATGAATAATCGAGAGAATTTAGTATTAAAAATTGAATTGAATGATTAAAAATTTTGAAGAAAATGGGAAAAGTAATAATTGTGTTGTTGATTTTTGTTGTGTAGTGAGTAGAGTTAAAGTTATAGTTAAAATTTTAAAAACATAACTTACAAATCAAACAGAGAAAGAGCCTTCACTATTCTCTTATACTTTTCTTTATTAATTTTCATTTATTGATGTATTAATTTTCATTAATTAGATTATTACATTGTAAAATTGTAGAAATGTTTATATCGTAACATCGCGGGTAGCGAGGGTTCGGATCCTTCTGAAATTACCCTTTTATGGCATATGTTTAAATTGATAATAACACCATTTGATGAAGGATAAAATGGTAAAATGACAAAAATAATTACTCACTATGTCTATTTTCCACCCATCTCACATTCCCTGTTTTCTTTCCACTCTCACCACTTTCTCTCTCCTAGTTGAGGTCACTTTTCTTCAAACTATTTTTCATTTGTAATTACCTATTCACTGTTTATTTATTTTAATTATATTGTAAAAAAAAAAAACTTGTTAAAGAAGAAGTCCGTGTCCATGACTTCAGGTTGAGGATGGACTGGACAGGCTTCTTTTAGGAAAAACCAAGCCCAGAACAATTCGAAAGGCAGATGCCGGGTCGGGCCGAGCCGGCCCAAAACACAAAAAGTCCACGTTAAGAGATCACATTGCATTTGTAATTTTTGCATGTGAATGAATTATAAAATCCATGAGCTGGAGCTGCTTGCTACGACGCACCCTCCGCTTGCCCAGACACAAACATCATAATAATATTATTATTGTTGTATTACGTATTTATATTTATATTATATATAATTATATTGAAGAAAAAAATTTAAAAAAAAAAAGGAAAAAAGAAAAAGAAAATAAAAAATATACACACCGAAAAAAAAAAAGAAAAAAGAAGAAGAGGAAAATAAAAGGCTCTGAGCTCTTCTCCTCCTCCTCCTCCTCCTCCTCAGTCCGCCTCTCGGAAACCCTAACCTATCCCTAACCCCTGAGATACAGATGGCGACCGAGCATGAAGACCAAGAATACGATGACTTCGAAGGAGAGGAGGTCCCCGACGCTCCCGAGAACATGGACGGCGACGGAGACAGGGCCCCGGACGATTACTACGAAGAGTATCCTGATTCAACCTCTAATGACAATTCCAACCCCAACTCCAGTTCCAAGGTTCAAATAAACCACTCTACCTCTTTGCTTTTCTATCTATGAGCTGATGGGAAGGGAAGACAGACGAAATAATATATATACACATTATATTTATTTATTGGTCACTTCTCAGGACTTGGAGTACATGAAGAAAAGGATCAAGGAGATCGAAGAAGAAGCTGGTGCTCTCCGCGAGATGCAGGCGAAAGTCGAGAAGGAGATGGAGGCTGCTCCAGGTCTCTCTTCTCCCCGCTCTCCCTTCAATGTTTCTCATCTCATCTCATCTCATCTCAAGACTGTAATAAGAAGCTATCTTCTATTGGTTTGCTTGCTTGCTTGCCTGCCTGCCTGCCTGCCACTTCTATTGGAAGAAGATTGTTATTGCCGCATGAACCGCTAGTTTGCTTTGCACTCACCCCGCTAGCATTAAGTCACCAGCGATTGTTTGTCAGGGCTCCTACCTGTTCCCTCATCAACCAAGACCAAGCTGCAGGGA
Organism: Punica granatum; assembly: GCF_007655135.1. Taxonomy (NCBI): domain Eukaryota; kingdom Viridiplantae; phylum Streptophyta; class Magnoliopsida; order Myrtales; family Lythraceae; genus Punica; species Punica granatum. Next base: position 44,336,353 of record NC_045128.1, on the reverse strand, counting down.
GCTTGGACCGACGTATCATTCAGAAAAATAAAATGTTAATGCTTGTGCTCCAAATCCAAATGGACGAATGAGTACTGCCAATTCAGCCCTAGGATTGTCAGTTAATCATTCAAGTAGTTGCCGGTTGCATGTCGTGCTGTCCAAATACTGTATGAAGTGTCTGTTTTTGCACACGATTCAATTTCTTTGGTTGATCATCAGATAAAATAATAATAATAATGATAATGGATTTAGTTAAAAGAATTGATGATTTGCAATCTTGCAATTTCTACAACTTGCTGCTGCAAATATTACCATGGCTTAGAACTTTCATTTTGATGAAAGTTGGAATTACTGCCGCGCATGCTTCGATAGTAAATATATTCGAAACTGTTCCCATTTATTTCCAATTTGTTAGGGTATACGCTTTATATGGAATCTTCGATGCTTTCGAACGATGATATTGGCATGCACTCTCTTACAATTTACAGATATTTACTTTATATGGAATCTTTGACGCTATTGTACATATCCCTGTTGAAATTTCTTTCCTTACCTAATGCGCTCTTGCTGCTCCGCTGCTGTACTTCTTTGGACTTGTCACTCGTTCTAACATCAGCTTCATTTACATGCCAGAAGATTCCTCAAGTACTTCTGCAACTCAAGCTGAAAAGGAGGAAGTTGATTCTCGCTCAATATATGTTGGCAATGTGCGTTGTGTCCATTTTTTACGACTTTCTCTTACTGTTTCCTCTTTTAATTGGTGAATGAATGCGTCATTCTTATGTTACATATGGGTTAATTTGTTTGTACCCGGAGGACTATTGAGTAAACTGTCACATGCTTCCCCTAGACTTTTTATGATGATATACAGAGTTGTAATAGCTGACTGGATGCCACGGAAATAATTACAGCTTAGAAAAGCTGATAAGATGGTCAGGTTGAAAAGTCTTTGGCCAGGATTTTGAGAAAATGAGCTCTCAGATTGCCCTGCACCTGAGAATTTATTAAGATCATAGCACAACCTACTAATGCAAAGAATTCTGGGATGCCAAAAGTGCTGTATGTCTTTGGCTCCAATTAGTAGTCATTTTGATCCTAATATGGAGATAATGGGTTTTATGGGCATTATGGTTCTCCATTTGCCTAAAAGGAAAATAATAATAATAATAATAATAAGAAAGAGAACTAGAATTATGTTTTTTCCAAGAGGGGAAAAAGATAACACATTATCCTATATTTGCCATCTAAATCGAGTCGCTACTGTTTTATTTGCCTTTTCTATCATTTGGTAATCCAACTTTTTATGGAGAAAACAGTGAAGATATTCGTATATTCAATGTTTCTGGCACTCTATGGTGTTTTTACATGTTTATGTCTTGACTTCAGGTAGACTATGGTTGTACTCCTGAAGAAGTTCAACAGCACTTCCAATCCTGCGGAACAGTAAACCGAGTTACTATTCTGACTGACAAGTTTGGGCAACCAAAAGGGTTCGCTTATGTTGAGTTTGTTGAGATTGAAGCTGTTCAGAATGCTCTATTATTAAATGAATCTGAATTGCATGGTCGTCAGTTGAAGGTAGTCGAATATATTGTTGGCACGTGCTTGCTCTTGTCATTTGATAACTAACCCGAGTCATCTGTGAGGTTATAATGGTGGACTTTTGGTTCATGCATAGGTCTCTGCTAAGAGAACAAACATTCCTGGAATGAAACAATACCGAGGGAGGGGACCTTCTCGATCTCGGAGACCCTACATGCCTGGTGCCCCCCTCTTCCCTCCACCTTATGGATATGGGTAAGCAACACAATTTTGCCCCCTAAGAATCTTGGATCTGTTGGCACTACAAAGTTAGCTACAATTTTCCCCCTAAAATAGTTTTGCATAGAGCCTATTTGTACCATCCACGGACAACAGTTCTCCCATGGTTAATAGATTAGATGAATCTTTCGGTAAGTAAAATTTATAACGAGCAAGGGTCATAAGGCATAGAAAATTTCTATCTTTTCCTTGGTCTTCTTTTACTTTTAGCTGCATTATTTACGGCCTTCTGTAGTGGAATGTTTTCTAACCCTGGCTTTTTTTTTTTTTTTTTTTTTAATTTTATGGTTAGTTTTGACTCTGTCGCTACGCAATAAAACAATTACAAGGAATTTTTTTTACTGTACGTATATAAACAATGCATGCTGGATAGTAACTAACATTAAATTGCTATGCAGGCGGGTCCCGAGGTTCAGGCGGCCTATGCGGTTTAGACCCTATTAGTGTGAACCAATGCTTGCTGTCACTGTATCAGATGGCCGCTCTCATAGGAAGGCCATTTAGTTATTTTGGAGTGGTAAGGGCCGACGCACCCTCTAGCTGTTCTTGTTTGAAATCTGGAGGGGGAAATGTCATGAAGATGAACAGCAGAAATTCTTTTTATTCCAGAGATGAAATTCTTGTAGCTTATAAATACACTACAGCAAGTGCCAGTTTACTTGCTTTTGGCCAGGTGACAGGAAAGGGATACTTGGTGGGGGGGGGGGGGGGGGGGGGGGGGGGGGGGGGGCAATGTTGTAACATAAACGGCTTCATCGGCAAGGGCAATTTCTGCTTCCCCCCCTCCCCCTCTCTTGGTCCAGCGAAATTATTTTACTCATAATCGTCCAGTGCTCCATCTAGTCTTTAAGGTTGGCATCTGACTGAAGTCTGCAAATGGTCAGCATCAATGAGTTGGTGTGTATAAGATTTCCTTGCTCCAATTTGGATGGCCTGAGCGTCAAGGAAGAAACCATCTACTAATTATCTGCAGGCCGACTCATTCAAATAATGAACCCCTCCCTCGGTATATTTTAATAAGAATGAATTGGCATCTCTATCAATTATCCTTCAGGGCAGCAGTGGAGTTATGGATTTGATACAAAACATGATCATATCATTGGTGTGGACCCCTGCCTTGGTATAAACATGATCCGTGGAGTTGGGGTGGGTCGATGCTAGCAGCCACCACCCACCCCACAAGGTCGCAGTAGGTTGGGCGGTGGCCAACAGTGGATCCCCTTGAAACCCAAAGTTCCCTCTCCCCTCTTCATCACTCTTCCCCCACCCTCTCTCCTCGATCTGAGGATTTTTGGTTTGGAGAATTTGCGGAGCCTCCGCCATGAGCGGTCACTGGCTGCTGCGATGGGATGACACTGTGGAGTTGGTTGGTAGGCTGTGCGTGCGTGCGTGCGTTAGTTTTTAATTTCTCAAATTATTTATTTTTTTGGAGGCATGTGACTATTTTGTTCAATTGGACGGAAAATGAGACAGCAGTACGGTGGTACATACAGTCCGTAGTGGAGGGGGCAAATGATCTCAAAAAAATGATTCAGGGAGCAAATGGGCCCAGAGCGAATAGTTTAGGGCCTGTTTGGTTTCAAGATGATATTTTAGAATCGCAATTCTAACTTAACTGTACCCACTACAAAACAAAATAATTCATACAAAGTCAAAGAGTGGGTCCCATTTATACTACTTTTTTCCATAACAAAACAACATAACACATACAAAGTCAAAGGTGAGGTCCATTTATACCATTCAAAATCAAAATCAAAATTTGATTTTAAAATCTTACTATGAAACCAAACGCAACCTTAGGGGTCGAAAGGGTGTTTTTCCCTATACTAAGACACAATGGGATGGGTGCTGTTGAATTAATTTTAAGACAATCCTAGACAGTGTAGCGCATCATTGTACTAGCTTGATAACCCAAAGGACCCTAGTATGATACTATTCAGGACTCTTTATTTTTATTTTTATTTTTTCATAGAAAAGGATAGCAATATATAATTAGTCAAAATAGTCTTGAGTAGTCTCAATTACAAGTAACAAAGCGAGTATTAGGGGCACTAGGAACATCAGCAAACAAAAGATCTAGGACCCAGACAAGAGGGGTACCAAAATGAATCACATCATAAGAATTAGGAAGTTATCCCGAGCTAATCGGGCCATGAAATCCACGACAGTATTAGCTTCACGGTACGTGTGGATAACTCTGAAGCCGGCAAATTTCTTGAGGAGGTTCCTGCAATCAGAAATAATCGGCATTAGTGGAAGATTCTTATTCGAGGAACCCATAATAAAATCGCATATTAACTTGGCATCCAACTCTATGAGTTAAGATTGGATGCCTAGAGACTATGGGCAAGTAACAAGCCATCTCGTAAGGCCCAGCATTCAGCCATAAGGCTGTTCGTGGCCCCAAGGAAGTGGCAGAAACCACAAGTCCAGCCACCAAGATGATTTATGAGGACCTCTCCGGCCCCTGCCATGCCCAAGGATGTCTCAGTAGAGCCATCAGTGTTTAGCTTGAACCAGCCCTCGAGAGGGGTTGCCAGGAAACAAGAATGGGCATTCCAATTTGAGGGGTCTTGACTGGAAGAGCTGAGTAAAACTCAGCAGAAAGCTCAGGACAATAGCGGTGGAGATGCTCATGAAGGGATCTTTGTTCAAAGATCAGCTTGTTCCTTTGTTTCCAAAGGAACCAAACTGCATAAAGAAAAATTATCCTCCATGGTATGTTTAAAGCGTGCAATTCATAAGTTTCACTTTGTAGCTTAATTCATTCATTCGTAGGGAGGGAAAAGGTCCCTTTTCTAGAGGTAGGAATGCCTAAAGCCGACTAAAAAGATTTGGCCAACCAATACTCCCTGAGGATGTGAAGGATGTTTTCATCAGCTTCTTTACAAATGCTGCAGTTTGAGGGGATATTCAACCAACCCCCTAGATGTAAAGTAAGCAACAGTAGGAAGCTTCCGATGGCGAACAAGCCACAGGAAAGACTGTACTCGAGGTATAGCATATTAGCATGTGTTTACCAAATCCAGGTCCACTCTTTCTTTATTGCATCAGGAGGCCGACCACAAGCAATATGATAGGCAGTTTTTGTAGAGAAGTGTCCAGAATGTGAGTCTTTCCAGATTGGCCGATCTGGTCCACCTTCCCCTAACAAACTCCTGCAGATATTTTGAAGGCGATCCCAAACATTTTCAGGTAAACATAAGGATAAATGACTCAGGTCCCAAGAGCCATCATTGTTCAATATATCCGAGGCTTTCAAGGCATGTTCATAAAAGTTTAAGGGCACTGCAATTTGTGTCCTAAGAGGCATATTACCAAGTCAACAATCATTCCAAAAATTAATATTAAGACCATCGCCCACAACCCATTTACTGCCAAGAAAACAGATCTGCAAGCCAATGTTTATCGCATTTTTATTCAAGGTTTTAGCAGTAGTTGTAGAGGCTCAATGCTGGACATATTTTCTCTTAAGAATGCGAGCCCAGGGCCTTTGATCTTCTTGCATTCTCCAAGTAAAGCTACCAAGGAGAGCAAGATTACGGCCTTCAGTTCGAGGGATACCAAGGCCACCTTCGCGTTTAGGAAGAGTGATCTTCTCCCATCCTATCAAATGCATTTTTTTTTACTATCCGAGGAGCCCCAAAGGAAGTTCCTATTGAGCCCATCAAGAGTATTGCAAATGGTTTGTGGAATGAGAGTACACTGCATGATATTAGCGGGGATGCAAGAAACGACAGAATTAAACAAAACAACTCGACCCACAAAAGAAATAGTAAATTACACTGGTGGTCTAAAAAGTTTTAATAATGTATCAGATTGGTCCAAAAAGTTTTTTTTGCTATTTAATGGTATAAAATGTTTCAAAGTTGTAACATGATAGTACAAACCGTCATCTCGTCATTGACGCCGTCAAGTGACGCTGACGTGACTCACTACTTGTCAGGTCCTTTTCTGACATGGCCGAAACGTGAACCAAAATAGTAACCTATCTCTCTCTCTCTCTCCCCTCTTTCTTTTTCTTCTTCTTCTTCGATTCTTCAACAGTAATTACGCAGAGACCGGGAAGAATATGACTGTTATATATTTTTGATGGAATGTTACATGATGATTCAAACTCTTTTGAAGTTGTCACTTAATAGTACAAAATGTTTTACAGATGTTACATATTAGTACAAAATGTTTCTTTAATTAACTTAAGGATTCACAATTAACTGTTAAGCCGCCCATGTCAGAAAGGAAAGGAGACACCTCAGAGGAGATCAAATGGGAACAGGGTGAGGGAAGAGAGGAGCAGGACGAGAAGAAAAAGAAAGAGGGGAGAGGGAGAGAGAGAGAGAGAGGTTACTGTTTCGGTCACGTAAAAAAAGGACCTGACACGTAGTGAGCCACGTCAGCGTCGCTTGACGGCGTTAATGGTGAGATGACGATTTACAACTTTGAAATATTTTGTACCATCAAGTAGTAAAAAAACTTTTTGAACAAACATGATACATTATTAAAACTTTTTGGATCACCGGTATAATTTACCTGCAAAAGAAAAATGTTTAGCTTTCTAACCCACAAGTTTGTCCTTGAATTTATCAACCAGGAAGGAGAAAGAAGAGGAATTAGCGGCTGACATATCCACCGGGAAGCCCAGGTACTTCCCGAGGGAGGGGGCTTCACGAAGACCCAGAATAGCTCACGCTCTCTCTCTCATCCTGTTACTAGTGTTGCGGGAAAAAATAATTCAAGATTTGTTAAAGCTAACTTTCTGTCCAGAAAGAGCACAAAAGGAACCAATGACATTCTTAATGGAGTTACAAGTAGCAATATCCACTGTCTCAAAGAAAAGGATATCATCAGCAAAAAATAGATGGGACGTGGACAAAGAGCCCCTGGCAAGGCAAATGCCATTCCAATTCCCCTTACGGGTTTCCTGGTCACTGGACATGGAAAGTATCTCCATGGCCAGTGTAAATAGGTATGGAGAGAGGGGATCACCTTGAGGGATACCACTTGAGGGGCAGAATTGCTCAAGTTTGCCACCATTGAATAAAACATTGACCCTTGAGGAAGAGATACAATGCATAATGACGCGGATAAAACTTGCAGGGAGCACGAAGAATTTAAGGACACTTTTGATAAAGCTCCATTCTAGTCTATCGAAAGCTTTCTCAAGACCGAGTTTGAGGATCATTATACCCTTCCTACCTTGCTTTTTCCTAAGGGCAGTTTGCGCCTCTCTTAGTAAGACAACATTATCGGCGACACGGCTGCCCAGGATAAACCTGGACTGGACGGGCGAAATGAAATCATCAAGGCGAGGTCTAAGATGCCTCACCAAAATTTTGACGATGATCTTGTAAGCAGTGTTACAAAGACTGATCGGACGAAATTGGGGGATGGACTCTGGGCTTTGACATTTGGGAATGAGAGAGATGAGGGTATCATTTGCCCCCTCAGGGAGGCATACACCCTCGAAAACATTTCTAGTAGAATTTATAACTGAGTCTCCCACAATATCCCAGTGTTTTTTGAAAAAATATCGTGCGAAGACCATTGGGATCTGGAGCTTTGTGAAGTTTAAGGCTTTTGAGGGCACTGATGACTTCAAGATCAGAAATAGGCTGACTCAAGTCCTGTGAGACAGCTTGAGAAAAGATATGTGAAGATTCAAGCTGAAAATTAAGAACAAGAGGAGAAGAGACATGCTCCGTGGTATAAAGAATAGAGAAGAACGAATTGACCATGGAGGCTAACTGTCTCAGATCATTGATCCATTCCCTCACCGAGTTTTTCAAAGAAGAGATTTTATTGTATTTCCGGTTTATAAGGGTAGAAGCATGGAAAAATATTGTGTTTCGGTCTCCTTTGAGATTCCAATCCGTCCTTGATTTAAGGATCCAGAGCTCTGTCTCGTTCTGGAGAATGAAATGGAATTCATCTCTGAGTTCTGCTAAGGCTCACCGAGCCACCACCCAGTCTTTCAGCATCACACAGTACCTCATTAAAATCTCCAATTGCAATCCAAGGATAAGCACAAGCACCAGCAACCATTTCCAAATTATTCCATAACAGCAGTCTCTCGCTAAACCTAGGGCTAGCATATATTGAAGATAGCAGCCAAGTGAGGTCGTTGGTTTCGGTCTCCGGCACCTAGACATGGTAACCGAGATACAAGGTAACCGTCGTACATGCATAGAAAATCAAAATCTGACATGAAGCAAAATGGCCCAAGTCATGGGTACAACGGTTAACCAAACGAGAGGTCCAAGAGCAACGTTGATAAGAAAAGTTATCTAGGCTAGGAGTAGCCTAATATCGAAATAAGTGATTTGATTTGCACAAGCAGCAAGGCATCACATTTTAACCATTCGTTATCCCAAGCTCTATCGATAGCAATGGAGAGCGCCTGTAATGGATTCCGCGTATACGGGGGAGGGTGCTCCAGCTATGGAGTGCCAGGAGAGAATGGATCCTTGGGGGTTGAATTGGGCAATCTTCACCTTTGCATATGGCCTGCCATACTCCTAAGAGCTAAAAATAAAAGCACACACTTTGGACTGAAGAGATGCGTTGGAACTTGCTATTTCAACATATAGAATGGTGTATTATCGATAAGTATGACACCTTGCTCCGTTTTCTACTGGGCATTTGACTGATCTGAAACATCGGGTTTCCGTTTCAAATATCCATTCATAACCTGTCCAAGTCAAATAAGGAATCCAGAACTCCTGAGGTCCAGCCCACACAACTTGGTCTCGTTCCCTTATTCGTGGGCCTTGCCCAGCCATCCGTTCCACTCTGAAACTTTTGAACTCCCCGGCTTCCCCGCGTTCGAGTCGGGGAGCCGGAGCCGGAGTCTGGACGAGGACGAGAGAGAGAGAGGGCAAGATCGAAGACTCCTCGGACGAGACGAGGGCGGGCGGAGCTGTTATCCATTCCATTCCTCTCAGTTGTTATTGTGTATGGTATTTGTATGTGATGTGTGAGCTGAGCCGCCGGTAGTGGTGGTGGTGGTGCTGCTGATATTCTTCCACCATTAGCCATGTCCAACGAATGTGGAGAAGCAGAAGAAGAAAACTTAGTACTCACAGAGGATCAGAGGGCTCGAATTTCTCACAAGTTTAAAGCAGCTAAGGCCCTCCTTGCTCGGAAACGCCCTCGCTTCTCCCTCAACAGTTCGCTTCCCCAGGGTCACTATCAGTAAGATCTCTAGTCTGATCTAATCGAATCTAATCTAATCTAGTCCCCCCGCCCTTCCTCTCCTCCTCCTCCTCCTCCTCCTTTTTTTTTCTCTTCTATCTATGTGTTATCTTATCTGCACAAAGCAAGAAACCAGAGTGAAATTTCAAAAAAGAAAAAAAAAAAAACTGGTTTCGGTGATGAACAGAGAGCCCTATAGATATATTCTTTTTTTTTTTTTTGGTTGATTTCAGGCTTGAATATGATGGAAAGACACCATCACCTCCTTCGGTTGGGTCGATCATCAAGAGAGTACCTTTCTCTGAAATTTCTGTCAACACCCCTTCTCCACTCCATATCAAGGGGTTCAAACAGAGAAGTGCTGAGGGTAGTAGCACAACACCTAGTCCTCCCTCTGGGGGCTTTACCATCCATAAGACCCGGTCAACCAACAGGCTCCCAATTGCTGGGATTGCATCGAAGGAGAGATGTTGCGATTCGGATGATTCCTTCAGGAATTCTGCAAAAGAACGAGAGGAATATATTAGTTCTAGTGATACCCTTCCGACTCCCAGCATTCTGGATGACGACTTCGATGATTCCCTTTTGGAAGAAATCGATGCTTTGTGTTACCATGAGCTCTCGCACAGGCACAGCAAGGCTGATATGAGATGCCCAACCCGTGAATCTGATAATGGCAGCAATGATTTTAACTCAGCATCCCTCCACATTACCGAGAACATTGAGAGCCAAATACCAGTTCAAAATGAGGATTCATTGCCATTTGTTCCAGAGGGAATGGGCTCTCCTGCAATGATGAAAAAGCTTGACATGCCCCTACAGTACTCCAAATACTTGGACTCTCTGAATGAAAGGCAACGCGAGGCAGCCTTCAGTGACATTGCAACCCCCTTAATGATCGTCGCCGGACCAGGAAGTGGCAAGGCATGTTTCCCTACAATAAAGACCACTCTTTTCACCTGTTGTTGTGTTCTAGTTGCTGTATGTCATCAGTGGTTGTTCGTGCAAAAAAGGAAATCTTAAATGTTTCTCTTTCTCGTTTGACTTCAGACTTCTACTATGGTTGGGCGTATCTTGGTGTTACTAAATGAGGTAAAATACAGTTTCACTCTGTCAGATGTCTTAGTTTGTAATGCTCCTATTCTGTCGCTCGTCCTACCAAACATTAGTATCTTGATCATTTATATGACCTCTCCCACTTTAATGTTCCTCTTTCTCCTTAAAATAAATGTTAGGGTATTAATCCTTCAAATGTACTGGCGATGACTTTCACCACTGCGGCTGCTTCTGAGATGAGAGATCGAATTGGAGCCATTGCTGGGAAAGAAGCTGCGAAAGAGCTCAAAATCAGCACATTCCATTCATTTTCTCTTCAACTTTGCCGATCCCATGCTGATAAGTCAGTCAGTCTCCCTTTGTCTTTTCGTTTTACCTGTGGTTCCTGCTTCTATTTGTATTTCAATATAAAAAAAAAAAAAAACTGTTGTACGACCCATCTGCAGGTTGGGCCGGACACAAGAGTTCACGATATTTGGGCAAGGGCAGCAGAGGAGAGCTGTCATTGAGGCAATGAGGTTGTTACGAAATGAAAACAGTAAACAAGATGATGAACTCTGCAAGTTTGTTGAAGACCCTGGTGGTATTAATTCTCCTCAGTATCTTAAGGACAAGTCAAGGAAGTGGCAGAAATTTGTCACTCAAGTCAGTTAGCACCAAACTATATCTTAATGGTTTCTCTCTGTTCTAATACAGTTTCATCCAAGATGTTCTTGAGTTTGTCTAATTTGTTTTACTTAAATGCTGACCAGTATTCTGCTATCTAGCCATCACAAGGAAGAGCGAGAGCCAGAAAATATAATTTTTAACGATCACCTCCATGAATTGATCTCTTCTTTCAATTAGTACACCATTATTATGCCTAGTCTGCAGACCACAATATCGAATAGTTATTTGTTCAAGAAGTAGAACAAACGATGAAAGAAGTTCTCATTCTGAGCATGGTATTCTCTCTCAGGCTAAAGCTTCTGGCAAGACTACTGGATATTATATTAAGATGGGCAATGATATTGAAGTAAGCTGCAAATTAATCCCGCTGTAAAGATATCATGTAACCTTTTTTATTTTGGGAAATGATTCTTATATTAGGGGTATGAACAGGCTGCGGTTCTTGAACATTACAACGACATTTTAAGATGTTGCAATGCTTTGGATTATCATGACTTAATCAGCTGCTCCGTAAAGCTGCTCACTGATTTTCCCGAAGGTCTATACAAACTTTTCTGAGCAAACTTTTCTATGCAAACATCTCCAAGATAATATTATCTTGATCTGACAATTGTTCACTGTCCCATTCTAAGTGCTCAAGGAATGCCAGGATTTGTGGAAAGCCGTTATAATAGATGAGTTTCAGGACACAAGTGCTATGCAGTACAGTCTACTGCGAATCCTTGCTTCGCATAACCATATTACGATAGTCGGTGACGATGATCAGGTGTGGTTTTATTTTGAAGTTTATGATTGCGCCAAAGTTTGCAGCAACTATTCTGTTTACTGTGTCCATGTATCCTATATGCAGTCAATTTTCAGTTTCAATGGCGCTGATATCTCTGGGTTTGATTCATTTCGTGAAGATTTTCCAAATTATAAAGAGGTCAGGCCTGCTGCTGTCTGCATCTTGATATCTGATGCCTCTCCTATTTGTTTCCCATATTACAATGATGAGCAAGTTATAAGTAAGCAAACATCAATATGTTTTATGCTTCAGGTTAGGTTAAATAAAAACTATCGTTCCACTCGATGCATTGTGGAAGCTGCAACATCTCTAATACAGAATAATGTAAAGCGTTGCCGACTTAAGGATGTTGTTACTGATAATTCTTCGGGATCCAAGGTACACTATTTATAGTAGAAAGCAACTCTGGTGCTGTTACTAATGTGGGTGTTGTTATTTTATTGATTTGGTCTATGGTACACAGGTAACTATCAAGGAATGTCACAATGAAGATGCACAGTGTACGTTTGTGATCGATAAGATCTTGGAAACAATGTCCAGTGGCTCCACTGGTGCTTCTTCCTTTGGAAGCTTTGCTATTCTGTATCGTAGGCAGGTAAATTAGTTTCAGTTTTGCAATGCTTCTTGTACTTGATGGACTAGGAAAATGAGCTCAAAGTTCCATGGCTGATATTTAAGGTATCCGGGAAAGTTTTCCAAGCTGCGCTGCGTGATAGAAAGATACCCTTCAACGTTCATGGTGTGGCCTTCTACAGAAAAAAGGTTGTTGGATGGAATGCTCACGCTTTTATTGGTGTATTGATTTTTTATATCAAGTATATTGGGTTTGTTGTTTTCTTCACTCATGGAATTCTTCCAACCTAGATGCAATTTTTTCCTCTGTAGGAACCAAATAGTCTTTTTGATGTCTACACCAACAATCCTTCACATTAATAGCAATGCAAGATATGCATGACGAGGCAGCTATTTTGAATATGAAATCTTGGGCATTACACTGATCATTCTTTGGAATTGTTTCATTCTTTGTCTGGTATATTGGGGATATGACTGCAGTTCCCCAACTTGAATTCCATGTGAGAGCATATTATCAAAGCATTTGTCATTGTGTACTAAAATCCTTCTTATGTTAAAGGTAGTAAGAGCTATTTTTGCTATGCTAAACACAACATTGCCTGGCTGTGATGATGTCCACTATCGCCGAGTCTTTAAGGCTTTACTTCCCCTTGAGAAAGAGGAAACAAAGAGGGTATGAGAGCCTTCACTGCTTACTTCATGAAATAGTTATGCATGTCCTTCCTGTCTCCCTTTTGGCCATTTTGATTGTAAGGATATTTTCCTCTCTCTCTCTCTGCTCAGGTAATCAATCATATTGATAAGATCTCCACAGTTAGAAAATGCAGCTTCATATCAGCTGCATGTGACATATTCAGTGCGAAGGTCTCCGGTACATTTAAGAGGTTTATGTTGTTGACTCCTAGTGATTTATTTTAATCTATAGATGTCATGGTAAAAGCTGAAAAGATTAAGCCCTTCTTAGAGGCATAATACACAATATATGAACTTCTTCAACCCCTAATTATGTATTGGCTATGTGTACAACCTTTAACAGCTTCCTTGAGGTCTAGCACAGCTGGCCTCGTCCAAATTAGAACGCAAAGATGTGTTAAAGAGATATTATAAAATGACGAGATATGGGCTTAAAGAAGAAAGAAACTGGAAAGGGATCACATGGAGGGATGTGAAATGATATTTATACATACATTTTTTTCAATATACCAAATGGATCACATGCTTTTAAAACCGTTCTCCTTACCATATTACACTTCAGGTCTGGATGACAGGACATCTGGTATAATCTATTCACTAGGATTTTGCGAAATCTGTGTGGCGCTACATGTAGAAGAACTCAAACTCTGTTTGCCGTCATGTCTTTTTGGCCCTCTAGTAAATCTGTCCCATTTCCAGGGCATTTTCATATATTTTACTGCTATATATTGTTATCAGATAGAGCAAACGTCTATTCTTTGAGTAGTCACATAACAAGATAACTGTTGGTCGATTCCCTGTAAATTTTAGCAGACAGGTGTAAACTGTGGCATAATAATCCATCATTTTGCAGTGCTCACATTTCTTCTATTTTTTTGAAATGTAAGTGCTAGCTGCTTGGCCAATCTTTTCACACACTTCCTCGAATGGTTACAGGAGTCAACTTGCACAGGGACGGAAAATATTATTGACACTGGATATGATAACAAAACTGGTTCAGCGGGTAAACATTGCTACTAGAACAGGGAGGCTCTTGTTTTCATCTTTTTGTAATAGGTGGTTTTTATCTAGTTGTTACATGAATACAAAAGAATTTCCAACCTTAGTCCAGAATCAACTAGAAAGAACTGCAACGTGTTGAAATTTTTAAAATCTGAAAATATTATGCGTTTGGTTTCAGAGTTAAAAGTAACTTTGATTTTGATTTTGATTTTGATTGTGGAAAATGACAAATGAGATGGGAGTATAAATTTGACTTGAAAAACGTGTGTTTTTGTTGTGTAGTGTGTTGAGTTAAAGTTAAAGTTAAAATTTTCGACTTGGGAAATGTGTATTTTTGTTGTGTAGTGTATTGAGTTAAAGTTAAAAGTTAAAGTTTTTACCTGTCAAACGACTCAAACCTATCATACTTCTTATTGTGACAGGAGCAATCTATTTCAACCGTGATAACTTCAGTGGCAACCATGATACCCCAGGTTAGTAACAATCTATTCTATAATTGCTTTTCTACTAATTTGTTAGAACAGTAAGTGGCAGGTATCATTCATGAATGTGACCGCACTCATTGTTATACCACTAAAAGGAATTGAATGCAGCTGTATCTTTTGTGAAGGTGATAGGATTTAATATATGGGTTGTCGGATCATTTTTATATGCATATTAATTTGTTAGAGGGCTTCATAATTTTTCAACCTTTTAACTGGTGAAATGGAAGACTAAAGCAAGGTGCAGAATTCAATTTTGCTGATAAGTTTTTCATCCTTCTCATGTTATAATAATTCACTTATGTGGTTTCCATTTTTAGAGATATCTCCTAGAACAGCGAGCAGTTGTGGACAGCGATGGAGGGAAATTGCTGAATGAAGACAATGACATGAGATCTGTAAGTTTCCATTGAATATATATATATATATATATATATATATATATCTTTTGGTACCCTAGATGGAACAAATGAAACTATGGTCTTGCAAAAAAGGCCTGGCTGTTGGGAGAGTTACAAAAAACATGCACATTTCGTTAGCTGACATCCTTGATTGATTGAACTATAAGAAGAAATTCTAACGATATAAATTTGTCATAAATGGATAAATACATTTACTATAAGGATTTCTCTGTCACTCGTCATGCTCAAGGATCTTCAGAAGAGCTTATTTTCTTCAATTTGAGGCTCAATCCTGGAAATCTCTTCTCCTTTCACTGTGCGAAGAAGAGCTACACTTCGATTGGTGCATTTGATCAGAAGTTGAATTTTCCTCTCTGCAGGTTCTTCAGTACCTGCTTGACGATGTGGCCAACTTTATATCAACCCATTCCACTGCAGCAGAAGATAGAGATGATAAAGAAGAAGGAAGAGGTTGTCTCAGTGCACTCCAAGCTTTTGTTGGTTATACATCTGAGAGAGAGCGGGGAAATTTTCATTCTCGTAGGCATGACAATGAAAATTCTGTCACCCTGACCACCATTCATCAGGTTTCTTTCTTTACCTCCATGATTGATATTTCTTTTTGATTTTGACTGGAAGGTACAATTTACAGATTCACAAGCTTAATTGTTCCTTTTATGCTATTGTTTATGCAGTCTAAAGGCTTAGAATGGGATGTGGTATTCATTGTGAAGGTAGTTTGCTGTGTATTTATACATATATTTATTTATGTTTATACATGTACATGAGCGTGTGTGTGTGAGTATATAATATCACAGGCCCCCATAAGCCGAAAGTCCTCACGTTATATACCGAAGCAAGTATCATTGAACATGTCATGTCTTAGTGATTCTTGCGCGTTGCTACAGGTCTAGGGATCATAATTTGACTTTACTGACATGAAAAGTTATTCTGATTATCTGAATATGTTATTGTTGCTAATGTTTCTATTGGTGCACCAGGCCAATGAATCAGAGATTCCATTGTTGCATGAATTTAATGGTGTTTCGAAAGAGAGCGGGAGCTCCTTGGAGGTAATTTTGCCGCATATATTGTTCGGAAGCCATAGGCGCACCATCAACTCTTAAAAATTTTCTTGCGAGATATTGTTGTAGGAGGAAAGGCGACTCTTTTATGTGGCAATGACACGTGCTCGGAAGAAACTGTTCATTTTGCAAGTTACGATGGATTCAAGTTGGCAGGTACATCCTTTTTTTTTTCCCTCTGTTTTCTGACGGTGTCGCTTAAACTAGACGTGTTTTAGTATATAGGGTGGGACCCATTCGGGTCTCCTTTATTCAGTGTGGAAAAAAAGAACTTAAGAAATTCATATGCTTATATGTACAGATGCTTCAGCCATCACGTTTTCTGAAAGAAATCCCAGTTCATCTGCTTGACATTCAGGTGTGTATCCTCGGCAATTTGTGTTTACTTATTACATTTTTATGCCTCAATAGACCCAATTGTTTTCGTAAAAATAATTTATTAAAAGCCGACAGTTTGAGCACTGGGGAAGAAAAGGAATATTGTCTTTCCTTCTTTTATTTTTACATTCCGAAGATGTTTTTATTTACGCAATTCTATTATATATACCAATCCAGGTACACTTTCTGATGTTTTTGGCATCCTTTCGCTATCGTAGGTTGATTTAAGCAGAAGGAATGTATCGGCGGTCGAGCATCAGATTTCAAATGGCACCGCTCAGAAATCAGGTGAGAAGGAATGTTCTGCAGAAGAACCAATACCAGATGAGTCTCGTGGAGTTCTTAATGACACGGCTATTGAGGATGGAGCCATAATGGTGGAAGCCTATAATGGAAACAATTTCCTGAAAGGGTATTCCGAGCTGCACGGGTTTTGTTGAGTCCTGTTAATTATTAATTATCCTCGGTCTTAAACCTCCCTTTCCTCTGTGAACGGTTTGCAGATTCGATGTGGATGAGAGATCAGTCGTTTCTCATTTATTTCATCAATGGGCCAAAAGGCAAGCTTTTAAAGACCCTAAAAGGTTGCTTGGCAAGGTGAATATCTCGTTACCTTTGATAATTTGTGCTTGGTTGATCATAATGTGCTCCGGTTGTATGTATGAACGCATACGAGTAAAAAATTCCCTCCTTTTTGCCACAATCCCCCTGTTCTATTCCACATGCAGGTTGGGTTTGTGATTGATGAGCGGCTGAGAGTTCAGAAGAACAAGCATAAGGTCAGAAGGCAGCTTTCCCCTAATCTTTAATGCTTTTGATTCCAAGGCTCTGGTAGCTTCTCACTGCTTTCCAGTATTGCTTTGCTTACATTCATGGGACTGTTTATTTGACTCGTGCACCATGAATTTTTCATTATTAGATCGGACATGTTCATTTTTTTTAACCAACACGTTCTGCACAAATTTTTTCCAGGATGTTTTACGTGCACTTAAGTCCTGCTTGAACTCTGATGAAGCATTTCAGTATGCAGAATATGTAAGTATGCTTGTTATTCCTCAAAGTTATTATCACATTCATTAGTGCTGGAATGAATAGATAGTTGCATCATGCGAAGGACTGGCATTACATGCTTCTAACTAGTGATGTAATTGATGCATCGCTATTACTAACAATGGTGACAGATTAGTGTAACTCTGTTGGGTTGGGTTATTGATTCTGCAATGATAGGTTTTAAGGTGGGAGCAACTACCAGCTGATCAACGTGCTCATCTAATGCGAGAAAAACAGGTATAACTTCCCGAACAAAAATGCTTGAAGCCAAGAGTGTGACCTATAAGAAACTGAAAGGAATCACTTGGGAAACGTTACTGTTGTCCGTATTGACTGTTCTGTCTACATTGCCAAAGAGATGCACATCAGCTGCTTGAATCGAGGGGCAGAGTAGGTCACATAGTTATCTACCGGGTCCAGCTGAACTTCTCAGAAAACATCCCCGTTAATTTCAATCTAATACGTCAAATTTTTAAGTTAATCCATGCATATATGAGCTTCTGGTAGATATTCATGGGCGAAAAGTCACATCTGATCATTGGTTTGAAACCTTGAGAAATTAATTAATTTTTTTTTTCACCCCGATTTCCAGGAACATTTTCAGAAACTGAGGATAGAGAAGTCTATGGGTTCGGCAGCCCCAACATCTAAACAGGTATCTATGAGCTTTTTTCATGCTTTAATAGCTGGGCATATTCAGGGATATGCTAGGAAAAATAGGAGGTTTAGCAGTTGAGGCTGCACGCTGATTTTGTGCTGGGACTTACTAATCCAAATCCAATGCATAAAAGAGAATGGGAAATGGATTGTCATGAGATGCATTTCGATGATGATAATGTATGTATGTATGTATGTATGTATGTATAGTATTATCATATTTTCTGTGCTAAGGGAAGGTGTCAATAATTGTTGTGCTACGACAGATATCGTACCTGCAGAATTTGGGATGCACAGTGACCCCAACATCGCGTCTCCATGCTTGTCGGCTTATTGAGCGGTACAAATCTTTATGAACTCGCTCACTTACTAACTCGCTCAGGCAGATGAAAATTAGACAAGTCATTTGGGACTTGAAAGGGTGGCTGCCTGCGATGCGATGTGGCTTTCCCGGTGGTGACTGGTAGACTATAGTTAATTTTAGTGACGTCTGCAAGTCCAGAAGGAGTGTCGAGCTCACCATATGTAAGAGTGTAGTAGCTGACGAAAGTGAGCCAACCAGTTCTGGATTTGCAATAAGCTTTAATTAAGACATTTATTATTATTATTATGGATTTGTTTATTTGTGGGTAATGATGGATGTTGTTTATCGGTATCGACTTAGCAAAGCGCATTTGGCCACCGAAATAAATGGTTTGATAAGAATCTGTCCAAACTGCGTTATTATTGTAAGAAACATTGGTTTGTTGTGGGGGGGGGGGGGAAGAGAATCTTGCGTCTCGCCGCCCCCCAGTCCCCCACCCCACACCTAAAGACTAGACTAGAGGAGAGTGGAGGCCGGCTGAGTTGAGGCCCAAATCATCAGGCCTCCATGCCCACAGTAAAGGTAGAGGGAACGGACCCAGCCGAGTGCAAGGCCCAACCCAAGTCTGATTCCCATTCCCATTCCCTTCCCAAGAAAACCCTAATCATAATAAAATAAATTCGATTAAATGATGCCTCGCCTGTAGCTGTGGCCTCCTCGCCTGCCTATAACTATGCCTGCGTCCGCGGCGACAGACAGACAGACAGATAGATAGATGGATTGTCTAGACTGACTGACCGGCCGACCCAATCCGATTCCTAGTGGAAACTGAAGATTAGATCCATCCTTCCATCTTCTCTCTCTCTCTCTCTCTCTCTCTCTCTCCCCTAAGGTCGCCGGCGGAGGTGCAGTAACAGCCCAAGGGGCTTATATGCTATGGGCTGTGAGTTTGGGAGGAACCGTTTCTGTGTTTTTGTGGTTTTAGGGTTCGGTTGAGATTTTTATATGACGACGACGACGATTTTTAATTTTTAATTTTTTCATACAGAAGTTTATTTTTTAAGTGTGAGGAGGAGGAGTAGGCCGGTGATGATGTTTATAATTGTATTTCTTTGCCTACATTGCCTGACTATTTATTCATCCGTGATTACATTACACAAACTTCTGAGGCCTCTTCTCTATCATCAATCATCAATTCATTCATTTATACATTCATCCACAAATGAAAGCAAGAGTATTATTATTATTATTATTATTTAATTTCTTTCCTTTTGGTTTTCCGGTGCCGATCGAGCTTAGCTTTACTACTTGCTGTTGCTGAAGTTTCTTTTCTGTCTTTTTTTTTTTTTTTTGGTCCCTTCTTCTACGTCTTTCTCTTTCGGTTGTGTCTGTCTGGTGTAATAATGGGCTGGGCGGCCCGCCCTTGCATTGCCCGTGATCAAATAATTATTTATTTACTAGGGAGCGTGCCTGCGCTTCACGGGTATAAATTTTTTTTCAAATAATTTGTTAAATTAATACAATATTAAAATATTCTTATTTGTAATATCCGTTTATTTATACATGATTATCATATCTTAAAATAATACAATATTTATGGGTCTTCTCATACGAATAAAGAAAAAAAATCACTTGTAATTCAAAAAGTATATATATAATAGCTTTTTATGCTTTATCTAAAATTTATTTATAATAGTTATAAAGTTAACGTTCTATTTTATTATGTTATCTTCTCGATTGATATTTGTTAGAATATTGAAATCTATGAAACGGTTTTATCTTATATTTTTAATAAGAAAATCATTAAGATATATCAGAATTTATTATATAATCAGGGTATACACCGAAAAGTATATAGTACTCTAAATTACTTTTGAACGTCTATTACTACTATAACAGTATTAAATGAATTACCAAAAAAAACTTCGTTATATTAAAAAATTGAGTAAAAATGCAGTTAACACCCTCACATTTAAGCCTAGTGATAAAGCACCCCCAACCTTTAGAATTTTACACTATACTACCCGACCTATACAAAAAGAAGCAAAGTGCAACCCGATTACTTTTCCGGTCACTTTTCCGGCCAAAACTTGAATTATTATTAATTTATTGATTCAAATTTTAAAAAAAAAATTACAAAATTTAAAAAATTATTCTCCTGCCTTCATTCTTTGACATGGAAACGTGAAGGAACATTTCAGCTGCATTGCATTAGAAGAAACCATTCAATCACAATGCAGAGCAGTGGCGGGGGCAAGATATCAGAGAAGGAAGTGTTTACAGTTTCAGGGAGGGGATCGAGATTAACAGATCGTTGCGAGTTCTCAAAAAAAGCTATCAACTTTGCACCATATTAAATCGATATCGCAGGAAAACCCAGAAATAATCAATGCCCGATTGATCAAAATCCATGTGATGAAATAATTGATATGGCAGGAAAACCCAGAAATAATCAGTGCCGGATTGATCGATATCGCACGAAAACATAAATGCCCAATCAACCAAAATCCGTGTGATAAAAATAATCGATATCAAATGACAAGACACTCCACATCAATTAATATATGCTGAACTGAAACCGCCCCACAAAAAAAAGGACAAGAATAGAAAATATTTCAACTGCATTTGAAGAAACCACTCGATCATAATACATTAATACGATTTACTGGAGTGAAGCTTAGAAGATCGTTGCGAGGGGGAGATTTTTGGAATTCGGGTGGAGAGGTGGACAGCAAGAGGCGATTGCCTCTTTGATCGTTGAACATCGATTAGTTTAGTTGTGTGGACTATTGGGGAACATCGCAACGATCTTCTAAGCTTCGCTCCGGTAAATCGTATTAATGTATTCTGATCGAGTGGTTTCTTCAAATGCAGCTGAAATGTTTTCTATTCGTGTCCTTTTTTTTTTGGGTGGGGCGATTTCAGTTCAGCATATATTAATTGATGTGGAGTGTCTTGTCCTGCGATATCAATTATTTTTATCACACGGATTTTGATCGATTGGGCATCGATGTTTTCTTGCGATATCAATCAATCCGGCACCGATTATTTCTGGGTTTTCCTACTATATTGATTATTTCATCACACGGATTTTGATCAATCGAGCATCGATTATTTCTAGGTTTTCCTACCATATCGATTCAATCTGGTGCAAAGTTGATAGCTTTCTTTGAGAACTCGCAACGATATGCTAATCTCGATCCCCTCCCTGAAACTATAAACACTTCATTCTCTGATATCTTGCCCCCGCCACTGCTCTGCATTGTGATTGAATGGTTTCTTCTAATGCAATGCAGCTGAAATGTTCCTTCGATGTTTCCATGTCAAAGAATGAAGGCAGGAGAATAATTTTTAAAATTTGTAAATTTTTAATTTTTAAAATTTTAAAATTTTGTCATTATTTTTTCAAAATTTGAATCAATAAATTAATAATAATTCAAGTTTTGGCCGGAAAAGTAATCGGGTTGCACTTTGCTTCTTTTTGTATAGGTTGAGTAGTATAGTGCAAAATCCTAAATGTTGGGGGGTATTTGATCACTAAGCTTAAAGGTGAGGGTGTTAACTGCATTTTACTCTAAAAAATATTATTAACTCTTAAGAAACTACCTATTAGTGTTATCAGAACCGGATCGAACCGGCTGGTTCGACCGATCGGACTGAAAATCGAACTTATGTCCGGTCCGGTTAGCTTAAAAACCCAAAATGCATAAAAAAAATCAGTGAACCTAAAAAACCAATCGATTTTTAGATAAACCCATCAAACCCATTCGAACCGGCCGGTTGCATGGATTCATAAATTTTAAATGAAATCCGAACCGAAACCCTCCCGACCCAAAATGAAATTGCAGAATTGAATCGAACGAAAACCCTAGTCTTCTTCCTTCTGTTCTTCATCTTCGCTCCTCACCTCAGAGACTCAGTTCACTGATGATTAGTGACCATGATCGCTCTTCTATGGAGGAAGCAAAGCGATGACGAATGTGTGCCTGAAAAGGTAGTCGCCGGAAAGAAGCCACGAGGAAGCGGCCTTGACCCAGTACCTGAACCTATTGACAGAGCCTCTCGATCGCCCCAGTAGTTTACGCGGCAGCCGGGTCGGTTGTTTCAGGATCGAAGCCTAAAAACAAATGATTATTAGTCCGAGCTTTCCGTTTTCTCGCTTGGTCGCAGCTAAAGTCGTTTCTTGTTCCTTCTTCGAATGATGCTAGTAGAGAAAAATTGCTTAGATTTTAACTTATTAGAAAAGGTATCCCACCCAATTCGAATAGGAATTGAATTCGTTTACCCAATGGAGAACACGACAGCCAAGCAAGAATAGAACCAGAGAGAGAGAGAGAGAGAGAGAGAGAGAGAAGGAGGGAGAACTAGTGAAGCTTGATGTGCTCCAATGCTTGGCGGCTCTGTTGCTCAGAGAGGAACAGTGATGGGAAAGCAAGGTTAACACCAGATTGGCAAATTTCATTTTTCATGTCACTAAAAACTGAAAAGTACAGAACAGCCCCTAAACTTCTTGGGCAATCACAAATTACCCCTCTGGGCTCTTTCTTAAAAAGAAAGGGGGCAGAAAGTGAATACAAATTAATTATTATCTAATATTTATTACTATTTTCTTGTATTTTATATTATTTTCTTAAAATAATAAAATATTTATTTATTTTAAAATTAAACATGCGGTCCGACCCATTAAATCTCTGGTTGAACCCATAAATCCATGAACCCATACCTCGACCGGTTCGATGTCCGGTCTGGTTCTGATAACATTGCTACATATATAATCAATTTAATTAATTAATTTCCAAAAAAAAAGTCAGAAAGTTCTCCTCTCTTAACACTCATACAGGCATAAAACACATATTTCGATAAGCTAAGGAAAAAGATACTTGAAGTAAACTCCTTATTGGGCCACTTTTCTTTCAATAAATGAATAACTTAATTTTTTTTTTACTTGTTATCCTACAGAGAAAACTCAAATAATCACCAACTTTCCATTTTTTTAAACGTTTTATAAGAAATTTTTTTCCTGTAAAAATACAGAAACTCATAAATCGTTACACCATTTACCATCCGTTCGTTATTCCATCACGCTTGATGATGTGGCTAACTGATAGAGCTAAGGTGGCTAACAGCAGCTTACGTGTTCGTCCATATGTATGAGTGAGTTCTTGGTGGGAGGCCATAACATGAAATGACTTGCTTGCCCTCCATTCCTACTCTCTCTCCAATCCATTTGTCGGCATAAAACCGTCAATTTGCTCTACCCCCACTTCATCTTATTCCTCCTCCTCTTCCCGTCTTCGAGACCCATTCCGCCTCTTTTTCTCCTTAAATCATTTCCTCAGAAAAAGAGAGCGACGCAGAGCGAGAGGAAGGAACAGTGAGAGAGAGGTATGGACTTAACTCGGGAAGGAACGGGAAAGAGGTGAAGTTGCGAGCTGAGGGCGGTCATGTGGTTGTTGGAAGCAGACCTCTTGGCTCTATGAAGAGAGAGAGCGGAGAAGGAGCTGGGTTACGGGGCTGAGCAAATGTGGAGCTCGCCAGAGATAAGGGAAGCATCAATAAGGACCCGTGGAGATCTCGAAAAAGATGATTGACTCTGGAGGGGGCCATCGACAAAGAGATAGGGGTTGTTCATTCTCATCCTGATCATCTTTGCTCTCTCGAGTCCTCCAAACTGCTTCCCCTCTACAGCCCCATCTTCACAGTCCATGTCGTCCTTCCCTTGCGGTTTACTTCTCCTTCTTTCCTTGGTCTGGCGCTGCCTCCTCATCTCCTTCCTCTGTCCATGACTCTCACCATCATCTCCACCTCTTTCCTTCTCCTCCATCTCTGCTAAGCTGCTGCTGCTCCTCCTCCTCCTCCTTTGCCCTTCCCTCACCTCCATGTTGCCTGTAGTTATAGGCGGGCATTGTCGTCTCGATAGTTGGGGTGGAATCAAAACGGAAGCTCTAAGCCCGCGGTGCGGAGGAATCAGGGTCGCTCCCTCGGAGACTTTCGCCCCGTGTTGATCAGTTTCAATCTCAGTTGGTGGGTGTAGAAGGAAGAAAGGGGAAGAAGGGGCAGAGGCAGAGACAGATGGAGCTTATACAAACTCGAGGATCAGAGCATATCCGAGACTGAACCGGTGAGGCCATTTGAATGCAGATCAACAAACTCGTGGTTCTCCAAGAGAGAGAAAAGGGGAAAGCAGAGGAGGGGCGTAGGGGGGCTGTTGGATCAGAAACAGAGCCCCCAGTAAGCCGAGCGTGAAGGGAGTGTACAGAAAAGGCAGCAGGGGTGAAGGAAAGGGAAGCATGAACCGAAAGAACAGAGATAAACGGATGAAGAAGATAAAGGAGGAACAAAAGCATAGTGGTGGTATGTAAGGCGATAAAGGGAAACGAAAAGGGTAAAGCGAAGGCACGAGAGCGGTAGCTTTCGCCGGAAAAGAGAGAGGAAAGGAATGATCTCTCTTGCTTTGCCCACTTAATACTCCTCGAGCTCCTTGGGGATGGTCCCGGTGAGGTTAGCAAAAGAAAGGACGAGGGTTGATCTGTGCATTGTTGAGCTTCAGAGCTATGGCGATGGAAAGCTTTTCCACATACAGGTTGAAGAAAAGCTAGAGGGGTGTAAATAATATGGGGCCCACGAGGCCTATCTCCATAAGCCAGCTCAGCTCCGTTACCGACCATCGGCCAACTTAGCACCGTCAGTCTGCTGCGTCACCATGTGTGACGGAACGACAAACGGATGGTAGATGGTGTAACAATTTATGAGTTTGTGTATATTTCAGAGAAAAAAGTTTGCGATAAAATGTAAAAAAGAAGAAGAAACATTCGTGCTTATTGGAGTTATTTTTCCTATAATATATCATTACAATTTCTTTATGGCGTTAAATTAATCGTTATTTTTTTTCAAAAAATATTATGATGATATATTATTTCTTAATAATTTTTTATATTACCACATATGACACGTACAATCTCAGGTGTGAGTCTTGTCATTGGAAAAATTCACGATCAGGAGAAATTTATTCCTTGGTAAGTCGTCCTCACTCGAACCTAGATTAGTTGGACATAATGGACTTTTAAATATTAAGTGGAACACACCGAAAAATCACAAATAAAAAGTGATTATTTAAATTAGCGACTACTTGTTGAACCGAAAAATTGATGACGAATTGAACTAGACTTTTTATCAATATGGGTTGGTCATATTAATTTGAGGTGAGTCGGTGCATGTTATCCTCAGGTCAGGCATCGAGTGCAAGTTTTGTGATTGGAAAAAATTCACAATCATGAGAGATTTATCCCTTAGCGGGTCGATTTCGCTCTACATTAATAGGGCTTAGTAAACTTCAGAATAGCAAGTGATACATAATGAAGAAAAAAAAAATTGTATAATTAAACTTAATAAAAATAAAAATACTACAAAAATTTAAAAAGAAAAGAGGGATGGGTGCGGCCGGGAAAACCCAATCCACTCTCCCCTTCTACTCCATGAACCTGCTTTCATATCCTTACTAGTGAAAGGGCACGCACTTCATTCCGGTTCCTTTATTATTATTTTTTAAAAATATAAAATTTGAATAAATAAGTTTGGAATAAAATTAAAAAATTAATTTATATAATATTGTGAAAGAAGTTACACTTATTATGAAAGATTTGTGCTAAATTACTAAGTTAGATGTCCAATGATCATTATTGAGCATGATTTATATATTATTATCTTTTTCAAAGTGGTACAAAACCGATTTTGAAATAGGAATAAATAATAAAAAAGGAGAGACTTTTTTTTCTAAGGGAGGGGAGACATGTAACAACAACGTCTTGTCACAGATCCATTTTAATTTTTCATTAATACCCAAGTAAGAATTAGTCTCAATCAATACGTTAATCTAATATTAACTAAAAATAATAATAATATCCCTAATTTCACAAAAAAAAAACTATTTCAAATGATGGCAAATTAAATTAAACTTTTTATCATGGGTTAGTTATACTTTGACTGTGAGTCTTGTGATTGAAAAAATTCGTGATCGGAAAATTTTATTCTTTAGTGGATTAATCTTGCTCGAATCTAGATTAGTCAAACCCGTTGAATTTTTTGAATATCAAGTGGTATACATCGAAAAAAAAATTAATATTATTTAAAAGAAAAGGAGAACAATCGGGTAGGTGAGTGTGGGAAAACCCACCCTACTCGCCACCCCTTGAAACATTGAAACAACAATTTTACATTATTTAAATATTAAAGATATTGTAACATTTAGAGCATCTACGCGTAATAAGATGGTGCAAATAAAAATAGAAATATATACATATATCAACATTATCACCAAATTTATTTTAAAAAATTTGGTCTTAAGAACTCAAGTTTGAATTGTACAATAGAATCTTTTATCATTCATACACGAAATGGAGACATAATTGACGGTATCTGTGCTTGAAAGAACTAAAATTTAAGAATGTCACCGTATTTGGTTAAAATGAGGGAAGAAGAAGAAGAAGCGAGAGGGGGGTGGCGTCGGAGTGTTATGTAATAGTATTAACTAGTGCAGGAGCTGGCTAATCGCTGCGGAGCCGGTGCAGGAAAAAGAAATCTCTAATTCCTCGGGATGAAATACGAAATCTAGAGAAAGATTTAATAACAAATTTTTTTTGTTAAAACAAAAAAGAAAAGACATAAGAAAGTTGAGGAATCGATTAAAAACCGAAACATCAGAGTATTCTGACACCCTAACAACATTCAGTCATCGTAGTACGTATTACAATCGTACAATCCTTCCTGTTGATAATAGAGATTGCTAAACGAAACATTAGTTACAATTGCATGTTGTATACTAAACTACAGGCTTTTCTTAGCCGAAGGAAAAACTGTAAATACAGCTTCAACCTTCTTCGGAGACACTGTAGAAGAGATCAACCATCATGTAATGTGACCCAACCTGTCTGCAGAAAGTTTTCTTTTGGTCAGTGTTATGAACAAAATAATAAAATTCATGAAGGAAAGAACTTGAGAGTCTCTCTCAACCTCAGCCAATGACGACGAGCTATCAGATAGCTAGGCTGAAAGAGAATAACTAAATAGAACAACGATAAGTGATACAGTTACTATTTAATTTTATGTATTTACTTGCATGCTTTTTGTAAGTTGAGGCAGAATTTGAAGATGCGGCTTCAACTCTCAATGAAACATTGCATAATAAAATAATAATAATGTAAGACAGGGGCGATCCAAAAGATTTGGGGGCCTAAAGCAAAAAATTAATATGAATCATTTAATTTATATATATTTAATAAAATTAGTATATAAAAATTTTATTTTCGAATCTATTTTTAATTTTTGAGATGCAAATTCTAAACAAGGTGATGTGCTTAAGTCACCACTTATGCTGAATATGCTTAAGCCACTTCTTGCTTCCTCAGATTTCACATCAGATGGCGAGGATTACAACAGAGGCTCGAAACAACCGATCAAATGAAACCCCAAAATCGTCCAAACAGCAGAGGCTCAAAACAGCCGATCGAACCCTAAAATCGTAAGACGAGGAGGAGCGTGAGGTGATGGTCAACAAGTCGAGCACGGGCAGGAATGGGCAAGAAAGAGACGTACAAGGCGAGGAAAGATAAAGGTGAACATGAGCCACGGGAGCAAGAGCGTGAGGCTGCGAAAGGAAAGAAATGAAAGAGAAACAAAAAGAAAGGAAAGAAATGGAAAGAGATCTGTAGATTTCAAAGCAAGAGAAAGAAAAAAGACAGATATTTGGAAGTGGAAAAATAAAGTAAATAATGGACATTACATATTAGGGCTTTGGGGGAAATAAAATAATAATATTACATATATATTTTCGAAAAAAATTATAATTATATTATATATTAATGTAGGTCGGGCCAGATCAAGTTAGGTCTCAAGAAATATCCAGACCCGACCTGACTTTTGCACGAGTATCCCCTCTCATCCCTATGCTTAGCGTGTTTCAGTCCGGGCGAGGTAATACTCGCCCTAAACAGGGTAGTTCAGGCCAAGTACTGGCAAAGGTCGGATAAATTGCTATCCTTAGTTGTGGGGGCATCTCCTATGGCCAACACCCTTTGAAGGAGGTTGCCAACGAGGTTCGACCTTGCTAGTGACCTTCGTCTAGGGTGGTAGGCGACGAGGATGACCTCCCCCACTCCCCCTCCCCCTTGCAGATCAGTCGAGATCTCGATTGGACGATTAGTGTCACAAATCTCGACTACGAGATCTCTGATCCCCCCTAAGACGGTGGTCATCAACAGGGCTCGATCATGTTGGTAACCCCCATCAGAGGGTTGGCGGCTGGTAGGTATGCCCCAAACCCCGACTAGTCGAGATCACAAATTATGAGGGCATCTCCTGATTGAGATCTTGATTGGTCTGGGGGTTGGGGCATCTCTTCTAGCCACCATCCCCCAACGGGGTGCGCTTGTAGAGTTGGATCCCGTTGATAACCTCTACAAGGGGACATCCTCTTCCTCTACTCATTTTCTTTAAAAATATATTCATTTTTATTGTGCTATGGAGGTACATGAGAGTAGAAGATTTGATTCCACTCTCCACCTGATGCTTCATACTTTACTTTACTAACAATTTGGTCCCTGAGTTATCGGGTTTACATTACTTGAGTCCTTGGATTATTTTTTCCATCACTTGGATCTCTGAATTATAAAATTTGCATCAATTAGATCCTTTTTAAATTAGTTAGGTCCTTTTGTTACATCAAATCATCTCTTTGCAATATCAAATTGATCCTTTGCTATATTAAATAAGTTATTTTCTACATCAAGTAAGTCTTTTGATAGTAAAGACCCTGAAATTCATGAAACATCAAATCGATTATTTTGCTATGTCAATTAAGTCCTTATGTTTTCGTGATAGAGGGGTGACAACAACTGACACAAATTTCAAATTAAATTATGCAAATTTTGAAGTAAGTTACACAAATCTTAGATTTACATGGATTTCAGAGCAATTGACTCAACTTTTTAATAAAATGCTTGGTTTGGATTGATAGAACTTGGAAGTTGTACAAAATACGAAGGAGAAGAAGCAAGCAACTTGAGATTGGGAATTTACCCTTCTCTCCTTTCAACATACTGCATAGAGATTTTCTTTTTCTTCTACTATTAAAACACGGAAACAGAGTGATTTCTCATACCTGATAATGAGATGGAGACGACAGATGCATACATATCGCACCCCGTTTGATTTTATAATCTGATTTTAAAATTAACTTTAACTTTAATTCTACTCACTACACAATAAAAATCAACTCTTCCAATTCAAAAAGGTGAGCCCTATATATAAACCCATATACAACTCCATTATACTCAATTTAATTTTTAATATTAAATTCTCTCAACTATTCATTACTTTTTCATAATTTTTCTCATAATTTAACAATACAATCATTATAATTCAATTAATATCATAACGTAACTCTACTTAACTCTAAAACCAAACACATCCTGCTCTCTCTATTTTTTTTACTCTGGGCGCGCGCGTGTATATATATATATATATATATATATGGAGAGAGAGAGATGATTAGATGACAGATCACTACTTATATGTAATCATGGATGCATAATATACATTACGATAAATTGCACTGGTAGTCCAAAATATTTTATAAATATTTTATTATGGTCTAAAAAGTTTTTTTCGCTACATGATGGTACAAAATATTTCAAAGTTGTTTCATGATGGTACAAACCGTCAACTCGAGTTTGACGCCGTCAAACCGACACTGACGTGGCTACTACGTGTCACCTCTTTGTTGACCATGGCCGAAAAATTTTAAATAATTCTAAAAATATAAAATTTTTAAAACTTTTAAAAATAATTCTAAAAATAATTTTAAAACTTTTAAAACTTTTAAAAATAATTTTTATTATTTTAAGTTAATTTTTTTAAATATTAAATTAAAAATTATTTTATAAAAATAAATAAATAAAATTTAATTTTTTTAAAAAATGTTAAAATAAATAAAAAATTTTAAAAATTTAAAATTTAAAATATATATTTATATTTTTTTCTAAATTTTTACTCTTTTTTGTATTTTTTGTATTATTTTTTGGACTTTTTTGGACTTTTTAAAATTTTATTTTCTCTTAAATGACGTGGCACACTATAATTAGTTTCACGTAACAAAAATGACATATAGGACGCTTCACGTCAGCAAAATATTAACGGCGTTAGGGTCAATTGACGGTTTGTACTATCATGAAACAACTTTGAAACATTTTGTACCATTATTTAACGAAAAAAAATTTAAACCATAATAAAATATTTGTAAATATAATGGATCATCAGTGCAATTTATTCAATATATTATGAGAAATGCCTCTGGCCATACAGATACCAAGATAATTGGGAACAGTCGAGTCCTGTCTGTCTTGTCCTGTCCTGTCTTGTTCTCGTGTTGCAAGCAATAAATTCCATCCCCATTTCCGTGTCCATTTCATTGATGATATACAGATGTCATGTCATGTACTGGTAGTAAGGGTAGGCTAGTGTTAACTGGTACTTGTAGCAGTGCATGATCGATGATCAGTTGTGGTTGGGAAGGATTGGGAGGCGGTGGTGCGGTGTCTTGCGTGGTTTGGTTACGACTTTTTTGGTGGGAAGGCCTTTTCTTTTTTCTTTCTGAATGGTAATTACTGGTGGGCAGGCCAAAGAAAACTCTTTTACTTTATAATATATAATAAACAATGTGTGTGTCTGAGGCTCACAATTGGGGGAGGAGAGAGAGAGAGAGAGAGAGAGAGAAATGAAAAAAAAAAAAAATCTAACGTCGAGGCTCATCACGAGTTTGCCAGCAAGTAATAAAAATATCTGCCATGCCATACCATGCCATGCCCGTCCACCCAATATCTTTAAAGTTCCGTCGCGTCACGGCCCTCCCCAATTCCATTCCCTTTCCATTATAAATTGCCAGTTGGTTAGCTCCTTCCATAATCCCTGCATGCGCATTTGCTAATGCTCTAAATAATGCTCCTCCTCCGCCTCATTCCTCCTATAAGTATTAACAAAGATAATAATAAAAAAGAACAACACAGAACAAATTAACATACAACCCTCCCCACCCATCCCACCCACTAAATTGCACGTCAAATTCGAATTCCCATGACCATCCTCATTTCTCATCACTTGGCTCCCAGCCTAGTCCTCCTCCTCCTTTCCTTGCTAATTACCTTCTCTTCTTATTCATCACCATTCCACTCCCCGCTCGCCGCCCGGCCTACTGATATCGAGAGAGACATCACCCTTACGGCCTCCCCCGAAGCTGAAGATATGTCGTCCACTGGCCCCAGCAGCAGCTCCACTGGCAGTCCTTCACCATCAGGTGCTACCGGCTCTGCCCATGGCCCCAACTGGGACTACAGCTGGGGTTGGGGTTCTAGCCCTGGAAGTGGTTGGGGATATGGGTCTGGCTCTGGTCGCTCCCCCACTGGATTTGGTCGGGGATTTGGTTATGGCTTTGGCTACGGGACGGGATCAGGCTCTGGCTCTGGCTTTGGCTATGGTTCTGGAGGCGGTGGGGGGGCTCATGGTGGAGGTGGAGGTTATGGCTTCGGGAGGGGTCCCGGCCGTGGCTCTGGATCAGATGGCAGGTCAGGAACACCTGCTGGCCATGGTTAATTAAATTAATGGAAAGCGCCGGGCATAAATCTATCTAATCTAATACAAATATATATGCAGGTTGGTTTTCCCTCTGTCCATCTTCTAGCTGGCTATATATACATACTCTACGGGCTTTATACACAATTAATGATGATGTATTTCATGCATGTATCATTACTGTAGAGGAATAGATAGGATCCTCTCATCCATCAGCTTGATGATATTTATATGCTGGATATAACATAGATGCAAACATACATACGATATCACACATAAAATATAAAATGGTAGAAATAATGTCATTGTATGTGGTTTCGGATGATATGATTGAACAAAATAATACTTGTAGTTTAATTTTGTATATTGTATGAGCTCTTTTATACGTTCTGAGTTGCAGGGTCAATCAATCGCCTTGATGCTAGTTTTAAAACTAGAAACTATACACCGCAAGCTTATTTTCATATCAGGAAAGTATGATAGTTAACAAATCCAAATTACCGATATAGTTTCATTATGCAAGTCCCACTTAGAGGGCGAGTTTAATTTTAAATCTAAATTTACTTTTACTTCTGAGCGTAATGCAGGTTATACTCTAATATAAATAGAGCTCAAAGAACGTGAAAATTTGTACTAAGTACAATATGAACAAGAAAATAGATTAATTGCGGCCAAATATCGAGCACGATTTTGCTTTGCTAATTAATTGTTAGGCTAAAAAGTAAAATGCATTGAAATGAACTCTCTCTCTCTCTCTCTCTCTCTCAAGTCTCAACGGTACATCCTACCAACACGACCAGGGGAACCGCAATAACAATTCTTCCTCGTCAAGTTGCCATTTGAGGGACGCCCTTGACCGATCTTACAGTTATAGTTCAATAGTTAGCTCTTGCAGCGCATTATGTCTTCGATGGCAAAAAGCATTATGTGAGCCATCTTAATATCGCCGTGATCATGGAGGACTTTCTGCGGGTAGAGATCCGGAGTGCAACTGTGGTTGATGAACCTCGCAATATTCCCACACTCTTTCGCGTCAATCGTGAATTCTTCTACTTCTAGCTTGCTGCAACTCCTGCATTCGATTTGATCATCGGTTGGTTTCCCTATATCAAATAGCTACTCATTCTTGGGGCCACATTGTCCAATCACGTTTTGTGATATTTTCTAATTTTCTAGTAAACTAGACAACAGCAATCTATGTCTTTCTATCGAGACTATATCATAATTAATTAGGTCTACCAAAAAAAAAAGACTACAATATTCAGGGTGAATTATTAGTAGAGACTAACAAAAAGTATTATCCCTATATGTTGAAAATCTCTCTCTCTTCCTTTTTCTTTTTCTTTTTTTGGTGAAGCATATGGTTAAATTACTCATACATGGTATGCTCTTTATTCAATAAATTACCTAATCTGCCTTCAATTGGGGTTAATTTGACTTTTTAAGAATAAGTTACGGCAGTAACGTATGCTCTCACTTGATAACCAAGAGGATCTAGATTCGTTACCAATGCCCATTTATTAGCTATTAAAATTTATATTTTATTGCACTAGATCCACGTGCCTCCGTCGTAAAAAAAAAAAAAGAATAAGCTAGGGCAACAAGAAAATCAATGGGATCAAATGCCATGGATTTAGCTAATATTTCGGGACATATAATTGTTTGGTTTTAGAGTAGGATAGTTACTCAACTCTTATTTATTTTGTGAAATAAGAAAAGATAAAAAAATATTATCGTAAGTGTTGATAAATTTATGGATGTGTGCAAATATATATAAGTATATGGTGAATTTATTATTAAATAATTGATTATAAAAATAATAGGAAAGAAATACGAGTGAGAAATTATTAATAAATAGGAGAAAATGACAAAACATTAATGATCGTAGTATTGAATTTGATGAATGATAGAGTTAACTTGGATGGAGTAGTGATTTTATTTGAAAAACAAACCCAAGCTTAGCCATCGATACTTTACTGCCTACCCAACCTGCCTAATTAATTAATATATGTACCCTGATTAGGAATATCCGGCAAAGGCAATTACATCAGTGTCCTGAGAAGCGCTACTTTGTATTGGACTTCCATTAATAGTTAACTGGACTAGAAGAGAAAATTTACAGAGTAGCACTAGGTTAAATCAGTAAGATTATCCATTATAGGCATTTGAAGTAGGCTCTACGAGCCTGTATGATGAGAAGCCTTCATTCATGTGATGTTAGTTTGCCACGTACAATTTTTTAGCAATTCTTCAATTTCTGAATGTGTGTCTTTTTATTTATCTTCTTTAATTTAATAACCCATCGAAAGTAATTAATAAAAAAATTATAAAACGTGAGAGACGAGCATAAATTTATTAGTATCGTAGTGGTAGAAACATGGTTAGTTGTGTTAATTGTCTAGTGTTCAAAACTTTCCATTCTACTTTTCTTATTTTTATTATGCTTTTTTAAAATTTTTTTAGAAAAAAGACATTTTTAATATGGACTTGACACCGTTAATCTTACTTACGTGGTAATTTATTAGTGTTTGCAAATTAAAATTATTTAAAAAGTAATAGAAAAATAAGAAATTAAAATAAAATAAATTAATTAAACCTTAAAAAATAACGCTAAGGAGCTGGATAGTCACCGAGAGGCCAGAGGGGGACCGGAATAAGGGCTCCCCTTCTGGGCCCTTGCAAAGTGATACATATATCATATGTCCAATATGTTATATGGATATAGAACTTTTAAGATAATACTTGCAATTATGTAACTCATATCTCTACAAAATATATAAATTATCATATTTTTATAATATTTAATATAACTATTCATATGGAAAGTTGTATTGGATTTAGCATTATACCGTAGATTGTTTCTAAATAAAATTTCTATGTAAGGGTTTTCGCCCTCCACTATCACCGAAAAAAAAACTTTCTATGAAAAACTAAATAAAACCATCTATATAAATATATTACAAATAAATTTAAAAGTTTCTACTAAAAAAAGAATTAACATATAATAATAACAAATCTATATTCTCAATCAATGTTACATATACTAATATATGATATTACATATAAGCCATAAACATAATACGTCATAGAAACATAAAGATCTTATTTATTTACGATAAATTAACCAAAAAAAATACAAGCAGTACGGGGCTCAAGTCTAATTAATAAAAATTATGAGATCTTATTCACATATTTCACGGTTCATGGTACTTTCTCCTTCATATAAGAAGACAAGATTATTGAAAAAAAAAAACTCCTCGAAGAGAGAGAAATTGAATAAAATTCTTATATTTTGTTGAATCTATATGATCGTAAAATGAATAAATCACCAACGTGGATTGGTTCAAATTTTCGGCGTTTATTTCCTTTAAACAATGTCTCAAGTTCGAGTATTGTGAATGAAGAAAATTAACGTTGTGAGAGCTTTACCCTTTAATGGGCCATCTCGACTAGACTGAATTAGTCGAGATCCAATTAGATTTTCAGATAACAGGATTCACACTGAAGAAAAAAAATGGAAAAGAATGAACAAATCCACTGATATCGAGAGAAATTGATATGTCTAAAGCAAAATTGACGATCAATTAGAAGTCTAACATTGGTGATCAAAAGGTAACTAGCTAGAGTCGCGTATTTGTAATCAATAGCAGATAAGGTTTTACTCCCCATTATCGGCCATGATTAATGCTATACGCATGTACTGTCCATTTCATTTAACACATCTTCTATATTATATTTATTAATTCCGCTTACTCTCACAAAATTCTTCCTTTCGTGCAATGAGATATTTCCATATAAGCGTATAGAACGAACCCTCAACTCATGGTTGTTCATTCTTCAAGTTTCTCCATTAATCTTTACTTAGGCTTTTTTTTTCTTTTTCTTTTTTAAGATTTCTGTAATGTTTTATAATTTTATTGGATATATTTTTCCAATAAGACTTTTATAATTTTATTTAAAGATATTAATTAATAAAACTACTCTCAATATATTCTATTTATATCTTATCTGTTGCATTATAAGTTTCACGAATTCAACAATCCATCTATTATATATTTAATTCAAACTCTTAGGTATCATGCGATGAGAGACTTCCATTCTTTTAGTGAGAGCATGTCACATAAACATCTTAGGTGAATTCTTGCTTCCTAGTTGATTGTCTATTCTATTCTCCTTATTGAATGCCCTACACAAAACTTTATCAAATTTATTGAAATTCAAATAATCTAATTAAAATTTCCACAACCCATATCTCTCTATATATTTGCGTGTATATATATTAGTTCCGCCTTCTGAAATTAGAAAACATGTCATCATTCAATAATAGTTTTTTTGGTGACAGAAACACAATATTTTTCGGTGACAATGTCTTTAACTAAAAGAAATGCATAAGCATAATAAATAAAATTTAATAAACTATAAATATATAAATTATATCTATACACGTTTCTTTTGAGATTTTTATTCATAGTTTAACTATACAATCATAAAGTGTGGAACTCATGAAGAATTTAAAATACTTTGAAGCAAACTGATAAGAGCATATACAAAAATTATGCCTTTATACATCCTCAGCACATTATGGAATATCTATTAGTATTTTTGTCACTATTAGGATTACATATATAGATATGCAAAGATTCCAATAATCAATATAATATTATATTTGAAATAAATGTGATGCATGTAGGCTTTCATCTCTTAAATAGATATTCATGAATTTGAGTCTACAATACAACTATTTAAAAATCTCGAAATACATTATCTATAACATATAATATTATTACATTATCCAGTAAGTGTGATGGTACTACTATTATATATTTATAATTAATTAATTATGCATAAAATACAATAGAAAAGAAGTAAGGCTTATCATATAATCTATCGTACTAATTTAGACGTATTCTTAATTTTCTCACATATTACTTGCTCCCCTTCATCAGTGGTAAATTCGTTAATATAATTTATCAAGTATCAACTGAAAAACTATTGACTGTATTTCTAAAATATATTCATACAATATTTGCTAATATATATAAAAATATGGCCCGCGAAATGCGCAGACAAGAAGATTAGTAGCAATTAAAAATACAAAATACAAAATATTGCGCAATGCTCGGGCTACATTATACATTATCATAATACAAGGATGTGTGGACACCACTAATCATTAACTACCTGAGAACTACCATTCATTTTCATTTCATTTCACTTCACACAATTGCAACAAAATTTATCAGTGCACAGCACTCACGAAAATTAATTAATGGCCATATACTATTCTGGTGGTGGAAAATGAAAATGATATTCAACTGCATCTCGGATTATTGCCCAATTCAGCAAAACCCACTCAAAGCCCCTCTAATTGGCTACTCAACTGATCTCTTGTTTCTATGGAATCTTGACGTGTAGCCCTTTTGAGCTCGTGAAAAAATAAAAAAGCATCACATATGTTCGGCATTTCGCGATATTACACCCCATCCCTTTCCTTGGGTCTTGAAGATCTCCAGATCAAAAGCTATGCCCTGCTGGCCAACTCTATTATGGCAATCCGAGGAGCACTTACACAAAGGGCCGCATCCAAACTTGCTCTCTGAATGCACCCTCCAGGATTAAACACGATATCCCATCCTCCACCATTGCCGCTGCTAGAACACGAGTTCCTCCCATTCTCACATCC
This sequence comes from Punica granatum, assembly GCF_007655135.1. Classification (NCBI taxonomy): domain Eukaryota; kingdom Viridiplantae; phylum Streptophyta; class Magnoliopsida; order Myrtales; family Lythraceae; genus Punica; species Punica granatum. The sequence goes on along the minus strand of NC_045128.1, from coordinate 44,298,919 downwards.
ACCACCACCAATGCAATCACAACACCTCGAGCCAAACTTGCTTTGCTCTGCTGCAGGGTAGATCATTTCAACTATATAGTTGAAACTGGGAGGTTCCTCTATATCTACCGAGTTGACTGCACGAATCGGCAGCTTCTCCCTCCCACCCGATATGTCTTGAGCACAGACAATCTCCTTGCGGCCTGGAGGAACAATCATTAATGCACTGATATCTGAAGTGTTGTCATAATTATTGGCTGGGGTGTATCTCGATGACGATGGGCATCCCCCGGACAATATCCTAACCAGTTTGAATTTGTATATGAGCTTTCCGGTGGGTCCACGCTCTTGCCACATGTCAACCACATGTAACAAGCCGTCGTACACATACTTGAGATGCGAAAATCTTGTATGACTACCACACGAGATTTGCCAGACATGCTTCCTCAGCGGCCTCTTACAACGACGGACCACTCGCAGTGTTTCTCTCATCCATGCTATTCCTTAGAGCAAGGTTTCCCTAAGCGTCTGGTCTTTAATTTCCCCACTAATCCTAGAAACTTTGTGTGTCTATGAATGAGAAGCCTTACCCATATTGGGCAGACATATGATATATATATATATATATATATATATACACATACATAATTAAAACATAATCCTCTAATGTGAAGATATCATATTTATATCCCTAATACTCCTCCTCAATCTGTTGAAGATGTAGCCACTGACAAATTGCCTTGATGAAACTAAAAAATAGACAAAGATACAGTCTTGGTAAGTAAGTCCTAGCCATACATGAGGTGACTGACATCGATGTGGACTGTATTTCCTACTCTTTCCTAGAAAGCTGGATTACCAAATTTCACCAGCCAAATAAAAGATTTAGGACTAATATAGAAAAAGAGCTAAAAGTTGAGGACCAAATCTGAACTTTCTCCCTTTATTTTATTAGGGATATAACTTTTCTTCAGCTTTTTTTTTTTTTGGTGTATTCCTCAGCTTTTGTAATAGTAGAGAAGAGAAGAAAATAATAATAATAAGAAATATATGGGAAACCAACATAATTAATTCCTTCCTATAGTAAAGATGTGGTGAAACTCAATGAATCAATAAGTTGAAACTGCAACCTTTGGTGATCGATTCACCAATCACTCCTCCTGTGGGTAGTTGTCATTGATTGATCTATGTTTATATAGACATAGATCCGGCCTTTGTGGAAAGCTATATATCTGAGCTCACAGAAGACAAGACTAGCTAGTCATGTAGTAAGCGATAGGAGCTAAACAGTGGGCCTACAAGTCCTAGAAAGGCTGAGACAAGTCCTAGGAGCAGCTTGCGGCCGGCTACAGCTTGGATGGAGAATGCACTTGAAGCAGGGATGGACGGGTTGTTGTTCTTGGAGGAAGACCCAGGGAGGGCACTGGGAGATCCTGGCTCTGCCATAGGCGCGCCTGCAGCAGTTGAGTTGGCCTGGCTGCTCTCAACGTTCACCTGAAGCTTCATTCCACCGAGGCAGTACAATCTGTTTCCAGAGATGAAGTACCAGGGCCCTGGTCTCGTAAGAGGAACCGTCGTGTTGCCATTTGAGAATGTCTGAAGGGCGTTTGTGGCAGAGCAGTTATCGAAACTGTCCTTGTTCACTTCTTCCACACTGTTTGATGTCGAGTACTGGAACACTATATATATCAAGAACACACATATCCAGACATGAGATCTTAATTATTAGAGCAATATCTATCATCATCAGTACCCGTTGCTGAAATTACTTATTAGGACGAATATATGTATATGATCGATGAAATATATTAACACGCATGATGATTAATTAACTCGTGAGGAAAAACAAATTAAATGCACTCACCAAGAACGTCTCCCACGTTGAAAGTCTTGTCATTTGTCCATGTATCGAGATCGGTGCTGATGTCCCACCCGGAAGTATCCCCGACCATATAAGTTGTTGCGTCGCACTTGCAGGTCAGGGCTAGCAAGCCGATCAAGGCGACAAGAAGAGAGAATGAAGTGACGTTTAGAAGCTTTGTCATTTTATATGCGGGAGGGAGGTTAATTTTCGTACCCGGGTTTTTTGAGAGAGAGAGAGCCTTCTTGGACAATGTAGGATATATATGCTGATCATATATATATACACACACACACACACACACATATACACGTGTATATATAAAGCAGGTATTATATTTTTTGGGGCTATGCAATTAAAATTAGATGACCTAATTTCTTTAAGCCATACCTGAACTTTTGTCCTATTTTGATTTCCTATGCAAATTAATCGATTAATTGATGACTAATTAGAGATTGACTCTGGGGGATCTATATATATATATATATATGTATGTATGAAATTGCTTAAGAAGCTGGGGATCCCCCGCAGTTGGTGAAGATAGGGTAAGGCAGTTAAGCGTCTCCCAACTCCCTCCCTGCCTCCCTCCCTCGTTCCCACCGAGACTGATTCATTGATGTTTCTTGTTTGACTCGGACTGCCACTGCAATCATCTTCTTTGATGATGATGATGATGACTGACCCCGCCACCACCCCCAAGACCAACATACATGTCTATATAATCTACATATGAAGGAGGGAGTAAGCCCATCATGCATGCCCGTGGTCATGGAGGAGATTCGCCGTACGTCTTGGGGCTGGGTTTTGTATCATTAAGCTCCGGCAAGATAACTTCCGGGCTCATAATTCTATCTGATCGTCCTTCTGTGACTGTGGGCTCACGCTCCTGTAGTCACCCAAATCCATATGAACTCATTAGCATTGCACGGTGTTAACACAGCTCTGGCTGCAGCTCTGCATTTCTCCGGTAACTGCCGTTGCTGTTGCTTGTTAAGTACCGATCGATAAAGGGAACCATATACGTGGAAAACTGAAAAATATATATTGGGTTGCCATGCGCATGGACCGGCAAGGCGATTCGAAGATTAGAAGAAATAACTTCAGTTAACTGCTGTACAAGCATGCATGCATACGCCATAGCCCCCAATGAACTCCCGCAATGTACATTGCAAAATCCTCTCATTATTCTGTCCGTCTTCAAAAACATCAGTGTACTCTGTTACTTACCTACAACCTATTGTATCTCAGGGGAAAAAAAAATCGCGAAAATGTAATCCGGGAAAGAGGTTGGAAGAAAGACAGCTTATATCAGTTTACTCGGATAGTTCCAGCCTGTGTGGGAGAAGACAACTGATCTTTTTCAGGGTCTCGAGGCTGCCCCAATTTGAGACCTATATCGTCCTTCTCTGTTAATGATGAAACTCGAGCTACTCTCTGAGAAGCAACGGTGCTTGGATTTGAACGTGGGGATGGAATGCCTGATGGGTGGGCAAGCAGGAGCTGTGAACATGTCCCAAAGTTTCCATGAACTTTAGGTATACGATTAGTACATTCTCCTGGAAAACTTGTCACCGGAAAATATGCCGTAGAGGGATATACTCTAGCTGCCGGGAATCCCTGCAGTGTTCCGGGGATACCCATCTGCAAAAGTTGAAAGGATACAAGAAATGTTGTATATATGAGAAGAAAGATCGCAATGAGTTCCGACTTTAAGCTTTGTCAGTAATAAGCTAATTAAAGCAGCTGATGATCCTCTCCTATATATATGTGATCAATAACCTTTAAATTTGCACTTTCTTCCTTCCGTTAGACAAGTTTAAGTGATCAGCTAAGCTATAACCTTCTTTTCTGGACATAGATGGACTCACCATGAAGGAGATGCCGGAAGGTGCCGCTACAGGGAGGAGTGGTTGGGGATCCAAGCAAAGAGCTGGAAACTTGTCCATAACCTGTGCTTTGGTACTCATTGCCTGCATTATCGTTCAGAGCCATACATAATTAAGGAGGATGGATGAGCAAGTTCTTTAATCTCTGGATATACAAACAGAGTAACCATTTTGATGGATTTATTTACTCACTGGAGTCGAGACCTTTGGATGGAGAGCAGATGGAGAGGGAGAGGGAATGTCCTGTATGTTAAAAACAGATAAGCATCAAAATTTAAGCACAGATATATGTTCATCTATTTATTTTCTTTGTATCTCAAAGATATAATTTTAATTAAGTCTGGGCAGAAGGATTTCATCTCGCCTGTGGCTTTGATGCGATTTCAGGTTTTTCATCAGAAGGCGAAATACATAATAAATCCTGTGGAGCTGGACGCTGCAATCACGATTGAGAAGGATTTATATGATTAGCTGATCCTAGTGTATATATGTATATAGTCCAGGATGATGTTCCGACATGCTCCAAATGCAATGTAGGCCCAACCAAATACGCATGCATGGTATCAATACCCAGAGGACATTTTAATTAATCAGAGAGCAGGGAGGGGAGTACCTACCGGCTCTTCGAAACGCATGTCAAAGAGGCTCGATCTGCGCTTCTTTTTATCTTGGGAGGTCTGCCTTAGGAAGTACTTCTGGGCATGACTGGCGACCTGAGTCGGGGTCTTGGTAGTTACAAATTTCTTGGAGATTGCTCTCCAGTTCCCTTTTCCTAGTTTTTTCAGTCCTGCTAAGAACGTCCTGTGTTCTTCCTCTGTCCACGGTTTCCCTGCAAAAGACACGCACACGCACACACGTTATATACGTAATATGACGTCCTAGTCCTAGTCCTACCTCAAATAATTAATACATATATATATAATTTAAATATATGACCTGCCATGTCGCTAGCTAGGCAGATATCTATATATATGAGATTGAATTGAAGATGATCGATCACTGCGAAGGAAGGCAGGTAGGTGGGCACCTAATAATAATTACCTCGCTTCCTCGCATGAGAGGATTTGGCTCGTTTGGAGGAGTGGATGGGGCCGTCAGAGAGGTAACCGGCTTCATCAACGTCAAAGTGATGAGTAGTAGTAGTGTCAAGGTTGGAGCTGGATATGAGATTGTCCATGCTGAAGCTCTTCTTCATGGGAGCGTGGGACGTTTCGGCTATGGTGACCCCGAACAGCTTGATAGTGCTGCACCCTGCAGATTTGGAATTGCAAGTCCTTGAATTGTGACCATTGCCTCCACATTGTGAACACTTCCATGCTGAATCTTTCACCATATTTGAATACGAAATGTGAGGATGCAATCAGATCGGATAGGATCGGATCTCTCCTCTTCCGAAAATTGACAACTGAGGAGAGCCAGAGAGCATGAATGGTGCAATGATAATAATAAGAAGCAGCAGCAGCAGAGCAAAGAATGAATGGAGAGATAAAGTGGGCTAGCTTTTCTCTTTGTTGGACTATTTGGAATTGATAGGGGATGGTCTTAGATAGGATGGAATGGGGTTTAAGCACACGTTTTCCATTCCCTATATATATATATATATATATATATATGTTACTATTTATTGTTTAAGATGGATCTTTTAACCCGAGTTTTTGGGATCACAAGAAATTTGTATTTGAAATAGTGTTGCGATGTGGCAGCTTCTAGCTAAGCTACCCCCATTTTCTTTCTTCTTCTTTCTTTTTTTTTAACTAGAGATTTGATTTGCTGTTTGGTCATGTTTTTATTTAGAAAAGAGCTTTTTTTTGGCTCCTCGCCCCATTACATTTACAAATCACAGGTAGAGAAATGGAAAAAAATAGAATATAAAAAAAAATGCAAAGTGATTGTGGAATTTCCTATCTTTACTCCGTTCCTAGGGAATAAGCTGCTAAATTAATTAATTGAATCTGACAAGATATTTCTCTCCGAGTCGTCTACTAGTTTTAGCAGTTTTTAGCTGGATTCTGGTTGTTGTTTTCAATGATTTTTTGCAAGCTGGTGGTGTTCTCATAATCAGTTGGAAAGCTCCCTCCCCCTTTCCTAAATATATCTGAACTGATACCCAAATTAAATCGTATTTCTATCTGGCCACCCTTTCATTTTTGACTGACCCCAGTGACTGACCCCCGACCCAAGAGAAAAAAAAAAAGAGCACTATATATGTAGACCGAAAAAAGAAAAAGAAAAAAGAAAGAGAGAGAGAGAGAGATCTATTACCTGAACTATATAGGTATAATGCTAAAATATAGCATAACCCTATTAACTGAACCCCAAAAGTTTCATAGCTTTTTGAATAATATAAGGGCCTGGAAACATATCTTAATTTAGATAAAATAAAAATTCTTCATCTAATCTACCTAAAAAAGAAAAAAATTCTTCATCTAAACATGTATATGTTCCTTACAAGACCGAAATTAATAGAAATAGATAGATAGCTTTTGTAGCAGATTCAACCGGTGGGTCAATAAGCAAAAGCTTCTTATTAATGCAATGACATGGAAAACTATCCGGTTTTGTATTTGTTGGACGTTGAATATCAGAAACTCTACCATATCCAATCAAAAGCTCCTTTTCTTTTTATTTTTATTTTGCTGGAAATTCTTACGAGCAATTTTTAAAAATTGAAGCTTCAGTTGTTTTTATTAAGATTCTTTTTGTATATTGATAAATAATTTGAAAATCATACTAGTAAAAAATACATATATATATTTTCTCAAAGAGCTTATGTAAAGATTAATGAGAAAACCAAAAAGATTACTATTAAAAAAAAGATAAAAGGACTTAACTAATTAATTACAGGACTTCAAGGATAATATTATATATTATATAAAAAATGAAAAGAATAATTTTATTTGTTACAACTTCTCTTCAGGGGAAAATAATTTGATATAAATTAACATTGATACTTTTTGCATGGAAAATTATATAAGATTTAGAAAACAAGGCACTAGTTTAGGGAAATAAAGGTTGAACCCCTAGACCCAATCCAAATTGATAGTAATCTACAATGTATGTTTTTCTATTGTATAATTACATTGGAACGCTAGTCATGTATCTCATGTAAGAGATGTAATTAACTATTACCAGCAGTGAAGACATAATTATATTGGAGTAAAATTAATGTATGGTTGATTGCTTGAGAATTATCATGCGATTAATTTTGAGTGGCTGATGTTGCTAAATGCCGACGTCACAACTCACGATCGTGTTAGATAGCTGAGAATATAATGCCGCTCGGCTCAGCTACCCAAGTCGGAGTTTAACTGATGAATGATGATCGATGTGATTGGAAAGATGGAGCAGCTTTGAGTACTCCGACGTATATATAGCCGGACAACAACAGGACCTTCATAAGTTAGGATTTGCTATTAATTGCGTATATATTTTAATTAGAAGCATGAGCGTGATGCGTAGCTAATTAATTTTAAGCGCGAAACCACATTAATTTGGATATATTGTAAATCTATTGCTGCATGCAATGCAAGCAGACATGTGTCAATCGGTTTTGATTAGGGGTCATCAGACGTTGCTTAATTAATTAATTAATTAATTATATCTCAGCACACACTGCGTCGACGATCAAAGTCTAATTATATATTTTGGAAGAACGATTTTGGACTATATATAATATGTACATATGAAGGGACGTACGCACTTACGTACGTGTCTAGGCAGCAGCAAGGGAAGGCTGCATAAACGGTGGACGTGTAGCTCTGCATCTGCATGAAATATATATATATATATATATATATATCAGAGCTGAAGCCTGAAAGTGAAGAGGCTGCCTGCATGCCCCTAATTAAGCTTTCTTGTCCATAACATATCAACTCCCTCGATTTGTCCCCAACACGTGTTGCTCGCCCATGCATGCATGCATGGATGTGCCGATATAGCTAGTTTCCATCACACACACACACACACACATATATATTGTTTTTCTTCCCCTCATCATATACGTGTATATATATATATATATATATTGTTTTTCTTTTTCTAAATTTTTTTTTAACCTTTTGTTGAGGGGAAAATTTTGTATGCAATGGTGGTATCACGTATAATTATGCCACAAGACATATAAAAATTATTATTATTATTAACAATGAATTATTTTTGTTAATAATAGATTTTTTAATATTTTGTTTACTTACTAAAAATTAAAATGGCAAACTTTTATTGACTTGTGGTACTGTCACACGGTACTACAATTACATATAAGACTTTTTGGTGGTTGAGATTTCACTTTGGTTTACATATAGGAGGAAATGTCGTAATTCCCTCTAACTGGAAATCAGATTTTTCTACACATAATTTATCCAAATTAAGAAGATAATTAATTAATTACTTTTTTAATCTTCAGCCAGTGCGAGGAGACTACTCCTCTCACTGTATTTTATTTGTATTTCATGAGAATTGTTTGTTTTACCAGGAGATGATTTGATCTGATTATTAGGATAAGTATACATTATATAATTAAATTGCAATCTGAAAGTCATTCCAATTAAAACCATATAGGTTGAGCTATAACTAATTAATTGTTTTTCTATTTACTGGGAAAAGATTAGTAGGAGAAAAAGAAAAGAAAACCTAAAAGGAGTCATCCACCCAAAAAAAATAAAATCTAAAAGGCGTCCGGTATAAATGATGAGTTAAAACTATCATAAAGTCACAAAAATAACTTTCATCTAACTTTTATTTTCTAAAGTCCTATATAATAAAACAACTAATATATCAATAATTACATAATTATTAACTTTATAATAATAATTACATCCATATATATATATATATATATATACACACTTGACTACATGATAATTAATAGAGTCATAAAGGTAAATGTTGTAATATCATAGGGATAGAAATGTAAATCTATTCAATAAATATTTATATATATATTGAGTTGAATACAATGTAATAAATAATGGCATAATTGTAAATATATATAAATAAAATAAATTAACAATAAATGCATAAAAATTAAGAGTTTATAAATAATAATAAATAATTCTAATATATACGAAATATATATAATTAGGATAAAATAAGATGAAATTAATAATGAATGAATAAAATTAAGAGTTTATAAATAAAAATACTTAATAGTTTTAATATATATGCTTAAATATGTCTAAACGTGAAATATTTTAATTTTAGTATATTCTCAAAACTTGGCATACTAATTTTGAATTGGAGAAATAATAATTTTGAAAAAGTTACATCTCTATGATCTTTCTCTAATGTAGTAGTAATATATGAATTAATCACAATTTCTTAAGATATTTGGATATATTTATTAAATATTATATACTATGAAAAAAGAATTAATTCTTCATTAAACATGTGAAATTAATTAAAAATAATTAAAGTTTAAATAGGTAAATATAATTGTACTTGTAGTAAAAGTTCCGTCAAACTTAAGGTTAAGAAAACTAGATTTTATATAACAACGACAATAGTTTAGTTTCTCTCTTTCTTTCTTTCTTTCTTTCTTTTTTAATTCATTCAAGTGATATCGGATCTCATAACTCTATAAATTAATGGCATGCAGCGTCTCCCCCACCACCACCACCACCACAACAGTATACTTCCAAAAGCAAATCCTACTCCTCGATCTCTCTCATATTTATTAATTGTGAGAATATTTAACCAAAAGCAAATCCTACTTCTCTGCTTTCAGTACCTCCGATCCCTTATAGCTTCTCCGTCCATTTTACTATCTTCATTCTCAATTAATAAAATACTTTCCCTTTTTCATGTGCTGCCTTTGAAAACCTCATGATGGTCTCTTCAATCTCTTTGATGATCGGTGATCAGTTTAATTTGCAGAGGCAAAGGTATGTACTTATTATTAGCTAGCCAGGGCAGCAAGCAGGATTATTATTGTATAATTAGTCCAATGTATGAATAACAATCCCTACTCCCAGCAGCTGCTCAGGAACCAGCATTGCATGCACATCTCCAAATTTCACTCTTACCCTCCATATGATAAAGACCATATATATTCCATCTATTTTGACCACAATACCCGCCGGCCAATCAATCAAATTTATATAATTATTATTATATCGATCAGTATATATTACTATATATTATTATCCATCGATTCCAAATGTTAAACGCTGCCGGAAACAACTGCTGGGAATTCTCCAATCATCATCATCATTGCCATGCTGACTGTCGAATCGAGGACGAGATATACACCTCTGATGAGTTCCGGATGTATGCATACAAGATCAAGCGTTGCCCGAGAACACGAAGCCACGACTGGACTGAGTGTCCCTACGCCCACAGGGGGGAGAAGGCCCAGAGGCGGGACCCCCGCAGGTTCCGCTACTGCGCGATCGTCTGTGCAGCATTCCGTGACAGCGGGGGAATATCCTGCCCCAAGGGCGAAGCTTGCGAGTATGCGCATGGCGTGTTCGAGTACTGGCTCCACCCCACGAAATATCGGACCCGTGCCTGCAATGCTGGCAAGTACTGCCAGCGGAAAGTCTGCTTCTTCGCTCATTCCCCTGACCAGCTCCGGCCACAGACCAAGGACAACAAGCATCATCGGCCCCAATTCACCTACAGGCGCACTGCACCTTGCCCTCTGGACGACGAGTACAGCTGCAGGGATGGCTCTCCACTGCCGAGTGATCTAGCGGCAACACCCGATGATTCTATGATGACGACGACAAAGAATGGTAAGGGTGATGATGTTGATGAGGAGGATCAGGAATTGGCGATCGGCGAGATTTCAGATAATCTGAAGAAGAACTTGAGGGGGTTGGTTGCAGGGGGGTCAGGACGGGATCACGACAGTAGTACTAATAATAATAAGGTAATTAATCGTGTCTACAGGGTCGACAGCGATGGAGGCTGCTGTGATCATCAAAGGGTTAGAGGGTTAGGGTTGGATGCTTTATCGAGCGATGAAGAGTTGCAGCGCCTCGGTTGGATCTCGGAGCTGCTTGATTGATTTGATTTGAACTGTTATCAGTACTTGACAAGATGGGATTATTGAGAGAGTTTCGATATTTGAGACGTGCTAGCTAGCTAGCTGGTTCTTGGGCGTGTTAAGAGAGGAAGGATAATGTGTACCGATTAGGTGTCCATCCTATATATATATATAGATAGAGCGTACGAACGTGTGTGATTATTTCTCGACCGTTAATACGTAATTGGAGTGCTTCTATATTGATCCTGGATCACCGTAACACCCGTATTCCCGTAACACCCATATCCCAGCCCGTATCCCCATAACACTCATATCCCAGCCGTGCATAGTGTGTGGAGACCGCATCTCACTCACCATCGAACGGCTAGGAGGGTAGGGTCACGGTGACCGAGGGTTCTCTTTAGAATTTCCCTATGGAATTGCTCATAATGAGAGTTTCTCGTCCATTAAATTATTGGTAGTGTCTCTCTTGTGCTGGCTAGCATAGAAGGGAGCGAGCGAAGCACTTCCTCCGAATCTCTCTTCGTTATCATGATGCGAGAGAAAATATTCAAAGTGTATTATTTATCTATTTTAAATGAGTAAAAATCAATTAAAATACTTATAAATGAAAATTCATGACCCATTGTGGAATCAATTTCTCACTTTCAATTATTTTTATTTAATATTACACGTTCAAATAGATAAGTAATATTCACTCAATATTTACTCGTGATGTGAGGCAGCCAGAGCAGAGCCCCCGCCTTAGGCCTTGCGCGCGAGTCTACCTTTTAAGGCTCACCTCCTCCATCTTTGGCCCACGTGTCATAGCGTACTTTCAATATTGCCCAGTTCTTCCGGCCCGATTATCATCCACCCAATCACTTCTGACGACATTCACACTGAAGCCTAATTTCTCAGGCCCTGACCATATCTACTGTTGATATATGGTCTATGATGTGGCCTTGCTTGTTCCGATAATTCGTGTCGATACTTTATTATTATTGCTATTATTTTAATTTGGAGGTTCATAAGTCTAATATAAAAATATAAAATAAAGTGAAATATATAGAAAAATAAGTTTCATTGATGATAATTGATTTCGAGACCTCTTGCTTTTAAGTAGCGTTTTGTACATTAAAATTCCTTCCTCTGTAGATATTGTATTATAACCTAATATAAATTAAATCCACTGGTGAAATTTAGTCTACGATGTTGTCGTACTTGTTTATATGTTCCACACCCATGACACCGGCCGGCCGCGTTCAAGCATCAATCTTCTCACTACACTAGGCTAGGCAATGCATATATGTATGTATGTTATATATGGAGGGTAAGAGAAGTCTATGACCAAATATCAAAACAAAATATAAAGTGAAATAAAAGTGTATATAAATTTTATTGGTGAGAATTGAACTCAAAACCTTTTATTTCTTCATTCACTTTTTTGTCTACCGCATTAAAATCCGTTTATCTCAATACATATATTTTGCGCCCATTTATGTGTCCCCCAAAGTTAACTTCTTGGTGATGTTGCCGTAGTTGTTCCACACAACGATATTGGATGGTAACATCAAATCTTCTCCCTGCATTTGTCAATGCGTATTCCGTCCATTTATGTCCCACAAAATTTACTTCTTCAAGGACATTTTTCTTGGCCATTGTAATGGGACTTCGACCTTTATATCTCGTTTTTTATTCCACCGAAGGAAAAAAAAAACATCTTTCTTTGTTAGATTATTAAAGGACATTTTTCTTCACTGAAAAGCAAAATACCTTTTCCTTTTCAGTTATATTTTTTTTTTCTTTTTTCATTACAAAAATACATTTTTCTTTGGTAGAGTACTTTTTATTCTTTGTGAACTTTCGATCGATCACAGACGTACTTATCCTATACGCGAACCTATATAGGACCATCCGCACACTTAAGCGGGGCAAAATAGAAAAGTCTAGGGGCAAAGGTGGTGAAAAGTTTAATAATCAAAATACGTACATTAGCTAACCTTGTTTTCGGTGCAAAACAATTTTTCGGGATGCTACCCCACCTAGTATGTATCTGAAACTTAATGAACTCCAAACACAACTAATACAAGTTCGAACCGAATCAACCCTTAAGGTAAAGCTCTTCCCCATTGCGAATTCTTCATTCATAAAGTTCACAACCAAAAATTTATTTATTTTTCTTCCAATTTCTCTATTTATATTTTTTTATAAACCCGAAATCAACTTATTTTTCTAGTGCAACCGAAATCATAATTCTTCCAATTTCTCTATTGACGAGACTCCAATCCAAACCAACCAAACAACCTGCATACATGCTCGCCGCATACATGCTCGCCTCTAATCGGGGTTTACCCTAGACATGGACAGCATGTTACTTCTACTCAAATGCAGATCTTAACTATCATACGTTAAAACCCCTGGGCCTGGAATGAAAGGAAAAGAACTAAATGGGATTTCAGTGCACTAAACCCACTACGACTAATAAGTGTCAAACCAAGACAATAGACCAAGTGAAATTTCGTTAATGTCGATATCAATCCAGCAGACTGTCACAGTTGTTTTTTTGTTTTTTTTTGGGGGGGGGGGGGGGGGGGGGGGGGGGGGGGGGGGGGGTTGGGGGGGTGGGGGTGCGCGGGGAAGTACAGATGGAATTTGATCAAGCGGATTAGCACAGATGGAATTTTTCAAAATTAATAATGAATGTCCGGCCCGCCACATCAGGAAATTATTTAAAAGAAAAAGGAAAAAGAAAGAGGCAGATGACCATTATTAACATATAGAAACATAAAGAGATAAAAACTCTCAGGCACTCGATATGGTCCATACATTGAAAACTAGAAATTGAAAAGAGTAGCTCTCTCCATTTGTGGCCAACGGGAGAGACTTATACACCAAACAACGCATAAGAAACACTAGCCAGTACAAAACAAAACACCACCGCATGTAAACACGCACCGATCGATCAAACTGCACGTAAATGAGATGAGAGAACCCAGCCGCTAGCTCGATCACAACCACTCGCAAATTTATTCAAATATTCCCACACATGCCAGCAGTGCACGCTTGCAGTACTCTTCTTAGGAAGTTTGTTGTTGCTGGCCGGTGGTGAGATGCTGCTGACCGAACTGCTCGGCACGGTCCTTCATCTCCCTGGCCTTGCTGGCGAGCTTCATCCTGGCATGGTCGATCTGGTCAGCTCCCGGCGGGTGCTTCCCGGTGACGTACCTGTATATCCAGGAGAGCACCGTCAAAGCAGCCACCCCGAAGCCGCCCGAGGCAAGGAACCCCATGGTCAGTAAGGCCACCGTGATCACTGCGGGGACCAGCACGGGACTGAATATCACCAGAAGAGGGGTAGCGATCGTGAGAGCTATCACGGTGCCAGCCAAAGTCAGGCCGGAGAGAACGAGGAGGGAGCCGCCAGCAGTGACGGCGGTGGCAGCCTTGACAACCTGGTGGGAACGGGGCTGGTGCTGGCCGTGAGCTTGGTGTTCTGCCATTGGAATTTTGAAATCAGTAAGTATGAGATCGCAAAGAACCAACCCTTCTTTTTTTTTTTATATAAATAGATAGCGAGGGAAAGAGGTATAATATGTATATATAGCTAGATATGGACGTGTGCGGTGTAACAATCTTGGGGGTTGGGGGAGTATTGAGTAGGATATACACAGAGAGAGAAGGTTTATAGTATGCAATGGATGTATATAGAGAGGAGAGGAAGGGAGAGGAGTCGGTTTTTGAGGGGGAGGGGGGGGAGAAGATGAGTGAGAGCTAATTAAGCTAAGTAAGGGGGAGAGGGCCGGTGTGCACTGCAGTGTGCACGTGGTCGTGTGCTTCTCATGCAGGGGCTGCATGCGATGACCCCTCTTTCCTTTCTCGCCACGTACTTCTCCTTTGCACAATTCTCCTCTACCCCCATCCATACCCTGCTGTCGTTTTTTTGTCGAGTGGGTGATGTGATTTCTTTCTTTCTTTCTTTCTTTTCCTTTTCTTTTTCTTTTTCTTTTTTTTGGTGAATAACGTGTGATGCGATTTGCTTAATCTGGACACCAAAACACAAAAAAAAAAAAAACATAGCAAAATTGGAAGCTTTGTAGAATTTTCATCACTTACTAGTGTCCAACACCGGCGCGTTATCTCGGGTCCAGAAAACTTTTCATCAAATTTTTTTTTTTGTCTATCATAATAACTTGTGTAATAATAGTCAATATAAATTATTATTAAACCAATGATAGAACTACTTATATATAAATATTATAAACTCTTTGATGATAGTAAATGATTCATATTTTTTATAAAATATTATGCTAATTAATGTTTCAATCAATTTAAAATCTAACATTACTTTTTACTAATCTTAATTTGAATTTTTAATATTTTAATTAGAAAATGATGATCGAGCTATAAAAGGTATTTAGCAGTTCTTTAATTTTGAGTGAACGAATTTTATTTGTAGGAGGGATTCGATAATATAGTAAAAGCATTCATCAAAAAATAAATAATGATAAAGGCTATTAGGAAAAAGATAAGGAAAGAAAACATAAGATTAGGAAAAGGATGGAGAGACCAAAAAAAAAACAAACAAAGAGAGAAAAATTCAGCCAAGAAAGGCTAGGGAGTTTGGGCAAAAGAAGGTTGAGCCTTACCACGCCAGTTAAAGCTTACTTACATAAGCTCATAGACCGGCTCAATTTATATAAAGGAAATGGATAAGGAAAGGGGGGGTGGTAGAAAGGGAATAAAAAGGTGAAGGGGCAGCTGTGGGATTCGACCTAAGGATTTGAGAAAGAAAGGGTGCTCTCTTACCCATTCTTATCTTTATATGACGAAGTTACTTTGCTTAATACGAACTAAGGAAATTGAGAGGAACAAAAAAGGAAAAAGGACGTGCCTCAGTATGGAAAAAGTACATACTCGCCCTGTTCAACAGACGGACCTCCTTTTATTGTTTTATATATAAATATATAAATAAATACACCAAGTGTCGAATCGTGTGGAGTATCGGCTCGTCGAAGAGGCAAAGATATATGGGGTGTGAGGCCCAACTGGGAATTTACGACATAGGGCCCGAATATGCCCACTTTAGTTCGGCCCAACTCTCCCCAACGACCTTGTTGAATTTTAGGTCACCCACCTTCTGTCTTTTCCCCATCCTTTGTCTTAAATATTATTTCTAGCTATTTAATTTGTTCACTAATAACTATACCCCATCATGTAATTGCATTTGTGTCTAAACTTTGAGCGTCGCGTGAAAGCCTTGGCTGGCTGGCTAGCTAGCTAGACTTAAGCCATAACATTTATGCATAACGGGTGATGTTGTTATATCGCATAGACCGACATATACGATATATAAAGACTCGACGAGCTGAACTGACTGAAAGGCGAAAACCAGCGTATAATAACTAGTTCTCTCCAATTGAGTAAGCCCTAAAATCAACGACGCAACACATGGATATGTGTATCTTGTCTGAAAAGAATATTATCAACCCATTCGTCACTCATCAAGCTAGTGATAGGTTGATATTTTTCTCGAGCGTAACAGTCCTCATCAATGTATACATTGGTCAAGGTGGAAAATAAATGGGAACACCGTAGAGATGGGCGGAGATATTACTTAAATTTTCTACTCTCCTCATCAAGATTTTCATGTATAATTTAGGACTGGACTCAACACCTTTTGATCGACCAATAACACTACGAATCATAATAGTGAGATATTGAGTTTTTGGAAATCAACGACATTAAACCTTGACTTGTACACTCATCTCATCTCATCATGAATGTTAGAGTGCTTTTACACCAACAAAAAGGAAATTGAGATCTTATCGAAAAAGGAAACTAAGAATCAGATTGCTATCGACGGCAACGACCGCCTAATTTGATATTTAATAATTTTCTGCTTAATTACCTATAAACAATCATACGGTACATACAAAATGATTCATACATGTACCTAACTCCAATGAATTTAGCCTAATGATTGAGAATGAGTTCATGTATACACATGATCCCGGATTCAAAATCCCTTAAAGTCACCGAAACACCTTTAGCGCGATTATCCGCTAATTATACTTAAGTTTCTCTAATATTTCTGGTGTGAAATATAAGTTCAATGTTCAGGAAGGCCCAACCCCCCTCTCCTTGCCCGAAGTTGACCGTTGCTAACATATATAGCTATAGCCACTCGAAAATGGAAGAAAAAGCCCCGGCCCCGCGAGGCCCTCCCTTTTTTTATTTTTAAATTTTATTTTATGCTGGCCGGTCAACTCTTCTATTATTGTTTTGCTTATAAATATAAATATACTATAGTAAATCCGCACTGCGCGCGGTTTGACTAAACCTCCATTGTAATTTATTAAGTATCTAATAAAGATTAATCCGTTGTTAGAATGAAATGACATGAGCTAAACTCATTCATACTGTTACGAATCTAAGACATGTTTACTATTAATAAGGAATTAAAAGAATAATATCTATGAAGAAAATTTTAGATTCTTTTTTTTTTTTAGGTGAACAGAAAGAAAGTATTTATTAGTTAGAGGGAAAGACGGTCGAGAGAGAAGGATAATGAGTGCTAATCACTCGATTAATTATGATAAATATTTTTAATTGAAACAATCTCATTGGTTTTTGCTCACCATATCATTATGAGGAAGAACCATTTAAAATTTTCTCCATTCTAATGGTTGATAATTTCTCAATTTTATTTCTAATAAGTATAATTGGGGGAAAGAAAGACAAACTATTTTTCTTCTCCTATATAGTAATAATAGATTAGATATCAAAGTCTCAATGCTTACCCATATATATATGAGAAAATTTGAAGTATATATATTCTATACGTATTCTCGCGCTACGCATAGGATTTACATGACTCTGAATTGCTAATAAATAAACTAAATTAATAATCTAAGCTTAAGTAGAAGAAAATATTTCGTTGATCCAGTGTAAATTATCAAACCAATGCTAATATTGTGCAATTAATTAATAAATTTTTCCAAAAAATTAATTGATAAATTAAATTGATTCAAAAAGAGAAATGTGATATGGACGTTCAATCCTATGGTAGTCAATTATGTATATGGTAGATGATTACGTATATTTACAAAAAATATTTTATTAAGAGTATTTTGAAAAAGCGAATGCCATTGCACCCTTCTCCACTATAGTAATGATAGATCTATATATATATATATAAGTTAATTATTGGTTTAAAAGAGCAAATTCTATATTGTTATTATGAGTATAAAAAATTGTACGTTTGCTGTGAGAGTTTCAGTTCAAATTTTTTTTTTATTTTCTTTATTTTTCGATTATAAGGGAGGCATGAGGCTTAGTAAAAAAATAGAAAATAAAGCTGAATAAATGGGTGTATGTCTCACATGTGAGGATTGAACCTAGGATCTCTTGAATCCAAATCGATGCCTTATACCACAACACGAGGACTCTTTCCTTTATTTGTTTTCAAATAAAACCAAAATAGAAAGAATGAAAGTTTTCGGTTGCTAGTTGGTTGGGAGGTACTGAGGAAAGGGAGCCAAAAGTATTTTGGCACAATATCATTTCGTGGTTGGCAGTTTGAAACAAGCCTTCCACAAGGACATTACTGCTTGTTGGAAGGAAGGACAGGTTGCTCAATGTGTTTTGTGTCATGCTGCTGCAGAAATCAAAGACCATATATTTTTTGAGTGTGAGTTTAGTCTGCAAATAGGGAGGGCAGTACTGCAGAACTGTGGATTTACTAAAAGTGTTGGAGGATAGGATGTTGAGTTTTGTTGGGAAGTCAGATATTTCAAAGGGAAGTCCTTGCAAATTGTGATTGGTAGCTGGCATGGAATGCTTATATATACTATGTTGGTGGGCTAGAAAATAAAAATTTGGGTTTGATAACAAATTTAAGTTTGATTTAATTTGATTTAGTTTGATTTAAAGAGACGAAGATAAAAGTAATTGGGAAAAATACTTGAGAAAATTTGAAGAAGAAAATAAAAAAAATAATTATTATATTATCAAATTGAAAAAAAAAGTGTTGAAATTGAGTTTTTATCCATACTAGACTTATTTTTTAAACTATTTCTCACAACAGACTTTTTCAAAAACTATTTCTCAAAATATATTTATATTATTATTTTAATTATTCTTCTAGTCCTACAACTTTTTATTTGTTTCATCTAAATCCCTATAAAAAATCTGTTTTATTATTATAACCCTTCCTCAAATAAAATTTTTTAGTAATTATTTCTCAAATAAATTATTTTTAGTAGATTTCTCTCATCAATTTAAATTTAAATTTTATGTAAGAAATTTCTGAAAATTTCTCTTGAAACTTTTAAGAGTTATGCTAAGCCAAGTATGCGAGTTAGAAAATCTATTTGATTTATAGGAATATTGGAGAAATTCTAATTATAAATTGTTTAAAATATTATTGAGAATTTTACGTCGAGAATCCAATATTTTAGAAATAATTTAAAATTATGGGAATAAAACAATAGGAAATAGTTTTAGCTAGTACATGCATGCCTTAGAACATATTTATTGTAAATTTGGTGTATTTTTTACTATGTGTGACAATTATATGAGGATTATACATCTTAATTACGATAATTTTGTGCATTATTATATGTCTCTTTTTCAGGGGAAGAATTTTAATTCCGGAGCATCTTCGAGATTTACTATAATCATACTTCCTATCAACTGATTTGTGATTGTCAATATATATTCCCGTAAATCCAAAAAAAGAAATATATATTTCTGAATTTTTTTATTCTACATAAAGATATTCTGACTATCTATTTCCTATACTTTTAATTTAATAAAGCTCTTGATGTGGAGAAAAATATCAGGGAATGAATATTCTCCCACCAAAACGAATCTCAATCAATGGGTGCACGATACACCTCGAGCACCGCCTTTTTTCGCCTGCACACTTTGCTCACCTCTTATGTGTTGTGATCACTTCTAGAGATATCCTAAATCAAGGAAATTGAGGTTAACTGGGGACTTGGGATGGTTTCCCGAAGAACCCCCTCCAACGCTCCAGTTAGAGAGTTTCTAGGTCAAGGGTTGAAATTACAATGATGGAATAGTGAACTTACCTCTTTTCCTTTCTCACCAACCAATATTTATGGGCTTTGGTTTTGCCTTAGCCATTACTCATGGGCGCCGGGTTTTTTAGTGGGCTTGAGGCCCACCGAGCTTACCCTAACGGTGAAGGACAGGTCATTGGGCTCCTAGCTTGGTGGAGATGCGCCGAGCCCACTGGGTTCGTCGGGTCTCCCAAGTTTGACAGGCCCACGACCGCAGGCGGTTGTTCGCGTGAGGGTCAAGCTAAGGCAATGAGGAATGGGTTGCCGACGTTTTCATCTCAAGAGAGGCTCGTCGGATCCATCATGCTCGCGGGCCTTAGAGGCTCACCGAGCCTCTATGTTCAGGGATCATCGTGGGGAGGCCTAACTAAGGGCGACAAGAGACCCGTTGGTGTGCTTGTCATGAGAGAGGTTCGCCCGGTCTCTTTAGTGCAACGGGTAGAATGGGCTATAGGGGTTCGTGGGCGTTGTTCATTTGGTTATTGGGCCTAGCCCGGGCTTGATAAGGGTGACCCCATCAGCTCTAATAAAATTCTAACATGTATTTTGTAGTTCATTCATAAACCTTATAGATTAATTTACGTAAATTTTATTTTAAGATATGTTTAAAGAAAATTTGAAAATAATTCATTCATGATAGTAACTAAATTAAATTTTTTTGTAAATGGATTTAAAAGAAATGAATCAATAAGTTACGTAGACTAGAAAGATAATAAAGAAACTGACATAAATATATTTAAGGGAAATAGTTTTTGAGGAAGTCTATTATGAGAATTATTTTTAACAAGAAGTCTAGTATGGGCAAAAACTCGTTGAAATTGAGGAAAAAATATTGAATAGTTGAGAAATTTTATTATTAAAAAATTAATTATAGTAATAGATAATAAAATGTATGAGAGAGAATTTGAATAAAAAGATAAAAAAAATGCAGTGACTGTGTTATTAAATTGTGAGAAAAGTAAAGTAAAGTAAAATTATGTTATACTTGATTTTGTAAACAAATATAGACACGACATACCCTCCGGTGGATTCTGCATTGGATTCCATTAGAGGAGCTTTAAAGTATATACTTATGAGAGCTAAATGAAAGGGACTTAGGCCCACTACTGAGGTGCAAAGGCAGATCCTTCGAAGATGGGATATATGTATATCATAGTTTGAAGTTTTGCTAGTCGTGCTGTGTCATTGCCGTGTCTATCTATTCTATTCCATTGAGCAAATTTTACTTGTAATAGCAGGACTTTTGTCTTCTCTGTCTTTGAGCTATTAAAGGAAAAAGAGCACTGCACTTGCCTAAAAAAAAATTGATATAGCTTATTATCTCTTCACTATTATTATAAATGCGAAAGATAAACTGTCATTAACCCATTATACATAGTCTTCATTAACTTAAATTTTTTGAATTTAGTATAGTGACGCACACTGTTATCTGTTAATCTAGAAGTTGCAAATTCGATATCTAGTAGGACTACTCGTGCCTCGTTATTAGTTATTTATGATTTCTCTTTCATTGTACTGGGTATTTAACCTCTTTTATAACCAAAAAAAATTGAATTTATCAAAATGGGAGTAGCACAATGACGCGTGTTTTCATCTGATAATTAAAAAGTTCTAAATTTAATGCTTAATGAGACTACTCGTATTTATTTATTAGTTATTAAAATTTATATTTCATTGTATTACATTTATGATTCTCTTTTCTAATCGAAAAAAAGCTTTGAATTTTGGATAAATAGTAAATTTGTATCACGCAATAATTATCATTGCCCACTTTTTTCTCTATGGCTCCCTC
Organism: Punica granatum; assembly: GCF_007655135.1. Taxonomy (NCBI): domain Eukaryota; kingdom Viridiplantae; phylum Streptophyta; class Magnoliopsida; order Myrtales; family Lythraceae; genus Punica; species Punica granatum. The sequence goes on along the minus strand of NC_045128.1, from coordinate 44,277,348 downwards.
TTTCCTCTCTCCCCCGCTCCCAACCTCTCTCTCCTCCATCTCACACAAAAAAAAGAGAGTATATAACCAATAAATGTTCGTTCAAAGGATTCGGCGCTTGTTCCCCTCAATCGAGATTTCGGATTCGAATTTTGGGAATGGAGAAAAGTCTTGATCGGGAGAGTTTTACCCCTTAGAGGACATACCCGGCTCGAACTGGATTAGACATAACTTATTGGGCTTCTGGATATCAGGATACACACTAAAAAAAAAGTATATAAAAATTGTAAAATAAATAACTCTATTTATGTAAGTATCAAATAATTATGTTGCCGTTCTTTTGTTATTTTATATATTCAAGCATACCGCGGATTACGATCTTGTATTTATATTTTACATACATATATATATATATATGTATATAAAAGGAAGGAATTGAGAAATTCTACACCAACTATGTATGTATACAAAACAGATGAGCTGACGTTTTTAATGTCCGCAAGACGTGGCTACCTCAAATTATGTTATTCCTTTCCGCTCTTCATTGATGATGGTAAATGTTAGGTCAAAATCCACAGAACCCCCTCCCTTCATTCTCCAGCTGATACGAGTTATTTACTTAATATGAATTTGGTATATACATATACATATATATATATACACACACACACTCCCCTTATCTGATCAGACGATAATTGGATCCTATGCATTTGAAACTAAAGTACAGGCTTTTTTTTTTCACCGGAAAAAAAATTATTAGGCTATTTCCAGGAAGCTACTAGAAGAAATTCGATTTATGGGCATGTAAACTTACGGTTCGTTGCGCGAACAATTACTGTAATTGCTTTCATGTATGTTTCTCCACCCTAATGTTGCCACCAACTCCTATATTAAATTGCTAATATATAATGCAATTTTAATTAAAAAGACATTTTATAAGCATCTTTTTTGTCAGGGACAATATCATCAAAAAGGTTGATTAGGACTAATATGAGTTGGTTCAAACGATTCATTATTTATTTTTCTTAAATAAGGTCTCGAGTTCATGAATCTTATAAACGGAGAAAATCAATCATGAGAGAGCTTCAACCTTAATTAGTGGGCCGACTCATATTGAACTAGATTAGTCGAGATCCGGTTAGATTTTCAAATACCAAAATACATATAAAAAAAAGGTTAATTAGGTGGAATGCATGCATTTTAGAGTTTAAAATAATTCAACCACGTTTCTTTTTTCTTTTTTGTTTGTTATCGAAGTCTTTTTCTTTCTAAAAAAATTCCATCCACTTGTAAAGACCTGTGTGCAGAGTGAGTCCTTGTAGCATATATGTATTGCTGAATGAAAATTATTTATTTTCCATCGGTAAGGAGGAGTTAATATTATTCCTTCCAGACATCATCATCCGGTCCACAAGGGTACGGAGGGCAATGAGTTATAGCTTAGGATGTGAAGATGTTTCTTATATATGCTTATTTCTGTCACAAGATCGATCAAGTCCTGATACCACACTACTATTCATCTTATTGTATATATATGCATCTTACCGAACTTAACACCAAGAAACTGGGACAGACCTAAGATTTCAATTGAGTGAGGGCGAGGTGCTTGGGGCAGCCAATAAGAATATTTAAATCCGATTTAGGATGTGCAAATAGTATTATATAGGTAATCTAATCGAAATTTTTTTTAAAAAATATGTAAATATCTTTATAGCGTCAAAATTGTAGTTTGGACAATTGCCATCCATAGCCCCATTCTAGGTCCAAGTTTGCCAAGATATGTTGAAAATTCTAAACTGATCATATTCAGAAAAGCTGGGGAGCTAGTTAGCAATATTACTGGATACTGATAGTGTAAATTATATATATTACATATGCTATGACTGCAAAAATTGAAAAAGTTACAAACCAATGATTTAATTGGATAATGGAAATTGGAGTCCCGACAGTTTGCATTTAAACGGTAGTTAGATTAATTAATCAGAGAAGAAAGCAGAGAGAGGACTCCATTTTATTAATATAATCAGATGTATGCATACTCATGTATGTACTTATTTTTATTTTGAGCCGGTTGAGGCACTTTGTCGTTAAGCGACCTTATAATTGGGGCGGGGTCACACTCCATTTATGTTCTCTTTAATTTGATTGGACGCCCCGTTTTCTTATTAAAAGAAAAACTCATAATATGCGATGTATAGTATCTGTCCATAGTACTCTCAATAACGTTGAGACATGGTACGTGTAGCAGTCAATTTTGGATTTTGATTTTTTTTTTCAGCGAAGGGGAGACATCTGGTAAAATTAATATTTTGTTTTCTTGAATTTTATCGACAGTAGTATGAATCGTCATTTTCTTTCACTAATTGTGACGATTTGATTATTAAACAGAGACGACCATACGAAATAACCAATCTAATCTTCCACCCAAATAAAAATCAAATCGAAATTAATATGCAAGAAATTCCAACTTCTCGGTCAAACTTTCTATACTATGTCTATATGTTATGCGAAATATGCAATCCCACCAGGGAGATCTTTTTCTTTTTTTTTTTCGGTTGAAAGGGAGATTTATTATATTATTATGTTATTAATAGAAAGGCCCATTGGCAGGCCCACCCCGGATCGTGCCATTCTGGACGCAGCCTTCTCTCGTTCCAATTTCATTAGCCGCCGCCGATGGAGACGGTCGGCTTCCTCTTACTACGAGTACGGGCGAGGCCGCCACAAGCCGGGCCAGTCTGTTTCCTCTTAGCCGTCACCCTGACAGGTTCTGGCTCATTGGAGCCGATGCGGTGGGGAAAGTTGAGCAGTGCTCGGGAGCCACGCATTCTGAAAGCTGCCCGATCATAAGCTAGAGCCGCCTCCTCGGCAGTCTCGTAGGTCCCCAGCCAGACCCGGGCCCCATTCTTTGCACGGTCACGTATCTCTGCCGCAAACTTTCCCCATGGCCTCTTCCTCACACCCCGGTAATGCCTCTCAATCTTGGCAGTGACAGCAACAGCAGCAGTTCCGCCGTAATAATCGACCGGTTGGAAGTACGGGCATTGGTTAATTATGTCCTGGCTGAAAGCGACAAAGTTTTGGTCATCGAAAGTACTGCAGCAGCTGTAGGAAGCTGGGGGCTGTGCCACTGCCGCTTGTGGGTGATCATGAACAACAGGGGGAGGCGGTGATGGACAATCAACAGGGGCGGGGGAGGGGGACCAGCCGGAGAGGAGGGCTTCGTGGAGGGAGTTGAAGATGAGCATGTCCTCGGAGTCGTCAAACTGTAAAGATAGGTCGCCCCAGTAATGGCTGAAGCAATTAAGGAAGAGGGGGGCGGTGGCGGTGGCGCTGGCGCTGGCCGTGGCCGTGGAGCTATTGAACGTCCTCCATGTCGACAATGGGTACTCATCTAAAGTAGTAGTACCATAATCATTATACATCATGTTTCTGTATTTTGCTTCAATAAGTTCCTTATTATGTGTGGAACAGGATAACTTGCAAAGCAGAGAGAGAGAGAGAGAGAGAGAGAGAGAGAGATGGAAGAAGGGATTGAAATTTGTTATAGTCGAACAAGAATTCTCTCTGAGGTATTTATAGGGTTTAGGTATATATGTGTGTCTGTATATATATATCATATGCAGCACCAAGTAGGTAAAAGAGTGTTTTCTTTAAAATTTATGTTACCACTTTCTCCCAAGAAGCTCCAAATTGTTTTTTACTTTTAAAATTTTATTTTATTGAGTTAGGTTTACAAATCTCTATTGTAGTCGGAAAAAAACAAAAACATGAATATCCCAGTCATATCACCGAACAGTAAAAGATATAGTCCAACAGGACAAGCGCTTACCCTAGGAACTCTAACTAGAAATGAAAAGGCAAATTTTAACAACCAATACGCATAAGCATTCCTTAATTTGTTGGAGACGTATTGGCAGATCGCATGCTCCTATTATATATGACGCGCAGCATGGTTAATATATTTCGGGCGATAATAGACTTTTCTATGCTTTTACGTTGTGATCTTGCATGTTAATAAAAGAGTATGTGTTTATATATAGATGATATGATATAATATTTTTTTTTGGGTAATTATGAAATGATATAATTAGATATAGCTTAATGGGTTTGGGACTAAAAAGATAATAGTGTCTTATTGGTTGCTTGTATCCAATCCATACGAATATAAATGATATATTTGGAGTTCACTTTTGAGATTTGATAACATGGAGCAATTGGACAAATTGACTATTTGAAACTAAGAAACAATGAATCATATTGGTAGTGCCTGGCAGATGACTCAAAACAAGTCAGAGAGCTTAATTTGACTGGCTTGTTTCCTTCTTTTAGTTGAAATGTGAAATAGATGACTATTTGAGACTCAGAAACAAATGAATCATAGCTGTACATTTTGCAGCTACCAGCCTACTACTAGGTAACCAAAGAAAGAAAAACTTCGTTTAGCCTACCAACCACTGAAAGAACGAGGAATTACTTTTTGGTCCGTCCTAAATGTTCCCCTAAAACTGAATGAAAGCATCATATGTGTTCAAACTACCTTAATGGCCCCCATTTCAATTTGCCCACTTGTACTCCGAATATACATAGAAACTAGCTCTAATTTAGGATCGATAATTTATGCTCCGTTTGGTTTCGTAATTAGATTTTAAAATTTTAATTTTAACTTTAACTCTACTCACTACACAATAAAAATCAACTCTTCAAAGTTAAAAAGGTGGACCCCATACATAAACCTATATACAACTCTATTATACTCAATTCAATTTTTAATACTAAATTCTCTCAATTATTCATTACTTTTTCACACTTTTTCTCATAATTCAACAATACAATTATTACAACTTAATTAAAATCAAAACTCAACTCAACTCAACTCAACTTTAAAATCAAACACACTATTAGAAAGCTGATAAAAGCGTGGAAATTACAACTCAGAAATATATAATAAGAACTTTTCTCCAACATATGCAAATATATGTGTTTAACATCGTTGTATCATACACATACATATTTATACCGAAAAACTATGGATAGCTTCATAGCTAAGTAGAGTCAGAGAGTCGGAAACTGACTGCATCGATAGTATCAGCAGTAAGCTCATGCTTATACTCCATGGGATATAATATAATATAATTGATCTGCTTAATTGAATTCAGTTCACTATAGCAAGCGGGGTATTGTGTTAATTAACTGATGATTAATTAAGGAGGTCTTAATCAATTAAGACTGAGGTCTTATTAATTAACACCGCAAATTTAGCCTGTGTTTCATGCGCCAAGAGAAGAGATTTTGCAGCCCACATACCTTCATATTTGGTTGCTCTAATTGCTCGTGATCGCGCGCCCTCAAAAACTCATCATCAGTACAATAGTACCCCTTCGATGATTTATTATAATTAGAGCAGCAGCTGGTTCGTGACGATGAATCCGCACCGTCTCCATTATTGGTGATCATCCAGTAGTCCCTGTGAAGATTTGGCCTACTGCAAAATGATTCCACTGCCAGAGCATTTGCATCCGGGAGAAAGCGGTTGATCATGAAGCTTGGCGACAAATTCCCTGCCGCCTCCACCATCTTCAACTTTGAAGCATCTAATTCATGAACTCGGTCTGATTTCTCGAGAATATCTATTGCCTCTGACAGAGAGATCGTGTCTACTGCATCAGAGAAACGATCTCGAACTACATCATCGCTGTTATAATTAGAGCAGCAATTGTGGTCATCCAGCGAGCAGCTGTCTATCATAAACTGATCATCTCCACCATCTGCGCCGTCCTCTTTGATCACTATATTTTCTGTGGGATGTTGTTGATGCCATCGACCAGGTGGTGGCTTGGGACGGGGAGGCTGATCAGCAGATATGATCTCATGGAGTCTAAGCTGATCAGGCCGAGCTTTGGGCTTTCCCGGGGCCTGCTCCCAGGAGAATGGAACCCGCTCGCTCGTATCTGACTTCGGCAATCCCTGTCGGGATATGATGCTAGATGCTTCTTCGAAATTGTGTGAACAGCTGCCAAGGCGCCGTACTGATAATAGAGGTATATTAAGGTTGAGTTTCTTCAGACATTTTTGGCGAGTAATAGTCGCTCGTTCTTCCATTGCATTCTCATTCATTGAAAGTTTTAGAAATCATTATATTCCTTTCCGATGGGAACATATATATACGTCATAAAATTAAGAACGACCGGCCAATATATAAGTAACTATATGCATGGTACACGTAGCTAGATGAACAAATATAATCCTCAGCGCAATGTGTTCCGGTTAGTGAATGAATTGAATGGACGAAGATCGATCGGAAAAGTGAAAGGCGCCATTAATGTAAGGTAGGGGGAAACTTGTGAATGCATGCCGTTGGGGAAAAAGCATGCATGTGATCTTCCTTCCCGTGAAATGCATTAATAAATTTTTTCGGTGAACGAGTTGTATTAATAATTTAATTGATGAAAAAACCTTTCTGGTATCTTTTCCTGTACATGCGAGCGCTTTCTGGAATTAGCAGAAAACGAGCTAGGTACTCAGCACAATCACAACATGTCGAAATCCAAAAAAGGATTTGGCCGTGCGGTGTGATGGACGGTGGACTAATAAGTTTGATAATCGATCAATAAACACTCCTCTGATGATCAGTTCAATGGCAAGCAGCAGACAGTACGTACGTTACAACTGAGATCGATCTATACAATTCTCCCCCTGGCCTGCCCAGTTATTTGACTGCCCGCAATTCTTCCGCATGCGATATGCAGGAAAAAGAATATTTTGATATATGGACCCATTACATATAACTATATAATATGTATACATATAGATACTGTACAAACAAACATGATATATATATATGTGTGTGTGTGCAGTTCTTCAAGGACAAAGACTAATTTAATTCGAAAAAAAAAAAGTATACTACAATGGCACGATCACTTGACTAAGAATCAATAGATTTGATCATATTCGATTCTCGTCAGTGAGACTACATGTGTCATTTTATTTGGATTTTTCATTTCTTTATAGTAACCGAACAAAATTATTTTGCAGCTTTAGTGGACGAGCATATTGATCAGTAATTTACTAGATGGGGATGGGGGGTTGATAACTTGATGAAACATCTCATCAGTGCTCTCTCAAGTCTCAGGGCAGCACCACCAATCCCGATCGTCAGAGAAGGCCGCAAATTCATATCCATATCCATATATCATCCTCTAAGTAAAATTGACTCTTCTCCTAATAAATGAACTATCATCAATGATATAAAATTATTAAAAATAATTTAGTAAAAAGACTAAGAGATGATTTAACCATGTTAAAATCATTTTATGAAAATTTAATATCTTCTCAATTTATTAGAAAAGCCCAACTTCAAAAGATAAATGACAAATAAACACATTATTAACAATAAGTATTTATTTGAATGTTAACCTAATTTCTATTATTAGAATGCTATTATCTAGCTTCAAAAAATAAATGACAAATGAGTACACTAACAATAAGTATTTATTTGAATGTTAATTTAATTTCTATTATAAGAATGTTATTATCTAACTTCAAAAAAATAAATGACAAATCAAAACATTAACAATAAGTACTTATTTGAATGTTAACCTAATTTCTATTATAAGAATGTTATTATTTAACTTCAAAAAATAAATGACAAATAAGTACATTAACAATAAGTATTTATTTAAATGTTAACTTAATTTATATTATAAAAATGTTATTATAATGTATGAACTTATTATAATTACAAAAGTTAAAAATTAAGTACTTGAAATAAGGATGTAATAAACTTTATATTAGGAAAAAATGTATCATCAATTTTGTGTGAGTATTTATAAAAAATTGTCTAATATAAAAGATTAAATGAATATATACGATGCATTCTAGCTGAGACTAATGCCAAACATTTATTAATTAATATTATGCACAACTTAAAAGTTAATCATTGAAAATATCTTCTTTTGTTAAGAACTACAATTCAAAGGATATATATGACAAAAAAAAAAAATTTTAATTGATCCTACAAAGAACTTACAGAGGAAAATATGATCCTATAAAAGAAAAAACTTATGATATAGCAGTATGAATTTAAATTCATCAATAAAATAAAAGATAAAAATTAAATATGTGACGTATATTAATTGAAAAAGGAAAAAGAACTTTTAGTCTAATTACTAAAATTGATATATTAGATAAATCAAATTAATACTTGACTTAAATATGTGATGCATATTAATTGAAATAATCAATTTCAAATTATTAATATAATAATTAATTTACTCTAATTTGTAAAAAAAAATTGTTGAAGATTGTTATTTTAAAAATTAAAATTAATAATCGAAAATACTCCTATTTTTGTTATTGTTTCAAACCGTAAATAATTGTAATAAAAATGATATAGAATTTTATGGAAATGAATCCGTGCACCAGGACTAAAAGAATAGTGCAATCCAATTCTAGAGTGATCCTCAGGCTCTGTGGGCGTCATTATTTAATATTATATGAGAAAATCAGGACCAGCCACGATAGACCAAGATCTCGGTAAACATGCTGGACAAAACTATAACTATATATAGCGTTGTAGGTCTCATTTGAGCCTATTGTCAGAGGCAATAAAATATAATAAGAGGGCATGATATTTCTATTAGCGAGTGAGAGTCGAACTCCCAATAATTTTTTATTATAAAAAAGGTTGAAATTCCAGTACAATAAAAAGACAGATCCTATAATTAATAAAGAATTATAAGTAGTGATATTAAATATCGAAATTACTTTTTTTAGATCAACCGATGATGGCATGCATGTCAATAAATATTTATTAATTTCTAAGCCATGAAAGAATGTCTATGTAGCACATTTCGAAATCACATATAATACACTAATTAAATAAAGGAAAAGGTATGGAATTATTAGCGCCACACTATTCCCCAACCTAAAATTCAATCTTTTCCACTCCACCTCTTCGTCAAATGCCAGTTAGCTAGGGAAAGAGATATTTATGTCGGTATTCGCTATCATCCCTCTGTTTATATTATGTAATAACAAATGAATGTTATTGACTCCGAACACGAAGATCTCATGCAGTGACAAATTATGATTCCAGTAAGAGAATTTTCAATGTATGAGATCAAAATCCATTGCAACTCGTGGGTAAGAATTAATCAGATTTTCGAAAAGTTTAATTATTAAATTGAGAATATTTATAATTTTAAATAAATAAATAAAGCTTCGGTCTCTTTGAAATTAATTCTTTGCGACGTTAGTTTTGCGGCTCTAAAGTCTTCCGCCCTCTTGTCCTTCTCAAGAGACGGAAAAGAATCCTCATTGTATATTTTATATTAAATTCATTAGATATTTATTTTGTATACCGACCGATCGATTTACTATGTTTATTTACAAGACAATCAAACTTAGCTTAACTTAACTAAATTTTTCTTTCAATGCAACAACACAATCATTATTTTTTTATCTTTTTTTTTCTTCTCTCTCATATATTTTATTTATTTATTATTATAATTAATTTTTAATATTAAATTCTCTTAACTATCTAATACTTTTTCCTCAATTTTAATATTTTAAAATCATTATTATTTTTTAAATTCTCTCACATATTTTTTTCAATTACTTTTTTTTTATCATCTTCTCAAATCAAATTAAATTAAAATAAACTTCGTTATTAAACACAATGTCTGTCAGGATAGGGCATAAAGGAAAAGGCTAGCAGTTCCAGCTAGCACATGGGCGGAAGTGTCAACAGGACAACAAATGATAAGAAAGATTGATATTGTGCATGTTTAATTTATATATATATATATATATATTGAATTTGTAAATATTTCCTCGACATAATCTGATTCGGTTATCAAAAACACTAATTCATATATTATTAGAATATATATACTCTTTAGTAATCTTTATATCATATATGAGCAAAAAATGTTGAACTCATTCTATCGAGTTAATTATATTAAAGCATAAAAGAATTAAGTTTTATATATATTTTAAATAAAATTTGTATAATTGAATATATATAATAATAATTGCTGTAACAAATTAACCAACAATTTAAATCTCTTTGAACTGAAAGTAATAGGAATTTACTTAATATTTTATTAAATTTATTTAGTCTCTTATCGGACGCATATTGTGCGTTTACTTATCATATATATTAATATATGTTATTTAGAAATAACATTTATTTTATTAATATTGATTTCCTTTGCAATAATTTTTTTCATGTGCTTTATCAATATTTCTTACTTAATAATATTTCTTTCAAGTAAATTTTTTATCAAATTAATGTATGCTATTTAAGTTAGAAAAAATAATTATGAGTTACAAATATTGAGATAATTTTTGAAATTTTAAGTTATCTGTACACAAATATATAAGTGAATGAAAAATTTTATCATAAAATTATTTAATCTAAAATATCATTATTTCTTTTAATGATTTTTTTTCAAGTTTTTGATGTATTTGTTATGAAAGTATAAAAGTACAAAAGAACATATTCCGAAATGGTATAAAAAGATGTATGTGAAATAATACTGAAAGTCCCATATTCATAGAAATTCCAAATCACAAAATTTTCTCTTAGAAAACCAAAAGCTTGGACATCGGTTGGTTGATCGTGAATGTGATCCTTTTTACGCATACGTTTAACCTTTTTTATTTCTTTACATTCGGTTGCAGTTTTGTGCTTTGTAATTATAAAACAATCATATCAACAAATTTTTAACTATAAAACGACTAGGCTAATCAAATCAGTTCTATTCGTTCTGTTTAAGAAATCAATCACAATTTATACCTCCATCTCAAATCTCCTGATTGCGTCTTATTTCTACGGATATGGAACTGTAAAACAACTAGGCTAATCAAATTAGTATTCCATCGAGTTGTTGTTAATTGGACAAGATATTCTTTTAACTCGATAGATCCATGTTTTAACTTTCTTTTTCCTTTTGCAAGTGGGCAAGCATGCATGCATGAGACTGAAAGGAGAAGTAGAAGTTGAAATATTTTTTGATAATTCTATTTTATCACGTGCCATGAGAAAATATTAATTAAATTACAATGAATAGAATAATGAGTTCTAATCACTTGGTTGATTATAGTGAATATTCTTAATTAAAATATTATTAATTATTTTTCACCATATTATTATAAGATGGACCATTTAAGATTTTCTAGTAGAAGTTGCATGGAAGGCAAGCAAAATCTAATTAATAGATAGATAAACAAATAATTTACTCCCACCAAAAATTATATAAATGGAAAAAGGAGGCGGTGGAACGAGAAAACATCTCCCTCTCTCTTTCCTCTTTCTCCAAAATTAGAGTCAAACGTCAAAGCCACATGGTTTTGGAATTGGACTTTTTAAATTTCCTGCTGGTAGCGACAGAATCATCTCTTTTTTTTTTTTGTCAAATCCCTTGTCCCAAGCCGCTTTGGTTGTTGGGGTCCAACGGCCAGCTTGTAGCCGTTCCATGCTAGCCAGTCACAGCTCCTATATGTTTTATTGAGTCCATTAACAATTTATCCATCGAAATATTGATATTACATTAAATTTAACTTCAATTTTTTTTTTATAATTTTGATATTGACAAATTAAATGTACATCAAACTACTCATTCCTTCTGTTTACCGTCAAAAAGTCGACCGAAATATCTGACATGACATTATTTGATTGTTTTTTCCCATCATATTGTCCATTCCCATTTTTTTCTGGCATTATATGTTTATTTTCTTTCCTTTTTTCTAATTTTTTTCATCTTATTTAAATGCAAAAATCGTTGGTGGAGACATTGAAGCCATTTGCAACCCCTAACTAACCCTCAAATCTCTAGCTCTCAAATCGCAAACCCTAATCGAATAAGCCCTCAAATCCCAAAGCCTAATCGAAGAAGTGTACAAGGTTCGCCCCACTAAGTCGACCTCATCGGCGGATGGACACTGATTGTAATTACCCCATTCTCCTCCCTTTGGCCTCCTCCTCCGACCCCAACTTTGCCATCCCCCAGCCCCTCTTCAACCTCCATCATAGCACTATGCAGGCTATCAGATGCTTCAGATGCATCTGGCAAGGTCGCCTTGAGGGGGCGACCAGAGGAGGTGCCCTCACTACCGATCTGCCTCCTTTTCTCTCTCGAGCATTCTGGAAAGTAAAAAAGAAAATGAAAAATCAAAGGTTCAAAGGCCAGCTTGACACCACCACAATCTCGACTATGAAAGCTCAGCTCTTCCACCTGTTGTTCGATAAGGGGAGAAGGAGGTGAAGATGGACTTCATCAAGGGGAGGATCTTGACGAGGCAGCTGTGGAATCCCCACACGGTGCTATGGTAGAGGCAAACGATGGGCTGGGGGAAGGCGGAGTTGGGGTCGTTGGAGGAGGCCGGTGTCGTCCAGATCCACGGTGGGGTCAACTCGCCGTCCATCGTTCCCCAGAGTGACATCTCCCTAGGTCGGTGTCGACTGCAAATCAACTTCCCTTAAGCCCATTCCCCCATTCCTATTCTCTTTGTCCTCATTTGCCTAAGATTTTTTTATATTTGTTTTTTAATTTATCATATTATATTAAATCATATAATACTTCATTAACGAATTAATTTATGATTTTTTAATGTTTTACATCCAATTTTTAACGAAGAATTGACGGAATGATCGATTTGATACACATTTTGTTGGTTATAGTCAAAATTGATGTAAAAAATTAATTGAGATTAGATGTGATGAAATATCGATCTCTTGAGGGGCAAATTGTTAAGTTAGTCGTTTTATATATTACAAGTTTTTTTCGTCCATTGTGAAAAAGAAATTCATAAGCCTGATAAATGAAAAGAAAAATAATAATATAAAGATAGAGAAAAGCTCACTAGCGAAAATTAAATCATATAACTCTTGATACATGTTTGAGGGTATATTATATTCCCTTCTCCATCTACCGATTCACTACGAGAAAGACTGGCTTGAGTGACGGAAAGTTTGTGATGGACAACATCCGTCACAATCTGTGACAGAACAGCCACCGAAAAAGTACCTCGCAAATAGTGACTGATCTGTGATCCAAGTGACCGACAGAGAAAATATCCGTCCCCGATCCAGGCAATATCATATAAGAAATTAAAAAAATAAAATTCTTTTTTTATGTGAGCTATGGGGCTCGAACTCAAATCCTCGATGAAAAATACATGTAAATCTTCCACTGAAGTAAGAAGCGTTAAGGGTTTCGATTGTTCAAATTTAACGATACGTTTGGATTCAGAGTTAAAGTAACTTGATTTTAATTATGAAAAATGACAAATGAGTTGGGATTATAAATTTGACTCGGGAAATGTGTGTTTTTGTTGTGTAGTGTGTTGAGTTAAAGTTAAAGTTAAAATTTTTTACTTGAAAAATGTGTATTTTTATTGTGTAATGTGTTGAGTTAAAGTTAAAGTTAAAATTAAAGTGATTTTAACTCCTAAAATAAACAGGCCATAAGTATTATGACTCTAATATGTTTTCTCTATTAAACCTAATGCTGTGGCTCATTTTCTCTCCAATGCCATTCACTCATTCTCGCGGGAGCGGGGAGAGGAGTTGCTGGAGTCAGTGCCGCTGAGGAGAAGGAGTGGTTCTCCGATTAGCTAGGAGACGGAGGAGGTGGAGGAGCTCAGGAGGGGGTGGAGCGCCGGGGAAGGAAGACTTGGTGCGAACAGGTTGGCTAGGGTTTCTCCAATTGAATTGGTTAGTCGATCTCTCCCCCTTTCGCTCAAAAAGATTTGGGCTCTCAGTCTTTCTGCTGCTGCTGCTCTCTCACTCTCAATCTCTTCCCTCACGCTCTGTCTCAGTGTGATTAGAGTTGAGAGGCCTTGAACAGATTACGGCGTTGAAGCTTCTCCGATTCAAATTGGCTCCAACGCTTCTCCCTTAACCTGCTTCGAACTGAGCTCCCGCTGCTCCGATTCGACTAGTTAGTTGGTCAATGAGCTCAGATGACTCAATTTTGCTGCCTTTGTGTTTCCTCAGACGACTCAACTTTGAAAGATTTTGTCAGGAGTCATAATCTTTGTGGTGTTCTGTTCAACATATGAAGAAATCTATCTAGGTATTCTTCTAATTTATACTGTTAACACTTGTGGATAGAGCAACTGAGGCTCTTCATTTATGCACTTATCTCCACACTCAGCTTCAAAACATGAACCAGATGGTCGTGTTATTTTGGACGAATTCGAGACATTTCTCTCATTGAAGAGGAGAACTCATTTCCAAAGGAGAAGAAAATGGGATAGAAGGTTATTAGATTTTGTTGTACAATCTTCAGATAAGCCCTTGATCTGGTGCAGTGATCTAAACGTGAGGCGAGGCTGCACATCCCTTTTCTCTTCAGCAAACTCAATACTTTGTTAAATTTTTGCATATGAGAACTCTTAAAGCATGCACCTAGAATTATATGCCACTTTTCTCCATCTGCATGGAAAGCAACAATGTACTATCCTCTGACCATTGACTGTCTTATCTTATTTATCATATGCAGCCATGAGGAAATTGACGTCAGCCACCCTGAATTTTTTGCTGCTGCAAAACTCAATGGGTACGTTCCTCCAAACAAAGAGGTAAAATTAATTGACTGGAAGCTCAAATTTTCTCTCACGGTTTGTGTACATATACATATATATATATATATATATATATTGAGGAAGGGATTGCCCCACCCGTGTTTGTTTCTTAGACATGATGAAGAAAAGTGCCTCATAAGTAATTTATAAAAGATGGATCGGATGAGGACAATAATTTATAAGGCCATGTCTTTCCTTTTTGTAAACTAGTAATTGCTGTAGCTTCTCACATGCAGGATGGTTTACACTGCCTGAAAGGAAACGGTTTGGTACCGTCCTGAAGGAGTATGTTTTTCTTTCAAGATAAATAGATAATTTTTCGTGCTGCTTTTGTGATTAAAAAATATTTGTCTTTATTACATTTCGTTTACTATGTACTATTTAACACTCGCATCTAGCTCCATAAATCGGTCCAATTTCAAATTAATACTTCTAGCTTGAATAAAATTCTGAAATTGTTGTGGCCTACTCCTTATCTTTTTGCTATCTTCTTCTTCTTCTTCTAGTAAGATTTTTTACTTGGGCTGCTTTCGTGTTGATTTATACTTCAGAGGAAAGCCTGTAGACGCACAAGGACAAGGATATGGATCATGGCTTCTCATGGTCAGGAAACCCTATAGGGAAGTAAGTACGGATTGGACCATTTTGCAGTTTATTTTCTATTGAGAGCAGTTACCGTTGTCCTTGTCCTCATTCGCTGATTTGTGATTTAGCAAATTTTTTCATTTTTTGTTCTACCAAATGATGGAAGGGGTTTTTTTGGCAGGTATAGAGGGAAGAGGATGAGAATTGACTATTTTTATTGTTTCAGAGAAGTTGGCCGGCTAGCAGGATCATCTCATGCGAGATGCATGGGAAAGGAATCGAACTCGAAGGTATGCGCCTGTGTCACATTGCTGAAAAATGTTTTGATGTGTTCTTATATGTTAACTTTAAATATGGCAATATTTGGCGGTTCACATTGTTGTGAAATGTGAATTTGAGCTTGTGGTCGACTAGGAAGTCTTTGCCTTGGAAATTTATAGTTAGCTGCTCCGTTTATTATTTGTTGATTACGAAGCACTGGACGAGTACTTCTCAAACTCAAAATAGTTGAAGAATTTAAATTTGTTTTCCTCACACATCTCAATAAGTTTGTTTCCATCATTTTTTTAATTTATGCAGGCTTTTACGGAAGCGACCACTGCCCAGTGTCTCTCGAGCTCTCACGAGCTGGCAGTTAGGTTTCTAGTGGAATTAACAACTTATTGATATGGTGATGTTAATGTCCTCATTGATGCATTTAGGACCTTCACAATGAAATGCTGTTGTAATTAGCCATAGTACTTACCTAAGATCAGATTCAGATAGACACCCGAGTTTGCTTGCAAAGATTCGATATTTTTGCTTCAGAGAATTTTGGAAAACACGCCAAAAAAGGAAAACACGGTTTTATAATGCCATTGAACAAACTGAAGTATTCGATAATGCTGGTCATTACGATGGTGGTCACTTCATCGTTTCCCATCACTTTCACTGGGCTCCTTCCGTCAATCTTTCGTCACAATTTCCTGTCACAAATTTCGTCACAAATCTATCACTTTTTTCACACCAATTCCGTCACTAATTGGTCACAAGATGTTACCTTTGTGACGGTATATTGATTCCCATAGAGATGTATCTATATCGACCTTTTCCACGGATTTGTGACAGAAACTTCCATCATTGAAGGCTTCAGTAACGGAAATTTCTGTCACTGAAACCCATTTTTCTAGTGGTGATTGATTGAGAGTAAACTTTCCATTTTCCTAGCTAATTAATTACAGACTTTAGCAATTTCTAAGTGTATTTATCTATATATATATATATATATATGTTTATATCTTCAATAGTTTTCATTCCAAAAAATCTCTCTAATCAATTATAATATATAAAAATTGAGGAGTGTAAATGACACAAGCAAAATTACAAACCCTCAACTCCACTACATTGACCTTGTAGTTATAGTTCAATGAATTCACATTTTTTTTTTCTGATTATAAGGAAGGTACATGGGCTAGTACAAGAATAAAAATAGCAAAATCAAATAAATGGCACAGAAGTCTCATTGACGAGAATCGAGCCCGAGATCTCATGCCATATTTGACGCATTTTGGTTATGCGTTCATATTATTTACATATAATAATATATAATTGAATTTATTCGAAAATAAAAAGTTTTCTCGATAATTAGAAGCACCTTTATATATGTGAAACTGTTCAAATTTAATGTACCATATGCTTATATATACAAGATAAAAATTTGGATCTTCACGGATGAAGTTAGTTCATTTAACCATCAGACTTATCCTATTGAATTTATATTACAAAATTATTATTTTTCACATTTCTATTGGACTAAATTACATATTTGTTCACACTCGCGATTTGTGTTATTTGTTAGTTTACTTTGTAAAATATATTGTTTTAATTTTTTTTTAATCCATACTTATTATGTGTTATTTATCTAATTTTGATCATACAAAACTTAATAAAAGGCTATCGCACAACCTGCAAATATCAATTACTAATTAGTTATTAGTTAATTTGAATGAACCATGCATTTGATGACATATATATATAGATAGAGATTTCACTCAAAAAAATATGTATATAAATATGTATAGATAGAGACAAAAGAAACCAGGAGGCAAGTGGGACCTAACATCATGGTTATTATATAAGTGGGACCCAACTGTAGATATTGTTATTGTTTAGCACGGGTAGGCTTTTCTTCGACACTCAGGAGAGAGGAGGGTGAATCGACAATGAGACGAGTTTTCTCTCCATGCTTGGACTGAATTACAACCATGAATTTCATATTCCAGTCGGCCGCAATTTGGCTATGGGGATATATGAGCCACTCGAACGTGTAACATGTTTTAATACCATGTAAGATTTTCATTGAGTTTAGAATTGACTTTGCTCATATTCATTCAAAAACTCGAGTTAGTAAGTTCTGATACTTAAAATTCTTATAAACTCAAGGATTTTCCTTTTCAATTTTCCGAAGTGGGATCAACTCGTATCATGAACTACCAACAATACATTTGAACAAATTAAGTTAGGCATGTAGGGTGCTCACTAATCGCTTCCATCGAAGCTAATGACTAAATAATGTATAACATTTTTCAGTGTATATCACATGTATTGGAAAAGCTAATAATTCCCGACTAAATTTATGTTTTGAGTTGGATGGACCATTAAGCAGTAAAACTGTAAATAGATTTTCTCATCTTTAAAGACTTAAATCAATTCATGTTGATAAATAAAGTATGATATTTGACATTAGTAACTTAATTATAATTAACGCAAAAAAGAAAATGGATTTGGAGGAAGTACAGCAGAAGCAGACATCTGTGTTGGAGAGCTCGGCTGCTTGCCCTCCATTCCACAAGGTATACTTTCTTCTAATAATTGATATGTTACAATATAATAATAAGAATAAAAAATAAAAAAAGAGCAAAAGAGCAAAAGGATAAAGTTATAAGTGTTTTTCCAGCAATAAAAAAAAAGAATTCGAGAATTAAGAAAGAAGATGCAGCTGCAAAGTTTTCATGAGTCTCCAGCTTTATGATCGAACAGAAAATTTTTTATTTTATTATATTAAATTTATAACTTGTCAAGTGAATAAAAAGGTAAAAGAAAATTCAATGATTAATTAATTGATTTTGGTTTGGACATTTCGTCAAAGTAAAAGCAAATCATGTCCTATCTCTATTGGCATGAAGGTGAGAGGTGGGAGAGCCAGAGGATGCTTCCTCCCTCCAACATGGAACCTCCCCTGAAACATCCCCGACGTCCAAAAATTCCGCCATTTATAAACTCTTACGGCACACATTCTCATTTTCCACTCCAACACAAGCACAAAGCCAGCCAGCCAGCCAGAGTCCCCAAAAATCCTATCCTAACGATCTCTTGTCTCATCATCATCAATTAGCTAAGCTTAAAGGCTCGATCAACTCCTTTCCCCTCCCCGTTCTGAACTTATTTTTCAAATTGAGGCCGTCGAGAAATTCCTATTCTCGAGTAGTAGCAATAGTTTTAGTACGTACTAAATCCTCATCATAATTATTTATAGTAGTCCGATCTCGTACGTACATATATATATATATATATACATACTTATATGGCTTCACATGTCGATGAGACAACCACAACGACCTTGGACCTCATTAGGGATCACCTCCTCGATGACTCTGTGCCTTCCTTGGATACCCTCATAACTGCTCTTCGATTTCCCCAAGCCCCACTCTGCAGCCCCAACCGGGGGAGCTATGACGAATACGATGATCCCCCATCCAATAATCAACCTCACAATTACGCCCAATTACTACTACTCCAATCCGAGGCCAAGCCGAAGCCCCCACAGCCACTCATCATCCGTCAACATTCGAGACCCCCGAAACCGTCAGCTTTGAGTGCTCGGCGGCCGGCAATCAACGTGGCTATCCCTATGGCGCCCATGGGAGTTATAACTAAGGGAACCACTGTCGACCATCCGTCCACGACGAGCCAGCTGCAGAGCGTTTCCCAGTTGGAGTCCGGTGGCTCGAAGAAGCACTACAGGGGAGTGAGACGGCGACCCTGGGGAAAGTTTGCGGCGGAGATCCGAGACCCGACCCGGAAGGGAACTCGGGTCTGGCTCGGGACCTTCGATACCGCGATCGAAGCTGCCAAGGCCTACGATAGGGCAGCCTTTCGGCTGCGCGGAAGCAAGGCCATACTGAACTTCCCACTGGATGCCGGAAAGTCGCCAGCTGGACCCAGTCCCCCAGCCCCAGTCTCGAAAAGGGAGAGACCGTCGGACTGGGAACTAGAATTGGATCAGAACAACGGTGATGAGGAGGGAGGAGGGGGACCTAATTATAAGAAGAAAGCTGTGAAAAGAGAGCCGCCGTCGTCGTCGGAATCCAGTTCCAGTACCGGGGATGCAGGGGGGGCTAATTGCCCGTTAACGCCATCGTGTTGGATGCCATTTTGGGATTTTGCGGATGTGAACGAGGACAGCATATTCAGCGTGCCACCGTTATCGCCGTTATCTCCTTATCGATCAGTTGGGTGCGCCGCCCCACTTTTGGTGAAGTGACTTATAATTAGATTAAATCAAATTAGATTAAATGGGAATATACATACATACACATATATGTAATAATTGTAAAGATTTTGGGGGCAGGTTTCTAAATTGGGAAAGCTCCGATGTGATCTTACCTTAGATTCGATTCGGTTGAGGAGTACTGCGGTAATATTCTTTACTCCCATCCAAGAGCACCGCACAAGAACAGAACATTGGTTTCTTAATGGATTTGTTTGTTCATTGGTTTTGTTAATCATATTTCTAATACTAGTGTTCAATCTCATGCGCTGCATAAGTTTGTGTACGTATATTTATATTTTATACGGATAATAATTGTCACAATTTAAAATATTAATTTACTTATTAGTATTATTATATTTATTGAAAATAAAAGTTCTCAATAATCAATTTTCAAAAAAAAAATTCAATAGAATTGCATGAATACTTTTGAATAGTTCAATTATAATTTTACAATCAGTTTGTATTACGTCCTATAAATTTATTTAATGTATTTTACAATTTTAGTTTGTGTTATATATAATTATATTATTTTATATATTTAGATTATTTTATTATTATTTTTCAAATTTATGAAATATTCCTTATGAATAAAGATTATTATTATTCTATATAATAACATTTTTTTCAATTTATATAATCTTCCTTCGTGAGTAAGGATTGTTATTGTTCTATGTAATGAGACGTTATATATATTTTTATATATGTATATTAACTCTATTTTGTATATATGTTTTTTTATATATTTCTTATTGTTTTAGAATTTATTAAAAGGTAACACGTCAAGTTTTACTTTTCAATATACTTATACATATATATGTTTAGTTTTATGATAAATTATATGTATGCAATATGCTTCATTAATTTTCGTAAGAATATCAAAATTCTTATATTAATTTCTATAAGTTAGGCTCAATTTTATTAATGTCACGTTAAGTTAATTGTTTATACACATTTATCACTTATATATATTTAAGAAATTACAAAAAAAAATTCTCTTAATTATATTTATTAAGAGATTTAAGTACATTTAATTGCATTTATTAAATATTTTTAATTAATATTCTTTGTTTTTTAATGTTTTTCATATTCTTTTAATTTCTTTTTAATTATTATATAGTGAGTAGGAGATTTAGATATATTTATAATTATTATTTTTGGTTTTTAATCGTCAATTTTCATATTTTTAAAATTTTCTTTTAAACATTTATTATACACACAATCTCATTTATTATGCACTCAAGTAAATTTTAGTTATTTATAGAATATAACCCTTTTTGAGGTTTGATATATAGAATGTTCTTCGATCAGTTCTTACGTTATCTTGAAAATCCTAATCATATATATATATATATATATATATATATTATACTGATTGTTGCTTCACAAAAATTATATAATTAATTTCTTACTACATAAAAATAAGAAGAGAAATTGTAAATTGCAATGCACATTCCAATCAGTTTCTGTATGTATGCTCCAAGATATTGTAGTCAATCTCCTTCAACTAATATATGATATAGCCCTTGCCCACATATATAAGATTAAAATGTAGTTATAAGTTACTGAGCGCTTGTTTCGCTTAAATAAGGTATCGGGATTCGAGTCCTTATAAATGCAGAAAATCAACGCTGGGAGAACTTTACTCCGCCGACCTAGCTCAACTGGATTAGTCGGAGTCAATTGGGCTTTCGAATATCATGATTCATACCTCCGAAAAAGAAAATGTGATTACAATCCGACTAGGAAAACCAAGACTAATTAATTTATATATCTCATCTATTTAGCTAGCTAGGTACATATACTAGACCTAGATTAGGTTCAAATTGCGCAACATATATCACAGGGCATGGTAACCCCGTACTATATATTCATATAATAAATAATTCATAAATATAATTACTGGAGTTAAGAGTCGTTGTCAGCCCCTGACGTCGGCTGATGCGTACATATTCATGCATGCTGACGGATATCCATCTGGGAAGTGAAATGAATGCGCGGATGAGTACTACCAGCTACTACCCTATAAGCTAGCTAATATCCAAATAACAAGTTGGACGCTAATCTCCCAATTATATACGTCACAACCTGCAATCAATTAATAATGGCAAGTAACTCTCCATATTAAACACATACATACATATATACAAATCAATGCTGCCGTCTCCATCCCCGCCCCACTTCTCAACTTGGAGAAGGGTGCAGAATATTAAATATTGTACCAGGTAAGTCAGTCGACTAAAATAGATTAGTTTTTTTTTGGATAATTAGATTAAATTAGATTATCCCCCTATTACGGGTTATCCTCCCGTGATTTCCACCTCTTTATTTCCTTATACATAATATTGTATTATAGGATAGATAGTTATCAGAATATTGACTTGTAACTTTTAGCAATCTTGCCTTATTCTT
Source organism: Punica granatum (assembly GCF_007655135.1). NCBI lineage: Eukaryota > Viridiplantae > Streptophyta > Magnoliopsida > Myrtales > Lythraceae > Punica > Punica granatum. The sequence goes on along the minus strand of NC_045128.1, from coordinate 44,255,252 downwards.
CTCCCGGGTTATGGCTATATGTACAAAAACGTGATATCAATAAAATTAACAAAACCATTCATAATTTTCTCGGTTTTGTACATGGTATCAGAGCAAGATTTACTCGAAATCGACCAAATTATCGTCGATATTCAGTTCCTGTTCATCAATCACTCAATGGCCTCCAACATTTCATCTTCCTACACCGTGTCCTCTTCAGATGGACCAGGAAATCAACTCACCTCGTGTATTCTCAATGGCGAGAATTACCTCACCTGGTCGAAACTCATGTGTACGGCACTGGTGGCAAAGAACAAAATAGGTTTCATCGATGGAACCATGCAGAAGCCGGCTGAAGGGGATCTCAACTATCAACAATGGATCATCTGCAATTCCATGGTGGTAGCCTAGTTGTCCAATTCTGTCGATAAGGAGCTCCAGCCCAGCATTGCCTGCATTCAAAACGCGAAAAATCTGTGGGATGATCTCAGAGAAAGGTTTTCCCAAGGTAATGAAACAAAGGTTTATGAACTCAAGTCTCAAATTTGTTTTATGAAGCAGGAAGGGCTATTCGTCTCCAAATACTATTCGGTGTTAAAGGGGTTGTGGGATGAGCTCGAGAATTTTCTTGAAATAACTCACTGTACCTGTGCGGCGGCAGCGTCCAATGCTTCGCAAAGGGAGAAAGAAAAATCTTACCAGTTTCTCATGGGAATCAACCCCGAGTTCAGTACGGTACGGTCTAATATCTTGAGTATGGAGCCATCCCCTTCTCTTAACAAGATTTACTCAATGATTATACACGAGGAGAGGCAGAAAATTGTGTCTTGTGTAAGTGAGACAGGAATGGATGCGGCTGCTTTTCTTGTAAGGGACGAGGGAGGCCAATCGGAGATCTGATCAAGTGGTCGTCCATTCTGTGAACACTGCCATTGCGTCGGCCATGTCCAAAGCACCTACTGGAAGCTTCATGGCAAACCAGCGAATTGGACTGGTAAAGGAAAGATGAGGCAGACGGACAACAAGCAGATAAAAAGGGGAGGCAGCGGTAATCCTAAGTCATATGGCCCAATGGGCAGTCAGGCCCAGGTCAATGTTGTCCAGACAAATGGACAGTCGGCCCAGCGACCAGGGAAGCCCAATCAACTGTCTGATCTCTCTCCGGCCCAGTTCGCTCAATTTCAGAAATTTCTGAATATGATGGACAACGAGAATGAAACCATCGAGCCTCTTGTTGGTAAAAACTTTGTTTCTCTTGATCCAAGTGTAAATTGGATTATTGATACAGGAGCATTGCACCACATGACAGGCCAAGCTGATCTTCTATCTAAGTCCAGACGATCCATTCAGAATTTTTGGGTTGTAATTCCTAACGGACAATCGGTTCAAGCCACTCAAATTGGAGAAATACATATTTGGGATAATTTCATTTTAAATGAAGTCTTAGTAATTCCATCCTTCCAATGCAATTTAATCTCAGTTGCTCAGTTATCATCTGATTTAAATTGTCGAGTGATATTTCTCACCGATATGTGCTTGATACAGGACCTAGCCACGAGGAAGACGATTGGAGTGGGTGAACGGTCCGGGGGGGTCTATTATTTGAGACGCGTGTCTTCATCAGCCTTTGCTTCACCGGCTATCGATGAGAACAGTGAATTATGGCACAGGCAGTTGGGACACCCATCAAAAGGTGTTATTTTCAAAGGACTTGCAAATTATCCGAATAAAACTAGAGATAAAGTTTGTGATATTTGTCATAGAGCAAAACAGACTCGTTCTCCGTTTCCTATTAGTATTAATAAAGCAAGCCATTTATTTCAATTGGTTCATTGTGACTTATGGGGACCATATCGAGTCAAATCATTTACTGGTGCTTATTACTTCCTGAAAGTAGTTGATGATTTCAGTCGAGCGGTATGGCTTTACCAGTTACATAATAAAACCAAGGCTAAGCAAAAATTGATCAGTTTCTGTCACTTAGTGAAGAATCAATTTGAGAAATTTGTCAAAATCATTCGCAGTGATAATGGCTTAGAATTTATTTCCAAGGAATTACATGAGTTTTTTCTTCAGAATGGAATAATTCATCAGACATCTTGCTCAGACACACCACAACAAAACGGGCGTGTAGAAAGAAAACATCGCCACATCCTCAACGTGGCTAGATCACTTCTTTTTCAAGCTGGGCTTCCTAATCGCTTCTGGGGCGAATGCGTCTCCACCGCGACATATTTAATCAATCTCACACCAACATCAGTCTTATCGGGTAAATCTCCTTATGAAATGTTGTTCAATAAGACACCCGATTATTCACATCTACGAGTATTTGGTTCATTATGCTATGCACATCATCGGCCTCGAAATAGAGATAAATTTGGAGAACGCTTGCGTAAATGCCTCTTCGTCGGGTACCCATATGGAAAGAGAGGATGGCGTCTTTCTGATATACAATCTCATGAAATATTTGTTTCGAGAGATGTGCAATTCTATGAGGATATTTTTCCATGATCTCAAAATGTTAGGGTTTCACGTGACCTCAACTCAAAGGATACCCCCTATTGTTGCATCAGCCGAACCATGGGGAAGAAGGGGAGTTTGATTCTGGGCTGGGCAATTCACTTGGGTCGAGCACAGTCCACTTTGGTAGAGAGAGAGCATAGCCCTCTTCTGTGCAACGGGCTGACCCCCCTTCAGCAGTTTGCAGCCCAATATGCAGCCCAATTCGTCGCCCGAACAGCGTTGGCCCACGTCAAGACACACAGAATCACAGACCTCTTCAACCTTATAGAAATACCATCCTCGAAACAGGGCATCCTCTTCCCCAAATCACAGAATCAGTTAGTTCTGCAGACCAGAGGCAACTTTCAGCTCCCATTTCATCTGAAACGGAAAAGAATGGGTCACATGCACTTCCTACTGAAGATCTACCGTCCAATACAGCGCCTTCACACACTGAAACGACTTCTCATGTGGATAGAGGGTCTTTCTTGGCTCCGATTTTACCTGGAATGGAGACACAATCCCCACAATAGGTGCGTCATTCAGAACGAATTCGTAATCGACCCGGTTATCTGAAGGATTTCGTGTGCAATACTGCTACTATTCGACCCCCCCCCCCCCCCCACTTCTTCTCATCGACTCCTTCGTCCTCCTCGGGTAAGTTCACCCCTCTTGAGCACTTTCTGTCCTATTCAAAGTTTACTGACCGGCATTTTGCATATACTGCTACGTTAGACTCTAATGTTGAGCCCAGGACTTACAAGGATGCTTTTCAAGATCCTCGATGGCGTGATGCCATGAATGAAGAAATTCGAGCACTGGAGATGAACAAAACATGGACGATCGAGCCAATCCCTTCTGATAAGAAACCCATAAGATGCAAATGGGTCTTCAAAATCAAGAGAAATGCTTATGGGAGTGTCGAGAGGTTCAAAGCTCGTTTAGTAGCTAAGGGATTTACTCAAGTGGAAGGTATCGATTTCACAGAGACATTCGCTCCTGTGGCTAAACTAGTCACAGTCCGGGTACTTTTATCTATGGCTGTTGCTCATAATTGGGAAATGCACCAATTAGATGTTCATAATGCATTTCTACATGGTGATTTATCTGAAGAGGTTTATATGCGCATGCCACCGGGTTTTTCTTCTCGGCGTCCAGGATATGCATGCCGCCTGCGTAAATCTCTGTATGGCTTACGTCAGGCATCTAGGAATTGGTTCTCCAGATTTGCATCAGCACTTCACAATTTTGGACTTGCACAATCTGATTCCAATCACTCATTATTTACTCTGAAGAAAGATGGGAATTTTCTTGTTGTTCTAGTATATGTCGACGATTTGATAATTGTCGACAATAACTCGGAATTCTGCGCTTCACTCAAGCAATATTTAGCCACATGTTTTCGTATTAAGGATTTAGGTCCTTTGCAATATTTTCTTGGAATTGAAGTAACTCGGATGGATAACGGATTATTTCTCAATCAAAGAAAATATGTTCTTGATATACTCACAGAATGTGGCATGCTTGGCTCTCTACCGTCTTCGTTTCCCATGGAACAACAACATAAATTATCTTTGAAATCGGGCTCTCCGTTGTCTGATCCTAGTACATATCGCCGTCTCATTGGTCATCTTATCTACTTGACAATCACTCGTCCTGAGTTATCCTATTTTGTTCACATCCTCTCCCAATTCATGCAGGATCCACGTCAGGACCATTGAATGGCAACAATACGTATACTTCGTTACTTGAAACAATCACCGGGACAAGGTAGTTTTCTCCGACCATAATCCATGGAGCTAATAGCCTATTGTGATTCTAATTGGGCTAGTTGTCCAATGACGCGAAGGTCAATCACAGGTTACTTCATCACACTTGGAGGCAGTCCCATTTCATGGAAGACCAAGAAACAGATAACTGTATCTCGTTCTTCAGCTGAAGCTGAATATAGAGCTATGGCAGCTACAGTTAGTGAAGTTATTTGGCTCCGTGGTCTACTTTCATCATTTGGTGTCACATTATTCGGTCCTACTCAGCTCTACTGTGATAATCAAGCAGCACTCCATATCGCTGCTAATCCAGTTTTTCCTGAAAGGACCAAGCATATTGAAATCGATTGCCATTTCATCCGAGAACACTTACTATCCAACAAGATCATTACAAATCACATATCCACACGTCTTCAGTCTGTTGATCTCTTCACCAAAGCTTTGGGACGTGATCGTTTTCGGTATCTTCTCAGCAAGTTGGGAATTTGGGACCCGCATTCTCCAACTTGAGGGGGCGTATTACGAGATATCCTCCCGTGATTTCCATCTCTTTATTTCCTTATACATAATATTGTATTATAGGATAGATAGTTATCATAATATTGACTTGTAACTTTTACCAATCTTGCCTTATTCTTCTCCCGGGTTATGGCTATATGTACAAAGACGTGATATCAATAAAATTAACAAACCATTCATAATCTTCTCGGTTTTGTACACTCCCAAAAAAAAAGCGCAAGGCTAAAATTATAATTTTAATCTAGATCGCTAAAATTTGTGAAATTCCTCGACCCCAAATTGCGTTTCTTTTGTGTGTGTGTGTGATAGTTTCTAATTAACAACTAGATATTGTTCTTGATCTTTTGCATACATACACTACAGGAAACACCCTTATTAGAGATAAATAATGAGAGGCAATTATAACATTAGTCTCTAAAGTTCTCATTTCGAGACAAATACAATATATGTTTCTTATGTGGATTCTATTTGCCTCTAAAAACACCTAAAATTAGTACTTTACTAAATTACAAATCTTTACCACAATTACTAGCAACAAATAAGTCTTTTGCCTCAAAAGAATAACGTTTAAAAACGTATTAGTAGAGGCATATACCCGCTAAATATTTTTTTAGAAAGAAAAGGACTTAATTACTTCTAAATCTAATCTTTTTACACCTAATATATTCTTTTAGAGGTAAAATATAATTGTCTTTAAATCTAATTCTCTAATTTGCCTCCAACGTACAAAATTTTACCTACAAAGCAAGTAAATAAAATGTTGAAAGTTTGATGGATTATTTCTACCTAAACATAAATAATTTATTCAATATGAATTAAATGATATTCAAATTACTCTCAACATAAGTAGAAAATATATTTTATTTATTTATAAATGTAAATTACATTATACAGATTTTGAATTAAATAAAATAGTGAACTAATATTCTTTTTATATATTTTACTTCATCTATTGTGTATATATATGATAAAATACATAAGTTTTTGGACAATTTAACAATCTTCAACTTACCACCCCAGAAGTTAACGATATATATGCACAATGTTTGATTTTATATTATATGCATATTAATTATTTTATTAATTTTAAATAATTATATAAATAAATATTTTACATATTTATTGAGGCTTGACAAAAATATTAAATATAAATTAAATGTAATTCAACTCAAAGATGCATTGAGGGTGAAATGGTAAAGACACGAGACTAAAAATACTATGTTAGAGATCAAAGGGTTCGAGTTGGGTTCAAGGCACAATATAAAGATAGATAGAGATAATGATCAAATGTAATTATCATCATTTATTTTGGAAAAATTTTATAGAGACAATTACAATTATCCTAAATAATAAATTTAGCAACAAAATTTGTTGTTATATATGCTTATTGGAGGCAAATTTAACTAACACTAACAATACTAATTAGTGACTTTTATTAATTATTGTTCATTTACCTCTATAGATCTAAAATGACACAGGTAAATGAGGCAATTTACTCTTTTATCTCTAATTCTTCTAGACGCAAATACATGACTTTTAAAAGCAAATATCATTGCTTCTAAAAGGAGTTTTTCTTGTAGTGATATATATACTAGAAACTAATTAACCGTGCATATTCGCTCCAATTGTATGATTTTTTTAACACACTTATAAATGGATTAATTTGAAGGAGGAAGAAAAATAATTAAGCGTAAAAAGATTTTTAAAAAAAGTAATAATTGGAGATAGAATTTGAAAAAGATTCAAAAATAATGCTAATATAATGTGGAATGGAGAGGTTAAGAGGATAGAGCAAAGGAAAGGGAAGCTAACACGTTGAATGAAGGAGAATAAAAGAATAATATTAAGCTGACAATAATACTCTTCAATTCATTTTTTATTAATTATAAATTGTATCATATTTAATTTAATCTAAAATAATGGTGGTTACTTTCGACTTTTGAATCAAAATAAGGTGATAATTATAAAATCAGCGTCTGCTTAAATAAGAGATAAGATAAACGATGCTGCTAACGTGATCTCGGGCCATGTGACACCGAGATCTCAATCGTCCATTACGCGTAGGCTCTATGTGGGTCTCGCGTTTGGATGACTGTGATACGGGATCATGTTAAAATTTTTCTATGGTAGGATAACTCATATATATATATATATATATATATATATATATATAAGATTTCATTTTACTTTTGTTTTTCTTGAAAAATATCTAGGAGATTGTCGGTACGAAAATTCATTTTACTTTTGTTTTTCTTGAAAAATATCTAGGAGATTGTCCGTACGATGACTTTTCGTTTCTCTGGGATCCGAGGGAGAGGACCTATGTGGTCAACTAACATAACTGCGCGGCACAGCACCGCACGCGTCCAGTTGCTGATTGCGAGCAAGCTGCTAAGCAAATGGATCGTCAATTCATGTGTCTGTCTTTCATCCACGCATTAAGTCTACGTACAATCTTTTTCTTCGGGTATATGCCAAACTTTATGATTGGGATTGATTGACATTAGTTTGGTTGCAACATATGTGGCGTCTTCAAACCAACCCAAGTTGCCAACAAATTTTTTGGGTGTCATCCCTAATCCTATCCTTGTCCTACGCTGATATACAACTTGCATTGCATTGCAATCCCCCTTCTATCGCTCCTTAGTGCAGATGCAGTGCCTAATTAATTGTTTAATTACTTATCCAAAAAAAAATCAATTGTGTAATTAAATGCATACATACATGTTTCAATTAAAAATTAACCTCTCTCTGTGCGTGCGTGCGTGCGTGCTTATATACATATGTGTCCTCCTACACACACACACACATATATATATATATATATTATCACTAGAAGTTAAGAAGAAAGATTATCAAAATCGTATTTATGCATTAGATAATATAATTAGAACAGCAGATATCTTTTGAAGTTTTTGCTCGAATGTCAGTGATTGACTGACCGACTAGATCGAGAGCAAAATTGATCTTTTGAAATAATTTTAGTTTTGGATCCTTTCCCTCTCAATATAATGTCCCATGCATTCTTTAGTATTAATTCCTACCCCACAAGTCCATCGTTGTCCTTGTCCATCGGACAATACTTAAATCCAAACTGTAATGTACTGTCAAGCGTCGGTTCATTCATAATTTGGATAAGATCATCATAACAAAGGTGCGGAGAAAACTAGAGCTATAGCTAAAGGATATTTCACCTGTCAAAAAAAGAAAAGAGAAAAGAGAAAGCTAAAGGATATTTCTTTTATGGGTGGAATCCCGCATGTATATGTATTAGATGAAATTTGTTGGTGTGTGAGTGAAACCCCACAATATTGTATATTTTTATATAGTAATCGAGATATTTCAAATTTAATATTTATTGTGAAATTATTTTATATCTTTATTAAATATTAAGATTTTTATTTCGTTATATTATTTTAAATCTATGCATCTGCCTCGTAAATTGAAAAAGAAAGGACTTAAAATTTTTCTCCAAAGCCAGAAAGGCAATCCCAACACTGAACTCAAAATTCTCAACTTATTATTTCAATTGGACGGACGACAAGACATCAAACCAAATTCTATCCATCCATCCATCCATCTATCTATCTATCTATCTATCCTTCCTTGAATTAATTCCCCCGCAGCCCCGGCCCGAACCCTTACGTACGTATATAAAGCGAATCCCTTCCTTCGCCCCAAACCACACCTCCTCTCAAAAAGCCCAACAAAACACAAATCAGAGAGAAACAAAAACATTCGCTCCCCCCCTCCCCCTTTTTTTTTTAAAAAAAATTTATTTTCTCTCCCAATTTTAAAAAGAAAAAACGAATTAAATAAATAAAATGGATGATTTCTCAGCATTAGAACTCATAAGACAGCATCTCCTAGCTGATGACACCAGCTTCGACGTCCACTCCCTTGATACCACAGTTACCAGCTTCATCAGCGCCCTCAGTTTCGACGCCGAGCTGTGTTCTGTCAAGATCGAGAGCCCTTTTTCCGAGTCCGAGTCCGAGTCCGAGTCCGAGTCCGAGTCGTCCAGCTCTCCCTCTCCCACTTCGGGCAATGATGATCTTCTTTACATCAAGCCAGAGCACATTGACCGCAACCACCTCCACCTAGTGACACTGAACCACAAGTACTCCCTTCCCCGGGAATCACCACCACCGGAAGTACTGAAGCGGCTTTCGCGGACCAGGTCAGACCCTGATCAACATGACCAGATGATCATCGGCCATTGCCATTACAGAGGTGTCCGGAGAAGGCCGTGGGGCAAGTATGCAGCGGAGATCCGGGACCCTGCCCGGAAGGGGAGTCGAGTCTGGCTCGGGACATTTGACACGGACGTGGACGCTGCCAAGGCTTATGACTGTGCCGCCTTCAAGATGAGGGGCCGGAAGGCGATCCTGAATTTCCCGTCCGAGGCTGGAGACGCGGCGCCTCCGGCGAATGCTGGACGGAAGAGGAGGAGGAAGCTGAAGGCGAGGGAAGATATTCAGGAGGAGACAGCTGGAGCTGAACCGGGGGTGGCCGTAGCAGAGTCGACGGAGAGTCCTCCTGCTGGTGCTGGTGATTCCTGCTGGGATGATCAGGAAGATGTTCGTGTGCAGTCGGTCCATCGAGATAATAATTGAATTTGAGCGGTGATCAGAAAAAAAAAATGTTAAATTAGTGTAATTGATAAAATGTAAAATATTCCCTTATCGATCTATCTATCCATCTACCTTGATTAAAAATCTGTCTTGGAGGAAGGAGCCTATGCTCTTTGTTCTTCTCTTGGGCTGTAATTAATTAATGTAAAATAAATATGCCAAGGAAAAGTTTGCAAGCCAATTTAATTATTTAAGTCCACTGTGTTTCGGGTGGTGCCAGTTACATTTCTCTCTTGTCAGATAGTAAAATGCAAAAAAAAAAAAAAAAGTATTAATTCTTACCTAATCAAAATCCATGTCGTCAGGTCACACATGATGAACTAATAATTAAAACTAACCTCCTATAAGCTAGAGCCAGAGGTGCTGCAAAATTCCACGCAGAACAAACCAAAACCCAAACATCAGATCTGAAGCATCACATGCGCAAAAGAACAGATTTAATTGAAAACTAGCTAGCTCATTATTATTAAGTTGAATGTGCAATTGAATTGAATTGAATTGAATTGAATTAATTCTTGGTCTCATGTCACAAGATTCATGGACTTGGACTTGGGATGGGACTGACCAAATCCTCCTCTTTGCACACTCAACTCAAAGCAAGTTGCTCCCTGCTACTTGCACAAGTTGATGTCTGGACTGGACTGGACTGGAGGGGAGTGTCACATCCCCATCCGTCTCCACGCGTTGTCAACATAATGTATTCCTAAACAGCCGTACAACGAAACGAAAGTTGTCATTCGTTTGAGCCCCAACCACCTTTCCCCCTCTATCCTTATCCCAATCCCAATCCCATGGAATTGGAAGGTCAGGCCCCAGCTCCACTCCACTTGTGTTCTCTTTCCTTCACACCCACGTAGACGTAGCATAGGGGCTAATTAATTGTCGCGTCAAACGAACTTTGTGATATCTCCAATACAGGACCATAACAACAACAACAACAGAACTTGGAACTCTAGTTATAATTTGTTCACTTATAAGTGCGTCTTAAGTACCCCGTTAGGTCGGTGAGTATGCGCTCACGTTCAACCAAGCACAAAAACATACTGGCTCGGAATGATTTCTTCCTTGAGTAGCAGGGTTTTAGGGCAATCTTGCGTTTAAGTACAAGATGGGACCACAATGATCCATCCACATCTGCCTTTGGCTGGTGTACACGTGCATACAGAATCTTCAAATATAAAAAGCAACCAGTGTTCCATTATTGTTTCACTGGTGACAAGAATTTTCACGTACAATTACATACAATGAATAAAATGATTTTATCTCCTCATCAATTTCTTAGCCTAGCCACAGTTGCTCAAGAAGCTCTCTCGCTGAAGAACCACCACCTTCATCTTTCTCTTGGATCTGTTAAAAATCATGGAATTTCTTTAGAGACCGAGAACCACCAAGACTCAAACCCCGGGAATCTGACAATAAGTCCAATAATAATAACTACCCACAATTGAGACACGGCATCCGCAGTTCTCAAAGTGCAATAATACTTCCAACTGATGTTCACGTCCACAGCTCTCTACGTGAGAAAGTGATCGATCATGTGTTGAATGACATCCGCACCTTCTTTGTGTGTAACATGATCTTTGACCTGTGTTAATTAGCAAAGTCGAGGCCCAGCGACGACCAGGGATGTCAGAGCAAATATTATTCAATATAACTAAATTATTGAATTTTTTGCAATGTTGTACTCGAAGGAACAAATTATAAGCAGTAACAAATAGCAAACTCCGAATTCTGTTTTCAATTGCAAGTCACCTCAGCATCTGCAATGATGGAGTTGAATGCAAAGGCATCCCAAATTCTTCCAAACTAAAAGGTATTGCCATGTGTAGGTTCCAATTGTATCTCATGATGGGCATGCAGATGTCTCTGTGAAAGGAGGAAAGAGGAAAAGCTTACCTGAATAATGCTATGAGCAGCAAATTTCTGCCAACTGCGATGAAAGCTAACATCCACTTTCTCCCATGATACACGAGACAAACCCGTTACCAGTTCCTCTGCACAGTCAACCATGTTCCAATCACTATCTTGTGGAAGCAGTTTGGAACATCGGATACTAAATCTATTTGCTTAGTTCAGTTATAAAGCTTAATCGTATTTTTACACGACAGTTGTTCATGCTATACCCCGTATAGCAATCATTACAAGCATCCCTGATTTTTTTTTTTTTTTTTTTTACTATTTTACATGTCCCAGGCAGTGTCTCATTCTCAATCTCAGCATCTCTCATGTTGTATATGTCATTTGACAGACCCATTTCAAGCCATATATGCATGTAAAAAACACAGAGAATTCAGAGACACAATCAGAGTTAGCACTAGTGCTATCAAACCTTCTAACTTGTCAAAGCAATCTTCTCCAACTGATGAAGGTTCACAATTTTCGTCAGCCTTGCAATGTTCTTCATAAACAATATGTGGATACTTGTCATCAAGAGAGTCCCCCCACTGGAAACCGATAAATTCATTAAGTGAAACTCAAAAAAAAGTCCTAAGAACAAGACTATGGACAGTGAACAGGCAAGACCTTAGGTAAATCGGTGTTACGCCTTATTGATGATGTTCTCCACCCAACAATATCTAACAAGGAATATAGTCAAGGAAACCTCAAAAAGATTCTCAAAAAAACAAGAAGATGAAAAAGACAAAAATAAAATAAAAAATTGCAGGACAAGTAACACGAGAACAGGATACGGTCATAGCATGCATTTGAATATACCACCCGGCGCTTGAACGTTTGCAGTGCAGACCTACAGAGTTTACCACTTCAGTCATGATAAACACCATTTTAATTTATTAAATAGCTACACAGTATACAAATCAATATACATACATGAAATGGCAATCATCATAATCTTCCAACATGCGTCTAAGTAGCGGGGGCTTTCCTTCATCATCATCATTGAGAAAAAGATGACGACCCGTTCTTCTAAATATCCAGTGAATTACATAATTCGCTGCTTTTTCAAAGGCTGTCACACCAAAAAGAAATGGTACCTGCAGGATAATAATAGCCAAAACAAAATAAACACTCGAAATAATTGCTGAAAGTAAACCAATTCAGGGACATGAGGAGAAAGCACCTCCAAGAATTTACAGGTCCAGCCACAAACTAATGTTCGTGGAAATTCAAGCACCTACCCTACAAAACTGATAGTGAAACATAAAGTACAGACGAAGACATGTTCTCAGACATGCGATACAGCTCACCCATTATAACTAAATCCTCGAATAATGGCAAGTTTAGTGCATATCAATGAAACGGAAGAAAAAGGTATTTCTGAATGATCAAAACCTAATAAGCTATCAGCTCAATTTAAGAGGATTGGGAGGGTAGGAGATAATACCTGCTTATTACCCCTTGATCCTAGATGCGGTGATGCAACAGTTATGAAGTTCATAGCCTCTAGACCACCTATTGTACCCTTCAAGTCAGCTTCCACTTTACTAGCAGATCCACTTCCACTCTTAGACGGCCTATACAATCTCCCAATCGCATATCTTGCTACTAAACCTCCAACAGAATGTGCAACAAATGAAATCTTATGAAGATTAGGCTTCCTTTTCATCACTTCAAGGACCTGACGACAGAACATTTCATGGAAAAACATTATAATTTCCAGTAGATGCATGTTATCTTCATGGATATGACTAATTGCTTTCATGGTCAAAATTGGGAAAATCCGTCAGTGCAAAATGAACCAACCTCTTCAGCCAACCGTTCACCCATCACATCAACTCCATCCAGCGTAAGCTTTGCCACATTCCGCTCGCTACCTGGTAATAGATCAATTAAGTATGCGCTTGTAAATTAATACGAATGTTAGAAAATGCAGGGGCCAAGACTGCCAATGAGAAGAATTCCTGACTGAACAGATCACAAATAAGAATAGAAGACTTGAGAATTCACAATATAAAAGAACCAATAAATTAAATGCTGATAGTTGATTAATCACCACGAAGCTAACAGGATCACTTATACTATAGTAACTGATATTATAAAATGTTCCAATCTAGCCTAGAGTAATCAAACTGATTTATATTTTTGAATTCTATATAAATACTAATCTGCTACTCCCATCCTGCAGATACAGAGCACCATATCCCACTTCATGATTTCAAGTGCTCCAAGAGGAGCGATGCAAAGTCATATTCAAGGAAAAAAAGAAAAAAAAAATTCATGAAAGATTCTTCCACGTATAGAAAAAAGTAGCTGAGCAAAGGAATAATAAATGGGGGGTTTTAACATTCGAAGATCAATGTCAGGGGAACAGATGTAGCAAGTAAGCTAGCAGTTGAACAAACATATCAGCATGCGAGTATATCTTACAGTGAACAAACACTTTATCAGGGAGCTCCTTAACAAACTGCTCGGCTGCAAACTTCCAATCAGAGGAACTGCAATGAACACATGGCATTTTAGGGACTGGAATCAGTAAAAGCCTAACCGCCCAATGTGCACCTCTTGAATCAACTCTTATGACTTATACAAATAAGAGCAATAAACAAACACACAAAAACAGCAGCACCCAGACACTCTTCCGATGCGACAGTTCACTAGCAACAATTCTGTCGGAGATAGTAAAATATGCAAAGTTGGAACTCTCGTTAGCTCACAGTTATGGACATTTGGACAGAACCTCAAATGAAATACTAATGTTTGTCGTTCCCAGTGAAGGAGGCCCTTCCAGCATAGACAATCAAATGCGTTGCGTAATAGAGGTAGATGCAGAGGCCTACAACTAATGAGTCCAAATTTGTATTAATCTGCAGACTAGGTATGGACGTTCCAAAGTTCTCGAGATATGCCAAAATAAGATCAAGAGAGACAAAAAAAAAGAAAATTTCCACTCAATTCTCATAGCATAGCAGATGAATAGAGGATCATCCAACAATATGGAGAATCCCCATCGCCATTAACAGGCAACGTCCAGCCGAATCGAAATCATCTTTTTTTTTTTTTTTTTTTTCCTTTTAAGGGAAATCGAGGCATCGATGAAACCGAACAAAACGCAACCGGAAAAGCTCGCGCGTCAGAACCTGCACAGACCTTCCTAGAATTCCATTGACCATGATAACGAGGTGATCGGCGGAGGAAGCATCGGAATTACAGCTCCAAACATCTCGGCTGCCATCAATGGATTCCTCAGAGCAGACTCCGTTCTCTATCTTCCCGTTCTCCATCAGCTGCGGTTCGGATTGCGAATAGAGCAGCAAGTATCATGAGGTAGAAACAGAATGCATTTGATCGACTCCACGAGAATGAGAATCGACGCGGGCGGATCGATACCGATGGAAAAGGAAGAGAGTCGGCGCCGTCTGTGCGTTTCCGGAGAAGACTGTAGAGGGGAAATGCGAGGAAATGTGGGCAAACGATGGCGTTTGGGTTCAACGTGAAAACGCAGAGTCAGTTCTTTCTTTTCTGATTATGTGAGGCCAAGAGAGAGAGAGAGAGAGAGAGAGAGAGAGTTCCTGAGAGCGAAGGAAGCTAAGGGAAGCTAGAAAAGATACACGCGGCACCGGCTCTTATTAAAAATAATAATATAAAAAAACAAAAGGTACTTACTTTCAGTATGCTCCTTGAATTTTTCTAATTGCTTAATTTTTCCCCTCTAGTTCCATTTATCTCAAGTTGACCCATGTAACTGATGTTATGTCTCAAAAAGACCCCGCAAAGAGGGTCAATTATTTCACGAAGGATGGCAAGATAAGAAATTGACATCATATTTGCCTATGAAGAACCCTGAACGGAAATTATAGCCATTGTACAACAACGCCTCTTTATTTATGGATTTTGTCACCAGGAATGTCATTCCTGTATTTAATAGTCCTTAAATATTATATAAATTCTCACATCATATTAAGTAATATTTTTGAATTAGGAGAATTTTTTAGATTGGTTATTAAAAGTATATAAAATGTAAAAGAAAAAGAAATTGATTCATCCAACATTAATGCAAAGAAACTAATAAAATTTCAGTCTTGCCCGTCAGTGCACGCTTGAATCCATAGATATATTGCTTCCAAGATATATAAATATGTTGACCTCACTAATTTGCTTTTCTTCTAATTGCAGCGATGAATACCTATATACATAACTTATATACATATATATACATACTATCAATATGACTATATATATATATATATATAGATAAAGTTGTATTCCACCCTATTAAATAATAAATAGGGTTAGAATAATAACTACCAAAATAATGTTTAGATTAATTGTTATAAAAAATTACAAACAAATAGACATAATTTATATTTACAACAAAAATTCAATAAGTATTAAAGAGAATTAAGCCGCAACACCGATTTAGATCATCATCCATGTCTTGATCTCTCTATCTGTATACTATCTGTATATATATTGAGTACAAAATGCAATTTGCCCCGAGCCTTTGAACATAGCTTTCAATCTTTGAAATTTTACATTATACTGCCTGACCTTATTAAAGATAATCACCGTGCACACTCGGTGTAATTTCCAGTAACTTTTTCACCAAAATAAGTCACATGACTCTCACGTGGAACTTTTGAAAGGGCAAAAGAGTCCACATACCAATTGATTAAATTGAAAATAAAAAAAGAAAAGAAGAAAAAAGGCACGGTTGCTTGAAACTGCATTAAGACTAAGCCAGGAGCATCATTTCTTTCACCACAACAGCAATATATGTATGTATTTTTCTTTATGATGATGAATGAATGGAGATAGGTCAGCAGGTCCTACATATCGCTTCTATCTATTAATTGGCTGATCCATTATTATTATTCCAATCGACACCCTCTTCATTATAATAATACTTTACATCCTATCCTATTATACTATATTGGAGGAAGTTCAGAATTCTGATTCAAGCTATGCAGGGACGTAGCCATGATTTTGATCCAGTTGGGGCAAAAATATAACTTGATATAAATAATGCATAAATATTTTGTCAACGGGACAAAATACTTAATTTTACATTAAAAAAATATAAATAAGTATACTTTTGAGAGTAAAATTGAAAAGAACTCAAATTTCAGGGGTGCAAGTGCCCCCGTAGCCCATGTGGCTCCGCCATTGAGGCTAGGGATGTTGATGAATTTTTATAAATGAGTTTTGATCCTTCCCAAGTATTAAAGGATTTTATTCGTTGGGTTGTAGGAAGGGTTTAAGGATTTTTTACTCAAACCCTATAAGGATTGGGAAATGTATGATATTCTACTTCAAAACCCGTCCCAAACCCTCTAATGTATGAAATTATTAAAATACATGTAGTCATTTATTAGATTTAAGAGATACTTATTCTAATTCAATCAGGGTTAAGGGCTCTTCTCTTCACGTTAGTTACTAATTTATTTTATTAGTCGATTATTTGATTATTTCTTATCTCCATTTTTATAGATGTTGGTTGTAGTGGAATAATAATGTCTTCGATGCACCGAAAGAAGATATCAATGATTCAATGGTAATGTAGAGCTTGTGGAGGATTAAGGAGTTTTGGTGTTTGAATTTGTTTAGGTTGTTTGTTTGTAGTGAGTTGTTCTAACATATTAAGAATTGTGTTTGAGATCATTTTCAAGTTCTTTTGTTGGACTAAAGAGTATCAGTTTTATTTTTTTATATTATTAGGGAAACTCGATGTGATGAAACTATTTCTGGTGTAATGTTAATTTAGCTGGTGTTTTTATACTAAAATTCACGTGACTAAATATTTATTTTCTTGTTGATACTACTTCGTGTCTTTTAATAATGGTTAAAGAGTTCAATAATAGATTAAAAGAAAAAAATCCGTTAATTTAGTGAAAACGACTTGAAATTTTTTTCGCTAAATTCTTAAAGGGTTTGGAAAAGATTTGGAGGCCAATCCTTTATAAGGAATTTGGGTTTTGGAATGATCTAGCTGTCTCAAACTCTGCCCATGAACATCTCTAATTCAGG
Organism: Punica granatum; assembly: GCF_007655135.1. NCBI lineage: Eukaryota > Viridiplantae > Streptophyta > Magnoliopsida > Myrtales > Lythraceae > Punica > Punica granatum. The sequence continues at coordinate 44,237,926 of NC_045128.1, read as the reverse complement.
CTGGTACTACATAATAATCCCCGTACATATCAAATCTTTATTCCCATCTAAAAGAAGGTAATTGGCATATTGGATCAAATAATAAGAGTACGTTTTTTTCTCGCTAATAATATATATATATATATATATATATATTTTTTGGGTGAATTAGGTGGCCTGCGGTAATAATAATATAATTTAATTTGTTCTCCAAATTGTTCTTACTTTCATATGTTAAACAGAACCTGCTTTACAGGTGGTCGCCTTAAACGTGCTCAAGTTATCCTTCTAGATTGAACATTATAAAAGAAGCGATCAGTAACATATATATATATATATATATATATATAATATTTAGTCCTTCTTGATGACCATGATTTTGAACAAGAAATAGATGTATATGGAAAATTTGATACAGTGCCACAAGTCATCGCCCGGAATTATGAGATTTTGGATTCGATTCTCATCTCAATCTTTTCTTTTCTTTGGGAATATTACAGCTCTGGGAAGAAGGGGGAGATGATCGATCGGAAGGAGTTTGAATTTGGTTAAAACTTTACATAATGAGGTACAGTCAGAGAAAGGTTGGTTTAGGTTGGCATACATATATATATATATATATATATATGTCGACATATCCTATCCTGTGATGCTATTGTCTCTCGATCGGGTCAAAAGTCAACTTACCAAGCTTCCATGGAAATATTCCTCCCCTCCTGTACTTGTACATTTGTCGTGCCCCGCGATCTTTCAAGCGAGTTCCCTTCCTTCCTGCCTTATTCATCGATCACATATTTAAAGGCACGGTGCGATATATATAAACCTCGCTTGCTAGCTTCATCGATTAATAAGCCGTCAGGGGAGAGAAATCATCTCATCTGGTACTTGAGAAGGTGGCAGGCGATGATGACCTCTTACTTGAGATCCTCCTCCAACTCCCAATCAAGTCCCTCCTCGAGTTCAAGTCCGTCTCCAAGCACTGGCTCTCGGTCATAACCGATCCCCTCTTCTGCCGCCATCTGTCTCGGGGCTCTTCTTGCAGGATTCTTCTTATCATTGCGATACTCCCAAGTATGTCTTCGTCAATCTTAGTGGTGCTCGGAATTCTCTTCCTTTTGGATTGCTTAATTTCGTCCCGGATCCTCCTGGGATGAGGATTATGCAATCCTGCAACGGGCTGCTCCTCTTGTGCTGCACCTCTAGGATATCGCAGGAGCGCAAGTATCACGTTTACAATCCCACGACCAAATAATGCACCACCCTTCCTCCATTAAGAGCCATGCGTGGGGCCTCCAGGACTCTTGGTGTTAGCATGGCTTTTGATCCCATAAGATCCCCTATTTAAAAAGTCATATGCGTTAGGAATTGTGCCAATTTACAAGGTTACTATCAGATTGAGATTTACTCCTCAGACACGGGCCCTTGGAGGCCCTTGGCCGCATCCGTTAGCCATCGATCCAAACACAAACTTTCAGAGTGGAGTTTTCTGGAACGGTGCTGTCCACTGGATCAATGAATGGGGCCCTTCCATGTATTTCCACATGGAAACCGAGCGCCTTCAAGAAATGCCGATCCCGTCTGTGGCTGAAGGATGGGAGTACAGGAGGGATCGGGTGCTTTGGGGAGTCGAGGGTACATTTGCATCTGATCGAGATATGTGAAGCTCCTACCACACAGTTTGACGTTAATGAGATGGAAAACAACTATTTCCCGGTGGTCCATGACGTACAAACTGGACCTCAATACACTTCTCACTGCATTTCCTGAAACAGTGCGAGGCCAACTCGACGAGCCATAGGACTTGGATGACCACCGGTTCTCTGTACTTTGCCTCATCAGGGAACAAAACGATGAAGAATCATTTCTCGTGGTACATGCAAAAGGAAAAGTAATGCGTTTTAATCTCAGGAGTGGGACGTCTGAGGAAGTCTGCGATATTTCCCCTGGTCAACCTGAGTGAGCCGGCATCTACACCGAGTATCTTCGGAGCATGAGATTTGCGTGGTGCAATTCTTATCAGCTCATAGAAAGTCCGTCCTGCGTTTGATCTGAATCAATCAATGGAGTAAATTCAATGCAACGCACTTCGTTTTAAATGAACCGCCTTTCTTCATCAACTCCGCAGATTAGTACCCAAGTTTCTTGCCTCCAAAGAAATTAAATCTATTATTTCTCCTTGGTGATACTGAAAATTGAATCTCCCAGAGATAATTTGTGATAGGGAGAAAGTTAATTACCTTATGGCACAACAAAACTGGAAAGAGATTGCGATATTCCATTTCAATATATCCAAGCTCGTGTGTTATTGAATTCCTACCCCTGCCTGCCTGCCACCTGCTAGGGTGTCCTGTCCACTTTCCACCCACCAAGACACAGAATTCGAATGATATTTGTGGAGTAATGCAGTGCACTGAATCAGTCCTTGGAGTCCATCCATGTGTTTCACTGTCGAGACAGAGCGACATAAAGAAATGGCGATGTCTCCATGGTTCAGCAACAGCAAATTCTGATGCTTTGGGGAGTCTAGAGGGTACTCGCATCTCTTCGGGATATATGGAGCTTCCAAGACATGTTTCGATGTTCATGAGAGGAGATGGACCAGTCTAAATGGTTTCGTTAGATAGATATGGACCGAACCTCGTTGTGACTCCCCATTGCATTTCCTGAAACAATTCATCCCGGGTCTGATTCCATGGGCCCAGCACAACTAGGATTTCTCCATGCTTGGCCTTTCCATGGAAGAAAATGAGGAAATTTTTAAGGGGTAATACAAAAAAAAAATAATAAAAATAAAAATTCAAATTTTAACAATTTTAGGGCGAACCATTTTTTCTTAACTTAAAAAATGCACAAACTTTCTATTTGATAACAATTCTAACACGGCGTCAAATTTTTCATTAATTTGGACGGAATCGATGTTACAAAGGGCACCGACGACCCCAATGGGGAGGTGGTGGTGGAAATCGAGGCCCCCACCCGAAATCAGGAGAACCCTCAAATTGGGGATTCTCTCGATTCTGACAGGTGGAGCCACGACCCCGGTCATCACCGACCGATTGGAGTTGCGGTGCCCTCCCCCCGATTAGGGTGGTCGGCGTTATCTGTGGCCTCAATTTCCATACAAATTAACGAAAAATTTGACATCGTGCTAAAATTGTTGTCAAATCAAAAGTTTGTACATTTTTAGGTTAAAGAAAAAAATTCGTGGTAGAATTATTAAAATGTAAAAGGTTTGTGCATTTTTTGGTTATTAACCTAATTTTTTAATCGAATGGAGAGAATGATGGATGTGAAGAAGCGATGAGCTCTCATCGTAGCTCAAGGAAAGCGAGAAATACTAATTAGAGCTACTAATAATCAATAAAATGATCAAATGAATTGATCAGTATGATATATATATATATATATATATATATATATATATATATATATCTTCTTCAGCGAATAATTGAATCTTGTATCGCTCTCGTAATATGTGCGAAGAGTCAAATATCCCGATCCTGAAAGGCAGGCATGCCTCCAAGAAGAAAAAAGAGCAAAAGTTCGTGTAATAATGTCTCAAAAGATCCATGCATCACTTTTGAAGGCTGGCTGGTCATGGTCATGGTCATGGTCATGGTCTGGTCTGGTCTGGTCTGGTCTGGTCTGGTCTGGTCTGGTCCTCATTCTCTTTTTCATTCTATCTCTTCTTTCTTATTAAGCCCATCTCATTTCTCATGTCTATCTTATCTAGGCAGCAGGCAGGCCCTCTCTTCCATTTCTTTTTGACTGGGTCCAAAAGTCCTGAAATGAAAAAAAAAAAGAAGTGCAATGCAAGTGCTCCCTTCTTTCTCCTAGCTAGAAAGAAAGAACCGATGGAAATGGACCACAAAATTGGCACTTTAATTTTCCATGAGATGAGACCTATCTTTGTACAATTTCCCACTACTTCCAAGGTGTAGTTATTAAAAGAAGACATGATATTCCCTTATATATCCGGCCTTTATTAATCATCGATCAGGTGACATTATATTATATTAGGCCAAAAAGGTGAATGTGTTTAATTATTAGTAGGTGGTAAGTGTGTAACGGCAATAATATAATCCCTCACATCACATCGGCAATTGACACACACCCACCACCTACCCATTGCCAGCCAGCTATTGACACAATTAAGAGCTGGAGAATCATTGTCATAATTGGGAGAATGAAGACATACTCTTCGTTTAATTAAATCCTGTTTTGTGTACCTTTTTTTTTAAAAAAAAAAAACATAAATCTAGTATACATTTCGCCAAAACTATGCTCTTAATTCCAAGCAAGTTCGAGCAGACGGACACATCCAATCACAAATTCACTCTTCTGTAGACGCCTGTAGTTGATGTAGTCGTAGGTATGCTACCAACAATATGCATGCTGAGCAAACAATTATCACACATTACGTAGTCCGACTTCTGTCTTTCTAACGGCTATATATGGATGATGGTTGTGCTGGGAGCTACATGAATCCACTACTAATCGTGCCATAATGCCAATAGCGCTTTTGAATAAATGCTTCGCTTTATCATTCCATTTCAATGCTAGCTTGAAGAAATTAATCCATCCACTTGCTGTTCTTCATATCAATGTTCCCCCCAACACATATCAAAGCTGGGACCGATCGAATCCAGCATCTCATGCATTCATCGATTACTTGCAATTACAACGATTAAGAATACTGAAAGTAGCCTAACAGATCAACCCCACCCATTTCAAAACCCCCAACCAAATTTCCCTCATATGCCTATAAAGAACTTCAGTTTCTCGTACGTCTTCGAGACTAAATATTTTTTTGATAGGAGTCTTCGAGACTAAACATATGCTAGCTCATAACTAAACAATGCAAGTCAATGTCATAAGAGAGTCTGCCCTACAAACCTCTCTCTTTCTCTATCTCTCTCTCTCTCTCTCTCTTTCCTTTTTCTTTTTCTTCGTGCAGCTAAAAAGAAATTAAATATCCTAAGATCTATCTCTTGCCCAAGAAAATGCCATATGAAAAAAAAATTGGCTTCCCCCATCGATGACTTCCTCATCAGCATCATATTCATGGGCCGTGGCCATCAACATATATTCAAATCACTCATGGAAATAATCTGGAAAGTTAATAGTGAGGTGATGACCTTTCCATCGGTATTTATAAGAACTCAGATATATACGCTACCCTCTTCTGTCATGTTCCAATCTCTTCAAGCTTCCTGAGGACTTGCTTTATGTTGGGCCTAAGTGAAGGAGAAGGTGAACAGCAGGCCATCCCCAGTTGAAACAGCTTGAGCACTCGTTCTTCTGTCACTCCAACATCCTCGCTCGAAGATAAAATTCCCGGGTGATACAAATCTGAGAGTCTGTGGCCGAGAACCGCGTTTCTCAGATAATTCGGCAGATGAGAATCCTCATCAGGGGTGGCCTCCACAGTTATCGGTTCCTTCCCTGTGACCAGCTCAAGCAAGATTACCCCTAGACTGTATATGTCGGTGTCTCCGTTGGCATCCTTCATTTTGATGAGCTCGGGAGCTTTGTAGCCCTCGCTCGCTGAAGTCTCGAGCATCTCCTGGCCCGTGCTAGGGTTCAGGAGCAGATGCAGACCAAAATCCGAGATGCATGGCTCATGACTCCTGTCCAAAAAAATGTTCTTCGATTTTAGGTTCGCGTGGATCACAGGCTTCATCAGCCCCGTGTGCAGATGATCCAATCCTCTGGCTATGCCAACCGAGATCTTGTAGATGGTGGCCCACATGTGCGAGTCCCCACTCCTATCTGCCATTGCCATTAGAGACATTTATTCATCCGGAAATAATAGAAATGGAAACATATTTGCGGTTGAAAAGTGACAAATTAACTGAGAAGAATAACTGATCGGAATAGGATGGACGTTCAGTGCGTGAAAGGAGTGGGCAACCCTTAATTCTTAAAATTGGAACACCAAAATGAGCGCAGGATTAGAAAGATTCAGAGCTCTGCTGGAGAGACGACAGTAGAGTCGTCGATAGATATGGTTATGTACGTTTTCCTTCCTAGAAGACAGACTTGCTGAGATAGCAGAGTTGCTGACCCACTTCCACTTCATGCCAAAACAGCTTAAGCAGTAGTATCCAAGGAAAAATCAGTTGATTGGTCTGTGTTTTCCTAGAGCGCACCCACACGCACTTATATATGATCTCAATCCGACAATGATAAAACTGAGACATCAAACTGAATAAGAGGAGATAGTAACCGATCGAAAGAACTCTACATGTACGAGTAGATTGCCTTCGGGACAGGGCATCAAAAAGCAACAACGCCAGAAGCAAAAGTACCTCGAATGAACTCGGCTAGATTCCCTCGCCGGTAAAACGGATAAATGAGAAGCTTTTCACCTCTAGGACCCGAGTAGAATCCAAGGAGCGGGACGAGGTTTGGGTGCCTGATGCTCCCCAAGAATTCGATCACATCAATGAATTCTTCTCCGGTAGCAGCGGTGCACACAGGCCTCAAGAACCTCAGCAGTCTCATGCCGCTGCTCCTGTACAACAGAGCCCTGTACAAAGTACCGTAGTTGGATTTGCCGATGACTTCTCCCGGTGCTTCGAGGATGTCACATATGGTGAGGTCTTCGCCACCTCGGAATATGAAAAGGTCCTCGGCCTGTGTCCCATCCCCATCTTGTTGGCCTAGGCTCTCCAAGTCCCCGTGATCATCCTTCGACCTTGCCCGATGCCGTTGGAACAAATAGAACAGCGCCACAAGGATTACTGTGGAAACAGGTATGGCTAGACCTAGGATTAGCTTGAGCATGTGGACCTGCTGGGAAGTTAATTAATTTAAGACAGTTGACACCTTCGACGCTGCTAAACTGGGGGGAGAGATAGTGATCTGACTCCGAGGCTGAAGAGTATGGTTACCAGTGCCTGTATACTGTTAGTTAGCATACCAGAACAAGGACTGGAAGATAGAATTGAGTTAAACTTTGTGAGGCGGTGTTGGGACTAGGGAGTGGGGTGTGAATGAGCACCGAGTTGAGGGTGAGTGAGTGAGTGAGTGAGAGAGAGAGAGAGAGAGAGAGCCAGAGGCAGCGCAGAGAGAACAAGGAATGACTGACTGATAAACAACTGCAGTGCTGCTGAATTCGGTTAGGACAGATCGATCTCATCTCGATTCTCATATCTCATATCTTAACTTAACCCCCCCATGTGCATATTCTGTGCGGCCATTTTCATGGTTCCCTCCCTCCTCTGCCTGTTTCCTTTCCTATTAATTCCTGCTCAGACTTAAACCACTAGGTGTTTTTAGTGAATTTCAAATTATAGCACCCACGAAGAGCCCAGTTTGCGGATGGGCCATTGGTTGATCTGCCCTGAAATTCCACAATCGAGATCATTAATGGTTTGGTAACTAACACCGCACATGCACACAACATCAGAATGTGGGGATAAAAGCAAAAAAAAGGGGTTAAGACGGAAAATGAAACCATTTCCCGTTCGAAAAGATAGCAATTTACTTTTGCATGGACAACTCAAAGACCGCTTTCTCTTTTTCTTTTTCTTTTTCTTTTTTGCCTTTGGCTTTATAAAAAATACTAATGATCTAGTACAATAAAATAAAATTCTTAATAACTAATAAAATGATACAAATAATCCCACTACATATTAAATATGGAACCTCTAGATTATCAGGTAAGAGCGTGCACCACTCTTCTATACCATCTTTTATTCGAACACCGATTTTAATTTTCAATAATCTTTGTTTGATCATGTTCTTTGAATTGCTATTACTATGGAATCAAAGTGACCCGTGCAATGCAGTCTAATATATATGGAGAATTTTGATTAACCCTAGTACACCATCAGCGAAGAAGTTTATAATTACCTATGTAACTCAAGAGAGATTTGTTTTTTTTCGGTTACAAAAATGGGCCTAGTATAAATAAGTATCACGAGTATCGAATCTGCAATCTCTTAATCATCATGCGATAGCTTGCACTGCTGTGTCACATACTCTTTGATTCACAAAAGAGAATTTGAAGAGTCGAATTATGCCATTATTGTTATATATGAAGTGAAATGGAACCACTAATTTACTTCCCATGATTTGAAGATACAAAGACAAAGAACGACTGAACGAGGACGGACCACACTACAGCACACTGGTCCAGCGATGCCAAGCCTACTTTGCCCAAAATCAAACATCAAGCAAAGCAAGCATACTATTTTTATTAATTAATTTATTCTTATTAAATCAATTAGAATTTTTTCAAAAATCATGACCTACGGATTATCTTGTAATAAATCATTATTATACAGTCAAAACTCCATTATTGATCAAGATTTGGTCATATTATTTAAATCATCAATAAATCTGTTGACATGCAATTTTTTTTATAGATGAAAAAATTTTGAAAATAAGAAAATACATTAAAAAAGAAAAATAATGTTTGTAACTACTCTATTCGAGATCATTGATGATCATTAAGGTCTTTAATTACTTATGATGGAGTATTTGCCATTGGTGAGGCTCTACTTGTAACGTTGACATCTTAAATTAGGACCTCTAAAATCTCAATTTTAGGCCAATGTTATAAACCGTGAAAATAGTCGTCCGTAACTTCATGGGACTATTGATGACATTTACTGCAAAACCCGAGTATTCAGTATTGGCATGATCTCTCAGCATCAAATGTAGTGATTCTGAATATCGATCTCATGGAGTGAATGTTTGATCATCGGATACCCCTGCTTTATATTTATGATGAATGGACCCCATTGCTTTAGACCATTGAGAGCTCTAATATATGTTGACGAATTGTTATCTTCTCTTTTTTAATTCAAAATATTTTTTATTTTTTAAAATATTACACATTGATAAGTTTATCAAAAATTCAAACAATATAACCAAATTGAATAAACTCCGTAGCGTTGAAGATCAAAATAATTCAAAAGAACAAAGATAGGATGAAAGTGAAAAGAAAATAAAGGTCAATCATCAAAAGAAATTTATCTTATTAAGTCAACAAGGTCAATGGGGTGGATTATCTATTTTTGTTAAAAATAGGGTGAAATGTCATTGCGTAAAATCTCATGGAAGAAGAGTGTATTTTATCTTTAATTAAATTTTCCACCATCAGCGCAGCATAGCATAGTAAATTAACACTGATAGCATATACATAGCCTATAGGTACACAAAATTTTATGAATTTTATAGTCAACATGGCAGACTATATTAATACGCGAATGTGCAGTAAGTACAGTCAAATTTATATATATTTATAATCTAATTTAATTTAATCGGTATGATTAATAATAATAATTTAAGAATGATGATAATGGATACTTTAAAAAAGAACGACATTTAGATTTAGCATAGATAGACAGATAGATAGATAGATATCATTGAATATTGAGGAGAGCATATATTTGAGATGTGAAATGCACATGGCACCTTAAACTAAACCGGACGGACATACATACCTCTGATTGCCTCTGAAATTTCATTCTACTTTATTACAATTTACAAGCAATCATATATATATATATTAAAGCATGATATGTGCTACGTGCGAAACTCTTTTTTTTTACGTGTACTTTAATATTCAGAAACCCATTAACCTCGATTAATTCAGTTCGAGTCGGATCAACCTATTAAATGATGAAACTCTCCCAAAATGAATTTTCTCTATTCGTAAGACTCAAATTTGAGACTTTATATTAAAAAAATAAGTGTCAAACTATTTGAATCAAACGACGTTACTTTACGTGCAAAATTCTTAGCGGATTGAATCGTCTTTGATTGATAATTTACTCCTAATGGGCCCATATTTCTGCTTGCTCGTCAGATCCAAGATACATAAGAACAAGATCCATCCATGTGAATGTGAATGTGATTTCCAACTTATACATAAAATATTCAAGTCCAAGAATTTTTTGTGGGTAAAGCAAATATTGGACATGCAACATTGAATTGACTGAAAGTGGAAATATTAACACTTAATGAGCAGATTTTCACTTACAAATATTTTAATTAGTTCATACTCATATAAAATGAATAAGTAATATCTATTGAATATTTTTTTTTGAATAAAGCCCACCCAATGCCACTTTAGATGTTACTCTAATAAATAGCACTCACTTTGGGTGATTATAGGGACCCACACACTATTTAATATATATATATATATATATATGAATAATTATGTATTTACATAATATAAATAATAAATAGTTATTTATATTTAATATTAAAATAATTAAAATAACTACATTGATGAAAATTAATGCGTTATTGTACTTCATATTTAAATAATTTAAATAATTACATTAATAAAAAATAATAATTAATTATATTTAATATTTAAATAATATTACAATTAGACAATAAATGGAAAATAAATTAGTTATACTTGGCCATAATTTTTTCGATAATCTTCGCATGGACCTCATTGCAGAGGTGTCCGTAGTAAGCATCTCCTTCTCACATCGTCGAGTTTGCAACTCGAGCTTCTATTGCTTGAGGTCCCTCAATTCATTAAAGAGAGATTTTCTACTTGATTGTTCGGACTTTAGCGCTTCCACCTCATTGTTGAAAGAAATTCCAATTGCTGCCTTTAGTTTTACCTTATTTTTCCTCTTCGCTGCTTGTCTGCCTTTAGGACGCAGTGGAGACTTTACAAGCCGTTGGTGTTTCGAGGTTTGATAAGGTCGAGTACGGCCCCGAAGCACTTGTCTTGACTCACTTTGAACCTTTGCTATAGCCGCCAGGATTGTTCCATTTTGTATGGACTTTGAAGATATTCTAGTGCCTCTCAAAAATGAAATCAATCGTATGCTTGTTCTTATAGAGTGCAAGGACCATGTCCATTACGTTGTCGTCAATCCACCCGTTTGACGATGACTATCCGCTTGTCAGTGGAGTCCCATGAAACTTTGAATGGCCATGTTCATCTTGCCCTACCGTTTCTTCATCGCGTTTATTTGTCTGACCCATAGGCCTAAGCTATGTTCCTTGCAATAGTTGAAGATTCGAGCCTATAACGCAATGTTCGTTCGGTCGGTGCCGATAACAGAATCTTGTAACTTATTCAACCATGCGCTAATCATTATGTCATCCTCTTCCCAAGAACAATGTCGACCGGAGTGGCCACCTTCTTCAACATCTGGCACGTAGCATCTAGACCGGCTTGACTATAAAATTAGATGGAAAATAAGAGAATCGATAATTTGGATTTGGGAAGTTTGAAGATGACTAATTCTGGGAATTTGGATCTTGTGGGACATTGGAATTTTGCATGTAATGGTAGAAAAAATTGATTGGAGTCCTTTATTTCCAGAAGAGAGGAAGGAGTAAGGTGAATTTTGGGGGGGCAAAATTCTGTGAGAAAGTAATTGGGGTATGTGTTATATTTATAGGATTTGATTAACTAAAAAATTAATTTAAATAATAAAATAAAATCGAAACCAACTGCTATTAGCAAGGGCTCTTTGACCCAAATTAAAAGAGAGAGAGAGAGAGAGGTTTAGGGCAAGCAGCATGGGCTCGAGAGCAGGCCACGTCGCCTTGCTCACATTGACTGGGCACTCGTGATAGGCACTCCCTTAGCCGAGTGCCCGCTCCAGAGGGTGTCCATGTCGCTTCCTCGCCACGTGGCAAGCAATACTGGGTTAGGCACCCTGCTGGACTTGGTCAATGTTCTTCCTTTCCTTAAAAAATAAAAAGAAAAAAAACAAAGGTAAATATTTCAGTATTTTATAGTATTTTTATGCGGCGTTTGATCCGCTGAAATGAAATTAAAGAAGATTAGAATTGGCAGATAAAAAAATTGGAGGGAATTAGAATTGAAATTCTCATTCAAAATTTTTGTTTGATTGAGTCTCGGAATTAACAAGAATGGAATTAATATAATTTTAAGAGACTGAAATGTCCTCCCTTTTAAAAATAAAAAAATATATTAAATTTAAGAAATTGCCAACAGCACTGCAGCTCGATCTAAGCCCGGTGATCCCATGGCTCCGAGGCTACGTGGCTCGCCAGCACCAAAGGTGGGTTTGCCCTGCCCTCGCGAACCCATTCCGAGGCCCGAGCCCCCGATTTGCCAATTTGGCGAACCCAGGCTGGGCTGAGAGAGAGAAAATCGACGGGCGGAGCAAATTCAGGCTGGCGAAAGGAGCAGCCACCGCCCCTCCACATCCACCTCCACTCCCGACGGTCTAACTGACCACCTTAGGCACTGGCCATGCCCCTCCATATCTCACAACGATGGCGAATTTCAACCGATGAAAGAGCGCTGATGGCAAAGCTCGAGGGACGCATGTGATCTTGCGACCACGGCACGAGCTCAACATACAAGATGGCGGGGCTTGCTGAACTCGCCTGAGCTCCTGAACAGGAGTTTCCTGTCGGAATGTCAAAGTTGGAGGTCGAGGGGCGGCGCCAGTGGTGGCTGGTGGCAACGGCAGCAATAGGTACTTGTGAGGGAGGGGCATACAATCTAAAATTAGATGAATAGGAAGGGGCAATAATGGGATTTCAGGTTTTCACCTAATTCCTTGTGGGTCAGAATCACGAAACTGTCCGAGACAAATTGACAACCAAACTTGGGCTTCTTTCTTCATTCTGGGAGAATTGGGCCAGATTTGCTTTGTCATCCCGCCCCACCAAACAGCACGTTAGAGTTTTGTGACATACATATGGACATGCTCAATAATGTGCTCTTTCAATTCCATAGTTCTCTTTTATAATAACATAAACTTTCTGAAAAATATGCTTATTATTAATTTAATTAAAAAAGAAGAAGAAAAAAGAAGAAAAAAGAAGGAGAAGGTGCTATATATATATATATATATATATGAAAAGCAAGGTACAAGGTGAGCGCGGCCAAAAAAGTTTAGAACGCTGCGCTTCTAAATGAAATTTTTTCGATTTTTTGAGTTTTTTAAAATTTTAAATTATTTTTTATTAAGAAATTTACAACCAAATCTTAATAATATTCCATTTAAAAAAATCTAAAATATCATAAAAACTTTTGGATACTACAGTGATATCTAATTGAATTTTCTAAATGAACTTTCTAAGTTTTTACATTTTTAAATTTTCGAAATTATTTTTAATAATTTTTTTGGAAAGATATCTTATTATTAAATTTGATTTATTGATTTATTGAATTTTTATATTATTTAATAATCTTGAAGTTTTTAATATGAAAGTTAATATTTCATCACAGATAGCCTTAGAACTTTTCTTTTCTAATAAAAAATTTCTTGATTTTTTGAGTTTTTGAAAAATTTAAATTATACTCAATTATAAAATTAATAACAAAATATTTTGAAATAGTATTTCATTTAATAAAATTGAAAATACCATAAAATTTATTGGATAATACACCGTGGAATGCAATATGAATTTTCTATATAGAACTTTCTTGATTTTTAAAATTTTTAATTTTCGAAATTAATTTTGATAAAAATATATATTTTTAAAGATATCTAGTTGATTATTTTTAATTTTGTAATCTATATATTATTTAATAATCTTAAAATTTTTAAAATAAAAAATAATATTTCATCACGTAACGGACTCTAACTAAGAGAACCCAGCAAAAGGCGGGCCTACTCATCCAAGACATGCAGGCTGGGCTGGCCCACTCGTCCATCTCCCATTTCGTCGTCGGAGGGGGCCTCACCCTCCCCCTCATTCTCACCTTACCTCACAGGCGGCCACCTTCCCCGCTGGCCTTGGCCGTGGCCGTGGCCGTAGCCTAAGGTTGCATTGGATCAGGCTGTTCGACTAGCGCCGGTCATACCGAGACATGTTCAGCTGTGTTGGTTCGGGTGGGTTCCGGCTCGAGGTTAGGAAGTCGGAGCAATGCGCAGAGAGTCCTTTCCTTTCCTTCCATTTCGTCCCACACCAGCTACGATGAAGATCATGAATCCGATGATTGTCGTTTGCATTGCATTCAGCTATTTCTTCTTGCTGGAGCAACAATTTCTATGGACTTAGAGTTATCCATGCGTGTTTCGCTGCAATGGCCAGCCCCGCTGGAGAATTTATGCTCTACCAGGGCGGAAGCAGTAGCAGTCGTTGAGCTCAGGACCGCTGCTCTGCTCCGCCGACGTGCTTGGGTCTGTCTCAGACGGTTTCGGAAGTTTCTCTTCGAAGCTTGGAGCTAAAAGAAGAAATTTTGTCATCGGCTACTTAAGCTCTTTAACTTCCTTCCTTTATATATGTTTGTTTATTACTAATATTGTTGAAGTATTGCAATTATTGTTGGAATCTTCTAGTGCTTACGTTTTCTTGGAAATGAATCACTTTGCTTATGAGGTATAAGGTGAGGATGTCCATCGGTGATCTCTCATTGAGTTGTTTAGCATCTCTCGCATGGATATCTCTGTTTATAGTTGGTGCCACTCAAAACGTTCGATGTGTCAAGTTAGAACTGATTGTGGCGTGCAGTATGAACGGTTTGAACCTGCACTGCCTAGGACCGCAGTGCAAAAGTATGTCTGGACGACATAAATTGGGCTTTCCGGCTGAGTCCCGCTCTGGTCTTGTCGCAATGATAAAAGTGATTCTTTACAGCAGTTTGATTCTAAATCAGAGCATGCACCATGAAAGCAGGAGAGCGAAAAATAACTAAATAACAGCGGTACATTTGAGATAGTACCTTCCTCATACATTGGAATGGCATCATTTGGCCTGGAATTTATTGATGCCTCCATGGAATGGTTTGAATTTAGTCGCATCTGATGTCAAATGCAGTGCCTGAGATGAAGTGCTTTTGCTGTGATGCAGATGAAACCCTGTATTCTAGTTTGCTGTACCTTTCTTTTTTTCTGCAATTTCACTAGATCCCTGGCTTTTAAGACTTGTAATTAGCATTGCATATTTTGCCAACTAGCAACTTTATTCAGCTGCCTCTGTCGAAACCCTCTTGTTATTTCTCCTCTTCCCCCCTAGAGTTCACTCAAGCAAAATGCTAGGTGGTTTGATCATCTTTTTGCTAGCGGTTAACGCCATGCAGTGCTTGCTATACATTAGATTTCTTATGATTGTTAAAATATTCTAATTTTGAGATTTCTTCAGTTCCATGGTTCTTCAATTAAGGATTTATGATACTTTGTCTCAAATGGTGCATCTCTTGATACAATACTACTTCTCTATGTAATTCGACTCTATGAACAGGACTAGTGACTGGATATTGCTATTGCAGGATATGCAATGTGGGATAATAATCATATTTATGCCATGTTATTGCTATAATACCGGATAATAATTTTTGGATTGTAGGCACACCTTTTATTTTCACTTTGTTCTACTTGTCATTGATAATTGCGTTGTCCACCTTTGTCCATGTTAGTGGAGGATGGATGCTGCAGTAGAACACTGGATGAAACTGAGATCTATTCCTATCATCAGGTAATATGAAATTATGCGCCACACTGTATGAGTCGGTTCAAGAATGAAGAACTGGGACAGTCTGTCGATCCTATTCTCTATTAAAATTAGGCTTGGTGATAATAAAGAAAAATCAAGAAGGGCAATCATACCAATGAGTTAGGGTAGGTTGAAATGCTGTTAGTTTATGCAACAGTGGTGGCTGCGTAACTAGTAGAAAAGGGACCTAGCTTACTTTTATATTCAGTGTTTTCGTAGTGGGACCATTCTATGAGGTAAAGTATGCCTTGATATTTACTGCAGGCAAGTCCTTGTCTGTATGCTGGTAGCATGTAATCTACCTTGCTGCAGATGCACTTTTAGGCTGTGTTTGATAAATTAAGTGCTTAAAAATTAAGCACTGAAGTAGTTGAAGAAGGAAAACTATGGGAAGAAGGAAGGAATGATAAGACTGAGAAAATGTTTTGTGAGGGGAAGACAGCACTAATAAGTGAAAAATGACTTATTTCATTAAGTCAAATCAAATTTTTTTGCTTACTCATTAAGTAGTTTTTGACTCAATGAATAAGTAGATGAGACTATTATCTTTCGTCTTTCTCTTTTTTTTTGGTTGGATTCTTTCATCGTTCTCTTTCTCTCCTATTCATTTTCCCATATAACTAACTTTTAAGCACTTATTTAATTAATTTGTAATCAAACACAACCTTAGAGTAACTAAAATTTCCAAATTCTCCTTGGTGAGTTGGGTATGGTTTTACGATCTCAAAGGAACTTACAATACAGAAATTAAAATTTGCTCCAGTTCTCTTGTTTACATCAAAATAGGCTTATACATCTGATTAAATAATGGTGCCGGCAACTAAAATTGCCTGAAGTCACTTCAGCATGGTGGATTAAGTTTTTGGGACCAGAAATAAATAACGAAGAAGCTAAAGAATGTGCTTTTGGCTTTTAAAACTGCCTCTTCAAACCTACAGACCATTCAGTTTGCATAACGAGGAAGGGAATGATGCTTATGCAGAGGCTGTTCATTCTTTGATTACCATTTTCCAGAATTCTGGTATTTGCAGTCGTTAACTCAAATACCAGTATATCATTTTTATTGATTTTTGTCGCTCCTATCTGTATTATTCCTCTATTGTTTTCATGCGTCCTGGAAAGGCTGGTGTGATATTAGTGGGGAATGAAAGCTGAATGCGTGCCCGTTTTATACAGGTCTGTGAACCACTGGGCCTCTTTGCTATGCTGGAATGGAAAGGCGACCAATTTCCGTGGCACTAATATTTTTATTTTAATCTTGAATATTTTATTTTTATGTTGTTTTGCAGTATTAGTATTATTATGTAATTTCTTTCCATCCCCTTCTTGCATCGTATCAAATAGACAGTAAAGACACTAACCAATCTTGGATTTCCTTGACCCAAAATTGCCCTCAAGGAGTAAGGATTCCGTCGATGTCATCGATGGCAACACTATAAATGCTCCTTTTTTTTTCTTTTTTTTAAAATTTGGTATTAGTCACTAAAGGAAAAGAAACCTAGTGTCATTTTGGTGCTTTCTTGGTTGGTATTTATTTGAAATTTGATGCTTGCATCCATACCTAGAGCTTTATGCGCCGCCTCCCTTTCCCGCACTCCCCTCATTGTGCCAGAGACAAACTTTGTTGTCCTGTTCATTCGAGTATATCTTCATCAAAATTTCCTTCAATCAATTTCTATTTACTGTACTGTGGATTGTCTCACTGCGTGTATGATCATAACCCTTGTTGATGAGTTACAGTTGAAAAAATCATGACTGAGGCACTCCTATTTTTGTGAAATCCAAATTGTTGCTTATTTTCTTTTAATCTTCTAGTTTTATTGTACCCCTCAAGGCATATTGGAGATAAGAACATTGCAGAAAATTGCAAGTGTTTTTGCATTGTTGAATTGAAATAGTAGATGACAGGTGATCTATCTTTGCAGAAGCAGAACTTCCCAACATTGTTGTTGTTATCTATCAAAAAACTGTGGATTTTTTCTCAAAATCATCAAAACAGATAAAGATAGCCTGCTTGCGGGGTGATTAGTTGGCATAAATCCCCCATTGCATGAGTAAGTGAAGAATTCTTCTTTTTTATAATGGGTCTGGTTTCTATAATTCTGTCTGAGATTGTAGATTTGATATCTGAAAGCATTCATTGATTGGATTTATTAGTTTGATGAGATATTTGTATTGTACCGTGCAGTTCCTACGTTGTTAAGGAAAGGTGATTTGTCTGAGATTGATGCATTTATCGCATTTATCCATCATCAATTCTCCCCTGATCTGTTTTCCCCATTTGATTCAATCTATATAATTTATGGTTGATTTTCTTCCTCTCTTTTGACATCTATGATTCTGCTGGCACTAGAAAAGTTAATGAGATTGCTGATCTTTAGAAATCATTTGTTTTCTCCAGTTCCTATGCCTGCAACTTTCTCTTTATAAATAACTGGTTTGGTGAGGATGAAATCATTACGTCCAACTTGAATAAATTGCATGGACTCTCATTTGGTGGACAAGCTTGAAAGAGAGGCAGTTCAATGATCACTTGTATTATATTTTAAAGTGCTCCTATATTCATTTCTCTTCATAGGACATCTTTTATTATGGTTCGCTATCACCATGTGATGTTGATTGATAATCTTTTTGGAATGTTTTCACTTCTTTCAAGGCTGCAATTAAGTTTTCATCTTGATGAGAATGATAAATAATTATCCACCCCTAGATACACAAACATGTTTGTTCTGTTCTTATAAGAAAACTATCATCCTATTGATAATGAATCTCAGGGATAAATTTTTCTCTCTAATTAACCGTAAATTCTGGTAAGGATGTTTGTGATGTTACTGATGGAGCAAAAGAGAAACTGAAGAGGAGATACGTTGCTTTAAAAAATAAAAATAAAAAATAACAAAAGGCATGTGGAAATCAGCATCTCCCGCGTGACTTGCTTAGTGTGTCTATCCCTGAGAAAGGTCGGAATTAAAAATGTCAGTAATGGCAATGTACCATTTGTATAGTTAATGCTTGAAAATGTGCATTCACACTGGGAAGGGTGTTAGAAGGTGTCCTGACCTTTCGATAGGTATATTCTGCTGTTTAGAATTTCGAGCAGGACAGAGTAGAAGGTTAAGAATGCTGGAATGTTAATAGTTATGTGTACCTCCTTACAAGAAATTTCCTCTGCATCCTTTTGTCATTTATGGGCTCCTATTCTACTGAAGAAACAGCAGAATCCAAACATTGAAATGGTGAAAACAGCTTGTGGTTGCCTAATAGCAGAAAAAGTGGGGAAAGATGGATCTTATCAATTTTTGCCTTGTAATAAGCTGCAGTTTCTGACTCTTGTAATGGAGTTAGTCTTACAGAGAAGTTAGTCTACTATCACATATCATGATTCCAACTGGCATAAACTAGAATGCATGCTTCATCAAGTACTGTACTGATATAGTGTTGGAAAAAATTCTATTGCTTATAATACTGCTAATTTCTAGGGATTCAGTTTATATGAGAACCACATCTTTTATGTTGTGTGCATTTACTGATAGTGATAGTAACTACATCATAAAAGCTAATATTCTTACTCAGCTATTTATGTGAATTCAGAAATGGCTTCCAGTCGAAGAAGTTTCAAGCGTATGAAAATATCAGCATGTCCAGAAACAGCTGATTTATCTCCGAAAGATCAGCTTAGCAGGTTACCTGATGGTATTCTGCTTGATATCCTAGACAGACTTCCTTTGAGGGAGGCTATAGCTACTTCATTTATTGCGAGAAGGTGGCGGTATTTGTGGAGGTTTATGGGTAAAGTGGATTTTACTTACCACTGGTTGGAAGAAACTGGAAAAGAAATCATTCCCTCTGTGAACAGTTTCATCTGGAGATACAAGGGAAAGAAAATCGAGCATTTCGGTATATCTTTTAGGTATAGCAGAAGCAAGAAACACCAGGTCAGGTCTTGGGTCTATTTTGCACTTAGAAACAAGGTCGAGGAGCTTGATCTCAACTTTAATGATCTAGAGGACCAGAGGAAAACTCGTAAATGGAAATATCACCTTTTCCAGTTGCCCAAGGGTCTCTTCTGCAGCTCCTCATTGAGTAAACTGTCGCTCTCCTTCCTAAGACTTGAATTGCCTCCTAGAATCCAACTCAAGAACCTGAAAGAACTTTACTTCGACCGAGTAATACTACAAGATGATGCTGTCAGTAAAATTACTGCACTCTGTCCAGTGCTAGAACTTCTGTCCTTGTTTAACTGTAACATGGACTGTAGCCTGGTTGTCAAGGTTCCTCCAAGACCAGCTCGACTGAAGCTAATAATTCTGGATGAGTTCCTGATGGTTGACTACAAAAAAGATCTTGTGATCGATGCTCCTGGGTTGTCAGCAATAGAGTTATGTTCCGGATTGACAAGGAAAAGATTCTTCATAGACAATCTGCCTGATGGAGTTGAAGCTCGACTCAACTTTGATGACATGCTATATGGTGGACGAGTGATACTCGTCAATCGTCCTGGCCTGCGTGGCCGCCAACAATACAGCAAAAGTTTACTTTTCTTTCTCTATAAATTTCGTGCTACCTGCCATTTGCATCTGTGCAGTTGGTGCATCCAGGTAGGAATTATTGACTTAAGATATTTGACAATGTTAGTGGTCCTTCAAAAGTTTTTATGTGGCATTAGATCCTAAGGTCGAGTCTCCAGTTGTCTACATTTGAGGCCTCGATGACTCTAGTATCTAGGGACCGGGGAAAATTATTATGTTGTTGAACTGTGTTATACATTGTTTGTGTTTTGTCCCTGAATCTTAACCTGATATTAATGCACAGGTTCTCATTTTGAGTTGAGTGACCCTTATCTTGCCTATTCGTTCCATTTTTCTTTGTTCCATGATAATCTGGATCCTGACTTGCACATGAGGGAGAGTGCAAACCGTGTTTGATTTACATTGTTAGTGCAAATTCCATGTAGTCAGGTAAGGGGGGAGGTTAGGTAATAAATACTCGACCACACACTAGTCTAATGATGTAAGTCTGCAACTAGTCAAGCAACCCATGGAGTTTTTGTATCGGGAACCTCTACATGGTATTCGTGCTTGACTGAAGTAGAAGATGGTACTTATTAGTTACCAAGGTTATTTCAATTTGGCTTTTGTCCAAGAGACACAGCTTAGTATCTCTTCTCGTTGATCCTGTAGAATTACTACTTACTATATGTATACTGATGTATTCCGCTGGGTACAGCTCTTGGCAGTGCAGAAGCTCATGGGTCTGGAGGAACGGCTCTCATTCGATTCAACTACCCTCACACTCGATACAGGATTGTTAATGTGGGAACTCCCGGGAATTGCTTACCTCCTGGATTCCTGTCCAGTTCTTGAAAAGCTCAAGATTAATATGGTTGGCCAAGCTCTGCTAAAAGTAAGTTTGGTTCATCATGCTGCATCTAATTCCATTTTAAGCTGAATGATTCTGATTGCATTGACCCTAACATCATGTTCTATTTTTCTTTTTCCAGTACAATGACAGTTTTAAGAGGTGCCACAATTTCGTTGAAGAGGGATATTGGGTTGGCCAAGGCATGGAAAATCTTGCAGGGCTGCGGAATCTGCGGGTCGTCGAGTTCAACAACACTCATGGAGCCTATCAAACTTGGGATGATGGCAGTTTCAACCTGCGAGGATTCTTCACCAGTTATGTGAATGGGGTGCACTTGCTGAGGTTCTTAGAGAGGAAAGCTCCAAAGCTGGAGAAGGTAATCTTCAGGACCAACAAGAAACAAGTGCAAGTCGAGAAGGATGCTTTGAGTGTTCCGCAAGTATAGATAGGTTGCTGTTAAGAGGCTCGAGCATCTCTCCTGGGATTTTCATAGTGTTGGAGTATTAAACCAGCAAGCATGTCCTTAGTTCATATAAGTTTTTATAGGAAGGGTGTTCAAAAACCGAGTCGATCGGATAGTTTATCGGTCTATATTCCTGCAGGGTTTGCAGGGACTCTATTCTGCTTGACATGAATTTGCAGAGACTTGTTTTGGTATAATTGCATCATCTTTATTTCTTGTGTTCGAATGATGGAATTGTTCTTGGAACTACATACAAGCATGCATGAGTGAAGAAGATACACAGCGAAAGCACTTATTTTCCGTCTCCACACAAAAAGCTCAAGCCATTCTCGTCAAGTGTTAGTCGATGTAGTTGACCGGCCAGCCCTCCTTTAATCAGATTGTGTACTTATACTAGAAATGAATAGTACCCCGGACAGACCTCCTTTCTTTTTCTTTTTTATTTTCCTGAGGCTGAAGACTCTTGAGGTCAAGCTTCATGCGTGCATGATCTGTATTTGGTTTTCTTACTTAGCATCAGCATATATCATATCATATCATACGGTGGGTCGAGTTGCTCTCGCTGCAGAAAGGGAAAAAGAAAAAATCATTTCATCAATGATAAAGAAGGAAACCGGACCTTTTGGGGGGAAAAAAATGTTTTGTACTTCAGAATGATTGGGAAAAGGAAAATCCGAATCCTTTCTTTTTATCTGTTCAACCAGAAAATTTTAGTGAATTGCACTTTCTCGAAAAATCAATTCATCCTCATTATTCCTTACAGCACCTCTAGTTAAGAAAAAAGGAAAAGGGTCGAAAAAACGAGGTCACAAGCCGTTTCATTTCATTAGAGGTTAAATAAATAATATCACAATGTCCGAATGCAATAGAAATTGCATCAACAAAATGATCGAGAGTGGTCAGCGTTGTGGTTAATCTAGATAAGCAAGATGTATATCCATCAATCCTTCACAATTTATCAGAACCATTTCATCGGGATCAAATATGATGATCTCATCTCTCTTGCATTCAGAAAACAAAATTACTTACGATTAGAAGTAGTATACGTAATTGATAGCCTCGATCAAGATATAAAAATATGCTCTCAGCAGGTCTAATTTGACAATATGTTCTTCATAACTGCAAGGTGTGCCGCTAAACTAGAGGACCAGAGGCAAACAAGCTGACAAGGCGTCGAAACACTTGTGCTGAGAGCTGGTGTGCAGGAAAGGGCTCACCATCCAAGTTCCAAATGCTGCTATTCCCCGAAGATTTAAATGTAAAAGCCCGAGTCTGTCAGAATAAATGAATATATCAACTTAATCAACACAGTAACAGCTAATAACTTGAGTTACTGACTGCATGCCGACCCTTTTATAAGGATCGAAAGCCCTTACTTATCATAAAAGTTAACCAACATTTGTTTCTGCTTAGGATCTTGAGCCAGTAATCTATGTAAGTCCACATTTAGAACAGAACTTCGTACAGAATGAAGGGTTAATCGAGTTGACACACCTTATGGTGCTCCACGAACTCAAAGTTCAGGGGATTCCCATCTTTTTTTGCCAGCTGCAAGAGGTGCCTGCACAGGTGTAGTTAAACATTAGAAGATCACAATAGAAAGACTTCTAAGATATATCCTGAATGAGATGACAAAGGGACGACAGACTAGTGATAAAAGCATAAGCTTTTGGTAGCAGGAGAGGGAGAGGGAGAGTGAGGGAGAAGGAGGGGGGGGGGGGGGGGGGGGGGGGGGGGGGGGGGAGAGAGAGAGATTATTGGCATTACAACAAATAGAGGGCTCTTGGGCAGTCCTTGATCAATATGAGATGCAAAAAGCCATCTCCAAGGTGTGCATCAGCCACTAAACCATCAGGCGCTCTTTCATTTCGGTTTGCCATTATAGCAGCCCCTACACTCAGGTACCGCCCTTTTGACCTCAGCCAATTGGCTTCCCTTCCCCTCACATTTGGATCTCCTGCTGTCTTCGCATTGCAGATTTTGCAATCAACACGGCAAATTACTCTTCGACATTTCTTTTGACCCTCTGAAGGTATTGTTCCTTCTTGTGCTTTGATTTCAAGGCAAGCTATTTCAGCTTCATATGATCTGGATGACACAGAAGAGATACCATCATCAAATATATCAGAATAAGAGTCCTGAAGAAGGTTATCGATATCGTCTAAAGCTATGGCTCAAGAAACACTCAAGAAACAGAAAATAGGTTTTAACAGTTTTATTGAATTAGAAAGATACCTGTGCCTCATGAACACTTTTGTTCCAGAATAATCATAACGCTTGGGGCCCATCCAACGGTATTTCTCACTCTCTGTGATGACATCACCATAAAATCCATATCTGCAACAGCCGAAATGAATTTTAGAAGTCTAGAACACTTCCTTCCAAGTACAAAGATATGAATCCGAGGAAGGATTCATCTGTAACTGAATAATACCTTCTAAACAACTTTGTTAAGTTTGTTTCAGCAGATGACTAATTTATAAGACCAAGATTATGAAAACATAAACAAAGATGAGTTTCCTTGACAAAACAATGGCATCAGTAATTACAGGAAACTACCCAGCAAAAGAAGCTGCATAGCGTGCACAAGGTTCAACCTTTGATGTAGAAGTTATTCTCCATCTTACAATTTGACCTATATCAAGGCCCACCCGTTTCCCCAGTACAATATGTAGCGCCGAAGTAATGGGATCTCGAGCTCCTGTGGTACTGAGAAAAGGAGACATGAACATCAATCATAGGGAGACAGACAAAAAACTTGAATGAGCAGTTAGAATGAGAAAATTTCACCGATGAAAGAATCAAGACATATAGAGTGATATCGAAGCCCCATAGCACCAATCAACAGCATCAACATTGACGAGTAGTAAGACAAACAAACTTCAAGAAAAGAAATCCAACAAGAAGATGAAAAGGTCCGAATAAAACAACCGGTGTAAGGCAACCAAAAGTTTGATTCGAAGAGCAACCGCCATAGAATTCATATTCATACAAAAGCAATGAAAGTGATATTTAAGTTGGGCGCCATATGACATCAAGTAATTCACCAGACAATTATAATTATATCTACCCAGCCAACTCAAAACTCACTTGATAACCACTCAAAATTCAGTTGATAACCTAGGTTTAGAAGGGGAGGATAAAGATCATAAGATAGGTGCAATAATAGTTAACAAGTACCAAATCACAATTGCATCAGTTGAACCAGCAGGAATGATTCCAAGTCTAAATCGTTCATTTGGCACCAGGAACTTCAAATCTCCATCTGAAGAGTTGTGAAAAGACCAGCTTTCAGCAACAACTAGCAAGAAGTATTTATTTTACTCTCAACAAGCTTCTACAGAAAGTATAACAATTTTCAAGTGGCAAATAGTCAGAAGTGATTAAATGCAACTTCTATCTGAGACTAGAATTACCTGTGTAGGAAGAATCACCTTCAGCTCCTAACATTTTAACAAAAAACAACTTATCAAATTGCCAATTCACAAGAAGAAAGTAGCTAGAGCTTTACTATGAAACACGAATAAAGGTACATACTGAGAGTTGAGATACCGAGGGCATTATTAGGAATTAAAGGAGAGTCATCTTCATCATGAGAAGATGTATCAGCAACAGGTTCATCAACCGAAAAATCATTATATCCTCCAACAGACTGAACAAAATCTGCAGGTGCAGGTGGATAAGCAGCTTTAAGCCTTGTAGAAAGAAATCCATTCAGAATTTCGTTAAAGAAACCATCGCCACCCTGGAAGAAATCCAATAAGCAAACAGAACCAACATGAGCATGCTAGACAGGAACAGCAGAATGACAGGATGAACATTGCAACGGACATTGTGGTAGTTCCTCAAGATTCGAGAAGCTTTGCAACAGCACGTGCTTCATTGTAGAAGTCAAGTATAAGAATGAGTGGGTGGAAAGTCTCATCACTTACAACAGCCAAAACACCATCATACTGTCTCAGCTCTTCGTCGGTTGTGGTTCTCATCACGTCAAAAGCATGTCCTGCCCTTTCAGTCACAATAACCTGTCTGACACAGAGCAAGGATCTAAATTTACTCCAGAAGAAGAAATCAATTGGTTCCGCTATCATCAATCACATTATGCAGGTATGAAGATGATGGTTACTACTCTACCAAATTTGGAGCATAAGGTTGCAAATTCAGCTTATGCAAGAGCCTCAGGTTTTTAGTTTTGCTTGTTATTTTGTAAATCCTTCTTGAGGGATCTGTTTTGGTTCTCGTTTGCAGAGCAGCTTTTGGGTAAATGATCCTTAGAGTTGATTTAAGTTTGTTCTGGTTTTTTTGCTCTCGTACAGAGGATGAGTGGATCGGAATTTACATTTATCTATAAACAGCATAGTCAAGTTACAGGAAAGGTGCTTCTCGCCTCATGCAAACTGACAACTTGCTTAAACATGTAATCAAATTTGTTCCAGTACAAGGGGAAACCTCTTGAAGCCAAAATTCCCACAGGAAAACATTAGTTAAGACAAAGCTTCTAGTATGGCCAACACTAACAACTATTCACCGGGGATGTGTTACCTTAGTCTGCACATTAGCTCTTGAAAATATGGGAGCCACTGTTTCCCAAGTTTGACAGCCATTTCCCTTCCCACTCATTGGATGAACAAAAATCTGATTACGACAAGCGATTTGAAAAACATGAGCATTATATCTCTGTCAGGGGGATCAACTAATTTAGACAACCTTAATAAGCTGGGGGGCCTTATTACCAGGAGATTCTTGGGTCTATCCTCCATTTCCCTGCTCAAAGAAGCATTGATACGATCAACCCACATTTGACATGTCTGGGGATCTTTGTGACCAAAGTTATACATTGCTGCAGTCCACAGAGAAGGCTGAGACTTTGATCGTTGAACAGCATGCACAATAAAACGGTGCATCTGCATCATCACAAAGATATTGCATCCGATGAGTATAGGAAAAACTACCATTATATATATATATATGTAGAGAGAAAAGAGGACCAACCTGCCATTCAGGACCCAAGAGACATCTAGCTGGACTTGAAGGATTTGACCTATGAACTACACCTTGGTCAATTAACTCCACGGCATAGATATCGCTAAACTTGACATCGGCTGCATCAGGTGGACCAAGTTTAATGCGGAAACAAATATTACGGTCCTGTTTCCAGATAAACATAAAATTATGATGGAAGATGAAAGTCAAATTCAATTTGAAGCTGCAATCCCACTTCGTTAATCAGCACTCGAGAGATTAAATCAAGCTTTTTGCACGCTATGGAAAATATTGTGGCCTTTCAGCATCTTCATCATTTGGAAAAGCAGATCATATGAGTATTGTATTGCATTAGAAAGCAACCTGAGCTGAGCCGACTCATTTCCCGTTCTTGATCTATACCATATCAAATTAAAACCAAACTTTGTGTTCTTTTCTTCTTCTTTTTTTTTTTTTTTGGGAAAAAGAAAAGTATGAATTAAACAACAGCAGATTGCATTGCAAAAGGAAGGAAGAACAGGCGCAAAAGAACTTACAGTGTCCGAGGATTGGACCAGTTTCCAAGACAACCCGTCAGAGTTTAGACAAAGAATCACTTCCCCGACGTGATCCAAGAAGAGACTGGAGCGTAAGACCGGTTCTTGCCCGCCAACAGCATCACGAATACTATCGTCCCCGTTTCTTTCCATCTACCCGAGAGATGTCCCGCGGCCGCCCAATTATCAATCAACCAATGCCACTTCGGGAAGCTTAGATTATATTACAGAGAAATCGTGTGCGAAACCCAAAACAAAACAAAACAAAACAAAACAAAAAACCGGTCCTCTGACTGACTGACCTGACGGACAGGTTATCATCGTCGTGGAAATCAAATCAAGGATGGTGTGCAGTGTAGGGAAGGGAAACTTTCTGTTCTGAGACTGTTTTGGTCCCTAAGTTATCGAGTTTACATTATCTGGATCCCTCAATTATTTTTTCCATTACAATGATCCATGCATTATCGATTTTACATCAAGTAGGCCCCTGATCATATTAGTTAGGTTCCTGTGTTCATCAATAGGTCCATGCGTTCATCAGTTAGGTCCCTGAGTTATCGAATTACATCAATATAGTCCTTTTTACATCAATATGGTATTTTGTAACATCATATCAGTCCCTATAAATATCAGTCGGGTTCTCGTGATTTTCCCTGCCTCCAACTTCCTTGGAGTGACGGTTGCTTCGAGGCCACCTCTATTCAGGCCACCATCATTCATGGCATCCCCAATCAGGCCACCCCTAATCAAACCCCCCTCATGTTTCCCCTTCAGAGACCATGTAAGCTACAAGTACTCCAACTGCTTCAAGATTTGTTGCATTCCTTGGCCCAAGGACTCCGCCTCCACAATGAAGATCAAGAACATTTGGGGAGCAATATAGTGTTTTTAATGGCTAGTAGATTTGCCTTGTCTTTTGGTTAGTTTTTTGGTTGACAGGAAGATTTAGGGAGCAATATTATCTTTGGGAGAATTTTTTGTTGGAAGTATAGGAAGAACATTGCCTAGTCTTTTGGATAATTTTTTGTTGCTCTTTTGGTTGTATACATGTTACTTTACTAAAACTCTAATTCATATTCTTGTATGAAGCTACTTCGGCTTAGTAATCTGTAAACTCTTATGTGAATTCTTGTGAAATTTCTAATTGCTAAGGGTTATTCTTATTTTATGTACAAATTATTACAATCATTGCTATAACTAGTAAAAAACACATTAAAAGGACCTAAGTGATATACAAATGATTCAACTCATACAGAGAGAAATGGCGGGAAAATAACAAGAAAAGGATGGAGGAAAAAATTACAAAAAAAAGAAGAAGCTAAAATACACATAAAATGAACGTGGAGATCTAATTGATGTACCATTTAATACCGCCAGTCTCCCTATTTAACGGCATGATCTAAGTGATGTAACATAAGGACTTAAATGATATAGTAAAATGATCGATCTGATGTGTCATGAACTGCGAGATCTTAACTGATGTAGCAGAGGACCTTCAGGATGTATGAAAGGATTTACCTGATGTCCCAATGGATCTAACTAATGTATCAAAGGGTACATTTGATGTAAAATCGATAACTTAGGGATCATTGTCATGGAAAAATAACTCAAGGACCCAGGTGATGTAAACTCAATAATTCAGGGACCAAATCGTTGGTATACTCTATTATTATCGTTCCTCGTTCGTTGTTCTGTTCTGTTAAGTGTCCCCGGAAAAAGGAAGGGGAGGAGGGCGGCCGGCCTGCCGGCCAAGGCAAGATAGGAAAATTTCGCTAGTAGAAAGAATTTTCGCTATATAATTTATATATATGTACATACATATTATTCCACTGGCAGATCCAATTAGGCGAATAGAAAATGAGCCGATGGACTTAAATGGAGCCCAACTCATTATCTCAAGTATCTATATCTATATATAATAATAAAAGGAGAAGTAACGTGTAGGTTAGTGCCACGTAGGATAAAAGTATATCCATATTGAGGGACTTTGCAAATCCCGCCAATAGAATCACGACAAATGGCACAATATTATGGAGCCACTCGACTCATCGAGGTCCAAAAGTCTATAGGTTACGATTCACGAAAGTCTAAACATCTGAATTATTGGAAGTTAAAAAAGTTTATTAATCCAAAACCATTTATATAATGGACGAATATCTCTTTTTTGCAATTAGACGATGATAAGATTTGCCCTATGAATTTTCTTAATTGCAATCACTGTCATTGCTTATAGACCATCGTTATATGAAAACAGATTTAATCGATTTTTTGATGACGACTTTAAGATGATGAGGTTACGATTTGTTATTTTCAGTTTGTTACTTGCTTTACCTAATTTTTATATCTTATCACCTTATTCTCATCGGGGAATATATACTACCAATTTAATCTTAAAAGGTTTT
Source organism: Punica granatum (assembly GCF_007655135.1). Lineage (NCBI taxonomy): Eukaryota > Viridiplantae > Streptophyta > Magnoliopsida > Myrtales > Lythraceae > Punica > Punica granatum. The sequence continues at coordinate 44,208,788 of NC_045128.1, read as the reverse complement.
GGCCATCAAAATGATTTTTTTTTTAAGTGTTCAATCCGTCAGATAAAATTAGTCCTCCTTTGAAAAATGACCATTTCGCACGGTTGCAAATGTATGAGGAGAGGAGCTGACAAGAATTAAAGAAAACTGTCGATTTGGAAATTGTGAGATTCAATCGATTCTTTTGACTGGCTCACCGTTTGAAGCAAACGATTTCCAAATTCCACTTTACAGTTTAGACTGTTTAGCGTCGCCAACCTTTTACCACGAATGCGATCATGGAATATACGTACGCGTATACACTCCGATAGAAAATTTTACATCTGAGCGTTTAAGCATTTGAATTAAACCGGTTCAACTTCGAATGACACTGCCTGCAACAGCTCCTTTCGCAGGTAAATTTCTTTCTTCTTTTTTTTTCCCCCTACTAGCTAGGAATCATTCACCAGAGAATGGCAGCAGATGGAATGGAGGCCGAGCCAAAGAAGCCAAACCCAACTTCTAAAAGGAAGATGACAAAATCCAATCAGATTAAACTTCTCTATTTTCATTACAGAATGTACAATAAGTAACCACATCCCAAAATCATCTTCGACTCAAAAAGAACTTTTGTCTGCCCGATGAAAGAGTTTAGCGCCCAAACTATACAGGAAAAGCACATCTTTCTCCGGGTCACCTCCAAACCGTCTCGTTTGCATCGGTGAAGATCGCGTTATGATGCTCTATGAGGCACTGAATGACCTCAATAGCGCCATAATCTATTGGGGCACCATCGTCCAAGGGAATTGGGTCGACAGTTCCATCTTCTTCTGCAACCACAGAAGTAATTGCGTATAATGATGAATCTATTTTCCATTCACATATCAAAAAACATTTACTTTCGTCTTCCTCTCTTGCAGGCATCAGTGGGGAAAAGAAGTGTAGAGAAAGTAAACCTTCGAGCATATCCCAAGCAGTGTAACTAGGCATCTCGTTTTGGTTCTGTTGAGTCTTCTGCCAATCACTCCAATACTGCTTATAGAACTCCAGCTTTTGCCCTTCCTGCCACATAATCACCGGGGCCATCTCCATTGCAAGGGTTCGGACATCCATCTGCAGACAGTGAAGAAGCATAGAACAAGTTGAGATAACCAAGAATCAAGCACAGAGAGAGACAGCTTCTGAGACAGCGTTAGATTGTTCCTTGCCTTGTTAACAAGAGACTTCTGGCTGACACGGAGCAACAGGGCCGTTATATATTCAAGGGTCATGTAATTCACGTTAGGAAGCTTCTTTAGGATGTTCCTCATCGCATTTATGCTCGAACGAGCACCTCTGATCTCCTCGTAAAGCCTGAAAGTTGTCAGAGGCTCAGGAAGACTCGCAAGGTAACACTTTGCTAGGGTTGCTACGTCCAGTGGATTTGTGCCTTCAGGCAATGACGTGTTCAAATCTGCAAATCAAAAAAAGTCTAACCAGGACATGTTCCCAAGAAAAATCAAATATGAGAAAAGGTTTGAGAGAAGGAAAGTTCAAAGTTACCCATGTTGTATAATGAGACCAACTGCTGAATAACCTTCTTGTCTCCTTCAGCCTTGAACAAGTTTGGCGAGTTTAACCCTAGTACTCAAAATAAAAATAATGTCATACAAATCCACTACAGTAACATATATAAAATTATTAGATCACACTAATCCATGTTCCTTGCATAAACAGCTCACCTGATAAGACAAGGTAATCAGCACACTTCACCAAGATATGGGGGACAAGCACACTCGACTGTTGCCGTTGAATTGTAATTTCAATAGGGACCCCAAATACTAATGACAAAGAAGAAAAACAAGCTGTGAGCAAGTAGAAAAATCTAGCAACAAGACTAAATCCTCAAGATTCAATAAGCACTAAGGGTGCGTTTGAATTCAGAGTTAAAGTAACTTTAATTTTGATTTTGATTTTGATTGTGGAAAAGGACAAATGAGATGTGATTATAAATTTGACTTGGGAAACGTGTGTTTTTGTTGTGTAGTGTGTTGAGTTAAAGTTAAAGTTAAAATTGAGTGTCTTTCAATCCAAACAGGGCCTAACTTCTCTTGGTCAATTAATTCAGCACAAGTGAACCACCAAAAAACATTCAGTTAAACACGGTATGCAGCCAACTTTTACCATCAGTGCTTGCAACTCCCTGCAAACAGCAGAAGCTTGTATAAGAAACCAGCAAAGAAACGCCAAACAGGGAAAAAAAAAAAGGGGGAGGGGAAGGGATTCGGGAAGCAAAACAAAGAATCATATACCTTCTGCCACCTTTCAATGTCTGTCATTATGGTTTTACTTCTCTGTGCAGTTATTTTTGCTACCTAAAAATTTTTACAACTTAAATGTATCAGATCTGGAGGCAAAACTGTAAAGCACAGGAGCCCTTCTTTCCGACGACAACATGTAGATGAAATTCAACCCGCGACATTAACAATTGGTTAGAACTAAGTTACCTCTTCCACCTTTGTCTTGCCAACAGAGACTTTATCCTTAGTCTCGGAGATACCCTTCCTTAGAAATGACCCAGTTGATGCAGCAGCTTCAATAAGTCGCTCCTGCACTGCATGTCTGGTCGACGGCTGCTGTAAGAGGGCCCATCGACTCTTAACAATGGAGCCGACTCGTTCCGCCACTTCTGCGACATTGCCTTTAGCATTATGCCCTGCTTCTTTCAGCTTCACCCCTGCAGCACAAACTTGAGCATGTGAGTAAATGAGGTACAGTTCTTCTGGGGAGAGTAACCAGTTACTGTTACCTGAAGAAGAAAATAAGCCAGTAGCTCTATCTTGCCACTGAGGTGAGAAAGGCGAAGGCATTGAATTGATAGGCCAAGGAGGACCCAACCAGAAACTCAAGATGCAAAACCCACAAAAGTCGTATGTGACTAAAGAGGCAGCTTCCAGAGTTGAAGATAGCAGCTTTACTTTGGTAGGGAAAGTGACTAAAAGCTGAGGTTCACTGCCAGTTCAACCTACAAACGAGACATTCCTGGAAAATAACACCATAAAAAAGTCTCAAGAACGTGATCGGAATTGGAAATAGCTGCGTGGTTTTGTCTTGTTGCACCGGCAACTGATGGTGTTTGCATACTGTCTGAGCAAATAGAAAACAAAGTAATTGTTTTACTTATTTTTTGTCCTTCCGTACTTAGAGATTGTCTTATGTTTTTGTTGTTATTATGGATAAACAGACGAACCCATACATGTAAACAAGGGCTTGGCAACAAATCGGTATTTGCTTCCTCATTGAAGCGATGCCATTAATAAAAACGAAAGATTATGCAACCCGTCCTGTTACTGAACTAACTAAAACCTCTACCTTCTTCACCTATCAAAATACCCATCAATCGAATCCCAGAAGCCGTCAGAATTTCAAAAGCTGATTCAGACGATCCTCTATTTAATAAGATAGGATAGCGATATCATTCAATCAACGCCCGGATCATCAAAACACGTAAAGCCCGAATCCTTAATCGCAATAGATATCGGACGGAAAAGAAGAAGAAGAAAAAGATATTAAAGATATGAAAGAAAGCCCCGGAATTTCGACAGAGGAACGCACCTATTAATTCAGACGGAGCTCAGAGCCTTCCTGGAGGCGATTTGGCTTCTGGGGGAGACGATGACTGTTCAAAGTTCTCTTCTCTGGCTGGCCAGTATTCATTCAAAGAGGGAAAGTGAAAGTGGAGGGCGTCGTCGAACAGTACCCAGACTATATATATATATATATATATGTAGAGAGAGATAGAGAGAGAGGGATAAAAAGGACATTTCAGTTATTAGGTTATGATTATTTGACCAGTGAAAAAGAAAAAGGAAAAACAATTATAGATTTCTTATTAGACCCAGGGAAGGAGAAGTAAAATTTTTTAGTGAATACGCAATTTCATGCGTGATTTTTGCAAGTTACTTCAATTTCATTCATAATTTATCTTTTACATAAATTTCGTTCCCGACTTTACACTTTTACACTAATTTCGTCCTTGCTAAATCAAATTGATTCTCGATTTTGTACGGTTACATCAATTTAATCTCTGATTTTCGCAACACAAGTCCCTGATTTTTGGCATTACATCATATCGATCCCTCATTATATAGGGCAGATGGCGTTACTATTCTGTTAAATTTGTTCAGGGACTGAGCTGATGTAATGCTTGGACAAATTGATGTTACCCCAAGTCATCATCTTCTTCCTATGTCTTCTCTCTCTTTCTTTCATTCTCTTTCGTCCCACAGTCCCACTTCAAACGACTTTCCTCTCCTTCATCTTCCTCTTCCTCTTCCTCATCAAATTCCCTTCGATGAATCACTCGGATTCTTTAAAAAGCTAGTCTCCTCGGAGCTTCAAAAACAAGATGAAACCTCTCTAGAACTTGAGATTCATGGTTCAGTTCTCCCGAGATCCAAAAACCCGATAACTTCCATTTATTTCAAAAAATACGTTAAATACTTATATTTATAGAAAAATCCCAGAAAATTACTGAAAGTAAGAAATTGAAATACGAGTTCTTAGATGTAAAAATCAATAAAAATGGAGATTGGAGCTTGTCACGTGAGCCTCCCGAAATTGTTGGGCGTCACAAGCACGAACAACACTGGACAGCCTATCGGGACAACTTCGGTAGAGTGTTTCAATTTCCACAAAACTCATATTTCTATGTTCTAGGTATTTGTGGAAACCTCAAACAACAGGCTACAATTTAGAATCAAACGGAAGTAAAAAATATGGAGAAAACAGGTCGAACAACTAGCTCGAATCCTTTAGATCATCATGTCCGCAGCCGACTTTAGAATGTGATATTTTTCAAACAACTCAACCAAATTCGGACAGTAATCCTACTGATCTAAGTAATGAAATTATATAGCAATTTCGATCAAATAACATACCTACGAGCCTTCAAGCTTTCTCTCTCTAGAACCTAAAGAGCTACACTTCAACTTCCGGAGTTTAGGGTCACCCCGTCGCCCACCGCCTCAAAATCAGTCAGATTGAAGGCAATCGCCCTCAACTTAGGGAATGGTCGGGTCGCAACATGTGAGATTTGTGCCGAAGAAGAAGAATGAGAAGGAGAAGAGGAAGAAAATGAGTAAACAAAAACAAATGGGTTAAAAAAAGTCAGGAATTAATTTGATGTAGCACGATGACCAAATTGATGTAACATTTTCCACCATTTAACACTGTTAGCATTAATACTTAATGGTAGGGACCAAATTGATGTGGCAGTTGACTAAATTGATGTCGCATTGGAATCAGATCAATGCAACCACCCCACAGAAGGACCAAATTGATATAACTATAGCATTAACTGATGTAACTGTGGAAAGTCATGAACTAAATTGATGTTACCGTGCAGAGTCGAGGACCAATTTGATGTAACAGGGACGAAATTGATGTAAAAGTGCAAAGTCGATGACGAAATTGATGCAAAAAATAAGTCATGGACGAAATTGATGCAACTTGCGGACGAAAATTGCCTATTTACTCAAAAAATTTTGGCCATAATAAAAGAAAAGGAAAAAAGGGATAGATGTTTATTTGTTGGGAGCTTATCTGGTCCCGGACGGGGACTAGTCCAGCGTTCTTAAATGCATATAGTCGATCGCAAAATTTAATATAGTATATTACACTTTAGTTTAGTCGATTATGTTTATTTTGCAATCTACTATGTGTATTTTGGACTTTCCTGGATTGGAGAAGGTATTATATGCAGCGGAGACATCATGTAAGATGGATATTCCTGTTTAGCATAAAGATGGATATTCCTTGCTCATTATCAGACAATCACTTATTCACAAACCTCATGTGGGGCTAATAGTTTTCATTTCACATCTCATGGAAAACCCTTTTCGCTCCGCTTAGCCCTATCCCCCTCTAGAGGTATTTTAGTGATAGGTTCTATAGGAACTGGACGATCCTATTTGGTCAAATACCTAGCGACAAACTCCTATCTTCCTTTCATTACAGTATTTCTGAACAAGTTCTTGGATAATAAGCCTAAAGGTTTTCTTATTGATGATAGTGACGATATTGAGTATACCATAAGACAAAAAAAATATTATTTTTACCAACAATAAATGATATATATTTTTACATACTAAAAATTAAAATAATAAATTCTTATTGACTTATAGATACTACCGTTATATATAAGATTTTCCCATTGGACTGGTCCCTCTCCTGTACAGGATAAATTTCCTTGTTTGTTTGGTTTCTGGATCTTTCCTTTCAAGCCAACTGACAAACCGTTGGAGGAATTTCAACTCACAGTCCCTGCGGCTGGTGTTAATTACACAAAAGACTCATTACAATCGGAGCATGAGCAATTTCACCCTTAGCTGTGATTACATACATACATATATACATACATACATATATATATATATATATATATATATATATATACGATGAAACAACTTACCGGATTCATCACATTACATTGCGTGTGATCTATGTGCCACGAGACGTACGCATACAAGTGAAATTTATGATTAGTCTAATGATACTGCGAAAAAATTACTATATATCTACAAACTTTCGAATGTTTTATATCTTAAAATAAAATATAATATGATATTTGAGTACTTTTTGCTTCACCTTCTCCATCTCCTCCGACAATCCCCCTCCAAAGCCAATGGTTCCTTCCTCCACACCTTCTCCATCTGCTCGTCTCCGGCAAGAGGAGACATACAGCGATTGTCATAATGCCCGCCCACCCGCCGAAAAACCGAAAAAATAACCCGTACTTTAGATGGCACAACATTGATAAAAATGTCTGAGCAACAAGGAAGATGAAGAGAAAGTCCACTGCGACCTTGATGCTTTGCCCTGCCGATCTGATCTCGAGTGGGTAAATCTCGCTAGGGACAAGCCACCTGGGCGGGCCGCATGACCACCCGAACTCCGAAACATAAACACACACCATGACAAGCACTAGATAAGCACATGGCTTGCTCAATCCACCATGGTCTCCTAGCTTGAACGCCATTACTGCCCCAACAAGTACTTGTGATATTAACATTTGAAGGCCACCAATGACGAAAACCGTTCTTCTCCCAAGCTGCTTGTCCACCATTAACATCGAGATGAATGTAGAGATTGCACCGACCATGCCCGTCACAACTGCAGACAGAAGAGAGGCGCTCTGACCGAGCACGATCGTCCTGAATAGCACCGGTGCATAGAGCGAGATCACTTTAGTTCCTGTCACTTGTTGGAAGAATGGTTTCGCAATCAACATATATAACAAGCTGAGGCCTGTATTTCCTAAGGATAATTTTCCTGAATGGGCGCTCTATTTTCTTTGAGACCGTGCTTGCTCTGATGAGATCTTCGAATTCCAGCTGGACGTAATTTGTCCCTCGGATTTTCCTTAACATCGACTCAGCCTTTTGAGTGTCAGTGTTTCACTGGAGTAGGCTGTTGGATGTTCCGCGGTGTTTCGGAAGCGCAATCTCTGATATATATAGAGGGATTGACTGCGTAAAATTAAGCCGGGACTTGGTAAGTTAATTAAGTAGGAATGTGAATTTTTGCTCCTCTATGCACAACAAAGTCCCGTGAGCTCGTTAAGATATCAATTCCAGAAAAATTGATAATGGAGGAAAAAAATGTATTAGAATGCACAGCGGTCCTAACTATTCAATGGGGACGATTCCGCAATACGCAGCAATCTTGCCGTCGAATATTGAATTGGAGATTTAGGAATGTAAATTTAGTGGAATCTGGGGTTTCGATATATATATAATTACTGGAGCGAAAGAAGTACCTGATTAACAAATACAACTCCTACCCCCGAGCATAACACGGCCAAATAAATATATGCATAAACACATTGGATGCTGTCCCACCGAGGGGCCGAGCCAGCAAGAAATGGAACCCCGCCTAAGATGACAGAAGGCTAAAGAATGAAAAGAAGGAAGTTATCAGGCACGCCATTATGTACAAGGAGGACATGAACAAGCTAGATCAGCAGTTGACTATCGAATTTGCACTAGTTGCTGATCTTGGTGTCCTGTTTCATCTTGGCGGACACATCCGGGAAGAATTTCTTCAGGAACGGGGTCGCCTTGGAATATATAGACTTATTTTGTGAGTTTTGAAGGTTACCACGCTCGAGATTTAAGATTATTAAGAGGTTAGCTGGCGACTGTGGTCGGAAAGAATCAGTAGAGATATGTACGTGAAATCCCGATGTCATACCCAAAGATGATACCACCGATGATGCAAGAGAGGATGACGAAAGAGGTCACTCTGCTGTTGTATCACCTCCACGGGCTACTGAGAATCCTACAGCCGTGGCTTAAATCTCTCTTAAAAGTTGAAGTTTTTCTTTAATGTCTGGGATGATATATAGACCACACGGATGAATGATCTTACCCCGGGGGGTGGGTTGGGGGAGGGGGGTGCGCGGAGGGGGGATATCTTGTTTATGCTCGATCCATGGCATGGCAAACGAAATGGAGAGGAGAAGTGAAAAAGCAAATCAGTGATCGTGTGTTGGTACGTGGATCTTAATTTTATTGTATTGTGGCTGTACTTTGTGGGGGATGGAGAAATAAAAGCATATATATATATATATTCTCGTGAAGGTTGAGGATTCATTCATAATATGTAAAACTTTCACATGACATGAGTACCAAATAAAATGCCCAAATAAACAAAGATTACAAGATCAGAATAATCGAATCCTCCTTAGCATACTACATAAGGAAATTAAATGTGAAACACCTAGCAATATATAATAGATACAATGTAGCAGCAATCTGAAGTCCCGATCGAGACCTTCTACCGTCACATAAACCCCGAATAAACCAAGAATGGTCCTCAAGCCATAAATATATATAAAACTCAGCCATCTGATATCGATGTTCCGAAGAGACATCGATATCAGAGCAAAGTAGTGAGGCTCTTGAGCCGTGCGCTGTGGACCAAACACTGAATCGGGCCGTCAAATTAGACCAATAATCCAAGCCAGGGAAGGCTATAGGCATTGACCAATCCAACAAAGCTAGGGAGGACGCCAACGAGCCAACCAATCCAGAAGACATCCGCGACAAGAGAAACAAAAAAGGGAGTGACCAAGCTGTTTCGATTGATGCCGCCCTTGAAACCCACATTCAGATCCGATCTAACTCGGTCAAAACCAGTTTGGATCTAATCCAACCAGATTCGATACGAAGCGAGTCGGATCTAATCAAACCCGACCCGAAACAGGATCCGAACTGATCTGATCAAATATGGTAGAATCAGGCTAGATTCTAGCAGATCTGACCAAGATCCGTCTAGAAATGGTCAGATCGAGGTCGTTCCGAGTGGGTAGCAGCGTTGGTGTGTTGGGGCAGCCGCAAGGCAGAAGCGGAAGCAGCAGATCAGAGGTAGAGTTGCAATAGTCCGATCTCCTCCGAGCGGTAATCGTAGGTAGCAAATTAATGGTTCCATAATTTTCCACATAGCCGTGGGGCCACATGGTAAGTTTACCGGATAAAGAATATGTAGTTATGCGGTAAAAAATAAATAAATTTTTTTTTTTTAGTAAGGAATGGAGCATGAAGTGACATTACACTATGAGTTGAGATTTTTCGACATTTTATAAGGAGTTAAAAGTTTTTGAATATAGCTTTATGAATGACAACTCTTATGCTTTAATATATTATATATTGATGTTGCGGTTCGCATTAAAGTTGACTCGATGGGCCTTTCACTTCATGCATCGATATTGATAAGCCACCAGATGGACCTGTATGTCGCCCAAATTATATACCAAGAATACAGAGGGCCATCGTAGCTTTAGAGTTTTTTTATCATCCCTCGCCGTAATAATATCCTGCGAGAGCGATAACTTCACGATTCTTTAGTCTCGTGACCCGAAACATGTTTATAATATTTTCCATGTAATATATATGCATATTTCTCTGATTAGAAGAAAGAACTATGATGTCATGTGATATATTATTGAGTTCAGAAATTAGATGGAGCATAACTAATTTAAAATTCTAAAAATGATGGATTATGAGAGGATTTTATTAAAGACGCTATGATTTTTCTTATCTTAGAAAAAAAAAAAGCAATATACATATATATATATATATGGTTATTTTGCTTGCCTATAGGATTCCCGACTTGGGACAACGCGCGATGTCTCCGATGTTTTCAATTTCCCCTCCTCCCCCTCCTCTTTCTTCATCTACAAATCTCATCCAAAACCAATGCTGTCCCCAAACCTTTCCCATCTGCTCAATAGGAACACTCTTCGTCTCCGGCAACAAAAGATGCACAAACAGTGTCATAACTCCAACCCACCCAGCAAAGAACAAGAAAATTCCGTACTTCAGATGACACAGCATCGATAGAAATGTCTGAGCAACGAGAAACGTGAAGAGAAATCCCACTGCAATCGTGATGCTTTGCCCCGCCGACCGGATCTCGAGTGGATAAATCTCGCTCGGGACCAGCCACCCCAGTGGGCCCATGACCATGCAAACCCAGACACATAGACGCACACCAAGGCAAGCACTAAATATGCATATGATTTGCTCAGCCCACCCTGGTCCCCGAGCTTAAATGCCATTACCGCCCCAACCAGAACTTGTGAGATCAACATTTGAAAGCCCCCAACGATGAAAAGCGCTCTTCTCCCAATCTTGTCCACAACCAACATGGATATGAATGTGGAGATTGTACCAACTGTGCCGGTCACGACTGCAGAGAGGAGCGAGGCACTCTCCCCGAGCCCAATTGTCCTGAACAAAACTGGTGCATAGAACGAAATCACATTGATCCCTGTAACCTGTTGGAAGAATGGTATCGCTATCGACATAACTAGCTGAGGCCTGTACTTTCTCTGGACAATTTTCCGAAATGGGTGTTTGATATTTCTCGAAACCAAGCTTGCTGTTATGAGATCTTCAAATTCCAATTGGACATCGTGGGCCCCCCTGATTTTCCTCAACATAGACTCGGCCTTGTCGGGGTTGGTATTCCGTTGGATGAGGCTGTTTGGTGTCTCTGGGAGGAAGAGTGAACCCAAGGTTAGGATTGAGGCAGGTACTGCTGCCAATGCTAGGGAAATCCTCCAGCCCCATCCTGCTACGATCTTTTGGGATCCGTAGTTTATAAGGTTAGCCGATAAGACCCCGATTCCTACACATAGTTGGAAGCCAATGTTGAATGCTCCTCGGTGCTTAGGAAGTGCCATTTCTGAGATATACAGAGGCACTGACTGCACAAATAAGCTTATTATTAGTCCATCAGATGGCAGGAACAGGAACTGTCTAGAACAGATCTCTATGCTTATTTTCCGGAAGGAACATGAACTAGAAATTTGATAAAGCAAACGCAGCTTTTGTTAAAGACAGCAGGAAATACATGACAGGAGTACCCACCTGGTTTGCAAATCCAACACCAATCCCGAGCAAAACTCGACCGAATATCAGCATATAAACATTAGAGGCTGCACCACCGAGGGCTGAGCCAACGAGAAATGCAGCTCCCCCTAAGAGGATCGAAGGCCTCCGTCCAAATGCTCGAGTGACAAAAGAGGCGAAGAACGACGCTACCAAGCCGGCTATGTAGAGGGAGGAAGTGAACGAAGTCAAGAGCTGGCTGTCGAATTTGCAGTAGTTGCTGATCTTGGTGTGCTGTTCCATTTTAGCGTACACGTCCGGGAAGAATTTCCTGAGGAATGCATCCATTGAGGTCACCCCACCTCGCAAACGTATAGGCACCAGTAAGTTGGTTTGACAAGTTCGATACTGAATGGCGCGTACATGATTCTACCTTAGCAAGGAGTCAGAAATTAGAATAAAGAAATTCTCTAATGCTCCTGCTCGATGATGATTAAAATCAAGTTGATCAATTTTTTTATTTTCTTCCTCATGTGTTGTGGGTACAACATTAAATCGGAACTTTTTATGACAACACGTTTCTTGTTACATACATATATTGGTGAAGCGACTTTCCTTGTTCAATGAGTTCTAGTAGTTACTTGTTGAAGAAGAACCAACATGCATGGATATATACCTGAAATCCCGATATCATAGCCGAAAATGATGCCACCGGTGGCAGCAATCATGCATGAGAAGATGACAAGGAGGGTCAATCTTCCGTTGTATTTGGCGTTGTTACCGTCACCATCACTTGCAACTGAATATCGTACAGCCATGGCTTCTTACTTGAAAGCTCATAAGATCCCCCCGGGGTGGGGGTGGGTGACTGGAGCGAGGAAAGGGGAGGAACTTACTATGAGGAAATCTACTCTAGATAGAGCAGCGATATATTTGTGGTGCTATATGTGCTTTCCTAATAAGTAATAAAAAAAAGGGCAGGGGGGCTAAAAAACAAAGCAGGCTTTCTTGACTAAAATATACTTATCAACAAGAAGACGTGATCAGTGTTGCGTCTTCATCGATTTTTGGAAACCAATTCTCCAGCTTGCATTGTGGGATTTTGACTTGGATCTGGAAATTGTATTTCTTTGACTTCTTAGGAGCTTCGCTATCACCAGAACTATAGACTTTGTTGGCGAAAAAGAAAATTAGTCTGCCTTTCATAAGGGAGAGTATGACACAATGATACACGTTTTCACCTATTAACTAAAGGAATTGATTTTTTATTTTCGTTAGCGGCATTTATTCTGTTGAAATTTTATATGATTTTTCATTTTTCTTCACTAGGTTCACACCTCCCTTATATGGAAAAGTCGATAAGCGTATTCCGGATTAGATAAAGTGAGATCGGTGTTTCATGAAAAAAAAAAAAAAAAAAAAAAGACCAAAGGAAAAAGGCGCGCGATCGGTGTGGCTGGCGCTGGCAGGGCAATGGGCATATTCGTGCGTGGATCTAGCTAAGTTTTGACATGTTCTTGCGGGAAGTCTAGTGAAGATGAAGCTTGGGCCTAATCAAACCGAATCTGCGAGCTGCGAGGGTGGGCAGGCCCAATAGGGTTAGATTGAAGCAAAGATGGGCCTTCCCTTCTCGAGGAATCCCATAGATTCGGGGCAGGCCCACATTTTAAAATCCGTCCTCCCTCCACTCTCGATTTCTAGTCTCGATAAGAACCATAATACTAATGGCAATTATAATTGAGATATCTCTACTATTATAACAAAGTTCTTTTGTTTTTCCAAATAGTCATTGACAAACTATATTTATGTAACTATAACCACAATATTTACGGCAATAAATTTATCAAATAAATACCATCCAAATCACACAGTTTTCACTTCCATTTACTATCCTACTCTCTCAATTCTATACACTGTGCTTTCGTAGCGCGACTACACCTCTAGTACTAATAATAGAAGTGATTCTGCAACTGACACACGAAAAAAAAATAGTAAAGTAATACATTAATATATATGTCGTAAAAATTGTATCTTTAAATCTTATTCGTCCATCATCAACCGTATTTGAAAGTTTTAATTAAGTCCTTTATTTTCAACTTTTGACCCTTATATTATGAAAAAAAAATTAATTGAAACATTACACATGTCACACGCCTTGCTTCTAAAAATAGAAATTGATTGAAACAAAAAAATAACAAGGAGATAGAGATCCATGGATAAGAAAGGGAGAGGGGAGTTAGGGGCCTACCTCCGACTGCCATCATCCCAATCGATGTCTCCCACACAATGCTTAAAGTCGTTGATGACCTCAACTATGGCGCCATGTGGTTGTAGGTGGCCCCCCAGCACCTAGATTCAGTCTCTCTCTCTCTCTGTCGTAGAAAAATAAGAAGAAGAGAGAAACGGGTTGGATCTAGGCGTCGAGGATCCACCTCTATCCACTAGCACCATAGTTGAGGTCACAGGTCACCTCTGGTGCCCCTAGTGATACCGGATGTAAAAACGGTGGGCAGAGGTGGGCACTTGATGCCTAGAATCATATACTCTCTTAGTGGCCAAAACTAGGTGACGAGGGCCTATCTCCAGCCACTATTGCCATAATCGAGGTCACGTCGACTTTGGGACCAACAATGGACTGTGGCGGCGGAGGCTGTAGGTGGCCCCTCGCCGCCCCTTCCCCTTTCCTCATAGTTGCTTCTTTATCATTTCGTATAATTTTTTATTTCCAGGAATTAAAAAAATTAATTATTATCTCATAAGTATTAATTTACATAATGCATCACATTAGTAGAAATGAAAGGGTCATCGATGAATTTTATTGGACTTAATTTTATTGTGTACTTGAGAAAATTAGTTGATAAGATTAAACTTCAATGATCTAATGGTTTTGAATTGAACATATATAATAAGACATTTTATTGCGCATAATTATCAGATTCTTGAAAATCTAAATTGGAAGTAAATTCGGTAGACTTTCGAGTACACTTTTTAGATTTGATAAACTCTACCAGTTGATCGAGTTTACTTTTTGAGGAAAAGAAAAAGAAAAAAAGCTCGAGCTCACTAAATGATAAAATACAAAGTAAAATAGACATATTATCTCTACTATTACAAAAAAATGAGTAATTGACCTCTTTTTCGTCTCTAATTTTATTATTTAGTTACCATTAAATCGAGGTATAAATTTCATCAAGTAATAACCAACTACTCATCTTTTTGTCTCTTCCTCTTAGGGTTGTAAGTAAGACCGAATACGATAATCGATCAGGCCCGACAGAACCCGAAACCCGAAAACCCATTATCAAATTCAGGTGGGTTAATATTGGTTCTCGAGTCAACAATCAACCTGACTTGAGAAACCCGTCAGGGAACCGACTTAACCCGAAAATGCATTAATATTTTTTTTTTCGGGTCAGTCAAGACTCAGTCAAAGAAAACCCTAATTCCTAAATCTTCAGTTCACAGACCCTTTCATTCACTATTCTCTTCTCTTCAATTCTTCATTCATAGACCCCTTCAACTCTTCTCTTCGTTCACTTGCCATGAGCTACAGACACCTTCTGTTCAAGCTTCAAAGCTTTGACTCGAGTCACTTGATGACTCTATCACCGTCCACTCCAGGAGTGAGGCATCCAACGGAACCGGTTCTGCCTGCTTCCTTATGGCTGTAAGATTCCACCGGGAAGCGATTGAGCTCATTTCCAATAAAAAAACTTGAACTTGTAAATTATGGTACTCAATCACTTATAAATCCATTGATTTTTGTTTAATTTTTTCGTGTGGGATAATATATCTCAACACCCGCCGTCGCGCGGCAACGCGTGACTTTGATGCTTCACCTACACGAGCCACTGGACTTAAACACCCGCCCTCAAGAACTGACTACGGGCCTGGACTGCACTTCCATGCTCGGGACTTAACCACGATGTGGACTTCCTCTTGCATCTCGGCGCAATTTGGCTATCTTGAAACTAAACTTGGCATGATGTAAACACATATGAGCGAGCAAAAACATAACCTGCTTTGATACCATGTAAAATTTCATTGGGCCTATAAGCTATTAGGTCTATCTCCAATGCAAAAGCTCAAGCTCATAGGTCTCAGTACACAATCACTTAGAAACTTGTTGATTTCTGTTTAATTTTTTCGTGTGAGACAATATTTCTCAATACTTTTCCCTTTTCTCTTCCTCCCGCGGCTCCTCCAGCACCCGGCACCCCACCTTTGCTTCGTTCACCACCGTTGCTCCGCTTGTCTCATTCTCATCTCGGGAAACTCCTCCGGGCTTTAAGCTTTACAGTCGCTCCTCTTTCTACTAAGAAGACCAGGGGCAGAGGATGTTTTAAACATTGTGATTTGTGGTTGTGGACGGAGATGCAAATTCTTTTTTTTTTTTAATTATGAAATTCGGTTCAATCAGGTACCCGAAACAAATTATCCGAATCACTATCGGACGGGTCTTTAGGTGGCAAATACTCGTTATGGGTGCATAATTTCCTGATCCTACCCAACCGGAAAACCCAACCCAACCTGAACCATTTACACCCCCACTTCCTCATTGCTCTCTTTCTATCTCTTACCCATATAGCAATGATACAAGTTCTACATTTCATATTCAGCAAAAAAAAAAAAAAGTTCTCCATTTCACGGCTTAAATATTAGCTTTTCCATTTTATAAATTCTTTTGGATTTTCTTTTTATAATTTTGAGGGAGAGTTACGGATTATTAATTAAAGTTCGGAGGAATCATTATGTAAATTTCATTCCGGAGATCTTTTTCCAAAATCTATCAGAAAATGAATTTTTTTACGAATTAATTTTGAATTTTAACTTTTAAATGTTGGTACATGCGAGTAATCCTCTAGAATTTTATATTTCAAAAATCAAAACGGAATCACATAGTGCCCTTCTCTCCGGTTCATTTCTTCATAAGTCTTTACCCTCCTGACCTCCAGTGTTATTTATTTTGGTTTTGTACTTTAGTGGACTTAAAATATAGTTGATTTGGAGTTTGAAGGTTTAACTTTCTCGTGAATATACATATAATTATGCTGCATGGTTCGTAAGCCCCACAATTTTGAATCAAATTAGGAAATTAATCCCACATCGAAAATATGAATCAATATCTATTGATTTATATAAGACTTGAAAATCAACATTTATCAGCTTAAACCTTTTAGTGAAATAGGCCTAAGCCCGTATGAGCCCACAGAAATTCAATATGGTATCAGAGCCCAGGTTACGGCGTAGGCGCGTCCATGCATGTTTGCACACCCACCCTACGCCGGACCCAATATGTCCAAGTGCGGTCCGATGTCAATTGTTGAGGGCAGGTATTTAAGTGCAAGCAAAAATGAAAAAGATGACCAATATCCATTGGTTTATAATGAGATTTGCGAACTAACACTTATCAGCTTCCGCTTTTAAAAATGAAAAAGATGACCAATATCCATTGGTTTATAATGAGATTTGGGAACTAACACTTATCGGCTTCCGCTTTTAAGTGAAAATTGGCCTAAACCCATATAAGCCCATGAAAATTCAATAATTAATGGGACTCTTATGGAATTTACTTATATTCTCTCGAATTTGATAATCTTGTTGCTGCGTGTCGTTGTAAAATTTTCCCTAATAATAGTATATCCTATATTTGTCATATAATTTTGGATGGGATTGGACGGAAAATCAAAGCCGAAGCTAAAAAATTACAGTAAAAAATCGATTCTCCACGGTCTCTATTATACGCGCACTTTTTTAGGGGGGGGGGGGGGGGGGGGGGGGGGGGGGGGGTGGGGGGGGGGTTGGGGGGGGGGGGGGGGGGGTATTCAAGGAAGTCCATTACTGAGAGAAGTGATGATCTCGTCTTGCTTGCTGGGAGAGAGGAAGCTTCCGGACCACCTTTTCCAGCCAGATAGCGAGCGATCGAGGTGGAGGGTGGACACATGTATAGGACTCTATGCCCACAAAGGTCATGGACATTTCAGAAAATTATTATATATGTATTAACTGATTTGGTAGTTAACATATCATTCTCAACGGGATTATATATAAGGGTTTATGACAATAAAAAATGCACATACTTCTACCACTAGAATGTGCAAGAAAAACTTCTAAATTTTGTGCAATTACTTGCACATGCAAGCGTATCATGTGATGTGATCTCTCTCTATATATCTCTCTCTCTATATAAATATAATATATATATATATATATATTGCAATCGCGCTCGTCTTAGTCGCAGTTGATTTGAATTTATGTCCCTATCTAGCTAAATGCAAGCACGCAATTCACAAACCCTAGCTACCTAGCATCGCCATATTCTTCAATTTCACGTATAAAGAGGAAGGCCTAGTCAATGATCCTCCCGTAATTTATTGAAAACGAAAAGCATGCATGAAGAAGACAACTGAAATAGCGATCAATGCCGTCCACTTTGTCAAGATATATATTAAATCAAAACTATATGTATATAAAAACTAAAAAGAAAATCGAGGGTATTTAGAAACTATAAAGTATACACTGTAACGTCCAATAACCACCATCAAGGGAAGGATCCAAGGAAATTAGTTTTTGTTTTATGTACAAATTAGACAAATGAAACTTCTAATGGCAACACACACAAACCAGGTGCTGGGGCCCAGCAGCTGCCGACAATATATACGTGCATCATGTCCCTTTATTTATTTGTTATCGCTAGCTTAAAATTCATAAATGCATATGAGATACATATACTGGACTTACATCTTCAGAAGGTACATGCATGTGCTGATATTCTCAACTCCTATGATACAGATCAATCACACAGAGTCGTCTAGTACTAGGCGGATAAGTATATATAAAACACAAGACCATATGACCCGTCCAACAGCAATATTAATAATGCACGCAATCTTTAATTTGTTTTGAGTGGTACACACACACACGTTGGAATGGTAACTCTGGGCTAACAAAAATGAACAAACAAGAGAGATAGCTTTTAGGCACGAGATCGCTTTCCTTAAAATTTTATTGGCTCTCAATAGTGTGCAATCGGGATCTCCGCGAACAAATTAAACTGGCCTCCAAGATAAAAAGAAGTCAATGACCGACTCTGTATTGCACTGAAAAAGTCGATCCTTTGAGCACCTACAGATATTTGCAGGATTATAGAATCTCGTTCTAAATTTCCCGTAGCAGATTGAGAATGATAGCGGTTCGAGAGAGATGTGGAGAGAGAGGGAGACAATAGAAATTCTGACCGAAATGTTTCACATATATATATCTATTTATAAAGACACTTGTGTGTCTTTTCGAACGGAAATATTTATTCGACTATTCTTATTGAAGTCTTTTACGTTAAAGGTTACAAGCAGTTAACGTTTTGTGTCTTTTCCCACACTCATTTTGTTGTAGTAATTTTCTCTCTGAACATGATACAAAACTTTTCAATATTTACAAATTTGCTCCACTTTTTCAATACTATTATAATTGTGGGCTAACTTCAAACGAATACGTTTGAAAATATGGGATTTATTAATGAAAGGAGACCGGTGGCCCCAACATCCTTGAAAATATTAGAAACAAATTAAAAAAATAAATCATGCCCATAGTGGTATAAAAAATCCGGATTTTGTTTTTATCATACAATTCTACAATATATGCAATAAAAGTGTGAAAAATGACCCGAAAACAGGAGCTTGATAGCAACAACTACGTTCCTTCGGTCTATATATAAGTCCAATTAGCCCATAACCCTAAGCGCAAGGGTAAGGAACATAGCTAGCAGCAATAGATATATATATATATATATAAGTGATTTATAGCTAGATATATATAGTTGTACGGCTGAGAACGTTTGATCAGCCAAAGACCATTTGATCGATATACTATGGCTCTGTTTCAGTTTTCTGGTAATTATAATTTCAACAGCTTGTCCTCCATCATATCATATTCATACTGCTTGACGATGGCTTTGTTACTACTTTGCTTCGAAATGGAGCCCTGTATGGGCTTCAAGTCAAAGCACCTCAAATTGACAACCTACGGAACGCACTGGTCCTCTGCTGGAGCCACCTGGTACGGCAGTCCCAACGGTGCCGGAAGCGACGGTAATATCACTTCATACACACACACACACATAGAGAGAGAGAGAGAGAGCGTGAAATAGATGGGAGGGGTTTCTTCATGGTCGTATAGATGATGAGCAAGGAAATAGTGAGCTACTCGGACCCAGCGCAACTTGTTGATATATAACTATTCCTGATCATGGGGGCATCTCTGTATTCAAGTTTGGCCTAATCTAGCCAGGATCAAGCTTGAGACTGATTACAAACTAATTTGGTCGTTGAGTATTCACTCCCCATCACCTGATATACCATAAGTCATTTCGTAATAAAGCTCAATGTGATCACCTTGACATTCTATATATATCTGTTATATCAAATGATGGTATGTGCTCTCAAATTTGAAGTTTCGAAGTCGAGTTAAATCGAGCCAACAATGCGATTCATCTATTGATATATGTTAATCTTCATGTTGGCGCCTAGCTGTGGCTTGAATCCGAATTGATTTGCTAGGGTTGTTGTTGATGCAGGAGGTTCTTGTGGGTACGGGAACGCAGTGTCCCGGCCACCGTTCTCTTCTATGGTCACAGGAATTGGGCCCTCTCTCTACAAATCTGGCAAGGAATGTGGAGCCTGTTATCAGGTAAATATCCTATAATCTATACGATATACGGCATGAATGCACTCTATCCCATCTCCTTTTATTTCATTGTTTCCTTTCTAAGTAGAGATTTTTTTTTTTCTGGGTGTAAACCCTAGTATCCGAAAGCCTAATTAGGTCTAAATAAATTCAGCCAAATCGGGTCGACCCACTAAGGGATAAACTCTCTAAGTATGGATTTTTTGCATTTACAAGGACTCGAATCCGAGACCTTGCTTAAGCGGAACAAGAGCCGAATCGCTTAAATCAAGCCGCGTTGGTGTTTATTTATTTTTTTCATTTATAATGAAAAGGACTACTAACCATCCATATGACAAAGAAGAAAAAGACTCATCCAAGAGTCTAATAAATGAACTAAATAATTTGGCTTCTAAGACGCAAAAATAAGTTTTCACGCTAACTCGTAGGATTATATTGATAACG
Organism: Punica granatum; assembly: GCF_007655135.1. Classification (NCBI taxonomy): domain Eukaryota; kingdom Viridiplantae; phylum Streptophyta; class Magnoliopsida; order Myrtales; family Lythraceae; genus Punica; species Punica granatum. The sequence continues at coordinate 44,188,329 of NC_045128.1, read as the reverse complement.
AGAAAATCGACAATGGAAAATCAGTCCAGGATACTATATACATATATATTATATGTGGATCCGAGGTCCAATTCCACTAGATATTAACTACTGCATGCAACCAAAACAAAACAAGGAAAGAGAGAATTAGAAATGGGCGGACACTCCCAACGTACAGACGAAGAATAAGAGAGACAAGATAAGAAAGCAACGTACGTCGACTAGTTTAATTTGTACCGTCTAATTAACTTACATATTATTAGGAAGTTAAAATTATACATTGGTAGTTGTAATGCCACGACCGACCGACAGTTCCATGCACCAAAATTAGTCAAAGCTCTTGTCTTGTTCATGCACCGTCTGAGTCCCCACGACCAAGTTTAGTTTGCGCAATATTCGTTCAATTATTTTGTACCAGGAGCTGATGGAATATATATGTGCGCGCGCGACTGAAATCACAGCTAGATTATATATATTATCTAAGTCCCTTGTTAGAATATACATTTATAACCGAAAGCAATCATATACAATATATGTTTCCTGATGATCGCTAGATCAAATGTTCCAAAAGTGCACACCCATCATGCTCCGGCAAGCCCGTGAGGGTGGTCATCACTGATTTCTGCCCAGGCGGCCCCTGCGTAACCGACTCTGCCCACTTCGATCTCAGTGGAACTGCTTTTGGTGCCATGGCTGTAGCCGGAGAAGAGGAGAAACTCCGTGACGCGGGAGTTCTAAAAATCCAATTCGCACGGTAAAATTTATCAATATATATATATATGATTAACATAAAAGTGTGGGCAAAATGCGATTTTCCGTGAGTCCAGAAATAATCTCATGTAATCAATCTGCAGATCATCACCTAGATACTCTCCCTTGCAGGGTTGCATGCGATTACTCGGGAAAGACGATAATGTTCCACGTCGATCAAGGTTCCAACTCAAACTACTTTGCGGTGGTGATCGAATATGAGGAAGGAGATGGTGACCTCCTTGGCGTGGCTCTCAAGGAAGCCAATACCAACAGCTCAGCAGGGCTGGAGGAGTGGCGGGCGATGCAGCAGTCGTGGGGAGCAGTGTGGAAACTCGATGCTGGCTCGCAGCTGCAACCTCCTTTCTCTATTCGGCTGACATCCCAGTACTCGCAGCAAACCCTAGTAGCTCGGAATGTAATTCCCAAGAACTGGAAGCCAGGGGCAACTTACCGGTCGCTAGTGAACTATCTGTGAATCCAAGTCTAGCTAGCAGAATGCTGAGTGGTGGGAGCTAAGGTCGAAGATATATTGCAAGTTTATGGTCAAATTAGAACTATTTAAGTACGTATGTATTGGCTTGTGAGTTGCGGTGTCCCTGTAAGGAAGCCAACCCAAGCAAGTACAAGCTGGCAAGATCACGTATCCAACAGTTCTACACATACAATAACTTCATTTCATTTGCATTATTCCCCCATATACACGTACTAGAATGCACAACTCGCGCATATATATAATAGATTAGAAACCTACCCATATTATATTCGGATATCATTAAATTATTAAGATTCTTTTGAATATGGACTACATTATTATAAACATTGCAATAAGATGTAATAAGATTATAATTGTAAGTAAACTTATAGGAATATTGTTATACTGAAAATTATTGTATTGAAATGAATAAATTGGAGAAATGGGGTGTAGTGCAGTGACTAACACCCTCACCTGATAACCTAGAGGTTCCAAGTTCGATTCTCACCAGTGGGATTATACGTGCCCCTTTATTTATATTTCATTTCTATTTCCTTATATTAGATCATGAGCCTCCTATTGTAATCGAAAAAAATGAATAAATTGGAAAAAAAATTGCTACCATTCATGGAGAAAATAAAGTAAGTGTGGTTAAAGTGAGGAGGAGAAGAGAGAGAGAGAGAGAGAGAGAGAGAGAGAGAGAGAGAGAGAGAGAGAGAGAGAGAGAGAGAGAGAGAGAGAGAGAGAGAGAGAGAGAGAGAGAGAGAGGTGGGAAATGGGTGGTTAATATCTAGAATTTATTAGTTTACGGAAATCTGAAATTTATTATCTTGTTTTCAATTTAATGATCAATAATTAACAAAATTAAAGGGATAAGGATAAATAGTCAATTTGGATTGGTTCAAGTAATTTAATACAGTTCTCCTAAAATAAGATCTTGGCTTCAAGTCTTGTTAATAAATTCATACTGTGAGAGTTATATCCCTTAGTGAGTCGACTGAATTAAACTAGATTAGCTGGAGTCAATTGAATTTTTAAATATCAGGATGAAAAAAAAGAGAGTAAAAGGGTAAATATGGAAGAGGAAAGTGAGATCAAGAGAGGAGTTTTGGGTTTAACTTTCCATTGACCATGTCCTAACAATAGTTAAGAGTCTAAGACAATAAATTTTAAATGTAGATCATGTCTAATGTAATAAATCTTAATCTAATATTAGAGGTTTAAGTTTAAACAAGAGTCACACTCCCATGCATATATACTTGTCTCAAGTGAATGTTGAAATTTGAGAAGGGGATACAGTGTAATAGCACACATCATTAACTAGTAATTTAGGCTTTGTTTAGGAATGGAGTAATTTTATTTACTCTACTCCACTTATCCTCAATTCAACAATATAATTATAACTTTTTTTTCCATTTTTCTTCAATTTTTTTTTATATTAATTACCATTCAATTCAATTTTTAATATTAAATTCTCTCAACTATTCATTACTTTTTCACAATTCAACAATTCAATCATTACTTTCTCCCAACTATTCGTTTTTTTCTACATTTTCCCATAATTTAACAACACAATTATTATAACCCAAATAAATATAATTATTTATAGTTGGTCATTCCCAAACAAAGCCTTAGTATTTTAAATTCAATTTTTATGATAGAATTTTTTGTATTCCTTTATTAGATTTTCAAATTCTGTGTGTTAGATTCACGTATCTCCGTTATAACTTGTAATAGAAAATTGAATGTAGAAATTTGAACCACAAAGAAGAGGAGGCTCAATCGAAAGACTTGGTTGGATCGGGCCCAATAGCATCAGATTGGTTCAGATCATCATGAATGAAATGAATGAATAAAACAGACTACCATTGTGGGCTTCGGCCTCCCCTACTTTGCAATTAATTATTAATTATTAATTATTAATTATTATAATAATAATTAATTAAAACAGACAACCCAACAGAACGTTGATGCGATGGGATGGGCCATTGAGTGGAGTTGAGTGACGGCAATACATAACAGCGTCCGTCCGCTCTGTGTCGACTGTCGATCATTTTCTCCGTTATATAACGGAGTCGAAGTTCGTTTTTATTGTTTTTTTCTTTTTTCTTTTCCCTCTTAAATAAGGAGGGAGAATACATTGATTCGTACCTTCTCTCTCTCTCTCTCCACCTACGAGCGGTGTATTGTTTCTGGGCAAACTATTTAGGGTTCCTCCGATCTATATTTAATTTGATCGATCACTATCCCTCTTTGATTCGTCCAATATTCGGAGATGGTGCTGTCGCAGAAGCTCCACGAAGCTTTCAAGGGCACAGTCGAGCGGATAACCAGCCCCCGCACCGTCTCTGCTTTCAAAGAGAAGGGCGTCCTTAGCGTTAACGAGTTCATCATCGCCGGTGACAATCTCGTTTCCAAGTGCCCTACCTGGTCATGGTACAATCTCCGTCCCCCATCCCATGCTAGGATTCCCAATATTTTGGATTGGCTCTCTGCGATATGTTGGTAGCAGTAGCATGAGATTGTTGAGGTCATCGTTGAATGAATTTGATGATATAGAGGGAGTTGACTGATGCTTTAATTGAGCACCGTTTTTTGATGTATCTGACCAAGATTTATAGAATTGTTGTGATTAAGAATGTTAGCCGAGCTCCTGTATTGTACTAGAAGATCATACGCACATTGTGGTCAGCCTTGTAATCGTCTTGACAAGGTGTCCTGCTTAGAATGAGCTAGGATTGGGAACCTGCTCAGCTCTAACTTACGGAAAAAGTTAGTGGCTTGCTGTGTCCATGAGCGTATCTATTCTTAATTATGTCCTTAGCACTTACCAGCCTCTCGGAATTCTATTTACTACTACATTAGTATTTCGGGTATCAGGGGATGGACAGCTAAGGTGGAATTGAGGAATTTCTTCATTTCAGTGAGGTCCATTGCGGTTGATGATGATGAAATAGAGAACCTGCTTGTCCTCTGCTTTGCGATGCTCGTCTCTATATTCTCATGTAATTTTGGTTGTCAAAGTCCACTTTTTCGGATTTCTTTCCATCTTATCGAGTCATGTTTCTTCTAATTCATAACGGTTATGGAAACTTCTTATAGGGAATCTGGTGAACCAAGCAAGAGGAAGCCATACCTCCCAGCAGAAAAACAGTTCTTGATAACCAGAAATGGTAAAGAGGTTTTGCATTAATCATTGTTATTATTGGTATCCTCTGATTTGGTTGCACGGCTGTTGGTGACTTTATAGTAAATTTTTAGTCATCACATTTAGCCAACCTGATATATTTTAATTGAACTCTGGGAATGTGCCGATTGTGTAAGATAGCACATGTAATGTTTCTTGGCTTTGCCAACTGTAGTTTTCTTATCATTGAGTCAACCATTCTTAGTTATCACCTTAATATTCTTCGGAGGATGATACTAGTGTAAAGGTCGTAGGACTCATTAAGCTCTTATTTTAGTTCCTTGTTTGCGGCGAGCTGCCTCTGTCGAAGAAGAATATGAGGCTGCTGGGGGTGAAGTTCTCCTTGATAATGAAGATGATGATGGATGGTTAGCTACTCATGGGAAGCCAAGAGGTAAGTAGTTTATTTGAGTTACTTATTAAGTGATATTTCCTCGTTCTCCCTTTTCCCCTTTCCTCTTATATGTTTTTCAGAAACTAAGCAAGATGAGGATGAGAACTTGCCTTCCATGGAGAATCTTGAAATCAGCAAACAGAGTGGCATTCAGTCCATTCCTTCATACTTTGGCGGAGATGAAGAGGAAGATATTCCAGACATGGCTGAGTTCAATGATCCGGACAACCTGATTGAGACAGATCCTGTTAGTTCTCTTTTTGTCATGATTTTCATCTTGTTTCTATTGATCCTTGACATGTGTTCCCTCATCTTTTGTTGCATGTTTTATGTTATTCATGCTGCTTTATTCTGGTCACTGTTGCTTGGAACTTTGTCTATATGATGCATATTGTTGCTTCACTTCTTGCAGGCAACTCTTCAATCTACCTATCTGGTGGCACATGAACCTGATGATGATATAATATTGCGGACCCGTACATATGATGTCAGCATTACGTAAGATATATTTCATCCTCTTATTTATCAAGTTCTATGCTGTCTGACCAATTGCTCATTATGAACCTGATTTGTCCAATTTCTTGGACTTGAACTCCCTTTTTTTTTTTTAATGATATTATAGGTATGACAAATATTATCAAACTCCTCGAGTATGGCTTACCGGATATGATGAGGTACGTGAGGCAGCTTAATCATTTTCTTATCACGTCTCATTGACTTAATTTAGTTGGATCATTTTGAGCTTGCTATTTGTTTTGAGCCCCTTTTTTCATTTTTTTTTTCATCCTGTAATAGTCAAGAATGCTTTTGAAACCTGAACTTGTGCTTGAAGATGTTAGCCAAGACCATGCAAGGAAAACAGTGAGTGCTTTCTTCGTGAAAAGCATTTTCGATTCGAATATGAAGGAAATCTTTGATTTATATAATAATTGGTATCTTAAAACATTTGAGTCATGGTAGGTCACAATTGAAGACCATCCGCACTTGCCTGGAAAGCATGCTTCTGTTCATCCCTGCAGACATGGAGCTGTAATGAAGAAAATTATAGATGTTCTTATGTCACGTGGAGTTGAACCCGAAGTTGACAAGTAACAAATCTCCTCTCTTGGGAGCTGCCTTCAATTACATATTTCCTTCCTGGTTATTTAAAGCTTTTCACTCTTGTTTGATGAGACATGCATTTCTTACCATGCAGGTACCTGTTCTTATTCCTGAAATTCATGGCATCTGTCATTCCAACAATTGAATATGATTACACGATGGACTTTGATCTTGGTAGTTCAAGCAACTCATAAATGGCAGGTAAATCCTCTGGTCATTTACTCATTTGCTTCAGAAAGCGTGCTCTCCAACTTAGGAAGGCATACATACACATCGAGGAAACACCACTTTCTCTAGAATGTCTTTGTCAATTAGTGATCCAAACCTCTAGCTGATATCGACGTTCTTTGGACAGGGTTTCAAGCAGACGGGCGTCTCCATGGGGAATGGGATCAGCTTCTTTGTGCATGTTAGATTGGAATTTTTTTTCTTTCCTTTGCATGTTCATGATGGGGAAGCGTCCTTCTTATTATGGTAATTAAATCCATGAATGAAGATGGTCGCTTGGTGTCTTCCATGTACAGTTTACTTGTATTTATTAGGAAATAAAGGTTTCTTGATGGACTATTGAGTTATCTGATGTACCTAAGCAGTATATATATACTGATGAACACTCATTATTCTTATGTAAAATTGCATGTCGAGATTTCTCTCTCTCTCTCTCTTTTTTTTTTTTTGTGTCAGGCCAATAGTATATTTTTTTCACAAACATTTGACAAAAATATAACCAAAAAAAAAAAAGAAAGGGGAAAGAAAAAAGATCAAGCACTGGACCTTTTCAAACTATCAGAAGCTAACTGAAGAAAAATAGAGAATAGGCAAAGACCCGCTTAATAATGGAGAATGAAATTGCATCACTAACAACGGGCTGGATGGGGACGTACTCAGGTCCTTGAATTGGAATGTGGAGGGGATTGGGGAATGTTGAATCACGGGGCCTGGCCGAAATTCAACATTAGGCTTCCTAATGTTGATCTAACGGCTTCGGGGTCCATGATTCAATGGTTCTGTCGTGAGAGGGGTTCAAGATTCTTGCTTGGAATTTTAAGGGAACAGATGAATGAAGTTTTTTAGGTGAGTAGGGAGTGAGAAGGAGGGTCAGTCATCTCTCTCTCGCGGTCTCTCTCACTCTCACCCACAAAAGTTGGGATTGTAAGGTGTAAACCAGAGTCGAGATGAGAGAGGATCGATCGGAGGTTCGGTTAAATCTTCACGTGGCGGTCTCTTGTTTTGTCCTGTTCACTCTCATCGGTTGATTTAAAACAAAAGCTTATCGCACTCTTCTTGTCTCGTTCGTTGCTGTCTTCAGGTGCAGCTTCTTCTTCCCTTTTTTTTTTTTTTTTTCTGGCTTAGGAAATATTGGACGGATTGGCATATATATATATATATAATAATAATCATATTAATCAGGAAGGAAGGAAGGAAGGAAGGAAGGAAGAGACTTCGACGTGGGAAATGACAAGGGGCTGCCGTCACCCCTCAGTTTTTTTACTTTGGCTGCCCTTTTCATCTCTTCTGCCACCGGAGCCGGAGATTCCAACGTCAGCGCTTCAGCTACAGCTCCCCTACCTACCCTCTCATTTCATATAATACATGCATGATATGATATATAATCTCCATCCATCTTAGTTAAGATTTGATCGATGTTGCTAATGCTAGCTAACGCGTCATTGATCATTCCATTTAATCATGGTTCTTATAAACTAATTAATAATGCATGCAGAATGACTGCGTTTACACCTTCTACGTTAAGACCGGTTCAGGGTTCAAAGCCGGGACTGACTCGAAGATAACACTGACCCTTGTCGACGGTTTGGGCCTTTCCACTTGGGTCCCCGACCTTGAGCAGTGGGGCCTCATGGGCCCTTCCCATGACTACTACGAGCGTGGCAACATCGATGCCTTCAGCGGCCGTGGCCCCTGCATCGGATCCCCCATCTGCCGCCTCAACCTTACCTCTGATGGCTCTGGCCGCCGCCATGGCTGGTACTGTGACTACGTCGAGGTCACCTCCACGGGGCCCCGAAGGCCTTGCTCCCAAACCATTTTCTACGTTGATAGGTGGCTCGCCACTGATGCTCCACCCTTCAACCTGACCGTGGTGCTTGATGGCTGTGGAAGGGTGGAAGCAGGTCGACAGGGCAGAAATGGAGCTTTCATCGTGCAAGAGGCTAAACGGTCTTCGGCGGCTTGAGACACAGACGCACACTAGAATGCAAGTGCAACTGCGTCTGCTGGAGAAAGTGAAGATTTTCTTTTCTTCCCCTTCTATATCTAGATATAGATAGATATGAATTAATAATGTGTATGGCATATTACCTTAATTAATTAGCTGCAGGAACATATATATATATATATTATTTGTTTAGGGATGAATTAATCATAACCCTTTCAAAAGAATTCTTTTGGTAGGATATTTCCATTTTCTTGCATAAAATTATATATCTCGAGTACGTATAGTATTGCGATGGATGATATATAGTGAACTTGCTATCTCAATCTACATGTATTACCTCCAACTCCGAACTCGATTGATAAATTATCTCGATTATATGCACATGGGAGGTTCTAACAGAGACTCGTGATCATGGTAGTCTTAAAACTGACTGTTATATAATGGATTTGAGCAAATTATTGTACGTGCACCCCGGCCCATGCGTACTCTTTCCAAATTGATAATTACGAAACTAGGCAGATCAAGGGGAGTCCAACCATTTGTGTTGTATCCTCGAAGCTCGTCTGCTTGACAAGATCAAAGGCACATCCACAAGAATTCTCCATAAGCCAAGGCTGGTTCATTAATTAATCATTTATATTGCTCATTTGGTTCCATGATCGAGAACCATCAAGGGGTACTGAGCATATCGTTAAGTTCAATTATTTTTCTTCTAAAAGCACATCATATTTTTGGACTGCTCAATTTAATTATTTTTCGGTAGAGCCATCTGTCAAATAGTCAATATAAATATATCAAAGCCGACAAACAATGTGTTGTTGAGTCACCTAAGTTATATCATAAAATCCTCAACTTCATGTATTGAATTTTAGTTCAATAAATTTTAGATATTTATTTATATTATTTGCATGTGATAATATTAGTCAATGAATTTTTTAAAAATTTAAAGGAATTTTTTATAATTAGAAAGAATTCTTTTTTTTTTTATAAGTTTAACGTGCTAAACGCTTTATATACATATAAAAATTCATTTTATGTATCATACCAGTGCTCATTATAGTTTTCTCTACATCCTAAACTCTATAGGATATCTAAGCTACCACTCTTTGAATGCACGTTATACATATTACACAATTATTGTCTTTATATATATGTCCACATTTGCATAAAAGTAGCGTAAGTATTTATTTACCCTCATAATTTTCACTTTCAATTTGTACTGTTTATTATGTTTACTCGACACAATAATTAGTTTTGACGTACATATTAATTTCAATGTTGAATGTGTTGGGATCTGTTTCGGTTATATAAAGATTGTTAAAAAATCATTGTGTAAACGTGCATGTATCTCCTAGTTTAGCATAAATTACCAATGGGGGTTAGTTAAGTGAATCAACACTTATTTTTCTTAAATAATGTCTCGAGTTTGAGTTTCGTGAACGGAGAAATTCACGTTGAAAGAACTTTACCCCTTAGTGGGTCGATTCAGCTCGAACTGATTCAGTCGAGGCTCTTTGGACTTTCGGTTATCACGGTGCACGCCAGGAAAGAAAATAAAATAAAATTAAGAAGGTTATATAGCTTTATTCTGATGAGCTGGCATCACATGCTGCTGTAACCCAGTGGCAAGAGCAGATCTAAACGAGGGTGAGGTCGCAGTTTCGAATCCTGAATAATCCAATTTTTTTCCCCCTTTCATTTTTTAACTCCCTCGTCGTCGTCTTCTCCCTGAAATTCTTCGTCCGTCAGGCCATGGATGAACAGAAGCCGTCGCCGAGGAAGGTAATTCCGGCCTACGATGATGATGATGATGTTCATCTTCTTCGAAACCCTAGATTAGATTATGTTTGGTTTATCAGATTCTAGATCTGAAATTCTCTCACTCTTCAATCTCCTTGCAGGTGAAGTTCGCCCCTAAAGCTCCACCGCGCAAGAAGCCTCACTCCGTAGCACCAAAAACGTACCTTCTACGAGCTGAATTTTAGTTTTTCCCTGTTCATTTCATCATCGCTTAAGACTGTTCACTGTCAATTGTGGTAGTTGATCCTTTTTGCTGTTGAAAATGAAAATGCAGAGAAGTAGAGGAGGACGACGGAGAAGCTGCGGAGGCCGAGCTGCTGCTTCGCCGCTTCAACGTAAAATCTCCTCCTCCTTCAAAGAAACAAGTCTGATTTTCATTCAATGAGTGGGTGTATATCATCATCATCATTATTATCGTCGGTCATGATTACGGTTCCCCTTCCTTTCTTTGTAAGTTTGTATACTAAAGAATGAAACTTTGCTTGTTCGTGAGGACAATATCTACCTTTATGGCGCTTGGTAGAGTTTGATTTAAGCTGCTTCTCTTTCTGCTTCAGATTCAATCCGCTTCGTTCCATGTCGGAGTCGGTTCCTTCCCTTGAAAAACGCATGTCGTTTTTTTTTTTTTTTTTTGCTAAGTGGTGAACGTATGTCGTATTATTTCCAATTCCGCTGGCTTTTCTTTGTTTTCATCTTAGTATATGATACAAATGCAAAATTGCACTTACACTTTCCCAACTCCCTCAAATTTTGTTAATTTCTCAATTTCATCAAGAACTTCAACATCTCTTTCAAATCCATCCCATCCCTTCAAACGATGACTGATCCATCTTCTTATACGGATTCCTATTTTACTATTGCTGAGGGCATGTGCTCTCCTGCTAGCTCTTGTTCAACTCTTGCGTTGTGCTCCGTCTAGTTCTTTGCATCTTTTCCTTTTCCTTTCTTTGTGGAGGCTCATGACTCTGGAAAGCCACTTCGGGGGCAGGGAGGGGGTCAGGGGTTGGTGGTGGTGGTGGTGGTAGTCTGCGAGGTTTTCTTTCTATTCTATAAACTGTTGAGATGCTTTATTGCGGTTTTAATGATTTAGCCCTTGAGCTCTGCCTTCTGTGCTTGGGGACAAATAGTACATGTATTGATTGGTTTTCTTGCATGTCTCTGCATTTATAGGAGAACCTTGGGAGACAAGGAACCAAAGTCCAAAAGAAATGTAAGTTGTACTACTTTTGCCCCGTCACTGTTTCAGAAATTTATCAACCAAGTTATCTGTAACCTCCATTACAAGAGCTTGTTGCATTAGTTTGATATAGAATGTAAAACAGAGCTTTTTGCATTGGCCTTTATGATCTAACGTTAAAGAATCTAAGTTAGTCGAGATTGACATTGTTCTCTTTGAAATGACTTGAGGCTCAGTTAGATGATCAAAACTCCTCGTGGAATTCTGGGTCATACTTTTAGTTCTCCACATGAATTTAAGAAAACTGATGATCTACCATCAATCCTTCAGCATCAGTGCAAGTTGCATTTGACCAAGGAGTAGTATCATCTACTCCTATACGGACTTATGGCGGTCCCAAGGATGAAAGGAGTGGTCCAAGTAGCAGTACTAAGCTCAGAAGTTCTGATTCAGAAAAAGGAGCATTTGGCTCACAGCCTCTAGCTGCCAAAGAAGATGCACTTGTTGTGAGCACAGACTCCACCGATGGAATCCCTCCAAAGATGAAGGAATACAAAGAACCTTGGGTATAGAGCAAGCTCTCTCTCTCTCTCTGTAGCCAACTTTCTCTACCAAGACTGGTCATGATTGTTTGTGATTTGCCATGACAGGATTACGAGCATACATACTATCCAACTTCCCTTCCTTTACGGCCCCCATGTTCAGGAGACCCAGGTATGATTGTTACCACTCAGATTCGTCTGAAAGGACAGGCCAGTTCAACATAGTTGAGAATGAAAATCCCAGGATCATGAGCCTGTAGTTGTGAGTGCAGAGTATTATTGATGCTTCTGAAGGGGGCATCTTTTTCATTTGTAGCATGCCTGAGTTGGGGATCCCTTGCTTGTTTTGCATCCAGAAATTCTCGATGAGGCAGAGTTTGGGGAGGCTGCGAGGAATGTGGAGTATGATGAGAATGCCATTAATCCTGCATCGGAGCTAGGCCTATTGGTCAGCAATCCAATTTGTTGATGATATAACTCTAAAGGGCATTTTAACAAGACGTTTTCGTATTACTGACTATTTTGTTGATGACAGGATGAAAGTGAGAAGGAAAATATGTTTTTCTTTCAGCTTCCTCCCAAGCTGCCGATGGTCAAGAGATCAGCTAGTGTGAAGGGGAAAGCAAGGAGCGACTCGTCATCATCATCATCATCAAAAGCAAACAGTTGTACTGGAGATTGCAATTTGGAAAGCCTCTCAGAAGGATATATGGGCAAGCTGCTGGTTTACAAGAGTGGGAAGATCAAGTTGAAGCTTGGGGAGATTCTCTATGATGTGAGTTGCCCCGCAAGTACAAGCTCTGGTTTACATTTAGCTTTTCCTTTTTTTCAATATCTGGAGTCTCCTCGCAGCAGAAAAATATCGACGATTCTTCCCTCAAGATGTCCACTGATTATGGGTTTGGGTTTGGACTGAACATGCAGGTTTCACCGGGATCGGATTGCATATTTCCTCAAAATGTTGCAGCAGTCAATGCTTTGGATAGACACTTCTGTGTTCTCGGAGATATTGAGAAGAGGGCCGTTGTAACTCCTGATCTCGATTCTCTCCTAGATACAATCATCGACTTGGAGTGAAGATCGGGCGAACCACATAGTGTTTCTGAGAGGACGCCCAAGCATACTCGGGCTCCCCCCGAGCTTGATGATTTGATCTTTTAGACTGTAAATTTTGAGGGATTAGGAGGAAGATTTCTCCCCCCCCTCCCCATATTGTATCGCCTTTCAGAGAAATCAAATGTTAACCTAGGGGGCACTTTGTTAGAAATGATATGTGAATATGAACACAAATATATGACAGCGGCGGAATTTGTTTGATCTAATTGTTGTTTGTTCATATTGGCAAAATCCAGTTCATACCAGCCATTTTCTTGCTTTAAAAAGTTATTTGGATTACCTTAATTACCTATACATGTTTTTCTGTCTAATCACGTTAGCCAATAATATATATATATATATATATATATATATTGAAGAAACAATTATGTCAGAGTTAATTGAAGAAACAATTATGTCAGAGTTAATTAAGCTTAAGAGGTTAAAAAAATTAAAAGCAAAAGGAAAATAAGTAGAAGGGGGTGAGTACGGTGAAAAACTTTAGAGTTGGAAGGGTATTTTGGTCCTTTGACTTACTTCCACGTTACCCTGATAAAACCCTAGTCACCCTCTGATCCGAAGCTCGCATAGCTCGCGCGGCTCTTTGCCTGAGCAGCTCGCAAAAAAGCAGCAGAGTCCGACAGTAGGAACGGCAACGGCGGCGGCGCACCAATGGGTAATGCCCACTCATACAAACTCTTCCATAATCCTCTATCTTTCGACTCAATCTGTCCTCTTTTCATCGATGCTGCTTTGAAATCTGTATCTGAATCGATTGTTTGAAACTTATCTCCTATTTGTTTTGCGTCACATTATCATCGGATCCTTTTCTTCCCGACTTGATGCAGCTCTGACCTTCATTATTTGCGTCAGAACCGTAAGAGATTTCCATTTGAACCCAAGAAAAAAAAAGGGATTGTGTATAGTTGGATTGGATGTTGTAAATGTTAGTTTTTTCATTGTTAAATTAAAATGACAGGGGCCTACAAGTACGTGTCGGAGCTATGGCGGAAGAAGCAATCTGATGTGATGAGGTTCTTGCAGAGGGTGAGGTGCTGGGAATACCGCCAGCATCCTTCCATCGTCCGTGTCACCCGACCCACTCGCCCCGATAAGGCCCGCCGATTGGGCTACAAGGCCAAGCAGGTAATCTATCCATCGTTTTTCTCTAACCTTTATTCGGTTGTTTCGGTCTTAGTACCTGGTACTTGGGGCTGGGGTTGCTGTACTATTCACGGGGCTGTACAATGCGTAATTCTTGGAACATGGTAGACTTGCTGACTAAATATGGCCTGGGTAGAGAGAGCCATCCTTTATTGTTTTGTGCAAATTGCTAGCCCGGCAAGACTGGTGATGAGGTTCATTATGTTATCATGACCGTGAACTGTTGCTTGTGTTTTTGAGCTCATCAAGTAATTCGCTTGAGCTCTCAGAACACTCAGCTTCAGGAACAGCTATGACTGACTATACTTCTGCAGTGCATGGTCATCCTAAGATTCAAAACTGTCTCAAACAAACAGCTGATGCCATTTTAGTAGGTGTCCACTGTCCCCACCCTCCATTACGGATAGATAATTCAATCTGCTTAGGTAATCTTTTCTTTTTGTATTCCAGTTTTAGTGAGTTATGGTTTACTGTCTGCAGGGCTATGTCATTTATCGTGTGCGGGTGAGGCGTGGTGGGAGAAAGAGGCCAGTTCCCAAGGGTATTGTGTATGGTAAGCCCACAAACCAGGGTGTTACGCAGCTTAAGTTCCAGCGGAGCAAGCGCTCAGTTGCAGAGGAACGTGCTGGTCGGAAACTGGGAGGCCTCAAGGTTCTCAACTCCTACTGGATTAATGAGGTTAGTTCATACTCAATGCCATGCTCTTGAGGACTTCTTCAATATCCATGTTCCATTGCTGCCGGGTAATCACTTTGTCCAGGCATGATATTTTTCCTCGCTGTTGATGAATCAACTCCTAGCTTTGTTCAATTTAGAAAATATTTGTGGAGAAGTTTGCTCTTTTTAAAATTTAGAAAATATCTAGAAAAATATTTCTGGTTTTCTTAAATCAGAAAGGAGTGTGATAAACTAGATGGGTGGAAGAGTTGTATTTCTCACCAAACTTGATTCATTAGGCATATCGGATTGACTTTGTGGCGACATTTATCCCAATGCAATTCCTGTAGTTTATAAGTGGATTATCCTCAATGGCTGTTGATATCCGAGTTGGATTCCATCATCCGAGGTGAATCAAGATGGATGCTAAGTCTTTCTATATATATATATATATATATATTGATGCAGGACTCAACCTACAAGTATTATGAGGTTATTCTAGTGGATGCTGCTCACAAGGCCATCCGCAATGACCCAAGGATCAACTGGATCTGCAATCCCGTCCACAAGCACAGGGAGCTTCGTGGGCTCACTTCTGCTGGGAAGAAGTACAGAGGGTTGCGTGGGAAAGGGCACCTTCACCACAAGGCCAGGCCTTCTAGGAGGGCTACTTGGAAGAGGAACAATACCCTCTCTCTCCGTCGTTACCGTTAATTTTGCTGTGGTTGTGTTTGCTCCCATGGCTGCTACCTTAGTTTTAGAGTTTTGTAGCTTCCTAGCGATGAATGACGTGACCATGCGTGGTTATGATGTTCCCTTGAGACTATATGATTCGATCTTTCATGACATTCAAACTATTTTTGATTGCTTGTCAAGTGTTTATGGTGAACTTGCACCGTATCAATGATTTTGTTTGAAGCATATTTGAAATGCTTGCTGCTTGATTGATATGTCTGATGATGATATACACTCACAAAGGGAAACTTGATGGGCTTCGTGGTTCGGATTGGATGGATAGAATTAGCAATTCTCACAGAGGCCTAGTTTGACTGAAAATCATACTGCAACAAGAATAGTTTTGTATGTTGCTAGTATCTATTTATTTATTTATTTATATTGGAATTGTATAATAACTAAGATAGGGATAGGGAAGCCACTTGTGCAGACCGATCTCAGTCGAAACATTGCATGCACGCGACCCAGGCCGTAAACTGCAACCTGTAGGATTGCAGAATGAATTGGATATATTCCTGTCTGTTAAGCCTGAATTGGGAAATTTTTAGGTTCCAGAACTGGAAATCTAGATTCCATGTCAACGTTCACCATTCTTCGGTTGATATATTGGCTAGGAAGGACGGAGATGAATGCCAAATTGCTTCCTGGCCTGGCAGTGGCCTGTCCAAGCCAAGTTCTTAACGTCGACGAGTAGAAGGAAACCCATGGCCATCCCTGCCCTGCACTGGAAAACCGCGAGATAGATAAGCAGCAGTTCTTTTTCCTCCGGCTCTGATGGGGTGCATCAGTCGGAGGTTGCGATAAATTACAGCAAAATGCTTCTTTTTCCGATTCGCATGCCTACTCCCTCACATTAATTAATTGCCCTTGATTTTGTAAATAATTACAAAATTAGTATCTATTCGTGGCTTCCCCCCCTCCCCCTCCCCCTCCCCCTCCCTTTGGGAGAGTCGACTTCGGCACAAACAGCATTACTCTAAATTACAACACTGCCACTCCACTATCGGTGCTTCGGCAGGTGAATCTCGGAGGTTGACGCAGCAGTCGGAATTCTGCCACAGCCAGTCGCAAGCAAATATCCCAAATCCGAAAGCGAACCGAACAGCCGGACTGGAGTCGATGCTGGTAAGTCTCTGCTTGTGCGTGGCCACCCACCAACGATACAACCTGAGCCGAGCCAGAGCCAGCATCAGCTCTATCCACTTCTCTTTTCACTTACCGAACTCGACTACTCGATCGCATACAGTAATTCGTCGGCGGTGTCGGCGAATTCGACTTTCTGTCCAACCAAGAGGCGGCAAGAGACGGCGATGTCTCTCTCCCCCTCCCCCACCCTCACTCCACATTCAAGCACTACCCGTCTTTTGATATTTGTGGCATCAGCATTAGCTGCCCAGCTTCTGCCATGCAACATGCCGTAAAGTTTTCACCTTTTTTGTCACCTGCGTGTTGTTCAGTACCTGGGACTGGAGGGGTTCCGAAGAGCGTGAAAATGCACGCGAGCTTACATTCGATTCGATGGTGCTTCTCCATTCTCCCTTCTCCTCTGTTATTGTTATATAAGATAAGATATGGCTCTAATCTTCGGACCACTGCAACCGGTTCTCCGATCTTGTGCTTGCCTAGTTTTCACGTCGAGCTGCTTTAGCTTCAATTGGGCCTCTGCGTGCAGATGCTGACATTAGATTTCAGATTGATTCCTGTCTAGTTTACTTTCCTTTCACCCTCCCCTAATACTGTTTTATCAAGCTGATAATTACACTTCCTCAAGTTGAAGAATTTGATATATTACGATTGTTTTGTTTGACGTGTTCAAGAAGGAGAGATATTCACCACATAACCAAGCGCTATATGTATTTGGTCTAGTCGACTATCTAAGGTAAGGTGAGTCTTTTGGCGGCATGCTTTTATACTCTGTGGCTACGACCATGGAGAGGGCATAGGCTGAGGAAAAAGTTTCCTCGGACGTGATTGTTTTCAAGTAAAGATATGTTGTTCCCTACCTGTTAACTGCATGGGCATACCTAAGTTGTACATCCTGTCATGTACCAGGGAGCCTATTGGTGAGACCGGGTGCTTCTTTCCATTGAGGAGAGTTCGTATATGACTTGGACAATCAGAACTTGGTATGGGATTATTTGGACGACAAAATCAAATCAGATTATAGAGCAAGATTTGATAAGTAATAGTCAACAAATTGGAATTCATTTATCAACCGATTTTTTTTCTTCCATTTGAACTAATTTCAATAATTATTTTAGTTGCTTCTTGCCTCATTAGCAAGTTCATCTCTTTGTTGGCATGTGCTTGTGCATATCAGCCTTTGTTATGTAAGCGATTTCAACTGACAGGATCTTTGTTGTGATCTAGCTACTTTGGATCTAATCATGTGCTAACAAATCCTTTTGTACTCCCTGCTTCAACAGATATCAATCGTGAGAGACCTTTCATCAACAGAATGATCCACTTCTGGGATCATTTGGACTGTTTCAGACTGTTAAGATCAGCCTCCTATGAGGTGATCCGATTCCTTTTGCTCACTTATTATTTTGATAACTTCCAAATATCTGCATTAATACACTTCTAGAGTAGACTGTTTCTGATGTAGCTGGATCTACTTTGAAGAATGGCAAGATATTAAATGACATTGTAACCATCAACTGGGTTTTTGGAGTTCTAGGTTCCGATGCTAATTGGATTGTCTGATTGAACCATTAGAATGCTTTTTGTGGTGCTTGAAAATACAGTTCAAGCTACTTTGGTATTATCAGTTTTTCATAGTTCTAGCAAATCTGCTACTTTTGATAATTTTGTGCGTGTATACTCTATGTTTGCTCCTTATTTATGAATAATATATTATGTTCTTTCATTCATCTATAAGACTAGATGAAAAACACCTTAAAAGATTGGAACAAAATTGGAAACAGCTTATTACTGGGAAAGATGCTATCTGAAGTCAATAACTTTCAGAAAGGGGCTTGAGCTACACTGAGAATGTAAATGTAAAATCCTAGCTAACTGTTAACTGTAACTCCTCCGTGGGTAAGGTAGAACAGATTTTTTCATATAATGAGAAGAATTTGTGTCGTTTCCATTAAACATTAGGTGAGGAATGGGCTGATGCGCAAAAAAGGAGAGGTAAAAATGGAGGATGAAGTTATCAAAGGAGATCAAAGGATATTTTGAAGGACACCCACGGGATTGCTGGGTTGTGTCCAACTTACCACAAAACACCAACAATATCAACGCTGGCTAATCATAAGCTTTGAAAGTTTGAGGTAAAAATGTAGAAAAAAGTGGGTTGAAACTTATGATGTGAATGTGAAATCCGAATCAAAAGTGAGTTCCAATCTTCTAAAACGGAATGATGATGTTTGGAGATTTTTGTTTTTGAGGTTGGATTCCTCAATAGATCTCATGCAAGAGTGCTCTGCTTCGTCATAAAGTTCTTCCTTTACTTTGTTATATTTGGTTGTTTGAACTGGTTTAACACTAAATTTTTCTTCCTTGGAGAATTGTAGTATTTGGGTGATTTGCTGAGTTCTCCTTGTCCCGAAACCATAAAGATATCTGGGGTTTGGACCCGTCCTGATTCGGGTGCACCGACAAAGGGAGATATCGCGGGGAGGATCAATTAGTTTTGGTAAATCACCGGAGAATAGAGCTCAGAATATTCTCCATAGACCTTTACTGAATGACCCTTATGGGTATATCATTATCTATCATGTCTAAACATTTAAAAGTAAAAATTTAAAAGTATTTAAGATGCAAGGGTGTGTGACCTTCCACTCTTTTTCTTTCCAAAGCAAACAGGGCTATTCCCGAAAAACACAAATTTCTGAGTTTCTCTTACCTTTTCTATCCCTTTGTTCTCGGAAGGTCTGAATCATATTGTTTTGCATTATCTTCTATACTGATACCCTTGAAAGAAGTGAAGATATTTTCCTCTACATCTTCATGTTAATGCATCTTTTATTCATTCCATTGCTTATCAAATTGGGAGATTTATAATTCTGATCTTTACTGAGACGACTGAGGATCGTTGGAGGAGCCCTTCCAGTCACAATGACCTGTTAACTGAATGCTATAAGAAATTTAAATGGTCTTTTTCATTTTTTATTTTTTTCCCTTTGAGAAAAAGAACGTCAAATCGTGGATCATGCTATATAATGATGACATGGGGCCTTATCTTAAATCCCTGGGTCTCATATTTTCTTGAGCCAAAAGTTCTTCCAAGCCTAATTACCTAGGGATATTATGATCGTCCATAGATCACATGCATTGGTGTCACTATTCTTTTTTTTTTTTTAACATTCGTCCAAACAGTTAAACCAGCAGTGACCATGGTAAAAACCAGAATCATGGGCTATTCGGCAACGCGACTTTAGGAGGTTGTTTTGGCTGTTTGGGAGCTGCCAATATTGTGAACAGATGTCCTCCTCTGCTTTAGTTATTCAACCCTTGGTTAATCTACTTATTATGATCTTTGAAACATATCTTTATAGATTCGTCAAACATTTGCAAGGTCTTGGAGATAATTTTAATTCTTTAAGCGTTCTGTCTCATAAAATCCTTTCACAGATGGAAGACTAACACATCAACGGTGACAGTTCACTGGGATATAGAGTTATATGTACTCCTACGGTTTTTTTTTTCTCGTACCTTAACGCATTAAAAAGGCCTAAAAACATTTGTAATGAATAGTGAACCATAGTATTAGTACGCGGCTTGACTTAGGAGGAGGGTCTCACATGCTAATATCCGCTCACCTTCAAAAACCCTAATGATTCTGTTCTCCACTTGGGAGGAGTGTGCGTAATTGTCAGAATGGTGGAAAAAAAAAGGCAAGAGGGACTGTGAAGTCAATCAAAATATTGTGGTTTGTGCTTTCCTCGAGGTGAAGGTGGCCCATTCAACAGCATGAAGGAATTCCTTTGGGTCCATCTGAGGTCAGGCTCAAACCCATCCTACCCATCATCATCCCATCTCTTTCTTTTATTTCTTTCAAGAATTACTTGGGGGTTTTTTTTTCCCCCCCTTTCCTTTTTTTTTTTTTTGCCATGTTCGTGATACATTTGGAATGTTCAATTCTTTCATCATTCTCTTGTGGGCTCCCACCTCCCGTGTCCTTTTTTCAGGCTTCTACTGCTGCAATTAGAATTTAGAATCTATCAGCTTTAATGTCATTAAGTTTTAGTGTGTTCATTTAGTGTCAATTCTTCTCCCCTGCTGCAGAAAATCGCTTGGGGACTGTGGTTAAGAAGAGAAATGACGGTGTTAGTTTTGACAGAAATTTTTCTTGTGCCAAATTCATGTAGAAGCCGCGGTTGAATCTTGTTTGCTTTGCTGGGAAGGGGAAGGGAAGTAATCTTAAGGGTATTTTAATTAAATAATCAATGACTTTGATATAGATTTGCATCCTGAAATGTCAAGAGTTCAGTTTCAGTTTCTCCTCTCCTTTAGTGGGCGAGACAGATGAGATGATGGGGGATTCAGTCGACAAAACAGGCCTTCTTTCTGGAAAAATAGCAGTTTCAGTTGTTTCCTTCAGAGCTGAAGCTGATGGAGCATTTTGAGGAGGAACTTAATATTAAGTCGTTTAGTTGAATCATCCTTGGGATGGGATGAGAACTTTGACTCGCATTTCAAGGAGGTAATACAAATCCCCATTTAATATTCCCCGTAAAATTCTTTACACATTGATCAAATGTCGTGCTGAGTTAACCATCAAAATTTTACGTTTCTTTTAATTTTACAATCATATTTTTAAAATTTTAACTCGAACTTTAATTTTAGTCACTATACAATAAAAGTCAACAACACAATTATTACTTTTTTTACAAATATTTTTAATCATTCAATTCAATTTTTAATACTAAATTCTATTAACTATTCATTACTTTTTCTACAATTCAATAATACAGTCATTACTTTTTCTTAACTATTTATTACTTTTTCACACTTTTTTTCTCATAATTCAACGACACAATCATTACAACTCAATTAAAATCAAAACTCGACTCTAATTAACTCTAAAATCAAATACACCATTAGCTTCACTGGTAATTAATTCCCTCCTATTATTATGGGTTTGGGTATATATTCCCGGGAATATATGATTTCTCCCTTTTACATATGTTGTATGTAGAAGTATCTAGGGTGACCAGCCTTTTCATATATAATTTCCGAGTTTTTTTTCCTTTTAATATTAGCACATGTATTTACTTGATTGATGCTTGTTTCCAGGGATACATATATACACGCGCGCGCGCATTGCCATAGGCATGAATGCCATTCCAGGATCTTTCCATTTTATCATGAAGACTTGAGCTTGTGGATTCCGTATGTTTCAGAGGTTCTACACTATCACATTCATTCCACGGTTTCCTTTATTTTAACCATCTTTTGCCAATCAACTAATTAGCTAGCTTGCTAGATATGTACGTATAAGTATTCGGCGGAGTGAACTGCGGATTTTGATGGCTAGACTATAGAGAGGGAGAGAGACAAAAACCGAAAGAAAGAAAGAAAGAAAGAAAGAAAGAGAAAAGGAGAGCGAAATAATGAAGAGGACAAGGGGAGGGGGGTTGTGAAGTAAAAGCAAAGCACGCCCGACCCCAATAGCCATCATTTAAAGGGTTTATATTCAAGGAAAAAGCGGTAGGGCAAATGGCAAGGTGTGGTGTTGGGTTTTAAAGGTCCACAAATAAAATACCTATTTGCCACGCGGATTTCCACCCCCCCCCCCCCCCCCCCCCCCCCCCCCCCTTTTTTTTGTATTTTCTTTTTTCTCTTTTATTGTTATTACATAAGAGAGAGAATTGCGTGACTCGGTTTAAGTGATTTTGTACTTATTTTAAAGGTTTTGGGTTCAAGTATTGTGAAGGTAGAAAATTCATGCTGAAAGAGTTTCATTTCTTAATGAGCTGACTCGACTTGAACTGAATTAGTCCGGATCCATTGAATTTATCGATACCAAGTATACTCTGAACAAAGAGAGAGGGAGAATGTTGGCGAGGCTAATTGCCAAATCAAAGTTGGTAGTGAGTGAAGGGTATGAAGGAGACATTCCTTTATCCTTCTCTCCCACACCCTTCTTTAATTAAGGAATGGCTTAACAAATAAGTCCACAAATCCACGACTAGGATAATTTTGTATTATTCAATTCCATGTCCTTATGGATGGGCGATAACGCATTAGTATTCTAAGCACTATGCGGGGGTTCAAGTCTCCTTGGGAGCAAATAATGAGGGAGAGGTCTCCTCATTTATTATTGAACTCGCTTGCGGTAGTAGTACATGTGGATGGGTGATGTTCCTCTGATATTTCATTGGATTGCAGTGACGAGTCAAGATCCTCAGATTCTGGTACAGTTATAATTCAAATCGGACATTCCGCGGTTGGTCCGTCGATCCATTTCGCTCGTAATTAAAAAAAAAAAAAATCTATGTCCTCCTTGAGAACAACCAACTCGTGTTGTGCAAACAAAAGTTTTTTTATTCGTAATAAAAATTTGTGTTGTGCAAATAATGCTGAGTACACATGTTCTCTTTCAACGAACTTGGTACCCCATTTTATAGCGAGCAGGTCACCGTCTCAGAACAGTGTTACTAAATAATTTCGCAATAGTTGGTCTCTCTGATCAGCAGTAGTCTCTCCTCTGCGCTGCCGGCAGCAAGAGGAGCAGCTGCTGCAGCTTTCTGTCGCTGTCTCTTCTTATTCCTCCCTCTCCTCACATAAGAATAAGCTTTTTATGGAATGAGAGTAAATAATCTCTTTTACTCATCCAATCCCAATTCTGCAAACAAATCATCGCATATGACAAATTTCATGACTACATAAACCTCCACTGTCATTCTATATATATTTAAATTCAAGTTCAGCGACTTGAATACTCGGCAAAAGTATTGTATCAATATGTGAAAAAAGAGAAGTCGGACCCTTATTCATGGAGACATAATATATATAAATCTGAAAATGTGAACAGTTTCTATCAGAGGAATGTGACCCGACATTCATTCATGGACATGCATACATACGTACGGTTGTTTCTTCATTGGAAGACTGCAAGAAAAGATTAGAGACAGACAACTACAGCTTCAATTTTTGGGGCTTCCCTCTCCCTCTCCCTCACTGCTTTAATTTGTATTTTCACTTTCTCTTTCACTTCTAATTCTTTCTAGGAATATGTCTTGTCTACGTTTTCATTAATTTTTAGTCGTTCGTTTGCATCTTTCACTGATCATTGCTCCTCATCGAATTTCCAGAGAGTCTCCCTGTTTTGTGTCGAGAAGCCAAGCTAGTCATTAGGATCATCTTGTATATCAATCCTCGAGTCTGAACCGAGCGTGTCATCTCCAACGCCTTCACCATCCTCTTTTTTATTTTATTTTTGAAACGGTAATGAGGATTCCTCATTCATCCACAAACAAAAACGGATACGAGGAGAAAATGCCCAAAAGATGGTTAAACGAGCATGAAGATCGGTTGATCCATGAGTACTGATGCAAAGGAAAAAAAATCATCCTCATCTCTAGCCAAAAGATTAAAAAAAAGAAAGAAAGAAAGAAAGAAAGAAAGAAAGAAAGAAAGTGAAATTAGGAATATTAGGAGATATACTTGTCATCAATATAATAATACCTAAATCTGCTCCTGATATATATATATATATATATATATATATGTATTAAATGTATCTTATATAATGTGTATATTATATATTTTTATTTTAATAATAAATGAAGAAAAAGATGATATATGGAAGCATTTGGGAGAGAGAGACAGAGTCTTGATATTAAGTGGAGATCTTGGATGATTGCTTTTTGGAGCTTTATTCTTATCTCATTATACACTTTTACCGACATTAATCATACAAAGTATATCCTCATGATGGACCGAACGACCGCCCTCCAAGTCAAATTGAGGCTCCAGTTGTTATACCGTACTCCACCCAGATTTTTCTTCTTTATATACACTACATACTTTTCTACTTTATCACTGATAATACTATCTATCTACTTATACATCGATCAATCCATTTGCAGAATCAGCATACCCTATCTTCGGTGTTTTGCTATGAAAGCTAATTATAAATTTCACTCAACTGTCAATTCAATGGTAAGGGATGGTTCCCTTCTATGAGTATTCCATGAATTTAGCACCAAGGGGATCTAAAATATATATATAGACAGAAGAGCTAGTATCTGTTTATTTTGAGAATATGGAAAGAAAAAAAATGCGGAGCAGAGGGAGAAGAAGCAGTGGAAGGGTTAGGAGCTTAGGTGTTTAAAACAGAGGATTAACTGGAGGAGCTTTCAGTTTTCAGCTGGAACTAGGAGTACAAATGAGACGAGACTATTTGCGAACGGGTTCGGCTCAATGAAAGCTCCTATTCGGCTCACTCTTACTAAGTTCGAGCTCGCCAGTTAAACAAGTCGAGCCGAACATAATAGTATTTGGCTCGCTAAACTCGCGAACCTAAACGAGCTTTTATTATTATTATTATTATTATTATTATTATTATTATTAGGAAAATAACAAAAGGAAACCCTAAGAGCAAAATCAATATTGATAGTCACACGAATCTTTCAATACACTATCCGCTAAGTCTACTATCAAGTTGTAATCGGTATTTTTAGATTATAATTTGTATAATATTTATTCTTTTAAAATTTAGTTTATAATCCTTTTCTTTTCTGAGCCTAAACGAGCTAAATTCAAGCCAAGACCCAACTCGAGCTCGAGTCCAAGCCGAGCTTGACCCTGACTTTTTTACTGAACTTGGCCCATTGACTAAGCCTTATACGAGTCGCACCCAAGCATTTGATTTGTCTGACGAGCAGTGTTTAAGCTCGAATTTTCAGGATCGATCAATCTCAAGTCCAAATTTGAGCCTAGAAAAAATTTGACAAGCACAAACTTGAATCTTGTTTATTCGGGCTCGGTTTGGCTAGTTTACAGTCGTAGCTGGAGCTCGGAATAATAATATGGTGGTGGGAAAATGAATTTGACTTTTCTTGGATCCTGTGATGATGGGATATTATAATAACTTAAGGCTACTTGCACTGCATGTTCATCAATTTGCTGGTTTAAAGGGAAAAAGTAAAACACAGGAATGATTATAAAGCTAACTAATAGGAGAGGCAAAAAGAAAAAGTTTGGAAAAAAAAACCAAAGAAGAAAAAAAAATAGAAATCCCAAAGGAAAAAAAAAGTATTGGATTAGATTAGATGGGTATCAAAAAGCAAAATACTACAATGACGGTAGATGAGATGAGAGAGAAGGAACAAAAGAGAGAGACACAAAACAAAACCAGCAGCAAAAGAGAGAGAAGTATACATAACCCTGCAAGTGAGTGAAAGAGAACTGTTTTAACTTCTTAGCAGCTTCCCTTCCCTTCCCTTCCCTTCTCTCCCCTTGCCATTATATCTTTCTTCCCTTTCTTTGGCTCCTTACATGGTTTTTGCTTCATTGTTCATTTTTGATTCCGCAGAGGAATTCTCTTCTCTCTCTGTTTCTTTTTTTTTTTTTTGGTTGGTTGGTGTTGGTGTCTCACTGAACACCCACAATCATCATCATCATGAAAAGCATTTTTCCTCAGTCTCACTCTCATCATCATCATTGTCAAAACCTTCCTTCCCTTACATTTATTACCTTTGATCTTCACTTGTCAATTACCAGAAGAAATCTCACTCCACACTGACCATGGAACCACCTTCCCTTGCTCCCTTCTTCTTCTTCTTCCTCTTCACGTTCTCCTCTTCCACTTTCCTAGTTTCAGTGCATTCTGCTTCTCTTCCTCTTGAGCTCATCTCTCTGCTCTCCCTCAAATCCTCTCTCAGGGACCCTCTCTCAAGCTTCCGTGACTGGGACCCCACCCCCGTCTTCTCCAAGCCTGATTTCCAGGAACCCGTTTGGTGCACATGGTCGGGAATCGAATGCGACCCTAAGACCTCCCGCATCACGTCCCTCGACCTCTCCCTTCGCAACCTCTCCGGCTCCATCCCGAGAGAGGTCCGGTACCTCTCGAGCTTGCTTCACTTTAACTTGAGCAGGAATGCCTTCGAAGGGCCCCTTCAGCCTGCACTCTTCGAGCTGACCCAGCTCAGGACTCTCGATATAAGCCACAACTCGTTCAACTCGACTTTCCCTCCAGGGATTTCGAAGCTCAAGTTTCTACGAGTTCTCGACGCTTACAGTAACAGCTTCACCGGTCCCCTGCCCCGGGAATTCGCCCGCCTCCGGTTCCTAGAGCACCTCAACCTTGGAGGCAGCTACTTCCAGGATAATATCCCACCTGAGTATGGTTCTTTTCCAAGGATTAAGTCTCTGTGCCTGCAGGGGAATCTCTTGGAAGGCCCTATACCTCCGCAGTTGGGCTTCTTGGCCAAGCTGGAGCATCTCGAGATCGGGTACAATGAGTATGAGGGCAATGTCCCGGCCGAACTTTCATTGCTATCCAACCTTAACTACATGGATATTGCGAGTGCAAATCTCTCAGGCCCGCTTCCCCGGGAACTCGGCAACTTAACCATGTTGGGCACATTGCTGCTCTTCAAGAACCGGTTCGCAGGCGAGATTCCATCCAGTTTTGCACAATTAAAGGCGTTAAAAAGTCTCGACCTTTCAAACAATGAACTCTCGAGCTCAATCCCGGAGGTGGGATCTTTCAAGGAACTGAAAATTCTGAGCCTGATGAACAATAATCTCACAGGAGAAATCCCGGAATCGCTAGGAGAGCTCCCAAACCTTGACACCCTCAACCTTTGGAACAACTCCCTCACTGGGTTTCTCCCTCAGAAGCTTGGCTCCAACTCAAAATTGCTAAAGCTGGACGTGTCCTCAAACCTGCTCTCAGGACCAGTCCCACCAAACCTCTGCCTAGGAAATAACCTGGGGAAGCTGTTGCTCTTCTCAAACAGGTTCGAGAACGAGCTGCCCCAGTCCCTGGCCGCCTGCAATTCCCTTAGCCGGCTCAGGATCCAGAATAACAGGCTCAATGGGACGATCCCGCAGGGATTCGGGATGTTGCCAAACTTATCATATGTCGATTTGAGCAACAACGATTTCGGCGGTCCTATCCCTGCAGATCTTGGGAATGCCATGGCCTTGCAGTACCTGAACATATCAGGGAACTCATTTGGGAGCAGTCTGCCTTTGAAGATATGGAGCAGCCCCAATCTACAGATCTTCTCCGCCAGCTCAGCCGAGATCAATGGTCCGATCCCGGACTTCATTGGGTGCAGAAACGTGTACAGAATCGAGCTCGCTGGGAACTTGATCAATGGGACCATTCCGTGGGACATTGGACACTGTGAGAAGCTCCTGACCCTCAACTTGAGCCGCAATTCGCTCACAGGAATCATCCCATGGGAGATTTCGGCACTCCCCTCGATCACCGATGTGGACCTCTCCCACAACCTGCTCACTGGTACAATCCCGTCAAATTTCGACAATTGCACGACCCTTGAGAGCTTCAATGTCTCCTTCAACCTGCTCACGGGACCCATTCCCTCTTCCAGTACTCTTTTCCGGAGCCTCCATCCATCATCATTCTCTGGTAATGAGGGCCTCTGTGGAGGCATCCTAGCAAAGCCATGTGCAGCCGATATCCTGGGGACTGGCCAGGTGGAGGCAGCCCGCCACCCGCAGCCAAGGCGGACCGCCACTGCTGGGGCAATAGTTTGGATCACTGCCGCTGCCTTCGGAGTGGGGCTCTTCATACTCATTGCAGGCTCGAGGTGCTTCCATGCTAACTATGGGCGGAGATTCAGTGAGCCCCGCGAGGTTGGCCCATGGAAGTTAACAGCCTTCCAGCGGCTTAACTTCACAGCAGAGGATGTTTTGGATTGCTTGTCGATGAGCAACAAGATCATTGGTATGGGTGCCACGGGAACAGTGTACAGGGCAGAGATGCCAGGCGGCGAGATCATAGCAGTGAAGAAGCTGTGGGGGAAGCAGAAGGACAACATCAGGACGAGGAGAGGGGGTGTCCTAGCAGAGGTTGATGTGCTAGGAAATGTGAGGCACAGGAATATTGTGAGACTCCTTGGCTGTGTCAACAACAAGGAGTGCACAATGTTGCTTTACGAGTACATGCCGAACGGGAACTTGGATGATCTGTTGCACAATAAGAGCAAGGGGGAGAAGCTGTTGGCCGATTGGGTCACGAGGTACAAGATAGCGCTTGGGGTGGCCCAGGGGATCTGCTATCTCCACCATGACTGCAACCCCGTCATTGTCCACAGAGACCTGAAGCCCAGCAATATACTCTTGGATGCAGAGATGGAGGCCCGTGTCGCCGACTTTGGGGTCGCCAAGCTAATTCAGAGCGACGAGTCAATGTCTGTGATAGCAGGGTCGTATGGTTATATTGCGCCTGGTGAGTATTGTTTGGCTCATTCCATATGGTTGTCTAGTTCCTTATAGTTGCCAATTTCCGTTTTGTGGTGGTCGGTCCTTTGTGGAATGAAATTAATGATTAGCATGTACATTTAGGAGTTGCTTAGATTGAAGCAAGGTGATTTGGACCATCTATGCCTAGGCAGTTGGTTCTCGACGATTTTTTTTTAATCCAGTCTTCATTTTGTGCAGAATACGCATACACCCTGCAGGTTGATGAGAAGAGCGACATATACAGCTACGGGGTCGTGCTGATGGAGCTACTGAGCGGGAAAAGATCGGTAGACCCAGAGTTTGGGGACGGGAACAGCATAGTGGACTGGGTGAGGTCCAAGATCAAGACCAAGGACGGGGCAATTAATATCCTGGACAAGAATGCAGGAGCATCCTGCAGCTCGGTCAGGGAGGAGATGATGCAGCTGCTAAGGATCGCTTTGCTCTGCACAAGCAGGAACCCAGCGGACCGACCTTCAATGAGGGATGTGGTGCTAATGCTACAAGAAGCGAGACCCAAGAGGAAGTTACTGGCGGCAAGTTTGTCAATTAATGGGAGTGATAATGGCGGGGATAGAAAGCAGGCGCAAGCACAGGCAGTGGACTGTTAATATTTGGGTTTATCATTATTAATATTTTTTGTCGTCTTTTTTCCTCTTTTTTTTGTTTGATGTTGAAATGGGTTGGGGATTGGTATAGGAGAAGTGATTTCTTTCTTTCTTCTCTCTCTCTCTTTTTATTTTCTATTTTTTTCCCTTTTAGGAATTTTCATAGATTTTCTTCTTCTGAGCTTGCACTAAT
Source organism: Punica granatum (assembly GCF_007655135.1). Classification (NCBI taxonomy): domain Eukaryota; kingdom Viridiplantae; phylum Streptophyta; class Magnoliopsida; order Myrtales; family Lythraceae; genus Punica; species Punica granatum. The sequence continues at coordinate 44,158,901 of NC_045128.1, read as the reverse complement.
TCTGCTGTTATATTTGAGGTACAAACAATTGCTGCAAAGTTTATTGGCTTGGGTGTGGTGGTAGAGTAGTACCTAGTCATGTTTAATTGAGTGATTTTAACTCGAAATCAGGTATTCATATTCATAATCTCAAGTAAAATTAGTCTGAACTAAACTAACCAATTTTCATATACTGAAAATGGAAAAATGTACACACTTTTGAAAAAAAAAATGTACTTACCGATACTATGAGAACAGAATAAGAAAGGGATCATAAAAAACAATCATGCAAAAGATTGGAAGAAAATGATATTTTGGTGATCGCCATGGGTGGATGCATCGACAGAAAAAGAAGTCTTGCATGCATGTGTCATGCGCGTATAGATTCTATTTAGTATTCCCTTGCTCGTGTGGCCTTGGGATCGTATCCAAGTCAGCCTTGCGCCTTTAGAGAGGGAGAGTAGAGAGAGAAACTCTAGATTTGTATAACTCATGTATGTATTGCAAATGAAGGAGACTCCCCCTTATATAGAGTACAAGGTAACTACCGACATTAATTACGGAACTCTCTAGAAAGTCTAGAAGAACGTACAAAAGTTTAAAGAAGTATGTGCAAGGTTCTAGAATGTCTAGAATATTCTACAAGTGTGGAGAACCTTTTAGAAAGACACGTTTCCCGATGTTCTTGAGATCTCATAAAGCCGGGGGTAAGGGTCATCAGATGAACCTCAATCCATCGTCTGTCAAGAACGTGCTCTGGTGTCCATGCCGCACGGTCCGTTTGTGACATTCTCCCTCACCTAATCTCGCGACACTCTCATCGCGTCCTCAACGTGGAATGTCTTGATATCGTTGTTGAACTGCCAAAGATCCTTCGCGAGTTCCCAACTTGCCTCAGTCCCGGGTAGTCCCTCCCAATGGGTCAAATATTCACGCCTTGGCTTGCAATACCGCTTCCTAACGACCCTTAAGTAGCCTTAGCCCCAAGAAGAGCCATCTGCAACTCGCCCCGACTTGGGTCGTCCAGATCCGCACGATAAGGCATCAACATACTCACATGGAACATTGAATGAAGCTTCAACTTCTTTGAAAGTTCCAGCTTATACGCCACGTTCCCGACTCGTTCAATCACTGGGAAAGGACCCTCATAACGTCGAACGAGTCCCGAGTGCATGCCCTTATGCCTTAGGATCTGGTGGAGCTTAACGAGCACAAGGTCCCCAACTTGGTACTTCGTGTGCCGACGCTTCATGTCTGCCTACTTCTTCATCCACTTAACAGCCATGTCTAAACATGATTGTGTCAAGTCCGCCTCATCTTGCTAGCTCTTGACGAACTTGTAAGCCATTGGGCTACTCCTTCGATAGCCGTAGCCACCGTGCTAGGTGTTAGTGGCTGCTACCCTATCACGATCTGGAATGGGCTCCAACCGGTAAACTTGCTCTGCTGCAAGTTGTATGAGAACTGGGTTACATCCAGTAACTTCGCCCAATCTTTTTGTGTGGCGCTCACATAGTGTCAAAAATACAATTCCAACAACCCATGCACCCATTTTGTTTGTTCGTTGGTTTGCGGATACAAGCCGGTGGTGAAGTTAAAGTCAGATCCAAGCAGCTTGAAGAGCTCAAACCAGAACCTTCATGTGAATCGAGGATCACGATCCCTTACGATCGTTCGTGGCACTCCCCAATACTTCACCACGTACTTCATGAAGAGCTTAGCTGCCTCCTCCACCATGCAATCATCCGTAGTTGGGAGGAATGAAGCGTACTTGGAGAATCGATCCACTGCGACCATGAGAGCCTGACACCCCTTGAACTTGGACAGACCGCTTTCCCACGGACACTCTGAGATAGGTAGGGGTTGTAGCAATCCTGCCGAGGACTTCTGTTCCTGCTTGTCCTACTGGCACACGAGACAAATCCGCATGTACGCTTCTACATCCTTACACAAGTGCGGCTAGAAGTACTGCTCCTCCACAAGTGCCAGTATACTGTGAACTCCCGGGTGTTCTGCCTGCTTAGAGCTGTGGTACTCGTGTAGCACCTCGTGCCTTAACTTGCCTTGCAGCGGCACGTACAAAGGGTGTTCCTTAAAGTATAGCAGATCGCCCTCGCACCAGAATCGTCGAGTCTTCCCCTCTTGAGCATAGTCGAGAAGGACCTTGGCTTTGGCGTCATGCCTCAGCCCCTCCTTGATTCGATCCAACAATGTGTACTCGAGGCGACTTACGATGTTAGCAAGCTCTGCCTTCCGACTTAGAGGATCAGCCACGAAATTCAACAGCCCTGGCTTGTATTTCGGCACATAGCTGTACTCTACCAAGTAATCCTACCATCAAGCTTGCTTGAGCGTCAACTTCTTTTGGGACTAGAAATAGCTCGTGACCACATTGTCTGTTTGGACCACAAACTTGAAGCCAAGAAGATAGTGTTGCCATGTCTGGATGCAGTGCACTATCACGATCATTTCCTTCTCCTAGACAGTGTATCGTCACTTCGCATTAGTGAGCTTCTTTGACTCATACGCCACCAGGTGCCCCTCTTGCATGAGCACGCCGTCGATGGCATAGTCCGAGGCATCGGTCTCTACCTCAAACAGCTTCTCAAAATTGGGTAACACGAGCACGGGCTCCTCCATAACAGCCTGCTTCAAGCGGTCGAACACTGCCCGACGTCGATCTGTCCACTCCCACACACGTCCCTTCTTCAGCATGTCCGTGAGTGGCACAGTAATGCTCCAATAGCCGTTGATGAACCGCTAATAATAGTTCGTTAGCCCAAGAAACGAACGCAAGTCCGTAACCTTGGTTGGCGGTTCCCACTCCGCTATGGCCGCAACTTTGGTTGGATCCATTTGGACCTGTTGTCCCTCAGCGATGTGACGAGGATGGGGACCTCCCACTGAGCGATCGTGCACTTATCACTCTTCGCATATAGGGAGTTCTATCATAGTACTACGAACACTTGCCTCAAGTGCTCAACATGCTCCTCGAGCGACCGGTTATAAAGAACAATATCGTCAAGGTATACAACCACAAAGTGATCAAGGAATGGGAAGAGTACCTTGCTCATTTAGGTGCAGAATGTTGTCGGTGCATTTGTCAAGCCGAAAGGCATGACAAGGAACTCATGTGATCCGTAATGCGTCACACGAGCAGTCTTCGGCTCATCCCCTTCCACGATCCAACCTTAGTAGTACCCCGACCGCAAGTCTAGCTTAGTGAACCATTGTGCTCTGCCAAGCCTATCGAAGAGGTCCTCAATGAATAGGAGCAGATATCGATTCTTCAACGTCAAGTTGTTAAATGCACGGTAGTCGATGCACCTCTGCAACAACCCATCATGCTTCTTCTAGAACATGACAGTGGCACCATATGGGGACTTTGAGGGCCGAATGAAACCCGCATCTAACAACTCCTTCAGTTGCTCAACTCCTATAATTATGGAGGTGCCATGCGATATGGCTCCATGGTAAGTGGTCGAATGTCAGGCACGAGCTCAATCCGATGATCCACCTCCCTTTTAGGTGATAGCTTCTTGGGAAGTTCCTGTGGCATCACATCCTTGAACTCGGTGAGGACTCGAGCCACCTCCACATGGATATTCTTTCCATTGCCCATAGCATCCTTCTCTTCAAGGCTGCAAGATAAGTCACCTCGCCCTTCGGGATCCCTTGTGAAAGTTGTATGGCCGAAAACGTCTTTTGCTCGTTTTCCATTGAGCGCTTCACCGGCACGATGAATTGGCACCTAGCATCAAGGATGCAGAATCAATCCGTGAACGGCGCGATAAGGGTGTCGATGCAATCAAGGAAATCCATCCCGATGACGAAGTCGTAGTCATCAAGCAGGATCACCTCCACCGTTTCCTTGCTATACTACTGATCGATCCAAATCTTTACGTCCCAAGCTATACCACAGGTTGGGACCTCTTTTGAGTTCACCGCCTTGAGTTGGCCCTTGGTTTGCTCCAACAAATCCCCGGCTTCTTCGTGCCCTCCTCGGATATGAAGAGGTTGGACGCGCTCGTATGAACGAGTGCGCTGATCTGCTTTCCTGTGATCATGATGTCCGCGAACATCAAGCCCTTGGGCTTATCCTTCTTCATCTTAATAGAGCTAAGGATCCACAACAAACCAAACCCTTGTTCCCTCCTCCTGCTCCTGCACCTCATCCTGGACTAAGGCCACTAGTTTGCCCCTCTTGGAACACTCATGAGCTAAGTAGGGTGGAACACTCATGAGCTAAGTAGGGACCATCGCAGAGGAAACACTTGAGCGGCCCTTTCTCCTTGTCCTTCTTCCAGGATTTGTTCAACTCCATCTCATCCTTGGGAGCCAACTTCTGGGTCTTCCCACCATCTAATTTGTGGGGCTTGTCTCCCCCAACATTGGCCTTGCCCTTCTTTTTCGAGTCTGAGTTCTCCGACCGGAACTCGATGAGGGACTTAGCTGTGAACATGGCCTTGTTCAAGTCCTACACTTAGCGATGTTGAAGCTCCTGTTTAGCTTACGATTTGAGTCCGTCCATGAACTGGAAGAACGCCTCTTTGTCATTCATGGATGGGATTTGCAGCATCAGGTCCAAGAACTTTCACACGTACTCTCAAAGATCACCCTTGTACTCCAAATGACAAAGTTTGGCCTGCGCCTCGTCCTCGACATACCTCGGTAGAACTGCTATTGGAATTCATCATTGAATTCCTCCCAAGTGTTGACCAGTACACCACTCCGACCCCGCCACCAAAGCAACATCGTGTCTACCAGGTACATAGAGATGGTACCCACATAAACTTCATCATCTTCAACCCTCACGGCCCTGAAGTACGTCTCCATGCTCCACAAGAAGTTATCCACGTCTTTGGCCACCCTTGAGCCCTTGAACACGCTGGGCTTGGGGATGTCCAAATGAAAATCGAGTATGACGACGCTTGCCCCCACAACACGTGTCCTCTTAACTCGCTCGAGCTCAACCTTGAGCTCATCCTGCTCTATACGCATGGCTGTCAGAAGCGTCTCCAAAGCATCGTCACACCGATTGAGCTCATCCACAACAGCATTGAGTGCACCCTGCATATCTCCTCGAAGCTCCTCCACATCGAAGGTTAATCCCTTGACACTTTCAAACGCGTCCGCGGCTTTTCCCTGGACCTCCGCAATGATATTCTCCACTTTTGTCATTTGTTCCTCAAATGATAGCATGATATCCATTGAGCTCTCACGGTGTCTCCTTGAAACCTTGGCCATACTCTCGTACACGATCTCTGACGGCTGGTTGTGGGATGTTGCCATCACGCTTAGAACTTACGCTTTGATACCACTTGTCACGGGTGTACAAATTCTATCTAGCGTTCCCTTGCTCGTGCGGCCTTGGATCATGTCTTAAGTCAGCCTTGCGCCTTTAAAGAGAGAAAGTAGAGAGAGAAACTCTGGATTTGTATAACTTCTCGTATGTATTGCAAATGAAGGGGACTCCCCCTTATATAGAGTACAAGGTCATTACCGACATTAATTACGGAATTCTCTAGAAGATCTAAAAAAATGTACAAGAGTCTAGAGCATCTAGAAGTAATGTACAAAGTTATAGAATATCTAGAATATTCTACAAGTGTACGGAACCTTCTAGAAAGACATGCATCCCGAGGTTCTCAAGATCTCGTAAAGCTGGGGGTAAGGGTCATCGGATGAACCTCAATCCATCGTTTGTCAAGAGCGTGCTCTGGTGTCCATGCAACATGGTCCATCCGTGACACATGCATATAAGTAAGTTAAGTTAATTAGCACAAACACTATTCCAACTTCCCTATACTTTTTTTTTTTTGGTAACAAGAGGATAATATCTTTAACTGAAGCAGCATCAAAGGTCATTACAGTCTGAGGTATGATGACCCCTCTAATATCACTGGAGAAAGCTACACTTAAAAAAGAAGGAACTGTCGGATAGTAGATCATCAATGGGGTTGTTTGTTCCCCTCCAGCACCCCCACCACCACCAACCAACCTCCGGGGCAGGTTGCCGCACAAGCATTCGACTCTTTTTTCCCCGCACCAAACTGCAGGGACTCAATGGGGAGCTGCAGGCCCCAAAGATGGATGGGTATCATCGCAGCAAATTAAAGCAATTGACGAATCAACTCAACAACTGGTAGTGTTGTTCTTTCACCCTCTTGGGCCTTTTTGTGCCATATATATAAAATAAAATGGGCTCTTCTCAAAAGAAAAAAAAAAAAAGGCTCGTCCCAGGAAGGCTACGAACATGAAACTTGGGTCCCTCCCTCACTACAATAAAATCTCCTGATCTAGTTGGTGAAGACTTCGGAGATGTAATTTCCCTCTGGCTAGGTAGCTGCTTGGATAAGGTTAACTCTCAGGCTTTGCTCCTCTGCCTACATTTCATATTATTTAAAAATAAAAAGTTAGTAGTAAATTATATATATATATATAAAGAAGTTGCTTACGACCAGATCAAAGGTAGTCTGACTTATAACAATTTTGAAATAAATAAGACACATACCAGTAAATCTAAAGTACCAGGAAAAATGATCTCCAGCTCTTGTGCACACTCGCGCCTTTGTCTTAGGATGTCGGAAGCTTGTATCAATTGAAGATGCAAGTTTTCTGCCTGCATAATTAATGAACATGGCAAAGATATTGTTAATTAGTTAAAACAATTAAAATTAGTTAAACAATGAAATTTTTAAATAGCCCCAAGATTATATATTATCAAGGGACCTTATCGGAAAATTTGGCGCACATTCTGTCGATGTTGTCCATAACTTCCATGGCCAATCTTACAGCTTCATCGAGAGCCACCAAATCTGCCTGCAATCATCACAAGAATACATTTATATATATCTATATATATGGGTGCTTATAAGGATTTTTAGCTTCCTTTTGGTTTTTGAGTTGGATAAGTGATACAACTCAATTTAATGTTGTGCAATGAGTGCAAGTGTTGATAAATATATTAGTTGAGAGTATAAATATATATGTATATATAGATTTAAAAGTATATGAAAATTTATTATTAAAAAATTGATGTTAAAAGTGGTTTAGAAAAAAGTATGAATAAAAAAATATTATTAAATGAAAGTGTAAAAATAACTATGAAAAATTATGAGTGAGAAAATATTATTAAATGAAAAAATAAATTGATAATTGTTATATTATTGAATTTAGAGAAGAATAGAATTGAGCTGAGTAAAATTAGATTATTATTCAAAAACTAAACAAAACCTTAGATTTTTTATTTCGTACAAAATTAATATAAGCCCTTAGATTGTCCTTTATTTAATATAAACATCCATTGTCAATAATATTTTTAAAAGTATTTTCATTCTTTACTTTCCTATTTTCCTATTACAAACCTTCACCAATGTTATAAATTGGTCCTCACGCGTGGACCAATGAGGAAGTGTCACATTATGAAACATAAACATTAAAAAATTATGTTTAACATTTAATTATAATTTTTGAAATTAAAAAAAAAGACCCTATTGAAATTCGATAATAGAGAACCGGGAGGGGAAGGGGGCATCGATGGCCTCACCGTCTACCACCACCACCCAGTCGGGGTTGGCGACGACTAGAGAGGTCGTCCGCTACCCCTAGCCCTCCCAAATCCATCTCAATGGTTGATTATTGGGGGTGTTATGATCACCTGGTTAATTGATATGACCCTTTATCGCTTTGGCAGATGCAAACCCAGAAAATACCACACATATTTGTGTTTCACTGCAGTATGATCACATATTGACTATACACATGAAATTAAACTAGAAAAAGAAGCACTCATGTCCGGAAAAAAAGGGAAAATAAAGGATTAATAACAAAAAAAAAATCTAAACTTTTCACCTTTTAACGATTTTAGTACGAACTTTTTTCTATAACCAATAAATTACAAACTACCGATTTGATAGCAATATTAGTTTATTGTCAATTTCTCTGTCGAGGTCTCCATCCCCCTATTGGGGTTGTCGGAGACAGTAGAGATCATAGACGAAGTTGGGGGTTTTTCGATTCCGATCGGTGGGAGCCTCAATCCCCCCAAGGGGCCACCTCCCCTTCTCCTCCTTGTGGGCTTTTTTTGTTATTTTTTTATTTTCAGAATTTTTTTAAAAATTATAGGACCCACTCGGCAAATCATAGTGTGCCATGTGGCACTATCATGTAAACGTCAGTAATTCCGATTAAAATTAATGGAGAAATTGACAATGTGCTAATATTTATTTTCAAATCAGTAATTGTGATTTAATTGACTAAAAAATAAAGTTGGTGCTAACAAAGAAATTGACGGTGAGACTTTTTTTTTTATTAACTCGAAAAGAAATATGATCTATGGCCATCTGGCCCATCTCTCCTCTTCCTCTTCCCTGTTAGATTCTTCCTTTCTTTTCTTTTCTTTTTTATTTTTTAATTTCGAAAATTAATATTAAAATCGATGGGATCGAATGCTTAAGAAAAGAATTGTAGGAGAAAATCACATTTTATATAATAAATAATAAAGGAATTAGATCGTGATTTTTCATTGATATTTTTGAAATTTTTTTAAAAAATCAAAATTGACGGTCCATATTAAATTAAAAGAAATCTAAGGATCCGGATTAATTTTGTATTATGGAAAAACTCAAAATCTGCTTCGTAAAATTACCTATAGATATATGTATAGACAATTGCATAAGTACTCAGGGTTAAGGGGAAAAAAAAGAAGACATAATCATTCTATTTAATTAAAAAATAATATTGAATATCAGTCACCTCATCACACCTCACCTGGGCACCTTGTAGTAGAGGAACATTGTTAGAAAAGGCAGAGAGCTTTCTAATCATCCTGCTCACACCTTCATTGTATTTCCTCTCCAATTCCCCCCATTCGTTGAGATGGTATATCTGAGGACTTAAAATGTCATAGAGCTTGATGCCATCCATTAGCCTTTGCATCTCCATTCTCTTCTCCGCCACCGAGCATCTCAACTTCGAGATCCTCACCCACACTCGGAACAACTTCTCCTGATCATTGATGAATTAGAAACCCAATCAAATATCTATATATATATATAAAGTAGAAAAACAAATTATTACAATACTCGGTACATATATTTATATAATAATTATTATTATTTGCTGAGTATATAGTAGTAAGTAATAATGTACCTCTGCTGTCCTTGTCGTGCCTGTCATCCTGGTTTCAGCCTTCGCGTTGGCGAACCGCCACTGCAATAGCCGGTTCTGCAGCATCCGTAACTTGTGAAACTCCTCCTCCTGCGCCGGCGAAACCTTCTTCTGTGTCCTGAAATACTTCAGAACCCTACTGATGCTGCCGCCGCCATCTGATTTAGCCCGGAAACTGCTTGAAGTTGAAGTCGTCTGAGCCTCCATTGAAGTCCGCCCTGGGGGAGTCGACATCCATGCGGAGGGAGATGGTGGCGCCGACCTGACCTTCCTCGATGCTACACTAGGACCGCGCAGATTACCATGCTGCGGTATTTTGGTAGCAGCAGCTGTATCTCTATTACAGTCTTGTGGTTTCCTCTGCAAGCGTGGAACTGATGAAATGAATGACGACATCGCATAATTTTCTCGGTCTCCTTTCGAGGTAGTATTTCTTGATTTAGTGGTTGATTTTGAACGGATGGAATATCTTTGGCTAGAGCATCGACTTGTTTCAGGAGAAAACATCATTGACATGCCGGTTGGAGCTCCACTTCTGCTCCGGAGAAGACGAGACGGAGGTGAGGCTGCAGCCATCCGCAGTACACACACATGCACACTACACGCAGAATGCTGCTAGCTCTAATTTCCAGCTTGAATGGATGTATGTGTTGGACGACGAGACGACTATATGGTTTGCACAACTAGCTTAATATGAACAAATTAATATAGTAATCAGTACGTCCGACCCGGGAAACTTGATGAGAGGAGTTGAGTGCACGTTGGGTGGGACTGTTTGGCATGCAGGAAAGATTATTATATTAGGATAGGCTCTCACGATGAAAGCCCCTTTCCTTTAGAAGGAAGGACTACCTTAATTAATTAATCAACTAACGGACTGATGACTAATTTAATTATTGATTAATTAATTAATTAATTTTGTGCCATCGTGCCAAAGTTCTATAGATGCGAATTTTCCCATAAGATGGGGCAGCGACAGGGAAGGTCCTCACGTCGAAAACAAGGAGCGAGAGTAATTATGCTAAAAAGTAAAAAAGCTGAAAGTATATTTATAAATATATAAATAGTATATAAAAATTTATATGCTCCACTGCTAAATCCTTGTAATCCAATAATAAATTGTATTTGATGATAAAAGGGACACAAACGTATATATTATTAAGTACAAAAGTATTTCTTCCTGGCCGGTGAAACATGCATGTATTGGATCCATGACTATGATAATGCCAGAAAAATAATTAATTTTAAGTAGATTGAAGCTGGTATACTTCTTTTCTTACACTGCTAAAATAGCCGCTATTACCCAGCGAAACATCCCTCGGTAAAGGTGATTACCGAGATATTTCCGAGGGAAAATTCCCTCGATAAATAAATAAATAAATAAAAAGAGTCAAATTGGGTGCATTGCAGAGGCAAGCACAGGGAGCAGGAAACCGTGCACCCACCGTAAATCCCATTTGATCTTTGCTTCCCGAGCGAGATTCGGAACTAGGGTCTTTGGCCTCCGCGCGCGCCTTACCAGTCCAGCTACTTGACATTTGATATTAACCTACAATTATCATTTATTAATTAATGAACTGAAAATCATTTATTTTCTTCCATTTTATTTATATTTCTTAGTATTAATTATATTTAAGCTCTTTCTAAATTAAATGAAAATCACATATTATGTAGTGATACAATAATATTGTGAAAATTAAGTACCTCCACGTGCATTATGCATGATGTTGGATTTAACTTCTCTTTTTAAACTTTTCATGTACGATATTAAAATAATAAGTAACTATAAAATGCATCTATTTATGGCCTGTACTTTGGACCGATATGAACATAATTTTAATTTAATTTCAGTATGAAAATTATTATTTACTAATTAGAAGATGAAATTAGCATGCACATTACCTAGGCCTAATTATATTTATTTACTTATATCTATATATATTTTCAAAAACTCAAAATTTTAAATATTAAAATTAAATTAATTTCATATTTTATATCTCTATAATATTCTCTTCAAGAAATATAATTTATGTTTTACATATATTTTTACAATTATTATTGTAAAACAAACATTAATTTTCTCGTTTAAATTTTTATTAAAAAATATTTCGATATTTTTTTTATTGTACTGAAGGATTTACCGTGGAAAGTATTCCCTCGGTAATTTATTTATAAGTATTTTTATTTTCTAAATTTTTTTTATATTTACCTAGGGAAAATCCCTCGGTGAATTTATTTTAAGAAATATATATTTTTATTTTTATCAAGGAAAGATCGCTCGGAACTCCCTCGATAAATTTATGTTACCAAGGGAAACTTTCCTAGGTAATCCCTCGAAAATTTACCAAGGGACATTTTTCCTCGGCTGAATCCCTCGATAATGCTAGGTATTTTAACAGTGTTATTCACCTCTAGTAATTATTTTCAAAAAAAAAAAGAAAAAGAAAATCTCTAGTAATTATCCTTGTGTGTGTGTGTATATATATATATATATAAGGATTAAGTATAACAATTAGATCTCAGAAGCATGTTTTATTTTATGCCAATTTTTTTTTTGCTGGATTGTTTTATTTTATGCCACATATATGTATATGTATATCTATATATTAATTACAGGTCTTGAATGAACCTTTTTGAAGTAAAACAAAATGCTATTCTCAGATGCAAACAAAGAGCAAACCTTTTTTTTCTTCTTGTTTTTTATTTTTTTTCCTTTTGGTGAGAAGACCGGACCTAGTTAATGTGGGAGAGACTGCACATACACACATATATACAATATGTATATATTATAATCCATCAAAAAAAATCCATAAAAAGATAATATACATTGTATGATTCTTCTGTGTCTCTCTGTGCAGACTTTTTCGGTATTTCTTTCTTTTTTCGATCCATAAGCGTAGTTCTTCATTAGATCAAAATACTCAATAGCAAGGTAAAAAGAGAGATAGGCACACAGACCCAAGGTAAAAAGAGGCACGCAGGCCAGAAATAAAACTAGGCACACATGCCCGAATAAGAAACGGCCCAGTGTAATGAGCAACACAGATCAATTGAGAGCTTAAAGCCAAACTCGGAAGCACTAATACAACTCAGATGTCAATCCCCCAAGCTGTTAACAGACTCCTTTGATCTGCATTATTCCGCTTCTTAAGAGACTATAGAACTCCAAGCAATATGAATTTAACATCCCTCAAGAGTAGGTAGTCTGTTCCTTATGGCAAGCCAAGTGATAAAGCCATGCCTCAAAATCAAAGGAGCTAACCATAGAAATCTACTCTTCTCTTCACCTTTCAAACGAATATAATTCCAGGTGCTTGTCACAGTGTAGAGACCTCTAGCATGAGCATAGCAAAAGATTATGTCCGCTCTTTCACATAATTGAATATTGCTAGCCTGCTCTTTAATGACTCCCATCTTTCGAGTACATTTGTTCCTCCATCTCCATCCTCTCTCCTTTATAACATCAGAAACTTTGATTTGAATAGGAAGACCTGCACTCATCATTCCACCACTTTGCACATAAACATTCAGAGGACTTAGAGGATGCCAGTTATCGAAACAAAACCAAGTGTTCCTACCATTGCCTATATTGATCTTAGCAATTGGATAGGCTTTTTGACAAAGTTTTAACTGTTTTCTACGGGCATAGGAGCTATTGCTAGGCACCTTCAAGAACCAGAAATTTCCATCTTTTATAATGTACGCTTTAATCCAAGCAATCCATAAAGACCGAACTCCACTAATCTAAAGCCAAATAAACCTCATGATAGAGGCTTTATTCCATTCTACAAGTTGTTTTATGCCCAAGCCTCCTTCTTTCTTTGGTAAACAAACAGTATTCCAATCAACCTTAGCACCATTAGCAGCCATATCTTTCCCCTTCCAAAGAAATGCCCTGCACTTTCCTTCCACAATCTTTATGACCTTTTTTGGGAGAATAAAGGCCCGACACCAAAAATTAATCATGGAAGGCAAAACAGACTGAATTAACTGCAAACGCCCTACATAAGAAAGTTTTTTTGCAGCCCAATTTGTAATTCTATGAGTTATTTTCTCAATCAAAGGTTTGTATTCTTTATCAGTGAGCCTTTCAGGAACCAATGGAACACCTAAGTATCTTACTAGCAAGCTCCCAACTTTAAATCCACTAAGTTCAATCATATCTCTCATAGTGGCTTGATCAATACCTGCACAAAACATTTCAGTCTTGCTTGGATTCAACTTCAAGCCAGATAGATGATAAAACTCCTTAAAAACCTGAAGGACAGCTTGTACTGAGCTGAACTCCCCTTTTAAAAAGATCATGAGCTCATCTGCAAACCCCAAATGTGTGAGTTTTATCTTAGAGCAATAAGGATGATAGGCCAGCTTCTTACTCTCAGCAGCTTCATTAAGAAGTTGAGTCAAAACATCTATTCCAATTACGAAAAGATGGGGGAGAAAGAGGATCTCCATGCGTCACTCCTTTCTGACCCCTAAAATATCCTTCCAAACAGCCATTCACACAGATCGAAAAACAAGCTCCTGTAATGCAAGCTTCAATCCAAGTGACAAATCTTTGTGGCACTCCTATCACCTTTAGAACCGTAAGAATAAAGAACCAATTGACAGAATCAAAGGCTTTCATAATGTCAGCCTTAATAGCACACCTAGGCTTACCATCCTTCCTCTTATACTCTTTGACTAATTCATGAGCCAACTGAATATTATCACCTATATCTCTCCCTTTAACAAATGCACACTGAACAGGAGAAACACCTTGAACCTGTCTGCAATGATCTTGGTGATGCACTTGTAAATGACATTACAACAAGATATTGGCCTGGGATCAGTCATTCTCGTGGGATTAGGCACCTTAGGAATAAGAGACACTTGTACTATTTATACCTCTCATAATCTTGGAACTGTTGAAAAAACTCAATATAGATTGAGTACAATCTTCACCAACTATATCCCAGGCATTCTTATAAAAATGAAAAATGAAGCCATCTGGTCCGGGTGCTTTATTACCATCCATATCCCAAAGAGCTCCCCTAACCTCCACAGCACTCGCAGGACTGATCAAGAAACTCTGTTGTTCAACAGGGATTCTGCATTTTAGAAGCTGTGTAATTCTCTGAAGACTCCCATTAGTAACCATAGGATCAGACCTCCCCAAAAGTTTAGTATAGAACTGGAAAACCTCACTTGCAATCTCTACAGGATCAGTGAGTTCCCTTCCCTCCTCTGAAACAAGAACTCTAGTTGTATTCCTAGCCATCCTTGTCTTTGCCATCCTGTGAAAAAAGGCAGTATTATGATCTCCCAAAGTTAGCAACTTAACTTTAGATTTCTGTTTGTAGAAAGACTCCTCCGCAGCCCTAAGATGAATATAATCAGCACACTTATCATGTTCCTCAAGAACCAAGGCTGAATCAGCAACATTCCTCATGATTTTCCGTTGGACTTCTTCAAGATCTCCTCTAGCCTTCTCAACTCTACTACTTATATCAGAGAAATGCATATTATTGAAATTCCTGAGAAGATTCTTCAAGGTCTTCAACTTACTGACCAGTTTAAACATGGGAGTACCACTGAATTCGTTTGACCAAGCTGCTTCCACCTTACTCCTATACTCACCATGCTCAGTCCAACAATTAAAAAATTTGAAAGGCCTCTTCCTTTGCGGAACAGCTTGTCTCACCTCAAGTAGGCTTGGACAATGATCTGAAATCATGGGATTCAAAAACTCCACAGTTGAGCCAGGCAGAGCATCAGACCAGCCACTATTAATCAGTACTCTGTCCAATTTCCGAGCTAAATGATCCTCAGTCCTCTTATTCGACCAAGTGAAAACGTTGCCTATCCACATATGGTCAAAAAATTCAGTAATATGCAGCATATCAGTAAAATCAGAGACTCCCAGTAATTCTGATCCTTTACTAGATTCTGAAGCATCCTTTTATCACATTAAAATCTCCAGCTACAAACCAGGGCTTCTGACCAACTAAATTCTTAAAATGCTTCAAAGAATCCCATAAAGGTACCCTCTCATTTGGAAGATTTCCAGCATACACAAACGAGGCAAAAATCTCAACATTATAATCAACATCCTTGATTAGGCAATGGATATACTGACTATTTACTTCCAAAATGGACATACTGATTTTTTTGTCATGCAAAATCTAGATCCTACCAAGTGCAGAACAAGAGTAATTATGATGAAGAAACCAATCCCCAAACATCTTGTCAACAATATCCTGCACTTTAGTTTCTTGCACTCTAATCTCAAGAACACACACAATATTTACCTTGTGTTTTAGCACCAGCTTGTTTAATTCCTGATGCTTGAGAGGTCTGTTATAGCCTCTCGTGTTCCACGTCAATACTCCAATCATGTAGGAGTCACTGAGAGAGCCTCAGCAATCTTAGCATTCACTGCCACCTTGCCACCATTTTTTTCCTTTCTGCTGCTTTAAGTTCTGCAATAGGACATTAGCCCTCTGAGCTGCTACTCTTGCCGTCCTTAGTGAACCAACCATAGCTGATGGATTACTGTTTAAATTCTTCTCTGATACGTCATCCAAAAGGGAGAACATATTTAAAGTCTCCACTCTTGGTTTAGTTCCTGCCTGGGCCTTCGAATTACTGGGAGTGGCCCCTTTAGTAGTAACAAATTGTCCTGTAGAAACCTCAGATACCTTCTTATCAGTATTTCAGTGACAAGAAATAGGAAGTGCTTGGGCTAAAGAACAGCTGGATTAGATAGATAGATAGATAGATAGATAGATAGATAACTGAGAAGTACACAGCTTCTCTCTTCTGTTGGGACTGTGTTCGTCCATTTCCATAAAAAAATTTAGGTTAAATTGCACCGGTGGTCCAAAAGGTTTCATGAATGCTTCAAGTTGGTGAAAAATGTTTTTTTGTAACTTATTGGTACAAAAAGTTTTAAAATCGTTTCAATATAGTACATTCCGTCAATTTCCCCTAAAGACGTTAACATTTTGCTGATGTAGCGCGTCCTATATGTCACTTTTGACACGTGGAACCAATCACAATGCGTCACGTCATTTAAGAGAAAATAAATTTTGAAAAAATCCAATAAAAATACAAAAAATAGTAAAAATTTAGAAAAAAAAATAAAAAATTATTTTAAAAATTTTTAAAAATAAAAAGTTTTAAATTATTTTTAAAATTTAAAATTTTTTAAAATGTTTTTAAAAATAAGTAAAAATTTAAAATTTAAAATAATAAAAATTATTTTAAATTTTAATTTTGAATTTAAAATTAAAAGTTTAAATTATTTTTAAAAGTTTTTAAAAAATTTTAAAATAATTTTTTTATTTTTTCTAAATTTTACTTTTTTTTTTGTATTTTTATTAGACTTTTTCAAATTTTATTTTCTCTTAAATGACGTGGCGCATTGTGATTGGTTCCATGTGTCAAAAGTGACACATATGACTCGTCAGGTCAGCAAAATATTAACGGCGTCAGGGGAATTTGACGGAATGTACTATATTGAAACGGTTTTGAAATTTTTTGTACTAACAAGTTATCAAAAAAACATTTCGGACTAACTTGAAATATTCATGAAACCTTTTGGACCACCGGTGCAATTTACTCAAAAATTTAACATATTAGCTAAGGCTAGCTAGCCTCGATATATATGGCAATACCAAAGGAGGATGTCAAATCCTTATAAATTAATTCAAACTAACCAATATAGGTTGGCTCAAGCAGTTCAATGCTAAGCAAGGTCTTGGATTCGAGTCCTTGTGAACATAGAAAATCCATGTTATGAGAGATTTACCCCTTAGTGGACCGATCCGTCTGGACTGGATTAGTCAAGCCCAATTGGGCTTTTAGATATCACAATTCGCACAAAAAAATAATAATAATTCAAACTATAGGTACAAGCCTACATGTCACACGGATCCGAAAAGTCAATCAATTTATGTAATTCAATTCCTTTATTATTTTTGAGAGAACTTTTATAACATGTCTGGCAATAAAGAATTAAAATTTTTATTTTTTATTTATAATAATTGGCAGTACAAACATATTAGATATTATAGTTATTAAGAATAAATCTTGTGATATTTGCATTATAAACAACAAAATTCAATTGAATGGAATAAATTGAATTCTTCTCTCTTATAACCAAAAATAAATTGATTTTATGTATTTTAGAGGATTCCAAATACACCGTTAGTAGGAAAATATTTTATGTTTTGAAAAATATTTTTTAATTATTGAAACATTTTCAAATTTTCCAAAAAAAATCTTAATTGTATTCCCTAGATAGAAATAATGTAGACGAATATAAAAAGTTCGTAAAACTGAGCACAAACGAAATCCGACAAAATTTGTTTAACTTAAATTAATAGACGAACTTGTTTTGAATTTATTAGGGCCTACAGTGGAAAGGTCATACAAATATGAGTCGAGAGTTTCATTATATGGGTTATGTTGCACAAACGATCACATTCCGTTTCTTTGATTATATATATATATATATATGTGTGTGTGTGTATCATAATAATTGATAATTGATGAGCTGATGGTGAATATGACAGCTAAGTCATTAATTCTCACGGCAGTTATTAATTAATTAAGTGATTAAGGGATCTGCATTTGTCGCATCATAACTTTCAGATACGTAGTCCTAAGTAATTAGGTCTCTCAAATACTTTAGCGGATCGTGAAAAATCGACCTTCATTTTTAGCATGAAGTTGCAGTAATTCCCAGCACCTTCTCCTTCAAAATTGACATTTTCGAACTAAACCAAGAGTCCACCAACGCTTGCCATGCATGATTCTCGGGCATGTGTTAACACTATTCTTGACCAGACACATGGAATTTAATATTGTGGGACCCACAACTGCAACGTCGTAAGCCTCATACAGTTTATCTGATATTATGTCAGATTGCGATCGGATGATACTCGAATTATAATATACCTTTTGTACCAGCATATATAAATAATATATAAGATGACTACCTACTGAGCATCAACTAACTCAAACTTTCTCAACGCAAAGTTTTCGATTTGGCTTTCTGAAATAATCTTGATGTTCTTTGGCCTCTTTTGTTGAGTAGGTAGGCCCACAAGAAGTTCATGCTTCCTTGAGGGACAGGGAGTAAGGTGGTATTCAATAAATTAAGTACTTAATTAATCAGGGAAGAAGCGTATAGGAAGAATGGAAGAATGAATAAGGATAAGAAAAATTTTGTGAGAGAGAAATAACATCAATAAGTGAATAATAATTTATTTCACTAAGTTAAAATTTTATACTTGTTTTTACTTAATGATTGAGTAATTTAGATCTTTATCTCACATATTTTTTTCTTTTTTACATTCATTTTCTCTTATAACTAACTTTTAAACACTTATTTAATTGAGTTGAAATAAATCCACCCTAAGTCTTATTATTCAGGTAATTCTCTTTTGGCTGCAGACTAAGATTGATCAGAGAAGGCAGGGCAAGCATCAAGGAGATGATCATCGACCATATATCAAAGCAATGCAATTGCACTTATGTATAATATCTATCAATACTACTACCATCATGATCATCACCATGATGACATGAACTAAAACAGCAAAAAAAAAAAAGAGTAAAAACCCACTAACTGTTGATACCTAGAAACTAGGGAGCTAGAAAGACTTGATCCAAATCAACTTCATCACCATCAAGATATATTTACAAATTAATTTGCAAGATAAACTCATAACTGATCAATGATCAATCGGTCAAATTTATTCTTCATCAATCACTACTGTAGCCGGAAAGTTCTCCGCTTGATCGGACGAAGCATCTCTTCTTTGTCATCCTTAAGCGCCGAGGAGAACTCGAACTCGAACTCTCTCAGCAATTCTTCATCTTCCAGCTTCTCGTGCTGCACCGGTAGATTTAGATTGATCCGGCTCTTGTTGGTGGCTACTGATGATACCAAATTGCTGTTAGCAGCAGCATAGGCAGTGTGCAAATTATGGACTTTCTTGTGGCCGCCCAGTGCTTGCCCCGAGTCAAACACTCTGTAGCAATACGGGCACTCGAAGATCCTGCGATTAGTGCCTATGGCCGCGTAGTTGTTGTTAGTGTGACTGGCTCTGTGCCCGCCCAGCGCCTGATACGATCTGAAGCATTTGTTGCATGTATCACATCTGTACTCGCCCTCAGTACCACGGGCCTCAGTTGCGCAGAAGGACTCGTCGTGCTCATATTCAGAAGAACAGTCTTCATATGTTTCTTCTTCTTCTTCTTGTTCGTCTCCATCGTCTTCTTCTGCTGCTTTGGCGTTCTTGGCTTTCCACCGGTCACATGAGAGCATCATGAGGCACAGAGCGACATCCTCCGCAGACAGCTCCGGCGTATCCAGCTTGACTGGCTCTACAGCACTGGTAGTACTGCAGAGGCTTCTTCGTCGACCGCGGTGAGTGGAGGGGGAGGGTCTGCGGCTGCCATTCGCAGATCGGCCGCTGGAATCTCTGGCGTGATCATTCCCCTGAGAATGAAGAAGGGGTATTGTTGTGTCATGATGATGATGATGAGATTTGAGTGGTTGAGTAGTTGAGCTGGCGGCGAAGGAATTGAGTTTGTCGTTGGGGTTGGGGCCGGGAAGGGGGAGTTTGGCAAAGTGAGATCTCATGTGGCCACCCATGGCCTTGCCACTGGAGAAGCATCTACTGCAGATCTTGCACACTCTGTTCTTCTCCATCTCTCTCTCTCTATATATATTTATATATATTTATTCAACGATGGAACTGATCGAGAAGATCGATGAAGATGGATGGAAATGATCAAGATCAGATCAACTTCACAAGTAACTGATGAGTATATATATTATTATTATTATTATCATATAAAAAGAAAAGCTTGAGTACGTTGAGATGGAACAGATGAGAATAGAGAGAGTAGAGAGGTAGGGAAGGG
The DNA here is from genome assembly GCF_007655135.1 of Punica granatum. NCBI lineage: Eukaryota > Viridiplantae > Streptophyta > Magnoliopsida > Myrtales > Lythraceae > Punica > Punica granatum. The sequence continues at coordinate 44,138,831 of NC_045128.1, read as the reverse complement.
GGGCAGATGCGGATGCCAGCCAGCCAGCGAGATAGATAGAGAGAGAGAGAGAGAGAGAGAGAGAGAGAGAGAGAGTAGAGATCATCAGATAATAAAGGAGAAGGTGACAAAGCAATGCTTCAACGAAAATGCAGAAAAATATGGGGGGGGAGGGGAAGGGAAGGGAAAGAGGAAGTTTTGCAAGCAAAGATTAATGCAGAAACGAAGGGATTGTGACAATGAATAGCTGCTCTCTCTCTCTCTCTCTCTATATATATATATACATATATATCCTTTTTATTTTTCCTTAATTAGGGGAAATAATATATACATATACATATATCTAAACAAACAGAATGCTTGGATAGGTACGTCCAATATTTACCAAAACTGAATCGAAGATCTTCATTCACTCCCCAATATTGTCAGTGCATCTTTCATGATACGCGGTTGTATACTTGATTGTTAATATTATGATGTGTATATATATATATATATACATACATATCTAGTCCAATAGTAAATTAAAGGAAAGAAAATTTTCAATTATGCTAATTTGAGCCCTACACATAACAAACTTCATGTTTTACTTCTTCTTTTTCGATTACAAAAGGCGTTTCATGTCCATAAACCTAATATAATGAAATATAAAAAGAAATATAAATAAAAGATAAAACTAATTCCACTAATAAAAATCAAAGTTAAAACCTCTTAGTTTCTCGACCAAGTTGTATACCACTTTACCATATCTCTTTTCACTATACACTTCAACTTTCTTATTAGTATCATGCATACAGAAACACCCATAGAAATAAGAAGAAATTTAATGAAATATATTGCTAAAAGTCAAGAACAAAATGTCATTATCTTGGTACAAATTACAAAATATATTAGGTTTCTCATAGAAAATTTCTTTTGTAACATAAATCGATAGAAGAGATTTATTATTATTATTATTATTATTATTATTATTATTATTATTATTAAAGCTGGTATTGATGGAAAATTAATTGAAATCTTGAACAACTAGAAATGGCATATATGCATGGTTTTAGAAATGGTCAAATTGCGGAGATAAGTGTAATCGTCCAGTGTTTGCCCCCTAAAGGGTAGATGAGAAGGATCAAATGAGAGCATTAAATGGGGGAGAGAGAACAAATCATAGTCATTTTTGCTGAATAGAGAATAGTCATAATCATTCATAGTGGAAACTCAAGAGGACAATCTCCTCAGCCCATAATTGACTCAATGATATGATAATAATATTAAATGAAAAAAGCTACAACGAAGAGGAGACTTTTCATTGTCACGGATGGATGGATCGATGATGCCGTCGCCAGGACGATTGATTGATGACAGCTAAAAGTTAAGACCATCAGCAAGCGGGAGCCATCCTGGGGGCCAACGCCGACATGGCATTGTTTTGGCTCCGGCCCTGCCCTGTAGCCCCATTGGAGGGGGGATCGGCCCCAGGACCCGTCCCTCTGTGCAGGGACTCCCTCGGGCCGGTCCCAAGCCATGCGTCCAACCGCTGTCGACTTTCTCCCCTTGCCTAGCCGTTGGTGTGGCAAAATTTTTTTTTGAAGAAATTAATTACATTTTTAGTTAACACGTTTCCCTATATATATTAACACTTTTGACAATTATGTGCAAAATCCCAACTTCCCACAATATCCATTCCCAAAATCTTATGCTGCGTTTGCATTTAAAATAACATTTTAAAATCAGATTTTGATTTTGAAAAAGAGTGATATAAATTTTTATGTATGAGGCCCACCATTTGATTTTATATGAGTTATTTTGTTTTATTGTGGAAAAAAAAGTTGTATAAATGGGATCCACGCACACCCTTTGATTTTGTATGAATTATTTTATTTTATTGTGGGTAGAATTAAGTTAAAGTTAAATTTTAAAATCACACTAGGAAACCAAACGAGCCATTAAACTTCAAATTCTCAAAATCCCATTCCTAGTAATTTTCCAATTCCAAACTTGCACAATCCAAATTATTAATTCCCTCATGTCCCATTTGGTTGGGCGGAATTGGAAAGCAGATCCAGTCCAATTCCAAGAGAATGGCAGAGCTCGCATTTGGTTACACTTTTGGATCAGAATGGCAAATCCAACTCCCCTAAATTCCATACCGACCCAGTTTCCCACTCTCCCCATTAAGCTCAGTTTTGTGATTCTGATCTGATGAGAATAGGCCCAAAATGTGAAAGATCAAATATGCCCCAATATTGTTCATTAATTTTTCAAAATCTGCTACTCAATCCTCTCACCCGATCATCGCTGCCACTGCTCCACCAGCGCCACCTCCACCCACACGAGGTCCGATCTGGCCTCCCAATTGTCAAATCTCATCGGAACCCATGAGTTTCGACTGGTGGGAGGTCAGCTGAAACCTTAATCTTGTGACCCTAACCAGGGCGAGGCTTAGCAAGGGCATTGCAAGCTCACCCTGTGCTCACAATGGCAATGGGACCACAGGACAAGGTCCCTGAGCCCACGAGAAAGGCTCTTCGAGACCTCTGAAGCTCATTGTAAACCCACCCGTGATGCTCCACCTTTTGCCTCCGTTGAGGCCTTCGCCCGTGGCTCGAACCCTTGGTCTAGGTTCGCGAGGGCTCGGTGAACCCACTGATGGTGCTCATGAGCCTTGTGGCTCCCAAACCCATGGGATCCGAGGTCTGGGTTATGCAAGCTTGCAGAACAGTTCACCGTTCATCTTCTTAGTAATGGATTAAAAAAACTTTTTATTTAATGTTTTATTTTATAAATAGAGGGCAATTTAATCTTTTCATAATTTATTTGATTACACTCTGTGCTAATTCCGAGACTCAACTAAACAAGTTTTTGAATCAGAATTTTAATTCTCTTCATTCAGATTCCCTCATCTTTTCAATTCTAATCTCTCTCAATTTCATTCCAGAAAACCAAACGCTGCGTTATTTTCCATCAAATATCTCATTTCCCACCAATATGATGGGCGCATTACCTTCCTAAGTTATGGGTCGGTCGGCTTTCGAATCGCCAAGTATTGGAAAGTCATCTAATTAATAGCCAACATAGTATAGATGTTATCGACCTCAACAATAGCGCAGATGAAGTAGTAGAAAATCACAAGAATAATCAATTTTGGCAATGGCAAGAGGATGAGTTGCTCATCAGTGTATTGCTCAATGTGTCAAAAGATCCTGTTCTCAGCATCGACCAAAAGAACATCGCGTTCTAGGAGCAAATCCACCACTATTACAATGAAAGCAAACTGGGGTTGATCAACAGAGAGGCAAACACAATCAAGAAACGGCGATACTTCATCGACGTGGACAAAAGTTTCGACGGCTTCTACGCTTAGGCAACTCGTCATCGAAAAGTGGTATAAATGATGATAATGTACTAAAGGTTGCTTATGCCCTATATCGAGATAAGAGCAAAGGAAAGCATTCAAGGTTTGAGATGTACTGGAATTTTCTCAAGAGGGAAGAGAAATGAAAACTCCAGAATGTTCAAGTGGAGGTTCGAAGTGAAGCAAGACAAGTGCTACCGAGGCGTATAGGATGTCGTGAAATCCAGATTAAGGGCTCGGGATGATGCTATGGACTCTCTAGTGCGTCCAAGAAGCACCAAAGCAGTCAAGAGAAAGCACAAGGGAAAATTGAAAGCGACCGTCGGAATTAATTTCATCAAGGAGGTAGAATCACTGAAATATAAAGCAACGAGGAGAATAACTCTCACTGAGGGATAGAAGACCATCAAGGAAAAGGATATCGAGCTAAAGTGACAAGAATTGGAGATGCAAATGATTACTACATACATCTTGTAAATGCCTGAGATACAACATGATGGCATGAGAAGATGGCTTGAAAAATTATGTCAAAATACAATTAATTTTTAGTTTCGAGCCATATTGTAACGATTGTATTAATATTAATATTAATATTTTTTATTTTTTATTAAAGTAATTACTTAATTTAATTTTAATATTTAACTTTATTTAATTAAAGTTATTTGTATTATTAAAATTAATTATCTATATTATGTAATATATATTTATTCATTTATTTAATTTAAACAAAGTGGGACCACACGATTTTTCAGATGAACCCAATACTTTTCATTTTTTGAAATCCGCTCCCCCCCCCCCCCCCCTCATCTCTCTCCGATTTCTCGTGTCCTTCTTCCTAGTCCCTCCTCCCGTCAAGGCTGAAACAGCCCCCTCCGACCTCATCTGCTAGTGGCGACGACGACTACTTCGGCTCCGTCATCCTCTTTCTCCTTCGCCCTCAATTGCCAGCTTCCTTTCCCTCTTCCCATTGAATCCCGTACGCGAGCAACGGGCTCCCTCCGACCTCGAGCTTCGTCCTCCAATCCCGTCTTCGCAAAACCTTGTTCCCTCCGACCTCGCCGCAGAGTTAAGAGGAGGAAGCTCGAGCTCGTCGCAGTGGTGCCTCTCTCTCCTCCCTTATCTGTCTCTGCCCCCATTTCCCTCTTTCTCTCTGTCTGTACTTTCTCACTCTAAAATTAGGGTTTCTTTTATTGCCGAGAAGAGGGCTTAGGGGGACAGCGGCCGCGAGGGAGTCAGAGGGCGGCCGTGAGGGAGTCAGAGAGGACGACCGTGAGGCAGAGAGAGACGGCAGAGGTCACGCATCATGCGTCATGGCAGCCCTTCATCTCGCGGCTGGTCGATTTGAATCAACGGCCTCCCTCTCGCGTCCTCCCTCTCGACGGCGGAGAGGTGACAGCCGTCCTCCCCTCCCCACTTCTCTACCTACATGTCGTTGGAAGCCAGGGGTCATCGGAAGAAACGAGAATCAAAGATTACAAAGTGGGAGGAGATGCGTCGGGGCGAATCTCCGAAGATGAAAAAGATTCGGAATTGTGTGGGAGCGTATTGCAACGTGTCTTTCGTTTATTGGAAAAGTTCATTGCTGACCTGGTGCTCTAAGTCAGTACGATAATGTCTTAAAAGTCAGTCCCTGTCATATTGTGATTTTCAATCTAGAGAGGTGTGAAGGACCCAATAAATCTCTTGGCTCTTGGGCTTTCATCCGCTGCTCCTGGGCCCACTCATTCTCACACTGGAAAATGTCCCCATGGCCCACACGAGAACAACAATATTTCGACAGCAATTATTTATCTATTTATTTTCAATTATAAAGGAAGCTGGACGCCTATCATAATAAAAGAAAAATTATAAATAATTAATAAAAGAGTATCGATAATCTTATTAGGTATCAAATTTGTGACCTTTAAGCGAGGACTTACGTTATTGTGCTATCTTCTCTTCTTATTTTATTTCCTCAAAAAAGATATGCACGACTTGTTGTGTCTATTGATGGCTAGAATGCAATTACAAATTGCATTCTGATCTTCCGGGATGGATTGAGGAGGCTGAGGGGGGCAATCACCCCCCTAAACTTATGATATTGTATGAAAAATTACATATTATGGCTCAATTTTTTTTTAATGAAAATCTATATATTCACCCATTAAATCGAAAGTGTTAACTTTCTATCCGCCTCTAAAGAGTTCGCCGCCAAGTCAAAATCCTAGTTCCATCCCTCAAACATATATTAAAGTCACAAAAGACCGGTAAAAAGAAGACCCAATGATCAAATTAAAATAATACCATTCGACATGCAAATCATTAAGCTGAGCCATATATTAACCTAAGACACCCATGACCTACAAGTCTGACGCCTACAACATAAACATCGACGACGCACTTACTCAACGATAAATGATTAAATAACTAAATAAAGGACGCACATACAAACAACTAGTAGCTAGTTAGATGTACTAATTAGTTTCAATCAAGCACTAATTAGGCCCTCACACCCTCTGAGAATCCTCTGATGACAGCAGGAGGAGGAAGATCTTGTGCCTGAGAAGCGATCATAGCATTGTCATAGAGGAGGCCCGCTGCCATGGCTCCCACCAGTGGGCCTATCCAATAGACCGCTTGGTTCCTGAAACTGCCTGCCACGAGGGCTGACCCAAACGCGCACGCTGGGTTCATGGACCCACCCGTTAAGGGGCCCGTGGCTAGGACTCCCGCCCCAGCCACAAACCCGACCATGATGGGCCCAGTGGCTCCAAGTGGACTGTTCCTTGGGTCCCCGGTTGCATAGACTGTGTAGACCAAGGCAAATGTGAGGACACCCTCTAAGATTGACGATCCAAATCCAGTCATTTCTTGTGAAATCGCAAAGCTCGGAACGGCCTGAAAGTGTTCATTCATACATAACGGGGTAAACGATCAAAAATTTTTAAAAGGACATCTTCTGAGATCAACTGATCTGTTCTTTTTTTCTACTAAATTATTAATTCATCAGCTTTACTTAAATTGGTACGTACCTGTCCCGCAGTTGTGCCTTTCAAGAGGATACAAGCCATGATGGAAGCCAACATCTGCGAAATCCAGTAAAAGATGGCTGTCGGGACACTGATACGACCTCCGATTGCCATGGCGAATGTGACGGCGGGGTTCACGTGTCCACCAGAAATGTTCCCAGCAATGTAAATGGCAGATGATAGAGCAAAGGCATTAGCAACTGCCACCACCACCAGAGCAGCCGGTTCCTCCATTGCGTCCGGCAACATCTTCCCTGTGACGAGAAGCAAAGACAAGATACAAAAGTGGAATGAAACATTGATTGAAAAAGAGAGAGAGAGAGAGAGAGCTGTGCACCGAAGACACGATCGCTTCGATCCAAATATATACATCAGTCGGTTTGTACTTACGGGAAGACATGGCGGAGCCAACGGCAGCAATGACGAAGAAGAAAGTGGAGATGAACTCTGCGAGGTATGACCGGAGGGCGCTTTTTGTGACTGATTCTCCAAAACGGGCGGCCAGAGCAGACGGAGCCATTTTGCAAAGTGAACGTGAAGGAGGAATATTACAAGAGCGAAGAAAAGGCGAAAATGTTTGTGTGCGTGTGTGTTTGTATATAAAGAAAGAACAGAAAACTACCGGTCGTCACTCGAATCTCGTATAAGAGGCACGTCGATCGATGCCATAACACCCTTAACCGCGCGAGGCTACGTGGCGGCCTGGCATTGCCCACCTTCGGGCATCGTGCAGTTTTGCTAATGAGAAAATTCCATATAATTATAATATAATGGACGGGCTTTGGGCCCTTTAAAGCCTTGATCCACTTCGAAAAATTAGGCCCGCTCGCTCACCATAACTGTGGGTTCGGTTCTCGAGCCCGGCCGGATGGCCCGAAGACTTCATTGCCAAAAAAAAAAAATTATGAGTCGGGTACTAAACCAGGCTGGTCTTTGGAAAACCAGCGAATCTTCATTTGATATTCTAACAAGTTGATATCTTTGAAGAGTCAGATGAGAAATTACAAATTTACATTTGGCAAATTAAAACAAATTAAGACTACTGCCAGTGCCACCGACGACCTACAAAACACGTTAATCCACTGAAGCACTTCATCATGGGACATGGTTTCTTCTTTTTCTTCCTTCAGGAGTTTAATCCAATCAGATCGGATCGGATCCAACGGGGTTCTTCTCCAACATAAACTCTTCCAAGTCTCGTGCTATAAAAAACTTTAGTCATGTTGTGAGGACTACATCGGCAGTCAGGATTTGTTGCTTCCTTGTGCAGAGACTGTCCCGATATCATTTCATTTTACATCTATTTCAATTGACTGACTGTGATTTGCCACCAGTATAAAATAATAAATAATATAATTTCTCAAACAGAATGAGTCCTTGGTTCAATCTAAAATTAGCTTATGAAAACTACTTCGATTTATACAAATCCGATGCAGCTGCCATAATATTATATTCAAGATAGAGTTGTTAGACAATATCAAAGAAAGATATAATAAGATTAGAAAACATGATATTCTAGAGGAATGGGGCGCATGCATGCGGTTGCGTCCGTCATCGTCTTGGAACAAGATGGTCGGGTTTAATTATTGTTAGTGGGATTAATTGATAGCTTTTTCATTTTATTATATAAAATTCATGTTTTTATTTATAACCAAAGAAAATATAAATTTGTCCTAAAATACCTCTTTTCTTTGAAATTAATGATGTAACTTATATACCCCCCAAAAAAAAAAACTTAGGAACTAACTTACAGCTTGGCTGGTGTATTCTTCACGGATATCTTTATACATCCACATATCGACATACGTATATATCCGATAGGGAAATACATACATGTATGTGCGTATATATATTTCCCGGTTAAAAAGCCCATAAACCATACAATGAAATAGAAGATACATCTATATTTTAAAATGATAAAAAAATACAGAGAAATTCACAATTCTTCCATGATGAGATTATATTATTCATTTCAGGCAAATACTATGGATGGATATTGAACTCGACCATAGAAACGAAAAAAGTTGTCCCTAAGATGTTAGAAGAGTCACACTATCGTAATATAGAGATGGAGGATGTCTACCAGGGACAAGACGAAGCCATTACCGGTATCAGACTCAACTATTCGCAAGGGACGCATGGATTTCCTTCATGTTGAACGAATGGGATGGCTGCCCGTATTTCTCATGATGAAACAACTACTGTGGCCAAGTCTGCTCTATAAATTGTTCCAATGTGAAATCATAAACATAGAATGTATCCCACTCATACTATCAATCACCAAAACCAAAAAGAAACAGAGAAATGAAGTTTTACAAGCATCTGTATTTGAATTTCCGAAGAGAAATCACTCCGTCACTTTCTGTAGTTTGCAACCCCCACCACGGCTTCGGTGCTGAGTACTTCCTTCCTACAAAGCCTGCATCTCTAACTTGGTGTGCTCCCCGCTGCTGTTATCAGTGGAAGCAGGAGCTGGGGCAGGAGGCTGTGGATCTCGTTCTGAGTTCATCTCTTGAACAGGGGGAGGGTTCACTATAGTCATCGGCAGGACCACATTGTCCGAGAGACGACTCTTCATCTCCCTGTGCTCTTGGCACAAGGCGCACCAGTGCATGCAACAATGAACCAAGCATGGATCGCATGGTGAATTCTGCACTCATCCAAAAAGAGAGACAATTATTTTCTTAGTGTTGTAAGCTCAAAAATGATCAGATGGAAGAAAGTCGCTCATTGAAAAACTAGGAGCGGAACTTCACAGTCGAGAATGACTGTTACTAGACAATATCATGCAAGAGCTCGTTGAGTGTCACTACTGAGGTTAGTGTGGCCAACTGGATTACGCTACAAGAAATCACTACACTTGGCATCTACAGATCAACACAAAAATCAGCATTCTCTCACAATTGCTTCGCGAAGAGCCCAAAGGTTCCCGGGGTCAACCAATTGGTTTGGCTCCACAAGGTATTCCTCGTCCAGAAAATGAGAAATGACAGTGAGAAAATAACTCTAGAAAGACAAAAGGGAGAAATAAAAAAAAATCGTTGGCCCCAGTCGAACATTTTACAACGGCATAAATAGGATCCGATCCATAGAGTTCTTTTGATGTGACACGTCATTATTATACCTTTAGATGATATTTCTTCTGAAGGGACTGTCGTACAAGACCCGTGTAAATTCCGCACATCCACCAAGCAAATAATAGACCTTCGCATATGAGGAATGAGGTGTGAGGGTCAATTCCATGAAAGAATGCTGTAGCTGCCGCCAATGCAATACCGCCTTCCACACAAGCAGCATGACAAATGCACGGTGTTGTCCAAGGAGTATCTTCTCTCAAGCTCTCAACATTCCGACCGAATAGAACACACGGGCAAAACAGTCCCGTCCAACCTACAAGGGCAAAATCACGCAAGAAAAAAGTCCAACCTTAGGGCCCATTACCAATTCATATCTGAAAGATCATGACAGATTATTCCAACATGAACTTCTTCTGATAACATGCACGGTGCATGACAATCATTTGTCAGAGTCCAGACCCTCAATAACAACAATTTAAGAGGGCAAAGTAGATCATTGAGCCAGCTTACAGCTCTCTCTATCTTCAGAACAGCCAAATATTCCAGTCGTCCAATTCTCATCAGCAGGTGGTTCGAAACTCTCTGGGAGAGGCTGTCCACACTCATGGCACTTCCGAACATCCAACTGCGAGGGAATCAAGCCATCAACAATTTTTATTTATTCAGACAAACATAACTCTGAAGAAGCCTTGCCTAAAGATTGCAGACTGCATATTTTTTTTTGTTTTTTGCGGGGACAGCAGCATACACCGGATGATGTCCATGGCTCACACTCACATAAGGCTAAGACTGACCATAAAAGCCCATTGCACTATCAAATTCGTTATTTGTCAATTTTCTATCTTCAGAAGTAAAGTTTTGTTTGTACCGCATTAGCAAAGAAACAGCAAAATTCACGATCTGGTGGAGATCAAGCCTTTTTATACCAATATATATATATATATATATATATATATGAATTGAATCTTCTCCTCAATCAAACTTCCAACAGCATCAAGCGAATGCGACTAAAAGAAAGGGGGCGGGGGGGCAGAAAATATTACAAATATTTACACAGACGGAGCAAAGTTAGAGGGCGAGAGAAGAACCTGAGGAACCTCGATGGGCTGGTTGAGCTCACCAGGCTTTATGTCATCCACAGGCGCCTGGTCCTTGGTCAGCTTCACGTAGCGAGATTGCCTCGATCCCTCCGCCATTAGAGAGCAAACCCCTGCAACCTACGCTAGGCCGCCGAGGAACTGCAACCCATAGATTTAGAAGAAGGAAGGAGGAGGAAAAAAAAATAATTCACAGTCTTCTCCAAAAGGAATTATGGGGAAAAATATCAACAATTCCGCAAAATCATCACAGAAAAAATGTCGGATCAGGACTGGGGATGCGCGAATTGATTACAAGAGGAAAAATTTAATCTTGGAAGTGAGGACGGGGTTCAAAAGATAAGATAGGAATGGCTGAGCTCGGGAAACCTTTTGTCCTGCTGCTGCTGCCGCCGCCGCCGCCGCCCTGCCTTCTTCGTGAGAAATCGGAAAGCAAGCTTAGAACCCCCTCGATCGGCTGAAAATCTAAGCAAGCAAAAGGATTTTTACCCGCAATTTACGAGGTCGGGTTGGGTGGTCAACCCAGTCGATGACTTTTGACCGTCATCTCATCTCCAACTCCTAGACCGAACCGGTGCAACGATCCAGGAGCAGGAGGGAAAGGGAGAGGACTGTTACTGATACTGATATTACTACACCCGGTGCATACGCCTCATTCATTGTGTCCGCACATTACATAGAGTCCAAGCCCATGGACCCCCGAGGCGAGATTTTGGGCTTCATACCTGACCATGGGCCTTTCATTTGAAATTTTGAGTTTTGACCAAATGTATCGAATTAAATTACGCATATAATATCAATATGGCATAAGTACTGCCCTTAACCCCTCTAAATTGTGCAATTCAGATGGTGTACTGTACTACATATGATTTTCTGAACTAATATAGGGGAACGTATATATACACACACACACACGTATATTTACTATCAATTTTGATCCGTCTCAATCAACCGACGTATGTACTGGACACATTTTTAATCAATCAATCAATTCAAGAATAATAGCGGCAATAAAAAATATAAACTTTCATTCACCGAAAGAAAAAGAAAAAAAATTATTTCCACGTGTTCGAGAAGAAATGATGACATTATATTATCATGAAAGGAAGGGGGAAGAAAGGAGAGAGATAGAGAGAGAGAAAAAAAGATTGAGAATTATCACATGAACATGAACTGCACATTCAGTCGTTGTTAGTCCATGCTCCATGTATGATATATGTTTATGCCATACGCTGAAAAAGTAATTCATTGATCTCCACGTACGTATACTGATTTGCTTGAATGTCAGTTCACCTCAAGATGGCCAATTCCTGTACCAACCCGCCCATGCAGAGACCAAACCGCTGATCCCGAGCGTCACCGCGTGGTTGCAAAACGGGTTCGGTTCGATATCCGCCAGCCCGATGATCAAGTCCGCCAGATTTGCTGCCACTGCCATCAGCCTCATGATCCTATCCCCTCTGATCTTCCTAATTCTCTCCAATGCCTTCTCCTTCTGGTCAGCTTCTTTCGATTTGGCGAGCCTCCTCTCTTCCTCTAGTTCCTTCTTGAGCATGATGAAGTCCGTTAACATGAAGAATATGTACCCGAACGACTCCCCAAATGCCGATATGAAGCTCATCCTCCGTGCCAGGCTCGGGTCAAGGGTTCCAATCCGAGCGAGCCAGAGGAAGTGGTCGAAGAAGAAGTAGACCATCTCCCCAGCATTGGCGAGCACCGCAATGAACCGGAGGGTCGGGCTTGCACCGGGAGCCCTGCGAAGGGCGTTGAAACCCGTGAGGAAGCGACCGGTCCTGAAGGCCTTGCGACTGAGGCCCGATGCGACCTCCCAATGCTTGAACCGCTTGGCTAGGTCCGGGTGGTCTGCTTCAACATGCCAGTGGACGAGCTTGGAGACATACTGGAAGGTCTTCACGAGCTTGTCGATCCCATCTCTCTTCGCCAGGAAGATAACCAGCTTGTCCACAGAGTCATTCATGGCCAGACGCGCGATAATCTGTAGAATCTACCGTAGCAGTTCGTATCGATAAGCTATTGCTAACTAGCTGAACAGAACACTCATCAGTCACTCACTCACTCACTCGTCTTTCGATAATAGAATGTGGCCATATAAAATAATTAAATAAATAATAAGATATATATACATAAAAGGACAGCCACGAGATACTGGGGGTTTTCTGGATAACATAAATTAATTCCAAGGCGCAGTGTGCATATATGCTTATGGTTGGCCGAAATTGTTCTTCGCATTTCAGCCAGTAAAAAGCATATTGTATGAGAAAAGCTTTGCCTTTTGCGTACAAATTCACGGCGCTTAATTTAATTTGTTCGATTAAAAAAGATAAATAAAGAAGACGATATACGCGATTGAATTATATATATGCAAGGGAAACCGAGGCGTATTTAAGTATGAGTAGTCTAGGCCTGTCAGCCTGCCCACTCAAGAGAAACCGACTTCGGCAAAATATTTCCTATTTTTCTTCCCTTTGGAAGTGTCGACCCATAGGCACAGGGCGAGGCAACTAAGGGTGTATTTGTTTTATAAGCAATGTTCAATTCAACTGAACTCAACTTAACTCCACTTATCTTCAATTCAACACCACAATCATTACTTTTTTTATTTTTTAAATATTTTTAACCATTCAATTCAATTTTTAATATTAAATTCTCTTAACTATTCATTACTTTTTCACAATTCAATAACACAATCATTACTTAATCATTATTTTCTCTCAGTTATTTATTATTTTTTCACACTTTTTCTCATAATTCAACAATACAATAATTACAAACCAATTAAAACCAAAACTCAACTCAACTCAACTCTCAATCCAAACGCACTCTAAAGCTTTCGCCTGCTTTGAACCTGTTTCTCCTCCAAACGATTGACAGGGCAGTGCTACAAAAAAATAAATAAATAAAATAAAATCTCTTATTCTTACAGTTAATTTCTTCTTAAGACGAGAAGATGCACCATATATGTATTTGAATTGTCCATGCATACTTTAAAATTGGAAATTTGATCTGGGCCCACACCGAACATTGCCGGTTTTTCTAGTTTGGGCCCGTCCATTTCGTCGTCAGGCCACGGAATTTCGGCCCATTAGGCCCAAAATGAAATCGATCTCCTCCCGGGGCCCGTGCCGACCGCAGACAGACGGCTCCAGTAAGTACAGTTGATCGCCCCTCCACCTCCACCGTCGTCAAAGGGATTTCTTGCTTCCCCCTCCCACTCCGAACCCTAGAAAGTAGAGGAGCTCTTCCCCTCACCCACCATCGCAGCTTCCTGCTATTCCATTTGAGGGAAAAACCTATTGTTCCCAGCTGAATTATCCATCTGTTCCGAGCTCTTACACTACGCGATAGCGAAATCTTATCCATAAGCCATGGACGCGCAGCGAGCTTTGTTGGACGAGCTCATGGGCTCAGGTACTTAGGGGCCGACCCCCAGAAACTCTCTATTTTTTTGATGATTTCTTTTCTTGCTTCATGGAGATTTGGTAGTGTATGTTGTTCGGTTAATTTTGGCGTAATTGGGAATTTCTGCGGAGAGTCAAGTGTCTTTGTTTGGTGGCTTTCAGCTCGTAACTTGACGGAGGAAGAGAAGAGGGGATACAAGGAAATCAGATGGGACGATAAGGAGGTCTGTGCATTCTATATGGTCCGGTTTTGCCCTCACGATCTCTTCATCAATACTCGAAGCGACCTCGGTAAGTTTGATGCTGCTCTTTGGTCTCTGCAACATTTCTATCCTTCTGGAATTGTTACTGAGATTCAACGGAACTAGTAATTTGAGTATCTGTTCGAGACAAGCAAAGCGTCACAACAACATCCAAAGGGCCCTCAAAAAAGCATAGCAACTATCTAAAGCAGAAGAGCGCCGACTTCATTGTGTGCTTCTAAATGAATGGAACTACAAAAAGTTGTCTTGGGTTCGAAAATTTACTTGATAACAATTTCAGTGAAATCTGGAATCCTTGTGTCAGTATTTTCGGTAACGATTGCAGTGCCCTCTTGGTCAAGTATGATTCTGCAAAAACAATTATGAAGTATTCAAAATTAGGTCAATCATGACTGAGTCTCAGCTTCATAATTGTTGGTTTTCTCTTTTCCAGGTCCGTGCCCAAGAATCCATGATTTGAAGCTGAAAGAAAGGTGTGGCATATTAATATATTTGTGTTCCCCTTTGACGCTGGAAATTTCCATCTCATTCCATCCGAATTAAATTACAGTACATTTTCATAATGTGGAATCTGTCATCGAAGTTGTTCAGCGGTGTCTGTAATCCTCATTGAATTCGGATCTAATTGACAGAATCTTATCTACTATGAAAGAGTGTGCTGTTTTGAAGGATTGTCATGAAATGTTCTAAAATCTCTCGGTCTTTGTGTTCTTAGTTTTGAGAACTCTCCAAAGCATGACGCCTATGTGCCAAAATTTGAAGCTGAACTCGCGCAGTTCTGTGAGAAACTGGTTAGTATTGTAGGTGATACTTCAAAAATTCACTTTTGTAAGATGTGCATAAATTTTCTTTGGATAAATAGATATGCATAAATTTTGTAATTCTTTCTAAATCATTTGTAGGTGATGGACTTGGATAGAAGAGTTAGGCGCGGGCGGGAGCGTCTTGCGCAAGATGCTGAACCTGTGCCACCTCCTCCTCTTTCTGCTGAAAAATCTGAACAACTATCAGTGCTCGAGGAGAAAATCAAAAACCTGCTGGAGCAGGTGGAAGCCCTTGGTGAATCTGGAAAAGTAGATGAAGCTGAAGCACTCATGAGAAAGGTTCTTCCAGCTATACCTGATACATGCAGGACACCTGCTCGTTGCTTAAACTTCTATGTGTGTGTGTATGCGCGCGTGTGTGTGTGCGCGCGTGTGTGTGCGCGCGTGTACTTCCTGAACAAGATTAAATGTGAATTACTTGTCCATCATCCTGATGCGGAATGCCCTCGAGATCCCCTTGAAGAAAAGCAGAAAACAGCTGTGATAGTTCAGCATTCAGTAACAACTATTATTTCTGCATTTGCATTTGCGATGAGATCAAATAGAGTGCTTTGCAGTTCAAATGTCAGTGGACCACTAATTTGCTATCATAAGTATGGAGAATTATCTTGTCAATCCTGAAGTTCATTTAGAATTCTTTTTCAGGTGGAGATGCTTAATACTGAAAAGACTGCTTTGACACAACCTACCCAAAATGAGAAGGTTCTGATGCTTACACAGGAGAAGAAGATGGCTCTTTGTGAGATATGTGGCTCGTTTCTGGTGGCTAATGATGCAGCAGAGCGGGTTCAGTCTCATATCACAGGGAAGCAGCATGTAGGTTATGGCATGGTTAGGGATTTCATAGCAGAGTACAAGGTAGTTTTTCTTTTAAAGAGCTATTTTTGAGATGGATGCTTATCTTTAATTCAGTTGATGAACAGTATAGATATTTCTCTTTCAGGAAGCTAAGGAGAAGAGAAGGGAGGAGGAAAGACAAGCAAGGGAAAAAGAAGCTGAGGAGCGGAGGAAGCAGAGAGACAAGGAACATGATAATCAGAGAAGAAGTGAATCAAGAGACAAGGATAGATCCCATGATAAGGAGACAGACAGGGACAGGGAGCGAGACCGCTACCGGGAACATGATCGCTACCGTGAAAGGTCACGAGATCTCAATGGTAGAAGTGGTCGGGATGGAGGGAGGGGGATGGATTGGAGATCTAGGAATGGAAGAGATGGAGGCAGGGACAGGTACCGGGACAGGAGCAGGTCTCGATCCCCTGGTAGACATGGATACTGAAGGTCATCACAAAGTCCAGTTCACTAATATTATGGATCTTGTAGACAGATGAAGATCTGGACTTGTTGAGGTAGATTTTCATCTCATGAGATATTATGTGCGTGATTTTGAAGAATCTTGTTATGTTGATTCCATGGGGTGAAACTCCTTTTTCTTGTATCACAGATTTCTTGAAAATATGTGATCTTCAAGGGTTGAGGTAGGTATTACCTTGGCGCTAGTCTGTTAATTTTACTATGCGGGTTTGGATTTTGTTTTTGGACCAGATTCATTGTCTCTGAAAGGCCCCTTTCAGAGTCTTAGCCTTTGCCTGAGCATGAATCTCAGCTGCTCTGATGTCCCAAGCATATTAGAGGTCAGGGTTCAAATAGACATGAGTGCAACTGCTACCAGTTATTTTCTCTATTTGAGGTAAATGATTAGTCCTTCCACAACTAAAAAAGAATTTGGGTTGATTATTATTGCATGTGACGGTGTATTTTGCTCTCCGATGACGGTGATGTCTTTGAGTCCGGTTAAGTTAATATTCTTGGAAGAAACATGCCTGGGCTTCAAGGAGATGCATTTGGAGTTGGGTTTTATGATGATCATTCTTAAGGCAAAAGACAGAGCACTGCCCTTATTCACGTTCAGTGTCTGGGGATCTGGTTATTGGGCTGGTTTAGCATGGATGAGAAAGGTAACAAATGTTCCAAGTTAGTCCTAGCTTAGATCAAGTAGTGTGTGCTTTCGTGCTTTTCGTTTTTCTACTCTTTGGTTTTGATTATGCTAAGTTTTTTGTAGAGTGATATATTTTGCTGGCTTTTTGCTGTCGGCTTAGAAACAGAACTTTATTTAGCTGATGTGCCATTCCATGATCAAGAAAAGTGGTAGCATTTCCACTAATGTCAAGGTATAAACTCGTGTCTCTATTACGCAGTGTTTTCAACTATGCAGGAAGAGAATGGTATCGTGGTGTATTATAGACTCGTAGATGGTGGAAGGGGAGTGAGGAGTAGTTCTTGCTGGGCGTTGGCAGACTTAATTTACTCTTCGGTTCCTAGCTGTCTGTAATGAATGAAACTGTAGGAGGGTGATTAAATCTAGAAAAGTCTCCATTTATGGTGGTGGCTTTTACAATCTGTTCTGCCCATTGGCTTGAGACTTGTTCGGTTGTTCCTGAACTTTCTAATGATTGTACTTGTGGTGTGAATGGTCCAACAAGCAGGCAATTCTGGACATTATACACTTTACCGGCTTTGAAGGGTATTCCGAACTCAATGCGCTTTTCAATTTTAATGGTGGTCGTACCTTTTCCTCCATCCCAGTCAAGTTGAACCACACGTGAACGTTAATTGCTTAAATGAACCCCGGCACTTGAACTAACTGGAAAAGGATTGAGATGTTGGGGTGACACAGGTAAGCAAAACCCTGATTCATGGGAGCCTTCTTCGTTGCAGCATCAGATGTACATGTTTCCTTGTTTATTAATTAATGCACATTTAACATATTGCTAGTTTAGCACAAGAAGAAGAAAGCAACAATACTACTTATTGGTTGAGGGGGGGGTTGTGAGGCAAATATACCGGGGTCGTGATTTCACAAGCGGTGTCTCATAAACTTTGCCTGGTGTGAATGGCCACGTATATATACAATTAGCTGTTTTACCCAAAAAAGAAGCCATCTTAACCAGCTTAGCTTCATAACACCGATCGGATAAGTCAATTGTTTCTAACAAACCGATCAAAAAACATCGAGATCTCAGCATCACATCTGCAAGCCTCACAACTCTCATCTTCAAAGTACTCGTACTCTTTTGACCACCCAATACGCTTCCAATGTTGCTCGGCGCACAACTTAGGCAGGTCTGTCATTGTATCGGACCAATTATAGTTGAACCAGATATGATTAGTGGCCAAATCAAGCTTCTCACGGCACTCTCTTGCTTTTTGGATGGCACAAAGTCGGGTGAGGAGCTGGAATCCTTGCTTCACGAGTTCTTCCTTGCCGGTCATCATGGAGATCATGCTGTGTAAATACGAAGCCCCAAGATGACCCGCCTCCATGGCGTCCCTCAAGTGCTGCAATCCCTTCTCCCTCCTCTTCCTGCTAAAAAGTTCTACCTGCTTACCAGAAATAAAATTAATATAATGTCAACTATGTATATATGAGCGGCGAATCAATAATATATACATGTAGACCGAAAATTATTTATTTGTATTGCTACACGCACATTTATATACTACCCAAACGTACAATGGACAATACATATAATTGCTAATGTGGACGTACCACTCCCTGTCGATAAAGGGCTTCAGGATTGCCATTGTCGATGCACCGGTCGAAGAAGAGAGAGGCTTCAAGTTCATGTTTCCAGGGAATTATGGGGAGGTTCTCCAACGATACATGTTTGTATACATGTCCTTCTTCCGCTAACTCCTTGAACACTTTACAGCTGCGGAATACACATAACATACATCAGTACGAAGATTATGAGCAAATAATCGTCAGATCCTTCAGGGAAAAAAGAAGAAGTAAGCATCAGATTCATATATATACTACAACGTATATGCAAGGTTCAATTCATGTCCATTAATATTCGTACATATAAAATTTTTCCCATTAAGTTTCATGAAAATTCTAGCAAATAGTACTGCTTAATTAACAAATTACACCTTGCAAAAGATAAATAAGTTCTCTATCTATTATTATCTCTGTATAGTTTACGTCATTCTCACCAACAAGCATAATGTCAGGCCATTAAAAAAAAAGAGCATAATATATATTGCCATGGCGTTTGGTTTTAGAATAATATTAACATGTACACATATTCATTAAGGTCCCGGTAATCATATTTAACAAACCATGTATATATAGAACTACCGTTAATTATATAAAGAGGGGAAGAACAATCCTGATAGTATATATAGACGTACCTCAACTTGAGGTTGAACAGATTAGTGTGGGAGGTGCCGGCGGCAAGAGCCAGTATGTCGATGATCAAATCACCAGGAAGATCCTTCACCAACATGCAATTTTTATTCGCCTTTCCTCTGAGAAGAAATACCTTTGACGTCGACTTCATGTGCATGATTAAACGCCTTGCAGAGTGCGAAATTCTAGAGGCCATTCTCTTTGCCAAAGAGGCAATGAGACTTGAACCAACACACACTCCAGCAAGAAGATTACGCACTGATGATCTCCCGTATCCGAGTCTGCATCGCCGTGAGCTGCTTGCTCCTCTCATCGTTAACGGCACATCATGCTTGTCGTTGCCTGAGCTTGACAAGCGCCGTCTGGTGTTGTTCCTAATCGTTCTCCATCACATGTCCAAAACGAAGTACTGTACAAAGAGAAGGCACGAGGAGACTGAGAGAACAAGATGTGAACAATTTGTGTACAGTGGATGGTGGCTAGAAAATATATATCTATATATATATACACACACACACATATAGAGATAATGATGGAACGCTCAGAATATTGTATACCTGGAGATAAAACTAAAAGATATATTAGGAGTCTTTTGTATTATTTCTATCATATCTGAAGTGTGTTTTTACATATATGTGTGTGTATATATATATAGTATATATTTGGGTTTGTTGTATAATATTTTCCAAACTGCTGATTCAAAATTCTTTCCCCCCAAATAATCAGGAAAGAAAAGATGGGATAATTTCCTATTTTGTTTTCCTTGAACGAACTAATTAGGATATTACTCGTATCACACCTAATAAATAGAGAGCTCTTAAATAATTTAGGAAATATCCCTTTTCCATGATTTATTTGGATACTGGAAGGAAGTTGATTTCCTTGGGGCTAGCTAAACTATATATATATATATATATATATATATATATATCGTTGATTTATAGGCAGCTTTTTTTTCCCCCACCGAATCTTTTTTAATCTGTAACTGTATCTCTTATCTATATAGTAATAAAGGGGACTCTCGTCGAGGAAATTTCTCCGGGGCTCGAAAAGGGGAAAGCAAAAATTTCTATTTTTGATCTCAGCCAAACGACACAAGAAAATAAGTGAAATCTCAATCGTGAATTTTTTCCATTCACAATATTCGTTTCTTAAATCTTGTTTTGCTCAAGGAAAACAAACGTTGAACTGCTTGAGCTAATCCATACTGGTATTACAGTATTTAATCTAATTATAAGCCCATGTAACCATTGTAATTAATTCGTGCCAGAAGCCCTCGAATCGAAGAGCAAAGTGCCAGGCCATGAAAAACAAAGGCCCTTTCGATCGGAAGCCAATGATAACGCTACATATCGAAGCTCAAAAACTATGCATCGGAAAGCTTCATTACTGGTTTTGACTCGTGGATTTAAGTTAGTAACAGTTGAAATTCGATATAATTATGAGACAAAAATGACAATCATATACATATATATATATGTATGTATACATATATATATATGAGACAAACAGCCTTTGTTTGTGAGTACATCACATCATTGGTGTATATCACGTCACTAGATTTACCAATAACGGAGAGTCTACCATCACGTCATGTCAGGTTGACACCAATTTGGCCTCTAGCTGGGTCACCTTTCAATACGTTAAAAATTTAAAAACAAAAAATAAAAAAACAAACAGAGACACAGCGGTCACCGCCCCTCTATTCCAGGCCGGCGGTTACCGCCCCTCTATTCAAGGCCTCCGGCGACCTCCGACGGAGGGGTGGTGGCCGCCAGCGACGCCCTAAACCCCCCGAAGGAACATTGGAAAGTGCAACTCGTCCCGGGGGACCGTCACGAGGAAGACCCACTTGAGCTTCGAGGATGCCCGCGAGAAAGAAGTTGAAATTTAAGATAAATTACTGGTACGGACAAATTTTGATCTTGGCAGCTGGGTCTTCCTTCTTCTCGATAATGAGAAGAAACTCAATAGGTAATCAATGGAGGCAATCCGGAAAGGAGGCCAGGAAGCTCAGAGATCAGGTCGCCAAGCAACAGCAGGTAAATGCCATCTCTTTCTCCCTGCTTCGTCTCATTTCTTGTCATATTTGCCAAAAACGATTCCGCGATTCATTCGCTTGGATCCTGGATTCATCAATTTCTGCTAATCTTTGAACTCGACCCCTTTTTGGTCGGACGATGTATTTTGCTGTTCCTGGTTTAGCTGATGCAGTTTGGTTAATTGGGAAACCGTGAACTTCTTGTCGTTTGAATTGGTTGAACATATTAGGGTCTTCGCTTCTCTGAACTTGAAGATCAATCCTCTCGAAATATTGAGGAGATTCTTCTATTTGAGACCCGTTTGAATGAACCGAAATGTGAGAGCTTTATCTGCGTTTTTGAGCTCTGGGTGGCGGACTATACAGATCAAATTTACAGTCTAGATTGAGAATCCGATGAGTCTAACTTCGGGTTCCATAAAGTTTCTCCTTAATGGGGCTATTCGATTGAAACGTGAACTGCATGAATTTGTGGCCAACATTTTCAGTAAGAGGGCACAATAGATGATCAGAAGAACATAGAGTTGCTTCCTTTTGGTCTGTGTATGAATTCCTTAGCATTCTGTGTATTTTGGGGGTTAATGCTTTGAAATTGAAAGTATTGGGCTCTTCTTATTTTTATTCTTTTCTTTCTAAGGTTAGATCAAAGAACTTGGTCACGTTTCTCTGTTTTCGGTTGAACATCCAGTTCAAGGGTATGTCTATTTCCCTCTTGATTCGGAGTTGGTAGTGTTGATCTCACAACTGCAGACTGTTGATTTGTGTGAAAAGGTATGAGGAGGACCCGGTACGTGGAGGGAGTAGTGGGCAAGAACGATCAGGGACACGGGTTGTTTTCTTTTGGTTTCATGGTTTGTTGGGTTAAACCTGTAGGTTTACCCAAGGAAGAAGGTCCAATGTGTAGCAATGCTATGAAATTTGATGGTTACTGCTTGTCTGCTTGAAAATTTATTGTTGAAGTGATCACTCCAGTAAACTGCATCAGTTTTCGTATATGTATCTACATATTAGAGCATCCACGATGGATACTCAAAGGCGTCCCACGTCCCGCTCGTGAGCCCTACAATGGGCTCTGCTGTTTGAAGATGCTGACGCTTTTCGTTAGTTCTTATTTGCCCTTAAACCAGGAACTTCTGAGGCCTTCCTGCATGCAGTAGCTGACAAGAACCAACTCATTTGCTCAAATGCTTCGTTGTTTGCATTCTCGTGGGTAAATGTTTTGCTAAATGTCCTCCTAATACACTCAGCTGGTGCAGTTGGCTTGATAATAGCCGATTTCTTGAGTATCCTTTATAGCTTTTATGGAAGGCTTTATTTAAATCAGACAGTTCTCTTTGTTTTCTTTGACTGGATAAAGGCATGTTCTTGAGGATCGCGTGCTCTGGAGCATTTATCAGGCAATATTTCCAGGTACATGTTTATATCTATATACTTGCCTGTTTGGGTGCTCAGAGGCAGAGCTTAAACCTGATATCCCTCAAATTTGGTTTCGTACAGGAACAGGATCCTTTTCATTTCGTAGGTGGTCCCCTTCGAGGCTTATATCCGAGAGATTGTTCTTGGACAAGGAGAACTTCTTTCCGACTTTTCTATTCATCTCTCTGTTGGGTTGATGTTCTTGTGCATATCAGCCTTTGTTATGCAAAGTGTTTATAGAATTATCTTTTGTGGTCTAGCAAGTTGGCAACAGTCATGTACTAACAAATCCCTTTTATCCCCTGCTACAGCAGATATCGTCGTGAGAGGGCTTTCATCAACAGAATCATCCGTTTCCGGGATCATGTGGACTGATGATTCAGAATGTGAAGATCGACCTCTTAAAATGTGAGGAGATTCTTTTGGTGCCTCCACGAATATCATTGGAAGATAAGCTGTTTGGGATGCACTAGGACTAAGGTGTGAAGATAGCAATTCACTCCGTCTATTTCATCGGGATAAGAGTGCTATGCAGAAACTGATTCACTATGAAAAGTTCTCCAAAGTTGAGGTAATGAGGTCATTAGATGAAATTTTGCTACTGACTGGGTGATTAGCAGCTTTAGTACAAAAGCAATTCTTCCCTACATATTATACAAGTAAACCACTTCAGAAACAACAGTGAAAATCCAAGCCAATATTGCACCGAAACTATGAAATAAGTATCCTAAAAACTTCCATCCAATATAATGACAAAACATATGCATCTTCAAGATCATGCAGCGGGATGCTATGTCGTAATACACGGTCTTCGTATCTGCATGATATCCTAGCCGAGAACAGACACAATCAAAGGAAATGACTCAAGGATCTGCCGGTGCCAAAAGTATCACGAAAAGATTAAAATCGACAGAACCAAAATATCACAAAGTCTGAATGCTTTTAGTTTTTAAAGGAAAAAAAAAAGAAAAGGAAAAGAACAGAGAATAACACGTAGAAGGCGGGTGACACATTTTCTAATAAACGATCCAAAAACTAATCGAAATTACGCTCCGGTGGAAGGTGATCATAGACGACGCTCCATAGGTCAATGCAGCTTGCGGAATCCGTGCTGGTTGGCATCGGGGATAAGTTGGTTGCGATGGAAACAGATGGACAGAGTCGGGGAATGGGCTACTGCTCCTGTATCCTTCAATCTCAGATGGGACCAGTTAGGATTGTGGAATTAATTGAATGCAACAGTTTAGATGGTAGGAAGTAAGCATGTAAATTTTAACGACTTGACATGTTGGTTTGCCGACAAAATGCTACTTAAAAATATTAGACCCCGTTTGGATTCAAAGATAATTGATTTTAACTTTAATTTTAACTTTAACTCAACACACTACACAATAAAAATACACATTTCTCAATTTAAAAATTTTAACTTTAACTTTAACTCAACACAATACACAATAAAAACACACGTTTCCCAAGTCAAATTTATAATCACATCTCATTTGTTCTTTTTCACAATCAAAATCAAAATCAAAATCAAAATAACTTTAACTCTGAATTCAAACGGTCCCTTAATTTCACCTGATCCTTAAAAATATGAGAAACTTCAGGGGAGAGAGCAAAACTATTTATTAAGGAATATTACTTGCAATATTGTGAATAATATTCCCTAATACTATTGATCTTTTCAATTATTCTGCTGTACTGTTCGATGAAGCTCCCTGATGTTTGTCGAGCCCCCAAGCGTCTTGGGAAGTCCTGTCAAGTAGCTGAAATTGCTGCTCACATTGTCTCGAGGTTCGTCATATATCCAATTGCAAGTGGAAGGCCCCCGGAGTTTATTGAAGTGGGCGTGGCATTCAGGTGCTGCAGAGACCTCATTTCGCAGACTGAGGTCGGAAGTGAGCGGACCGTTTGATTTTACAAATTAATTTTAATTACACTCCACTTATTTTTATTCAACATCATAATTATTACTTTTTTTCTTTAATTTTTTTAATCATTTAATTTAAATTTTAATACTAAATTCTCTTAACTATTCATTATTTTTTTTACGATTCAACAATAAAATCATTAATTTTTCTCAACTATTCATTACTTTTTTTATAATTCAACAACACAATTATTACTTTATCTCAACTAACTATTCATTACTTTTTCACACTTTTTCTTATAATTTAACAACACAGTCATTACAAACAAATTAAAATCAAAACTCAACACTACTACTCGACTCTAAAATCAAACACAATAATAATATTAAATATATCATTCTAACTCCTTACTGGATTTTCCTGAGAAAGAGAGAGAGCCTGCGCCAAGGGATTTTTTTTTTCCTTTTTCCTAACTGGATTGGACCCAACGACACCAAAACAATTTTCCGCGGCTGAAAGAGATTTCAAGTGTGCGCCTCATGTTAGTTCCCCCTTGCCCGAGCACGGAAGAAGAGCCCGGCTCGAGGTCAATTGTTGAGGGCGGGTGTTTAAGGGCACGCGACAACGTGTAGGCAGAAATAGACCACACGTTGCACGTGAGGGCGGGTGTTGAGGAGTAAAATGAAATAAATCCCACATCGGAAAAGAAAAGAATATACATGGGTTTATATGAAATTTGTGTATCACCACTTATTATCTTGAGCTTTTAATTGAAAATGGACCCGAGCTCGTCTAAACCCAATGAAAATTTAATAATTTCCATCGGCCTTGCCTGTCCGACGCGGACAAGCACTCAGCTCTGAGCAGACCTTTTTTAGTTTTTCTTTCGGCGTCAATCCTAATATCCAAAAATTCAATTAAATTTTTACTAATTCAATCAAATTGGATCGACTCACTAAGCGATAAAGTTCTCCCATCATATGTTTTTTGCATTCACAATGATTCTAATCCGAAATTCAATTTAAGCGGAATAAACACCCGAACCGATTTAGACCTTTATTAGTTAACAAGTGGCATGCATGCGGTGGGCCCCTCCCATTGGGAAGAAGATTGCCTTTTGCACGTTTGGAATGATTCCTCGGCCATATTCGAATATGCCGCGCAGCGAAGATACCTGCCAATTCTCTGCCATTCAACGGATGATTCTGGCCTTGTGAAAATTACGATTATGGCCCTGTACCCCCGTCCTGTTGGAAGCCGTGGTCTTGCGTGAACTGACCGAACTGCCGCATAGCCCAGCAGGAACGGTGAAATTTTAGCGTGGGGATCACCAACCAAGTATCTTCTTCTTCTTCTTTCGTCTGTGGTTGGTTCGCAAATAATTTGTTTTTTTCATTGTCGTTTCATTTTTCTAATTAATAATTCAAATACATACAATACCGCAAATAGACAACCCTCTTTAAATTTTTAATTAATCTCATCACCGATCAGAAATTGGAAGGTCAAGTCGACGTGACTTGTCTCTAGAAGATATATAATCATGATATATGTTTTCAAGAGAAATGAAGAAATTTCATTCCTTGAGTAAATCAAGAGAGGATGAAATTGGATTTTGACAAGAGAAAATGTGTGGACGGCACTGAGATCTTTGCCTTTGGAAGATTTTTTTATATACAGACACACATCAAATATTAGTTTATATATGATAGTTTAATTATGACGTATTTTGTTGTTGGCATGCATGCATACGACCATGAAAACACACCATTTTTTTCTTTTATAATACTATGAAGATGAACATGCTTTATCCGAGTACAATTCCCCTTAAAAGAAACTTCTTTTCATTATATATATGTATATATATAAAAGAATGGTGTTTAAATTTTGCCCAATAAATTCCTCAAGATCTACGAGAACACGCTATGAGTCCACAGAATAGTTCAGTACGATCACAATTATAGATCTCCTTTTCTCCATATGTTCTATTATATTTCATCACGGCGTCCTAATGTAGGAGTAGAGGTGACAGCGCAGGATAGAGACACATCACAGCTTTTCCACCACTTTTGGTTTCATCAACGGACAATATGGCTTTTATAGGTAATCTTCTCATCATCATTAGAATATATTCAAAGATTGTTCAAAAACTGCAGCATCTGGATACACAATTTCTATCAGAATGTGAGCATCATAATCTACAATACATTATATAAAGTTGTAACCGATACATTAAATAGGGGTAAAAAAATGTAAAAATAATATCGGTATAAAGTGGTAAAATCGTTACTAATTCATATGTTAGTATACTATATATATATATAATTATAAAGGAAATATTCAAAAATATATGAATCTATATATATAAAGTGGTAATCAATACATTAAATAGGGGTAAAAAATGTCAAAATAATATAGGGATAAATTCGTATAGTCCTCACTAATTCATATGTTAATATACTATATATATTATAAATAAAATATTCAAAAATGTATAAAAAATTTCAATAAATCATTATCACATCGTTAACAAATAAATATATTCATCATCTTGAAAAAATAAATAATCATTTATACTTGTATAAACTTAAAATTAATTTAAAAAATTTAAGCATTATAGCTAATATTATAAAAGTTTAATTAAATAAAACTCAAGTCCAAGTGACTGGGTCATTTTATCTAAAGGTGTTCAAATTTATAAAACTTCATAAATGAAATGTCAGATATAATAAAAAAAGCGGACAAGCAAATAATTAAGTAATGAAGTTTAAACTTTTAAATTTGTACACGTTTTTGTCATTAACGGAATTCATTGATTTGCTGAGTAAAAAAAGTAAATAATGAAGTTTAAAAGTTTTGATAGACTCTAATGTTCGTATTTTTTCATAAAATAAAACTAACGATCTTATCCAAAAGTATCCAAACTTTAGATTAATTTGATAATTGCAATGATGTATATATTATATGAATTCTTTACTTAAGGACCTCATATATTAAATATATATTTTTCTATTACAAGTTTGAATTTATTGCATAACTTTTTATATGTTAATATAAATTATAAGTTCAAACTAATTATTGTTTTCATATTTAAATTTTTTATAATAATTTTTCTTTATAAAATTCGTGCAACGTACGGGTCCAATAAACTAGTATTATATAATAATAAATCAAAGTTATAATTATAATTTGTTGTTCTTGGAGTAAGAATAAAATATTATGAACACTAAAGAATACATCAAAATTCAAAATTAAGGTGTTCATGCTGCTCTTGTTTCCTTAGTTTGATTTTCTACTTTTTTCTCTTGTTCCAAAAGGAAGGAAAACTCGATCACAAGGAAGATTTTTCCGGTTTCTTTTTCTTCCTTTTTTTTTTTAACATTTCAAAAAAAGTAGGACAATAATAGGACATTTCGAACTCCGCGATATTATTGAAACCTTATGTATTTTATTGCTCATGAGTATTCTATTATAATGGATGTCCATGACAAAAACATGTATATAATTGATTCATCGGATGTGTGCGCAAGGTCCATGCCGAATTATATCCCAAGATCAGTCTTAAAATAATTCTGCTATTTCGCTACTAGACTAAAATGAAAACATCTATTTAAGGGAAAATAAACCATAAATGCACAAATTTTCAAATCTACCGATTTATTTTTGAATTTTGACATGAAAATTCTTGAAGTTTTATTTCCATACCACATCTAAGAAATCATTAATTGCTTCGTTAAATATGTCCATATGAACTTTCTCGTGGACGAAAAAATAAATAAAAGGAAGACCTGAGGAAAGGAGAATAAGAAAGGAGGACGGAGAAGAGGAAGTCAGCGGCGGCTGTAGATGCCTTATTTGGTCACATGTCCATGCTCCGATTTTATCGTTTCGAATATGTGACATGTTCCCTTTATTTATAGAGGGATGATTTTTCAATCATCCGTTTTAGTATGGTCATTTTCGTAATTGGCAGTCGAGTGGGTGATCCAATGATTTGCAATCTAGTGTTTATGTTCGCGGATGGTCTCGTCCGCTATACAATGTAAAATTACGTTTGTAAAATTACGGCACGCGGTAGAACGCATGTTGGTCAAGTTGCATTGCAGAGCAGAGAGCTCCAAAGTCCAATGCAGCTCCGTCCAATGAGTGGGAGATGAGAAAAATAATTGGTGAAACAAGAACAGGGGCAATATTGCCATTCCATTCCAACATCAAAAGAAATTTATTTAATAAATCCGTCTTTGTCTCTCTCCCTCCTCTTCCCTTTTGCTTGTGCTTAAATTAAGTCCCCTCTGTTTTTCTGTTGTTTGCGTTGCGTAGGCAACTGAACCCCGAGAAAGCAAAACCGAGAGGCAGAGAGCTGGAAGCAGAGAAGTTCTGTTCAGTGAGCTCAGCCCATTATCTGTGAGATAAGGTACGCTCTCCACCTGAGCTAAATGAATCCGTCCCCCGCCGCCGCCGCCCCCCCCCCCCCCCCCCCCCCCCCCCCCCGGCTTGTTTTTTTTTTTTTTGGTTTGATTGGCCAAATGCCATTTCCCCCCTTTCTTTCATGTCACTTCAGTTTTTTGTTCAAAGTAGATAGAAGAGACAGAGCAGAAAGGAGAATGTGTTTCATCTGGGTTTCATTACTTATGCAAAGCTGAATTTGATGTTGTCTTCAGTCTTCACTTCTCTCGATGACTTGAAAGTTCCTTTTTCTGAATTGTGATCACGAAACAACTCGTAGATTTACGTTTGTGACTTTTAGAACCAAAAGGAGGAGTTTGCTGTGAGATATGGAATTTTGGCAGCAGGATTATTTCCCCGTCTTCCTTGTATAGGTAACCCTATTCGTTCGTCGGTTAGTCGGTTTTCCGATAAAATTTGACGGATGGCTTTATTTCTATATACTGAAAAAAAAAATGGGGGGTTAGCCCCCTTCCCAGTCGATTTATCGTATCCGTCATCTATGTAAATGAAATCGCTAGGGTTAATTCGAACTCGGGTCTTTTTTAAGGCCTTTTCTTTGCCTCGAGCAATAGTATTTTTCTTGGTTCTCAACAGAGTTTCCTTAATCCCTTTCCAGGTTCACTGACTAGCCTGTATCGAATTTATCAAGGGGAACTGTGTTATATTTTTCATGGGTTCTGTTTCCGAAGAACCACTGCAGCATCAACTCAACAAGCCACCAGGAATCCGATTCGTGGAGTACATAAGGGCAGCCCCTCTCTCCTTCCGAACCTACCAATCTGTTGTATTGATCCTAACATTCTTGGCTTACTCGAGCTACCATGCCGCTCGTAAGATTACGAGCGTGGTCAAAAGTACACTCGATCCAGACTCAGAAGTGGGCCAACGGTTCTCCGTGTGGACCAGGCCATCTCGAACCGCCCCATTTTCTCGGGTACTCGCGAGTGGTTGGGCCCCATTTGACGGATCAGACGGGGCCTCATTGCTTGGTGACCTCGACGTGGCTTTTCTCTTGGTGTACTCCATTGGAATGTACTGCTCGGGGCAATTGGGAGACAGATTGAATCTGAGGATATTTCTAACGGTTGGAATGGCTGGGACTGGTTTATTTACTTCCCTCTTCGGGGTCGCTTATTGGGCGAACATCCATGTATATGTTTACTTCCTCGCAGTTCAGATGCTCGCGGGTCTGTTCCAATCAACGGGATGGCCTTCGGTCGTGGCAGTTGTTGGAAACTGGTTCGGTAAAAGTAAGAGAGGGCTCATTATGGGGATATGGAATGCTCACACTTCTGTAGGGAACATCACGGGATCTCTCATTGGTTCTGCTATGTTGAGTTACGGATGGGGCTGGTCCTTCGTGGTCCCTGGTCTGCTTATTGCATTTCTCGGTTTAGTGGTTCTGCTGCTTCTTCCAGTTAGTCCTGAATCTGTTGGAGCTGATAGGGATGAAGATGACTTGAGTTCTCTGAAGAAGAGCACGGATGAAGTGACGGAAACCCTACTAGCTTCGGGTTCTGAGGTTAAGCAGCAAGCCGTGGGGTTCATAGAAGCGTGGAAGATTCCAGGAGTCGCGCCCTTTGCACTCTGCCTCTTTTTCTCGAAATTGGTGGCTTACACATTCCTCTATTGGCTCCCATTCTACATTAGCCAGACAGGTATGACTTCCCAATTCCACAGTTCTCCATTTTTGCCTCGTTTTATTTAGAAGACCAACTTGTGAGAAGTGAATAACATTGCTTGCACACCAAAGGCAATGTTATAATTCAACAAGCATTAAAGAATAGAACGTGACCCAACGACGGAAGCAGAAAATTGAGAAATTACTCTAAGCTTCTCAACATCAGATCCAACGCATTGTCCTTATTATTATTATTTTTTTTTTATATCTATGCTGGTATTGATATATATTTTTTATTGGTGTCATTTCAGCTATAGATGGACAGTATCTGTCGAGTGAGGCTGCTGGAAACCTGTCCACGTTATTTGATGTCGGAGGAGTCATAGGAGGGATCCTAGCAGGCCACATATCCGATAAGCTAGATGCTCGGGCAATCACAGCTGCTACTTTCATGTACTGTGCGATCCCTGCCCTATTCTTCTACCGTTCTTACGGCTACATCTCCCTGCCCATAAACATCGTGTTGATGTTCATCACGGGCATGTTTGTGAATGGGCCCTACGCCCTGATCACGACAGCTGTCTCGGCCGACCTGGGGACACACAGCTCACTGAAGGGGAGCTCTCGAGCACTCGCGACGGTCACGGCTATCATAGATGGCACGGGATCAGTGGGGGCTGCAATCGGGCCCTTCCTGACGGGCTATATATCGGAGGATAGCTGGAGCGCAGTTTTCACCATGCTGATGGCAGCGGCTCTGGTGGCGGGCCTGCTGCTGACCAGGCTGGTTGTGGCTGAGGTGGCCGCTAAGATCGAGGAGTCTAGGGCCCGTGGAGCATCAAGATTGATAGTTGAGGTTTGATGGAGGTGCCCCTGAAGATTGGAGGCCCGACTATATATATATATATACCCGAAGGTCTCCCTCCCTGCTTTGCGTACCCAAAGTGGGACTGAAGGATTACAATATGCAAACAAATTAATATGAATGTTATATTCGAGGCCAGTGATTAGGCGGATATGGGAGGGCATTGGATTCTTTCCCATTGTATTTTTTGTTTTGTATAATATTTGTCTGTTCCAATTTAATTTGATGTCTATAATATATATACATATATATATGGAGCACAAGATTGAAGAGATTTGGCTGGGGCTTGTTCCTCTTTTCTGCTTTAAGCTAGCAAGACAAAGAAATCAAATCAAAGGAAGCTCCCCAAACTATGACTGTAAGGAGGATTTGTATTTACCCCCGCAGGTCAGGACGCTACAAAGTCAAAAAGGACGATCGCCAAGCTAAAGACTTTACAGACACCGACAATCATATTAACAACACGGGCTTCCGGTGTAGATTTAAGGTTCCCTTTCACTTAACAGTATTATAATTATTGGGCTCAAATAGCCCAAACTAAAATGGACTGGGCTAACCTATTCGGACTCATTATTTATTAAATCAGTTAACTTTCATATCAAACTATTTTTAATCCTCTATTAAATTTAAATTTTACTAAATAGAAAAAATGTTGGAATTATGAATTGGGTAGGGGCCGCGCGAACGCAGGCCCCCTCTGCCACAAATTATGACGTAGGCTCGACCACTTGGGCCGACCTTAGGCTGGCACCCCTTCCAAGTGCAATGAAGGTCACCAGCCTAGCCCATGGGCCTTCCTGATCGCCCATTGAGCCCGTCCAGGTAAGTATGTTGCCCCATCAGATGAGCCCGCCCTTTATCCTGTCCTCCTGCTCTCGTCCTTTCTCAGCTGCTCGGTGTGGGATGGGAAGACGGATCAAAATAAATGTCCGCCAGTGGCGACCGTTCTTGTCTCATTCGTACTAGCGTACTGCCCTTATATATTTATTTATTTTGGTGAAAGCCACTAAACTTATGATTAAACAAGAATAGCAGTTCCTCCCGACCATTAAAACAGGCAGGTTATGTCCCGACACCTGACCATATCTGACATCGATCAGCTGGGTTATTAGTATTCCATATCATCAGGACTCGGTAGCATGGCCTTAGCTTGCTGCATACAGACATGTAGCAAGTCAAGACCGAGCTAGAGTTGCCATAGTGTCAAGGTAAAGCGGTTTATCATTCGGGTGGATTCTTTAGCAGACATGAATACGGTCTCGGTGAGGTCTGTTCGCCTGGTGTTGACGCGAAGCAGTTCATGGTTCAGGTAAACTCTTTAGCGGGCATGGAGGTGTTCTTAATGAGCTATTGAGCTTTGTTTGCACAGTTGGAGGTAGATCTCACCTCTTGCACTTGATAGTGTAGTATGCTGTTTTTCCTAGCTGGGAATTGTGCGCCAAGAACTGTATCATTTGGACTGGTGATATTCAAGACCGAGAAGTTGGACATGAATCGCCACCAGCTTTTCGCACGAATCGCTCATGCTCGCCATTCTCTTGTAATTCATGCTTAAAGTGCCAGCCAATATTGATTGATCCCATTGCGAGCCAGATAGGAAAAATAAAACTAGATGGGGACATTTTTCGGTGGGATCGTTGAAGGCATTAACGTGGTTTGGTGGCAAATTCTCGATCACCTGCTGTATTAGTGGAGGGCTATCGATCAAGTACATATGGTTACTGAATCCAATAAAGATCATGGTGACACTGCAAGAATTGTTGCTTTTAGTCCTATGATCCTTCATCACATTTATGTTCCCGATTGATGACTCTTTCTTTGTGTAAAACTAAGAACTGTCGGAAATGTGAATTTCGTTGCACATCTCCTGCCCTTGTGACCCTACCTTGACCACCTGCAACTTTGCATATACTTTCTATCTTCGCAATACATAAGAGGATGCCCTCTCAATTTCAGTAGATACATTGGCCCCGTTTGATTTGTAAGTTTAATTTTAGAATCATGATTTTGATTTTAACTCAACACACTACGCAACAAAAAATACACGTTTCCCAAGTCAAATTTATAATCTCATCTCATTTGTCCTTTTCCACAATCAAAATCAAAATAAAAATCAAACTTACTTTTAACTCTAAAATCAAACGCACCAATTATGTCTAACATATCCCACTATTGACTGTGTCTACTCAGTTGTTTGCACCACTTTAGTCGTCCCTCAGTGGCTTACTTGCTCGATCAGTACATACAGGATAAGAAACCAGCCGGAATTTGACTATTGGAACAAATGAAGAAAGCTCCCCTTTCTTTCCAGATCCACCAAGCCATCATCCTAATTGCAACCTTCTTCGCCTATGCAAGCTTCCATGCCGCTCATAAAACCATGAGTGTGGTGAAGAGCGCGCTTGATTCCCAATCTTCAGGAACGATCCTTAGCTTCACGTCATCCCCAACTTCAACTCCATTTCGTGTTCACAACTGCAACTGTTGTGTAAGACATATTTAAAAAGGACAATGATCATGGTCAGGGATGATGATGGTTCATATTAGCTAATAACCGGTAAGTAAGTTGGAAACTCGAGTAAATGAGCAAATAGGAATTGCTTGACAAAATCTGCACTGAGTTCCTTGATGATATCTTCTTCTTTTTTTTCTTTTTTGTTTTGGATAAGTTTGATGTTATCTTTCTTATTTTGCTATTGCAATGTGTATGATCTCCATAATGCTAGTATCGACCATATTAGTAGTATCTGCAACATCTCACAACCTTTATTCATTGGACCGACCGTAAAAGAAACTTTCCAAGCAATAAGTGCAGCACTCTTGCCCTTATGAGCTTTTCATGTATGTTACGGAAGTTCACTGACATCCAAAGCTTGAAATGATGGAGTTTCAAATGAATGATTCTGCAGGCTACAATTGATCTCTCTCAATTCACTTGTTCATGTGAATCAAAACATCATCTTGGAAACTGACTAAGACCATCGAGTTTCTAATCTCATACCACATATTTAATTGCTGAGCAAAGATGTGTTGACAGTATACCACGAGAATCAATTATAGTTTTTCTTACACAACCGGCCTTCATCCACCATATCACATTCACTTCGACAACATTTCCCTGCTGAGTAACATATATGTAGCAATCCTTATATGAGAGTTCAAAAGCAAATCGACATGGTGCACGAGATATCATGGCGGAAATATCATTCGCGTGTGTAACATAGCTTGTTAGAATTATTAATACTCAAGGTACCTGATCGTACAGTTACAAAAAACGACGACACATCGAAGTAATGAAAAGAGGGTCAGGTCATTTTCCAAGTAACATGATTAAATTGGATCGGTCTTGTTCTTTGGTGGACATCCATCATCTTTAGCTTTACTTATGGACCCATTAGATGTGCGTATATATCAAGTGGATGGAAATTAGTTAGAAATTCACGAGTCTTCCAGAAAGATGAATTAATCCATGATTCCTGCTATATCTTCTTCATCGCACCATCCAGGTGTGAAAACGCAGTTAATTAAGGGTGGTCCTTCCCATTGCTCTTCTTGGGTTTGGAGGCTTTCCTGCATTGAGTTCCGATTGTGCTTATAGAGGTTTGGATTCATTTCCACTTAAAATTTCAAGCTGATAAGTGTTGATATTCAAATCTCATATAAATCAATAGATATTAATTCATCTTTTTCATGTGGGATTAATATCATCAACACTCACACTGACGTGTAACGTGTGGTCTTTTTCTGCCAACACGTTATCGCGTGCCTTTAAATACTCGCCCTCAACGATTGATCTCGAGCTAGACTCATCTTCCATGCTCGGGCGAGGGGACTAACACTAGGTGCTCCTTTTTTTTTTTTTTTTGGTTTGTCTCGGACATATTGGGCTTGATATGGTGTAGGTGCGTATTCGCTCGTTGACACATACGCGTAACCTGAGTTCTGATACCATATTGAGTTTCCATTGGGATCATACATGCTAGAAGAATTTTGTGATATGAGCAGAAAGGAGGGTGTAGAGATTTCAAGCGTGGTGGTCATAAGCCGAACCACGGGAGGTATTATTATTCTAAAGCACTCAAAGCTTACATTAAGCAACCCGCCCATTTATAGGCTCACCAAGTAACTAAACTAGGAAGAAGATATTCTCTGATATCTTGATAAATCAAAATCAAATCAGAGATGATATCATAATGGATAATTGCTCAATTAATCAAATACGATTTTGTTCTCTAAATCAACTATTTCCTAAATACCAAATCCAAATCTCTGACACGCCTCCTCAAGACAGAACGTGGAGTGCACAAAATGTGCGTCTTGCAGATGCATTCTTTTTCACCGTCTCTTTGTGAGGTTGATTGAACAACGAAACTTGTACACAACAAAATTTACGGCTAAAAAGGAGTTTCTTCGACTCCAAGAAAAGCTTTCTGTTCTTTCTACTTTGACAGAGGCAATTTACGCGATCAATGCACGTATGTGAAAGATGCCGACTTTGAATGCGATGGCAGCGGACTCCTCACGATCGACCTGATAATAATAATTTTCTAATAATCATCATTATTATTCATGCAAAGCGTGATTTGTATATTATATATATATATATATATATATATATTTATGAAGTACGAGATCTGAAAGCAAATGCAAATCGCAGAGTCTGGGACACACACAGAGAGAGAGAGAGAGAGAGAGAGAGAGAGAGAGAGAGAGAGGGTCGAGTGTTGGAGAGGAACCGAATTCGAAATCGGCCTCCGGGGCCTTCTTAATTAAGGTGAGTAATCTATAACTTGGTTATTGTACAATTTATATATGTATATGAGCCTATTACGAGACCAGAAATATATATATATATATATATATAATCACATTATATGAATTGTTATGGCATGTAAATGTCCCAAATGATGCGTGTAGTTTTTCACGATTAAATATTATTTGAAATATAAGACAGCTAAATTCGTTTCATGGAATTGAGATGGAAGTTGGTGAATTCCATGCCGCCCCCACCTTACCTAGGTTGTAGTACTTTACTGGACTCTAAACTGACTCTTATTTGTATTATATTCAAAATGTCGTTTACACTCTTTATCTATATTTGCATTACTGAAATTATTGTATATATTGTATCTGGGTGTTCTATGTTCATGGATATTTTGTCGGATTTTAGTTTGATGTTTTGTCTTCTATACTTAAGTATGGAAATTCGGTTCCTCTGGGGCACGGTTCATTAATCATGTTTGGTGAGTCGACGATGAGTAGTTTTGTAAGGGGTACTTATCGATCAAGTACAGGTGAAGAGGTTTGGTAAATCTAATAAACAACATTGACAGTGGACGACAGTGAAAGGGCTAATATTTCTCCTCCCCCACCACTCCTTAATACACTTTTGTCTTTGATGACACTTCGATTACGACCCGAGAATAGGCGGACATGTGATTTCGGCATTCTCGAAACACGTTGACCCTCACTCGTCCACCTGCACTAATTTTGCATATTCTCAACTTTCGTAAAACTATGCGAAAGGATGACACTGGCAGTCCAGTTGATATATTGCACAGTTACTTGGGGTCGTTTGGATTCAGAGTTAAAATTACTTTGATTTTGATTTTGATTTTGATTGTGGAAAAGGACAAATGAGATGTAATTATAAATTTGACTTGGGAAACGTGTGTTTTTGTTGTGTAGTGTGTTGAGTTAAAGTTAAAATTAGGAACTTTGAATCCAAACGGGGCATTAATCCTCCGTTGTTTTGTTTCTCTCAGTTGTACGCGGTGCAATAGTGCACCATCGGAGTCCGCCGATGGCTTTCTTCTCCGACCAGTATAGACTAGATAGGAAGAAGCCAAGCGGGAGTAGACTGTTGGAATACATGAAGAAAGCTCCCGTTTCTTTCAAGGCCCACCAAGCCATCGTCCTAAATGCGACCTTCTTTGCCTATGCAAGCTTCCATGCCGCTCGTAAAACCACAAGCGTGGTGAAGAGCGCCCTCAATCCCGAGTCTTCTTTCAGAAACGACCCTCAGCTTCATTCCCTCCCCACCTCTGACCACATTTCAGGATCAGAAGCGGGTGATGGCGGGAAGCGGCTGGGCCCCATTCAATGGCTCTGACGGATGTTCACTGCTTGGCGAACTTGATCTGGCTTTCCTTACGGCCTATGCCTTTGGAATGTACTTCTCGGGTCATTTTGCTGACCGGATGAGCTTAAGGATAATTTTAGCTGCGGGAATGATAGGAAGTGGTCTATTTGCCTCGCTCTTTGGTGTTGCTTACTGGGCAAACATCCACAACTTCTACTATTTCTTGGCTGTTCAAATGCTTGCTGGCTTGTTTCAATCAACAGGCTGGCCTTCCGCCGTTGCAGTTGTCGGGAACTGGTTCGGGAAGAGAAAGAGGAAAACAAGAATATATTTAAACGGTTGATTTCCAATGATGGAATCGTAACACAAAGAAATTTCATCATAGCATACAGAGTATAATGTACAAGCCCTATATGTCCATCCGCAAGCTCTCTTGCAAAGATTTACCAAATGCCCGGAAAACAAAATTAGCACGTATTTCTAATAATCGACTCAAAACGATACAGTTGAAAGAGATAATAGATTGGACGCTCATGTAATCAGACCCGCCAAGAATGAGTGATGGTATCTTTCTCCATTACTATTGTAAAGCTGTCACCATAATGCCACAATCAACTGCATCAGCAATATCTGCAACATCGGAAGAAGATTGACATTTATTGGATTGTTAATCCCCATACCATATGGTATAAACAAGTTGCAGTAACATCCAAAGCACCGTGACTTGGAGTTTCGACTTAAAGACTTGTTTGTGCGCTGGCATAACATTGGCCTCTTTTGGCTCTGCACATCGTAGCTGTAAGAGGAAACGATATGTATTTTAGATGTTCTCTCCAGAACTTAGAAAGTAGATCCACAATGCCAGATATGACAATGATAGACCCAAAACCATCATCAAATGCAGCTGAGGAAGGACTACACTAAATTTCTGATCTGGATGCAAAAATCAAGAGTTCACTGTTATTATATCTACGATTCAAAGCAGAGGAAACTTTTTTGAAGAGACAACACTATGGTCTCCTTCCTTCCAAATCCCTCCATCCACAGAGGTAAATGGGGAACAAAGAAAGAGCTTAAATTAAACCCATTCATCCTAGGTGGAGCCTTTGTCCACTAGCATGTCGAAATTCATTAGCAAAACAAGTTCTCAGCAACCATCAGTCTTATAAAGAAATCCTAACGAACGAACCTCTCTCTCTCTCTCTCTCTCTCTCTCTCTTTCAAAAAAGCACGAGGGAAGGGGCGACTCACTCGCTCAGTCGTCGTCTACTTCACCGGGCTTCTTGGGCTTGCGGTACGTCTCTTCGACCTCCTTTGCCCTAAAAATGGCGGAGTAGGCGAGCTTCTTGATGTTGGGGACCTGATAGTTTTGGGCGATGTAGATCCCGCACACCGTCCCAGCTAAGAACGAGAAACTGCTCCGTATTATCCCCATCCACGCCACGACCTTAATAAATCCCCCCCGCCTTCAGATTCGACTCGGGCTGATCCTCCTCCCTTTTCTCCCTTCTTCCAGTTCCTCCTCCGCTTCCTATCCTTTCATCAG
This sequence comes from Punica granatum, assembly GCF_007655135.1. Lineage (NCBI taxonomy): Eukaryota > Viridiplantae > Streptophyta > Magnoliopsida > Myrtales > Lythraceae > Punica > Punica granatum. The sequence goes on along the minus strand of NC_045128.1, from coordinate 44,099,735 downwards.
TCCTCCTCCCTTCGTAGACTCCTTTCTAGCGGCGGAAGAAGTTTCGTGGTTTCGCCACAGAAGAGGAGGGCGCCGGCCGAATCTTTCGCGGCTCTTGAAATGCCGAGAGAACGGTTCAGTTCAGGCCGTAGGCGTAACTAACGGACCTTCGTTCCTCGTGGGCCAACCAAACCCCACGGACCAATCCATCCATGTTCTCGACAATTCCCGTTTGGGCCAATGCTCCCGTTTTTTTTCCCTTTTGTGTGAATCTCTTATAATAAGTAAAACTCTTGTTTAAGGTCCATTGAAGGAGAGTACAGCACGTGTCCCTTTCTCTCTTTTTTCCACGTTTACCCGTTCTTTACTTATCTTTAATATTTTTCCTATAAAATTTTATTTCTTCATGTTTTATCCTTTTGTTCCATTTCTTTTCACATTCTTCAAAAAAATTTCAAAATTAACATATATATATATATATATACATATACTTGACTACGTCCTATTAAATAGGGGCAGAACAGTAAAACTAAAAAAACTAAAATCTAATCCCATTTTCTAATTAATTTTATTGAATTAATTATACATATATTTACTACATCCTATTAAATAGGGACAGACATAAGAACTGAAGATAGAAACAATTTATGAGAAAAAGGATACGAAATTTTTTTAGATTAGATAATATGATCTTTATTCACCCAAAAAAAAGATAATATGTTCTTTTGATCTTATTATTTACATTATTTTTTTTGTTATGTTATGATATTTATTTGATCTCAGGGATTGGGGCTGCTTATTCTATTTTGGCCGATGATGGCTTTCTATTTAAAGCTCAATTCCTTTTGCCTTTCTTCTTTATAGAAGTTAATCTGCAATGATTTCGAAGGTACGCTATATTTATCTCAAAGACTGATCTGTCTATTCTGTATTAGCCAAGGACGGTTTATTTATCCTATTAAAAAAAGGATGGTTTTATTCAAAAGTAGAATATACTCTCTCTTTTTTTCCCTTATATTGAAACTCAATTCCTTTTGTCTTTGTGACATTCATTTTGAACTTAATTATCTAATTGTTTCTATGATTTTTTTCTTTGGTTATATTATTTAGTTGATCTCAAGGACTGATCTGCTTACTTGTATTACCCGATGACAGTTTTACTCAAAAGTAGGAGGGACAAAGAGCTTGCACGCCAATTGAGTTTACGACTTAATGGGGCAAATGCAGGGGCATTCCCGGTCGAATTTAGAATCAGAACCCTTTGGTAAGTAGTCCTTGGAGGTTGGAGTTTCTCATTCCACATGATGAATTCTTATACCTTCGATGTGCGTGAATAAGTATTTAATGTCACTTAACCCCAATGGGTTTGGTTTAATAGTTAAGGAGGAGCTCATATATTTATCCGATCATCGGTTCAAAATCTTTTGGAACCACCAGAGTGCCTTTGACGTGATTACCTGCTCCGTGCACCGTCAAGAGTTTATGGAGTTTCGAAAATTAGTTAAACGAAACTCAGGCACCATGGGTCAGTTAAAAAAAAAAAAAGGCATTCAGCGCCACTTTGCTTTGTAGGAGCACAAAGCTGAACTCAAATTCGGTCAACCATTGGCAAGGGCCACTACAACAAACACCTTATTAGAGACAAATAATGAGGGATAATTATAACATTAATCTCTAAAATTCTCATTTTGAGATAAATATATGTCTCTTATGTGGATTTTATTTACCTCTAAAAGCACCTAAAATTAATACTTTACTAAGTTACAAATTTATGTTACAATTATTAGCATCAAACCTCTTTTGCATCAAAACATAACTTTTAGAAACATATTAATTGTGGCATATCGAAAATTTGTCACTAAATATTTTTTTAGAAAGCAAAAGAGACTTAATTGCTTCTAAATCCAATCTTATTGCCCATAATATATTCTTTTAGAGGTAAAATACAATTGCCTCTAAATCAAATTCTCATTTGCCTCCAACTTACGAAATTTTACCGCAAAATAAGTAGATAAAATGCTGAAAGTCTAATGGATTATTTTTACCTAAACATAAATAATTAATTTAACATGAATTAAAAGATATTCAAATTACTCTCAACATAAGTAAAAAATATATTTTATTTATTTATAGATGTAAATTACATTATGCATATTTTGAATTCAATCAAATAGTAAATTAGTACTCTTTTGTGTATTTTACTTCATCTATTGTGTTTATATACAATTTATTACATAATTTTTGGATAATTTAACAATCTTCAACTTACCACCCGAGAAGTTAACGATATATAATATTTGATTTAATATTAAAAGAATATTAATTATTGTCTTAATTTTAAATAATTATATAGATAAAAATTTTACATATTTATTGAGACTTGACAAAAATATTAAATATAGATTAAATATAATTGAATTCAAAGATGCATTGATGGTGAAATGGTACAGACGCGAGACTAAAAATACTATGCTAGAGGTCAAGGGTTCGAGCCGATTTCAAGGCACAATATAAAGAAACGAAAGAGATAATAGTAAAATGTATTACCATAATTTATTTTGAAAAAAAAATTATAGAGATAATTACAATTGTCCTAAATAATAAATTTAGTAGTAAAATTTGATGTTATATCCCATTATTGGAGGCAAAATTAATTAACACTAACAGTACTAATTATGGACTTTTATTAATTGTTGCTAATTTGCCTCCATTGATCTAAAACGACATAGGTAAATGAGACAATTTACTCTTTTGCCTTTAATACTTTTAGAGGCAATAAATTGTTTTTGGAAGCAAATATCATTGCTTTTAAAAGGAGTTTTTCTTGTAGTGGACAGGGCCTTGATGGCACTGGTCCTTCCTTTGCTGCCGGCTTAGCTGGTCTTGGAAGAGTCCAACTGATGACTGCCCAGTCTGCCTTTGATGATAACAGCTGCCTGCTGGGATCTCTGGCCAGTGGATCCATCTCATGGTGCTTCGTCTAGCACGTCTCTTTCTCCACCGGTTTCTGGTGGAAGGTATCGTCAGTGGAGTTGGTGGTTTACGCTCGAGGACTGCTTCACATCTTGCGATTGATAACATAGCACACATACTTGCAATGGCTGTAACAGTACGAGAGGTTTTGGCTCATGTTCCATATGACGTAATTTTTCAGGTATATATTGAATTAAGTGAATAAAAGTCGTTGTAAAACTCTCTATATTCTCTTATACGGGGTTTTGAAAAATATATATATATTTGGAGAAAAGTGTCGATGCATTTCATTTCCTCAAAAGATATATATAAAGAGGTTCAACACTCATCCAAGCCCAGACAAATGGGGCACAATACAGCCCTTTCAAAACCATTGGCACGCAGGTCCATCTTAGTAGCTGTGGAAAATCTCTTTGCACGTATTGTTTGTTTAATTTGTTTGAATCGGTAGGGGATCAATTTTTGAGTTGATGATGTTGAATTTGATTTTATTAGGGACCACTATCATCTACAACTAATATTCCCAAGGGTAATTGGTTTTAAGAGGAGATTTGACCATCCCATTGAAATTAACCAATTGTTGGACTCCAGTGCTCTTTTTGTTTTTTTTTTTCCCCTTTCCCCTGGGTAATTTCGCTGCAGTGCATATTGCGTATCTATCACCCTTCTCTTCACAGCAATAATTTAATTCAGTTTTCTAATTTAAACCACGAATGATGCAGTATTTGCAGCGGACTAATTCCGGTCGCCGTTACTGTGAATAATCTTCTCCAAATATAAGTCCATACTGTATCAATTTCTGAGTGCTTCGAGTGCTACTGTTTTCTCCATTCATGCACGGAGGCAAGAATTCAAGCGGGCAGATTTTCATCACATTGTGCTTTCTAGGTAGCACGTCATCTCTTCAGAAAATGTTTCATAAATAAAGCTCATGTTTGTCTCTGTCTGTGTGTGTGTGTAATCAGCGCATGCCCATGTAGCTGCTCTATAAAAGAAGGTATTCCCTGTACAATTTATCTCTGTAGTTTCGTGACTTCGTCTCCTTTCAGTCCTGATCCTACTGACTGTAGGACTCTGAATTTCTTTGAGGATAGGAGAGGATACATTTGAATATTGGCGGAATATTTACATATATATATATATATATATATATATTTATGTTGGAGGGTCAAAAAGCGGCAAACACGGCGGTAGAGGCGGAGGGTGAGACCAAAAGTAAATGGGCGAGCGAGACGAGAGCCCATTATATTACATTAGGTTTTAATATGTAGTCTTATGTTTGTCTTTCTTCGGGTTTTGGTTCGGAGGGGCTTCAACTTCTATGCCTGAAAAATGAGACATGCTTTTTTACGTCCTGTGTTTGTGGTCCTTTTTGGATTTGGAAGACATTCTTGTGCTTTGCAATGTTTCCCGATTGTCGATCCACATTGCCCCCTTTTTTTCAAATTCCATACATACATACATACATATATATATATATATATATATATAACCACCGAAAAATATTTAAAATATTTATTTATTTCCTTGTCTGCTTTTGAAATAAGAGTTGTTGGGGGTTTGACTTTTGAAACTCTTGCACTTAATTTAATTAAACTAGTTGTGAACTCATGCGTTACGCGAAAAAAATAATAATTTTTAATTAATTTTATTAAATAGTTATACATGTTACTCATACATATGGCTTATAAAAACCAGATGAATTTGTTAAATGACAATATTTCATTCATATTGGATATAGGTAAATTACTATGACAAACATATATGGATAAAGTAGAATAATCTCTAACATTATCAACAATAAATCAAAGAAAAAAGGAGGGAAAATATTAAACATACACCTTTATATAATAAATATTATGTTATAGAAAATTAATTATTTTGGGTAAAATATAAAAAATAATTAATACTCTAAAATGATTGATATCCTTGTAAAATTCTTAATGAAAATTTAAGTTTTGGACTCAAAACCCCTAATGAAATATATAAATTTTTTTGAATATATATAAAAACTAATCAATACCCAAAAATGATTGATATCCTAATAAAATCCCTAATCAAAATTTAAGCTTTGGATTCAAAACCCCAAACGAAGTATTAAAAAAAAAATTTGAATCCTCTTTTGTATTATCAATTCTTATGTAAAGAAGTCATTTTATTGTGATAGAATCTAACCACATATGCTTTGCCTCTTGAATTTTGAGCAGGCATCAAGGAGCTCCAAACAGAGTGAAAAAGAAATAAGAGAGACGGCTTGCTTTGAGAATATAAGAATTGTTATTTTTCATAGAATTTGAGCAACACTAAAGACATACATATAGTCAATTGAAAAGAAAGAATTTAAATTTAATAAAAGGAAACATAATTTTTAAAAATTTATAACAATATATATATATGTAATGCCATAAACATATATTCATATATGTTGTAACTTTTATTATATATAAATGGACCACTTAAAGTACATGATGTATATACATACATATTTATATGGTTATACAATATATAATGTATATAAAATTAATATATTCATGCATGCGGAGAATAAAATCAATAAATGTATATATATAAAATGTATACATAATTAGTATATAAAATCAATATATAATGAGTATAAAATCAGTATATTAGGCGGTGTATATAAAATTTATATATTCTACGGCATATTCTCGCTTTGTATATAATGTATATATTTTGTTGCGCAATGTATATATAACATATATAGTCTATTGCATATTTTGTTCTCAGGGTAAATTGCACTGGTGGTCCAAAATATTTTACAAATATTTCATGATGGTCCAAAAAGTTTTTTTCGCTACATGATGGTACAAAATGTTTCAAAGTTGTTTCATGATGGTACAAACCGTCAACTTGAGCTTGACGCCGTCAAGCCGACGCTGACGTGGCTTCTACGTGTCACCTTCTTGCTGACGTGGCCGAAAAATTTTAAAAATTTTAAATTTTAAAATTTTAAAACTTTTAAAAATAATTTTAAATTTTAAAAATAATTTTAAATAATTTTAAACTTTTAGTTTAAAATTTAAATTTTAAATTTTAAATAATTTTAATATTAAATTTTAAAGAATTTTTATAAATTCTTTTAAATTTTAAAAATTTTAAAAATTTTAAAAATTTCAAAATTTTAAAATAATTTTTTTTTTTTTTCTAAATTTTTACTCTTTTTTGTTTTTTTAATTATTTTTAATATTTTATAAAAAAATTTAAAAAGTTTAAAATTTTAATTTTTTTAAAAAAATTAAATTTTAAATTTTTTATAATAATTTAAAATTTTTCAAATTTTTAAATTTTTTTTTTCAAAATTTTTACTCTTTTTGTATTTTTTTAATTATTTTTTGTATTTTTTTGGACTTTTTAAAATTTTATTTTGTCTTAAATGACGTAGCGCACTATAATTGGTTCCACGTAAAAAAAGTGACACATAGGACGCACTACGTCAGCAAAATGTTAACGACGTCAGGGCCAATTGACGGTTTGTACCATCATGAAACAACTTTGAAACATTTTGTACCATCATGTAGTGAAAAAAACTTTTTGGACCATCATGAAATATTTGTAAAACATTTTGGACTACCAGTGCAATTTACCCTTTGTTCCCATGTATATATTATGTTGGAATATATGCTTATAATCTGTATATTCTACTTGCGAAATCGGGATTTAAGCTCTAAATGATCATACTAATTAAAGGAAACTAGGCTCAATTAAGGGATTTGGGTTGGTAATTTGGCAGCACTTCAATATATGAAGTTGGCCAAAAGTCCATAATCTGAAAATGACAATCTATTTATAGGTATAAAGGAGTTGGGGGTCGTTTTGCAAAAGCTGACCGTTCAAGGACCAAAACGCAATTTAATTTTTATAATTTGAGAGCTTCGGACGAATCTAGCTATTCGAACTTGTCCGTTGGGACAGCTGGCCGGTGAGCCGGGTTACTAATCGCATGGCGCAGTTTGTAACCGCGCCTTCGTACAAGGATGCAGGAAACTAACGGCGCCCTGGTTTTAAAATTCCATCTATGTGGGAACTGACTTAAACCAGTTGAATTGAACTGGTTTGATAGGGTAAAATTACATATATGCCCTCAAACTTTTAAAAATATTGTATTTTTACCATTTTCGAGATTTTAAATCACATTTTATCGGAGAAATATTATCAAAAAATATTCTCGGCCTTAGAAAAATTTCTAAATTGTAACTACCCTGACATGAATACTTTCACTACGTGAGAACATTGTTTTTCTCCATCTCGGACCTTGGTCCAGTTAGATAAAATATATAGGGTTTTAATTAGGCAAAATTTATCATTCCTTTTTACATGAAAAATACAAGTGATTGAGTTTAAAACAAGGTCTCCAGAAAGTGAGCATCACGTTTCAAAACTCGTTTTACATGTATGTCCCCGGAGAAAACAATATTGCCAATTAATTCGTACAATTTTTAAAAATAGGCATGGATAGTCAAAATTAAGTACTCGATACTTGATGACTTATATGTTTATTCTCGATAGTTCATTTTCATACGAGCTATGCTCAGGTGCTTGATTAGTTCTTTGATTTGACGTGCTCCATGTACAATGATCATAACCCATGTCGGAACGATGTGCTTACATTCAAGCTCTCCAAGTTCAAAGACATAGGAGAATTGAGACCAAGTTGAGATGCTTGGAAACAATGGGATGGTGACAACATCCCTGAGCAAGGATTGATGGAGTTACGACCGTGTCGTTGAGGAATACTCCTACCGCTATAGACTTTGAACCTGAATCGTTAAGGGATATGCCATGCCGCTACAAGTTCAGTTATCTAAATTAATCTACTGCTAAGATAAAGGGAAGATGCTCCCGAGCTAAGCTCAACTGCAATATGTCGATAGTTGTGTGTTGTTTCAGGAAAGTTTTTGTATGCTCCCCACTCTAAGTAAATAACTGTCTGGGTCATGTCTTCCATGCATATTTTTCACGTGATCTTATCCTTGAGGTATTACATTATGTCTTTATCCATGTGGAATTCTCGCTAAGTCATCCTTATTTAACTCAGAATGGTTCGGCCGAATATATCGTTCGGTCACTTCTCAAACTGTGGTTGGTTCGATCGAACATACCATTTGATCGATCTTCAAAACATATCGCATCGTAGCTCCCTATCAAATGACATGGGGTATTCCAATCATGAACTTATTGGATATTGCAAAGAAATCCCCGATCTTTATATATTTACGCTAATGATTCCGAATATGGTGGCCCATTAGATTAACGTCACGTGGCATGGACTGAAAAATTAATTTTGTACTGGCAACAATATATATATATATATATATATATCATCATCATCATTTCCAACAAAATTGGAATGACATACCCGAAACAAACACTACCCATATTAATTAATTTAATAAGCAGAAGGATGAGACAATCCGAAGAAGCTGTTGGAACATCCTTTTCACCTATGGCCTCTTTAATTTGGAGTCGTGTGACGTGCCTCTCCGAAGATGAGGAAGTGGGTCGGTCCACCTCTCTTGGTTCATGAGCGTAGATATACATATCACTGATCGATCACTTGAGTTGTCGATCGGAATTATTAAACTTCTGGTGTGATGGTGACAGTTAAAGGGGGACAAGGGGGAGACCACACACAACATTCAAAGTCTCTCACACCGCTTACCTTCCCCTCCTCTCCTCTCATCTCTGCATATATATATATTGCATGTGGTGTTCCTCTCTATCTCATCTGATCTTATCTGATACAACCGCGTCTCACTTGTCTTCTCTCTCTCTCTCTCTCTCTCTCTCTACCCCCTCGCCTTTCACTAATCATTCTACCATGCGTCATAAAATAAGCTACATACGCACGTTAAAGTCTTTCGGCTATATATAAGCTTAATAATGCTCGCTCAGAGAGTATGCTGCTCTCTCTCCCCAACCCTTAGTCCACATCAGTGCACTTTATTTTCATCTTCTGGGGTAACTAGATCAAGAGAGAGAGAGAGAAGCTTATTCATTACTAATAGTCCATCGTGTCAATCCATAATCACCATGTCCTTGCTAGTTTCTCTCTGGATCCTCCTTCCTAGCCTTATTACCGTTCATATTTCACCAACCAATGCCCTCCGCCTTCTGCTCGAAGAAGCTGATACTGCCCAGATGAAGAAGTTTGATCGAAATGAAAAGGTATTTAATTTAATTTACATGCGTATTTGCTTGTTCCTGAATGTGTACGCTTGAAGCGTTTCCTTTTGTTCTCTCTTTTTAACTTCCTCTTGATACTAGTCATTCAGTCTCTCCTGATATATCTCAAGTCATCATCATTATTATTTCCATGCTGATATATCATATACAATATTCCCTTCCATGCAGCCAGAACAGAAGAGTAAACTAAACCTTGGGCATCTGAGCTATGTAGAGGGAACACGAAGATTATTAACGAACCATCAGTATGCATATAGAACTCCCTACAGTACCGCAACAGCCCGTGAAGATCTGCTCAAGAAGAGGATTGATGAGCCTCACCGCAGTGATGATTATAATAAGAAAATATATTCAGGATTCACCGCCTCATCAACCAGGCCTCTCATGTCATTCTCTAGCGAGAGCCGGATCAACAAGTCTAGTCCCGCGTCTTTCTCGGACTATTCCCAACCAAGAATGCGATCTCCTTCTCATAATTGATGATCCTCTCTCTTTTCTCGTTTTTTATCCATTAGTATACTCAATTAATTAGTTTTTCTAATTATTATAATGTTTCCCATGCTTCGAGGCTACAATTTTTGTCCGAGTGATAATTATATACCGTGTAGACATCTAGCTAGACTTTAATTACGGATATTAAGAGATTAACAGCACGCTTTTCCAGTTGAGGCTAAGTTATATCCATCACTGTGTAATGGTTTCTTTTCCTTCTTATCATAGCATGGAGATATATACATATATATACACACACACACACACACAATTGTATGATTTCCCAGCTACTTCGATGTCAACATTAGTACCTTCTATTATTTGAGAGGTTCTTCTATCGAAAGATGAGAGTAATTTTTCCGAAAAAAGAAAAGAAAAAAATGCAGCTGTAGCCATCAAGGCATGTGCATTTTATTTTATATATCCATAAAATTGACGCTTATGTTCATGATATATATCGAGTATCGACCCTCAATAATTATTACATTTGCTTCTTATCCGATGCTCTCTTAACTAGGCGAAAACCATAATTCTGCCTTCTTCTTTTTTTAAAATTTTTTTTCTCCCTTCATGATTTCATCTTCTTCTTTTTTTAAAAAAATAGGTTCCATCTTCTTTGTACACAAATGTCGAAATGGATCAAAGTTTCAGCGGAAAGAGGGAAAAGGGCCAAAAAGGGAAAAGGAAAAAAAAAAGGAAACGGATTCTTTCGGGTTTGAGCCACGTGTCTGAGGAGTGGGCCTCAGGCCTACAATCGATGATTGTGGGCCTCAAAACTTCAAGGCCCAATCAGAGCTTCGTGCCCCGAAAAGGCCTCCTGCCCCCACTCAAAAATTAACTCCCCACTATCCCATGCAAAACTGTCCGTCTCTGTTACATATATGTCGGCACGTCATGCAATGCATGACCCCAGAAATGTTAAAGAACGATCGAGCCACGTAGCATTTGGTTAGTTTTCCGCCCGAAAAGTCCCTCTCCACCCCCACAATTATGTCGTCGAAGAAGAGGTTGCGAAGGAGGATTGAAGAACTCGAGAGGCTGAACTCACCCGCCTCCTCTCCCTCCCAGCTCCGCACGGCCACGAGAACGCCGGTCATCTGAGCCCATGCCACCGCCTCGACTTCCTCAGGAACCTGTTATCCGCTGAGTTCGCTTCCGACCCTAACCGCCTCTTGGAGATTGAGTGCACCTTCCGTGACTGGGAGAACGTCGATCATTCTGCCATAGCCTTCAGCTTCGAGGATGTGGATGGGCATGGCCCCCCGTAGTGCAACTGCTCGTGCACCCATTCGTGCCTCAACAAGGACGGAGTAGACTGTCTCGCGCTGGAGGAAGAGGCACAGACCCTGGAAAGAAAAGGGAGAAGAAGAAGCTGGGGCTGGAGCCGAGGGATTTGTTCAAGCTGACAGGGAGGTTGAGGTGATAGAGGAGAGTGACGATGATGATGAGGAGGAGGAGATCATGAAGTCGACGGGGATCAGAGCGATGAAGTTTGAGGGATGGGGGAAGATGTTGAGGCGGTGTGTGCTGGGTAACCGCAGCTGTTCGGTGATAAGAGCGACAGCCTTAGCGATATTGGGGCTTTTCTTAACGCTGTATCATCATCTCATGGGAAGCGGGGGACGCTTTCTTCACCTCTCTCCTCCCACTTAGCTAGCTAGCTAGACATCTTTCCGAGCTAGGTCTCCAACATATTATTTTATTCCCTCACCTTTGCATATATAGTTTGATTTGATTAGATAATTCGTTTTCCAGTGAACAAGTACGTGCAATGAGATCTCTCTCGATCTTGTTCTGCTCAAAATTAACTATTGTCATTTGACTTGGTTTTCCTGCGCATTAGATTTAGAGTTCAGTATAGGCATACATTAGTGGACATCATGCCTATATTATATTGTTGGGTGGATGGTATTGTGCCATGAATGAATATCATATTGTCCTAGCAAATAGGATAGCCCTTCCTTCCACTTCAGGATGGGCTTTCTGTCAGTTCTTATGTAGTGATAGATCGATCTAATGGTCACAAAACCATCATGTTAGAGCCAGCCTATGCGGCATGGGTTTGTGCTCATTGCTTTTCTAATATCTAATAATAATAAAGTAAATACAAGCACAAGCCCATAAAAGCCCATCCTAGCCCATTACTATTATTACATGTATAAAAAAAGAAGGAAAAAAATACAAAAACTCCAAATTGTAATTTTAGCTTGAGACAAAGTGGACCTTATGATTTTTCGAGGGACAAATAACACCATGTGATTCATTTCGTAATACATAATGGACCTCATCATTAATTTTTTCATCACTTCTAGTTATCAAACTTTTTTTTGTCATTATTACCCTCAAACTTTAAATTTTTTGTAATTTGGTCCTAAAATTTGAGGAAAATAAAGGGGGAAAGGGCTTGGGCTGCAGGTCGACGACCCTGACCCCACCACCAAGTTTGCCAACACCCACAGAGGACGCCGAAAACCTCCATGGTCGCCGGCATCCTCTGTGGGTGCATGTGACTTCGATGGTGGGGTTAGCGACCCCGGCCCCTTCTCTTTTTTTTTTTTCTTTTCGAATTTTAAGACTAAATTGAAAAAAAAAACTTGAAAGTTTGAGGGTAATAATAATGAAAAGAAAATTCTGAGGACCAAAAGTGATGAAAAAATTAACGGTGAGTTCCATTATGTCTCATGAAGTGAACCATATAGTGTTATTTGTCTCTCGGAAAATCACAAGGTTTAATTTGTCTCAAGTTCAAACCATAATGAGGGTTTTTATACTTCTTCCAAAAAAAACATATCTTTTGCTCTAATGATAAAGAGCCCTACCCAATGGTTGTGACAGAGCCAAAAAATATTGGTTGAGTTTTGATAAGAAAAAATTAATTAAAATATTTATAAGTGAAAATTTATGAATTTATCATGAAATTATTTTTTTTCTTTTCAAGTATTCCAATAGATGTTAGACTGTCTCCAGAGGGAGTCTCGCTTGCTTCAGAGACGTTGAAATGGTGTCATGAGAGACACCGCATGGAGAGATTGCCCGTTGGGAGGCTTGATCCCCTTCTCTTAAACGAGAGACACTAATATCTCGATTAAGAGACGAATAGGCGGCTGCCGTGTAGTTGACCCTGGGCCCCACTCGATTGTTTTTGCTACTTTTGTTCTTTCTTTTTTTAAATTCAAATTAGATTAAAAAAAACACGCTCATTGCGTGGACGATTACTAAGAAATTTAATGATAGAAATTCCAAAATATAAAAAATTATTCATATTATTAATTAATGTAAATTTTGATCTTAATATATATATAAATGATTGAACGATTTTCAATTACTAGAGCAAAAACCATACTAAAATTGAAATACATATTTTATTAAAATAATCAATATCCAAAAAATTAGTTTAAAAAAATTGTTAAAATATTCATTTTGCAAATCAAAATTCAACCAAAGAATGAGAATAAATAAGAAAAGTCTTACCGTTACTTAAGCAACATTTATAATGAAATTGTAAAAGAGATCCCGACAAAACATTCAATGTTCAAATAGTAGTTAATGTCGAATAAAATTCATTCAACAAATCAAAGTTCAATCGAGAAAAAGAAAAATTTGGAGAATATTATTAATGCAATTAAAATATTGAAGCAATTAGTTTGAATTTTGCATTGTAAATTTCATTATACGAATTAAAACTCAACCAAGAAAAGAGAAATTTGGAGAAGAAAGGAAAATAGAGGTTTAGAATTATATATAAAATATTGTTCTCTTCTAACTGACATTCGGCTAAGCGGAGGACTATATTATATATAAATATATGAAATTGTCCGAAAACGGTAATCATATATTAATATATTTCGGCTTATTTGTTTATAAAATCAAACTTTACTTAACTTAACTTAACTTAACTTTTCCCCCAACTCAACAATAGAATTATTACATTTTTATCATTTTTAAAAAAATATCTCATACTTTTTATTATATATTATTACAATTAATTTTTTAATATTAAATTCTTTTAACTATTCAACACTTTTTAATACTTTTTCCTCAATTCAACCCTACAATCATTACTTTTTTTTATCTTTTTTTTCAAATTATCTCTCATACCTTTCCCAATTACTTTTGTCTTTATCTCCTCAAATCAAATTAAATTAAATTAAACCAAACTTAATTTCATTACCAAATGCAACGTTAATTTATATATTTAATTGAAGCCGCAACAATATCTTTTGTATTCTATATATGTTTATTGTATATTTTATTCCCTTGCACGTATTTCGTTATGTCTTATGTCATATTTTATTCGTTTGTATATATTACGTTGTGTCTTACATATAAAATTGATGTATTTACTACATAATTAATTAATAAAATATCTTTAATAAGAATATAATAATTTTCTTAGTATAAATGATAATGTGGCGGCGTGAGAATTCAATTATGAGCTATGTTCTATTTTTTTATAGTGTAGCGGCGTTAGACTTTGACTTGGAATTTTGTTTTCATATATATATATATATATATAGATATAGATGTATAAAAAAGATAAGTAAATGAAAAGTAAAAAAAATCAAGTATATTACACGGGAACATATCTTGATAAATTACTTTATAAAACCATATTAACTCAATTAAGTTTTCTCAATAAAAAATTATAAAATATTTAAAAAAGTAGTTGAGGTTACGTCTTGAGAAGAAAAAGAAAGAGATAAGAGAGGACATCCGACCCACAACTAAAATATCGATTTGAAAGAAACAAAGGCATGCAATAAAGTTAAATTAAAGTATATTTAGTTCATACAAAACTTGAATTGAGAGTTTAATTGGTTGGTGCCCTTGCTTCTCCCTTTGTGTGCCTCCCTTAATTCAACTTGTGCGATACACACACACACAAATAGCACAATATGCATGATAATATTATAAGCAGACAATATTGTATAAACGACAATTTGATTGTAGTTAATTTTATAAGAATGTATTTGTTCATAATGCAAATGATAACTCTAAAAATATTATAAGTCATCGTTAATATTGGTTTCCTACTTTATATTTTGTTACAATCTATATGAATGGCATTCGATGCAACATATGAACTTTAATTCTGCAAATAATATATATATATATATATTTAATTACATAATTAAGGATAATTTAATACATAAGCGATGACATGACATAACGAAATAATTTTATTTTTTATTTTTTATAATGTGATGAAGTGAAACTTCTGTTTGTATTATATATATATATATATATATATATTATGAAACCTACTTGAGATACTAAAAAATAGAGACGATAGACAGAGTGACGAGTCTCCCTTTAAGTGAAAGTGAGGAGCTCAGTTTAGACACTCAATTAAGAAACTTGGCAAGGAGCTAGTCATACAGCGAGGTGACTCTTTGACGGCATATTTGCTCCTGAGGAAGCTTGCACTAGTCTTAACTTCGCCTTTTTTTTTTTTTTAATCTTAATATTCAAAACCTAATGAAATCCTGATTTAATCAGCAAATTGAACATTAAATTTTGTTTTTTTTAATAGTAAATGCGTTTTACGAGATTCGAGGTTGTATTCTCTATTTTAACCTTGCCTTTATCCCCGCAAGATCTGAGGTGATGTGAATGGAGAAGTAGATTGGGTGCGAGACGGGCCCCACACGATCAGACATCCCACGTGGTCCCCATCCCATCCTGCTGTAATCGCACTCTGCTTGATCCCTCAGATTCCGTCTGTCCCCGTAATTTACTCCCCAATCCATGCCCATTTCCGTCCACCCAACCCACCGAGATGACGCGGCGAACCCCGACTGTGGACGACAACCACGTTCACAACGGCCGATATTTCCACCTGGAATTCCAATAATGCCCTTCCCCGCCACCTTTCGGCTCTTTTGACCTCGTTCTCTGCCAAAAATTTATCTTTTTACTCGGCTCCTTCCCCACACCCCCGCCCCCTTCTCATCAGTCAGTCATCACGATTGTACTTTTCACCCTCAAAATTCCCTTTCAGCACCACCTCCAAATCCATCCCTTTCGTGACTCAGTCCAGAACGGAACTCGCCTACTGTCCCAGCTAGCTGTAGCAATGAGTCTGCTCCGGAGAATCGAGCTCATGGAGCCCTACTGCCTCTCACCTCTGTTTCTCGCCCCCGATACCCTACCCTACGAGCGATTCTATCGCGAGCGGTTCATCTCCTCGCTCGATCTCTTGGGTCTCGAGCCGACCCCCTTCGAGCTCTTCGACGCCGTCACCGATCTGATCCAACTCGAGAGAGCCCCGTCCCTCAGCTCCTACAGGAGGATCCGCTACAGGGTCGGGGCCGAGTCCTCCTACTTGCTGAACCTGTGCGACCGCGTCTCCGAGCTGGAATCCAAGTTTGACCGTCTGGTCAGCGCCCGGAGGATTGCCGCTGGTGACCGGAAGCACATTTGGACGGCAGAGATCAAGGGGAAGGACGCTGACAGGAAGTACAAATTGACGGCGGAGATCAAGGGGGCAAAGGAGGAGAAGGAGAAGGAGAAGGAAAAGCATCACCGCCACCACCACCGCCATCACCACCACCACCACCACCACCACAAGGAAGGGAAGAGCTACAAATGGATTGCCGAGATAAAGGACAAGGGGGAGGAAGGGCCAATCACGCGGACTTACACATGGAAGGCATCGAACAGGGATATGGATGAGAGCAGCGAATCGGGATCAGAGAAGGAGGAGAAGAAGCACAAGAAAGAGAAGAAGCACGAGGAGGAGAAGAAGGACGAGAAGTGCACCACGCGATTGGTGGAGATTGAGGAGCCCAGTGACCTTGGAGTTTTCACTTTGAGACAGGTATCTATGTATCATCAGTGGACTGGTGTCCCTTTTTTAAGCTGGCATTGTTATTGTTTGCAGAAGCTTTTTCGTTGTTTGTGTTAGCAAAGTGTCCCTCGGTCGGTCCACTGGAAGCTTCGAGTTTCCAGATCTACTTGGGACGTGAGGAGAAAGTAGCTGAAGATCTGCTCGAATTGACTTGAGATTGTTGTGATCCGTTGACTTTTTGATTACTTCACAGTTCCTTTTCTTGTTGAGCTAGCTATATTAGATACGTAAGCTTGACTCACCTGTTTCACAAGATGATTGGCTAGTTGGTTAGTGGTAAAGTAAGAATCTTTTGTCATTATAATTCTCGCAAGCTAAGCATAGTGGATTGGTGGACTAAGTCTTGTCTAGCTAGACTTACAGGTCCATTCGGTCTTATTTTAGTTGCTTGGGTCACGAATGGAATGACAATCAATTCGTAAGACTGTGTGATTGAATTCTCTTAACATGTTGCTGATCCATAATTTAATATAATATTTTTTTCCCTTGATGGTGGACTGGTTAGGCTTTCGCAAAGAGGGCTGGGGCTCTCCGAGCTGCGAAGGGCAAGAAGAAGGAACTGTCACCTCAGGATGCTGCATTGTTGATCCAGATGAGCTTCAAAGCTTATTTAGTTCGCCGATCCCGTGCTCTGCGTGCCCTCAGGGAGCTTGCAGTGGCTAAAGCCAAGCTGAAGGAGATCAGGGCATTGTTCAATAACTTCTCCTATCGCCGCCGTGTAGGTCGTGATGCAGAGGAGCGTCAGAGATTCTCTGAGAGGATTATTGTCCTGCTCCTTACGGTTGATGCCATTGAGGTTTTGCCTCTCTCCTTACTGTCAGGACTTCAGTTTGTTAGAATTATGTCTGCATAATCCAGTTACTTTTCACCTGATTAAGACTTGGCAATGGCTCTGTTTTGTTCGTCAAGAGGCATCTCCTTCGGAATGAAGCTCATGCATGATGTGTTTGGTAGTGATCATGACATACTTCATGTTAACCCCACATATAGACAGTCTCCTCAATTTGATATGTGCATGAAACCATATTACTCGTGTTTCCACTATATGCCTTATTGATGCTAGAGTAACCGAACCTTCGTTCTCTTTGTTTGCCGATATTCATTCTATCTTGCCTCAACCTGCATGAAATAATATAGTCATGCTGTCTTCATTAATGTGTTTTTAGTGGTTCTCGCTTAAATTAAAGAGGGTACACACAGGTGAGATGGAGCCATCACTCGCCCGCATTTTATCATTATTGCAGTTGAACGAGTGTAAAGGGCATTTCTTAAGATTGAAAAGGTTTAGGATGCATGATTGTTTGGGTTCAAAATGTGTGTTGTTTGATATTAGTCTTTGAGGCAACAATTTAGATAACTGGATAGATCGATCAATGGAATAGGTGGGGGTCTTTTTTAGCAAGAGAGCTCCATGATTGTCATTTTCTGCTGAACCTTGCCTAGCAAAATTCCAAGGCATAAAGTTTTTAAATGGGGATTGGTTCAAAAAAAATTTAGGGTGCTGATCTGATGGTGAGGGCTTCGAAGAAGTCGATGGTGGATGAGCTGGAAGCAATGCTGGATGCGGTGGATCCTCAGCCTCCAGGAAGATCTCTCTCCATGAAGAGGAGGACATTCGATGTGCCTGATGGTGTGATTCAGAAGGAGATAGCCGAAGGTGTGACACAAATCGTCAGGATGCTCGAAGAGGAAGACGACCAATCATCATCTGGATCCTGAGGCACGAAGAAACTAAGCAATGCAGAGAGGATAAGGGTGGGAAGGGTGTATCTGTTAACTTGCCCATTTAGTCTTTATATAATGAATGTCTGTATAATGTGTTGTGTTCTCCCATGCGTTCTAGTGTTTAGTCTCGCTTGCAGAATAAGTTAGTTCGTTGAGACATGCTAGAGAAATGAGGACCGAGAGACTTTGTGTTGTCATGACGGAAGTGTGCATCGGGAAGAGTGCGTGTACTCTCTTATGGCTATTTTATGCTTATTATCCAGTCTCTCTTGGAGTGCAGTTGGAAATATAAGGGTGCCTTTGGATTCAGAGATAAAGTAATTTTAATTTTGATTGTGGAAAATGACAAATGAGATGTGATTATAAATTTGACTTAGAAAACGTGTGTTTTTGTTGTGTAGTGTGTTGAGTTAAAGTTAAAGTTAAAATTTTTTATTTGGGAAATGTGTGTTTTTGCTGTGTAGTAACTTGAGTTAAAGTTAGTTAAAGTTAAAATTAAGTGTTTGGAAATCCAAACAGGGCCTAAATACCTTGTTATCTTGGTTAGGTTCAATCAATCACAAGTATTTTAGGTTCTGCTTTTGAAACTTGGTTTGTTTTGCCAATGGCTCAGAATTAGGAACTTGAAGTCGGAGAACACCATCTTCTATTTTTCATGTTCCTTCTTTCCTATACCGAGAGTGCCGAGAGGGGAATCGGCTTAATTCTAGCCTTTTAAAATGCCTAAAATTTCCGGCCAGATAGGTCCATGGACTCCCGTTTATAACAAACTAAGGGTATGTTTAGTTGACCGGAAATGTCAATCCTTTCCGGATCTATTCCTTGAGGAATAATATTTTCCGTGTTTGTTTGTATCCAGAAAGAGAATGACAATTCCGGATGGGGCCTCTTATTCTCCATAGAGATGGAATAGTTATGCCCCACTCTCCCCCTGCATGGCTATTTCCATTAGGAATAGATCACAATTACCATCCTGCCCTTCAGCCACTCCACTGCCATTGCCACCGCCACTCTACCCTTCCATCACCACCGTGACTGCTGCCTCCCTAGCAGGAGTTCAGATCTCCATCGCCACCGAACTCCTCCATTCGAATTGACCCAGGAGGTCGGATCTAGGGCGGCTCCCAACCTCTTGAGCCACGCAGGAGGTCGACCTTGACCCCGCGACCCCCTTGTTGGGTTTGTGAGCCCAGCGCGAACCCAGCCGTGGGGTTTACGGGGTCAAGGTTGGGTCACCGAGTCAAGTTGGGGTTGGGCTCGTGAGGAGCTTACGGTTCATCTTCTTCACGTTGAAGAAGATGAACGGTGAATTTTTTTAAAAAAATTCTATTTAATATAATATCTTAATATCTTAAAGGTGGTATTTATATGTCTTTTTATCTTGTTTTCAATGTATTCCTAGTTTTCGCCATTTTTCTATTTCGTCCAACCAAACAAAATAAAATTTTATGAAAATTTCTATTATATTCTCTATCCATTCTAATCCATGTTCATTCTATTATGTATCAATTTCAGTCCGGGGAATCAAACGTAGCATAAGAGAATCAAGAAAGATACGTGCTAGGTGGTCCACGACGGGTTTGGGAATTGAGCTTTAAGCTAGAGGTCCTCTTATCTACTTGGGCAGATCCACTGAACTGAACTGAACCCAGTTAGTTATAATTGAAGTCGGCCCAGTGGGCCACTCCCAGGCCTATCTTGAACGTATTTGTTTAACAAAGTTCGTGCCAATGCATACATACATACATATATATATTATACATAGTCGCAACTGAAAAGATATCCGAAGTATGAGTCGTTTGACATGTTGACTGACAGTGACAGGTCTCGCTCGCGTTGAAACCGATACATGTTCTGCTTCTCCGGTGCAACATTTTCGCTCAACTCTTCTTTTTTTCCTTTTTTTTTTCAATAAATATTATACAATAATAAGTTACATGTGTGGGGATGGGGATGGGGAAGGCTGCAGTAATAATTATTGGGGGAGAAAATAATAATAATAATAATAATAACTGTGGTATGTAACTACCAAAGCATTCTTGTCGACGACTGTATATTAAATTTCTAAATGGGTGGGTCCACAGTCACATGTACCGCAATTAATTAAATGGACATGATTATGATATTTTGCCGTGCGTGGCAGGTATCATGTTATTTTCACGAAATTCCCTCGTATATATTTTCCTAATTTACTACTATACTATTTTCCCCCGTGTCAGTTGTCTGACACTGTCAATGATCGATTCGAGCATTCCATTCCATCGTGAGCATGAGTTAGAGATCTCTTCAGTGTACTTTAATTTCCTGCGCAAAAGCTACATGAGTTCCAGCATTTTAGCTAAAATATATACATGTAACTATTCATCATGGAGACTCTCGAAACTCTTTGCTCGGGTAAAACCGAGGCCTTCTTCTTAGACATTAATTAATTTAGGTCCAACCGAGCATGATATCCTAGTAGTTATATGTGCACCTTCATCAAGGTTCAATGAATCTAGCCCTCACTTGGATTTCAACAAATTAATTGACAAAGTTCATATTTGATTAATGCGCTAAGTTCACCAGAGACTTCACTTGGGATTCACAGGATATGATAAAATCATGCGGCTTTAACTTCCTGGTCGGGCTGTTAATATGGAACATCTACTATGAAGTTCAATGATAAGCTTGTCGAATTTGAATTTCACTCCCATCCCATTTGTTTGAGTATAAAGATTCTCTACTTTCTTCGCTGACGCTGTTCCATATGTTTGGCTGATACAGTTTTTTCAGTTTTTCTCCAACCACAAACAGGTACCATTTCTGGTCGATTTTAATTTGTCAGCCACGGCCCGTGTTTCAATCAAGATGATATGACGTCCTCTTAAATTTCCCTTGCCATCTCTTTTATAGCTTTTATTTAATTTATGCTGTAGACTGCTTTTCATTGCATTATAGGTGGAAGGTCAAATGTCCATGTCAAGTAGCCGCTTAAAATCAATATTATAAAAATAATAATAATAATAATAATAATTGCACGTCTTCTGTAGTCCTTCACATTTTTATTCGAGCAGAGAGAAGGAGGGTCGACTGCAGAAGTAGAATTCCGACCAATGGGGTTTGATTAAATCTTCCAAGTCTGAGAGTCATATGTGAGTTACCCTGATCAAATACGGTCGGTTTGTCAACAGTCACAGCCTCCAATCATGGTGAAAATGTCAAAGGAGCAGTCTTGAAATATTCGTGAATAGTAATTTGTAAAGTCATTCTCCCAGGAACGTTCATAATAAGTATCTGATTTCTAGAATTTGCTTCTGTTTGCGTATGGAAGATCACGTGAAAACAGACCATAGGGGTTTTAATCTTCACATTTCGCTTTCTATATATTTTTATTTTTCTCTAATGACTGGTTTTCGTCTTTAGATTTTATTATGCTACAGAGCCATATGTCTGACAGTCCGATAGTTTTCATGCCTTCTCAGTAGGCCCAGTAACTTGTGGTTGATTATGGTATCGTTTCCTCTTTTCGGTTGTGGGCGCAGCTATGCCTTTTGTTAAATGCATATGTAGCTGTTGATTGACAAGATGATCGATTCTGGACATTAATTCAGTGGGCCATTTAAGCAGTTTCCCCGTCATCTCTCTCTCTCTCTCTTTTCACCTTTCAGATTTCATTTGTTATAAGTTCATACTGTCGCCTAATCCCACTTTATTCATATATATATGCATGCTTCCGATGTCGGTGTCTACGTGCCAATGCATATGCGGTGTTAACTACATATTTTTAATGCAACAGCACGCGGTAAGTGTATGTCCTAACTCTTTTTATTTTGTATAATTTAAGTAATTTAGATGTCTAAGAGACAACCTTCTAAGGAAAAAGATAGATGATGTATATAATATATATGTATTGTTTATGCCAACAATCGACTTGTGCAGCTTGTTTGAGTAATATTACACCCTCCCATTTGAGGTTTTTCTCCCCTAATTTGATGCATCATATTATTGACGGCATATCAGTGTCAAGGATGAGCTCTCGATCCAGAAATTAGTGCATGAGACTTTCTGAAGCAACATGATTCTCTGCTCTTTACAAGCTATATTCTACTCTTTAAAATAATTAAGGCTAATTATTCAGAGACTCATGAAAAGCTTTTGATTTCGGTATTGAAAGCTTCTCATATATATATATATAATGAATCAAAAGTGGCTACTATTAAGTAGTATTAACGGCTTGTTTTTCTTTTTGGTTGCAGATAAACATTTGGGGTCTCACAAAATTTGCAGAACCTTGAGAATGTCTGGGGTACACGAAAATTTTCAATTTGATTAGCGTGCTTTTGTCAGTTAGATCTTTGTTAGAAGAACATTAATGTCTTCTTTTCTCACGATAAGAGATGGGGTGATTGTTTTAATTCTCAGAAGGTGGTTTTTCATTGACAAAACACTGGGTTGAAGTGATTTATATTGCCAGGGTCTGACTAAACCATCCTAGACTATCGCCAAGTTCTCATAGACGACTCAGCTGAGAATCTGGTAGAAATGGACCCGATATCCAATCATTCCTCGCCTGTTTTCACTGAAACTGCTCCATTCAACAAGTCAAGATCGCTTTGCTTGCATTCCAAAGTGCTTCCGCGGTCTGCAACAGCTGCTTATTCTCCCAGCTTGTATCTGACAATTCCAAGGAAAAAGACTATCTTACTTGATGATGTCCGTTCATCGGGTTGGCTGGATGCAATGAAATCATCGTCTCCTCCAGCAAGGATGAATAAGGACATCAACAGTGACCTTAAGAATCAAGATGATCTGGATGATGCTTATCAAACTTGGATGGTATGATATTTCTCTCGCGAATTTGCAAAAAAAATTCCTCAATTATTAATTAACTGTATTGTTGATTTTCGCTGTGCAAAACCTTTTCTCTCTGCAGCTCAAGTATCCATCAGCATTAATATCATTTGAACAAATTATGACTTGCGCAAAGGGCAAGAGGATAGCATTGTTTCTAGACTATGATGGGACTCTCTCCCCGATTGTAGACAATCCAGACCTTGCCTTCATGTCTGACACTGTGAGAATTCTTGAAGATGATGATAGCTTAACCTCACAGAAATTGATATCGTTTTCTCTGTGAAAAAATTAATCTATATATCCTTCGACTTTGTCAGATGCGTGCTGCTGTGAGAAAGGTGGCCAAATGCTTCCCTACAGCGATAATTAGCGGTCGAAGCCGAGATAAGGTGATCCCAAGAGTTTTTTAGCCAACTCCTTAGACTTGTTCAAACAAAGTTTCTCATATTTCAAAAGATTTATAATATGGGGACGTACGTTAGCAACTGCTTAGCCTTTTCTTTTCTTTTTTTTTTTTTGGGAGGGGGGTTGGGAATCTTGGGATGCAAATTTTATAATGTTATACCTCGAACGAGATTTCGATGTAAATTGAGAATTTTTTACTATTATTTTTTTACTTCCCTGACCCCAATCAACTAGGTTTTCGAATTCGTGAAATTGAATGAACTCTACTATGCGGGTAGCCACGGGATGGACATCATGGGACCTCGCAGATGTAATTTTTCTAGTAACCGTACGGGCTGCGTACAGTCAACTCACAAGCAGGTAATGATGAGACATATTCCTTTTCTTGTCGGGTCCCTCTTTCGTTTTTCTTTTTTCCCCACCAAATGCCCGCGGCACTCTGTAGAGGTTGATCCTGATTTTGATGGATTTAAATATCCATTTCTCCACAGGGCAAGGGAGTTTATTTATTCCAACCTACTAGTGAATTCTTACCCATGATTGATGAGGTATGTGCATTGATCCTTTAATGGTACACGAGCTTATATTATGGACCATAATTTGAACATGCCTCCTGAACTATGCACAGGTTTATAGATCTCTTGTCGAGCTTACTAAAGACATTGAGGGAGCGAAATTGGAGCACAATAAGTTCTGTGCTTCGGTGCATTACCGCAATGTTGATGAGAAGGTCAGGAATCTTGTCTTTTTAATTGGGGTGGAACGGGAATGATGATGATTATATTGGCCATAAAATTGTGTTAATAATGTCCACTTATGTGGGGACTTTCTTGATGGGAAC
Organism: Punica granatum; assembly: GCF_007655135.1. Lineage (NCBI taxonomy): Eukaryota > Viridiplantae > Streptophyta > Magnoliopsida > Myrtales > Lythraceae > Punica > Punica granatum. Next base: position 44,075,433 of record NC_045128.1, on the reverse strand, counting down.
AGAACTGGAATGCGGTGGCACAGTGTGTACAGGTTACGCTAAAAAACTACCCACGTCTACGTCTGACTCATGGGCGGAAGGTAATCTTCAATCCCAGACATAGAGTAGTGTAGCAGTAGATTAATTGTAATTGGGGCCGCTGCCACAGATTCTTTCGATATGATCATTTAATTTGCTCCTAAACTACACATCATTGATCCGCAAATTCCAATTTACTGCAGGTATTAGAGATCCGGCCTAAGATTAATTGGGACAAGGGGAAAGCCGTCATGTTTCTGCTTGAAACATTAGGGAAATAATTCTGGGCTTTAGTTCTCTACTCTATATATACATGTATATATATGTCCAGCTATTGCTAATTATATTGTACGGGCTGAGGATGTTTTGTTTTCTTTTGTTATAAAATGGTTGGTGCATGACAGTTGACGGGAATTATAATGTTTGCTGCAGGATTAAACAATTGTAAAGATGTGATTCCAATATACATTGGAGATGACAGGACAGACGAAGATGCATTTAAGGTAACAGTCCTGACATAGATAGATTATTAGTATTGTTTATGATGCATGCATGTAATCGGATATATGTTCTTCTAGTTTGATCGATCTTTTTATTTATTTATTTTGTTCCAGTAAAGCTGTATTGTTAGTGACGCAACGGACTTTGATTGAATGACGTTGGGTTTAGGTTCTGAAGGAGGGAAATAGAGGTTATGGCATATTGGTATCTTCCACTCCCAAGGAAAGTGGCGCCTCTTGCTCTCTCAGGGATCCTTTGGAGGTCAGTACAAACAGCTTCCGTAATTCCCTCAGATATATACACACACAAAATGATATAAAAAAAAATTGCGATTTTCTACGTCCTTTTATTTATTTATTTTTTTTCTGTGTATTAGGTTATGGAGTTTCTCAAGTCCCTGGTGATATGGAAAAAGTCAGGTTCATTATAGAAATTAATTGATAATCTTTCCTGATAATTTTGACTGTTACATACATAGGACGAAGAAAAGGCATCCCTCTCTCTGGCATGCCTTTCTAATTAAAGGGTAATTAGAAAGATCGATCGACATGAAACTCAAAGAAAAAAAAACGAAAAAGAAAATAGAGAGAGAGTAATTTATTTCTAAAATTATGTTATAAATAAATAATTAATTAATTAACCAAATTAGAAAGATAGCGGAACCAACGTGGGTTGGTTCAAGTTTTTCTGAATGCAGAAAATCCACGCTGTGAAAGTTTTAATCTTTAATGGACTGATTCGGTTCGATTGGATTAGTCGGGATTCAATTGGACTTCCGAATATCAGGGTCTTAAAAAAGAAAAAAAGAAAAAGAAAAAAGAGAGAGCGGAGGCTTGCAAAGGAGATCGAAAGGGAGCACGCAGAGAGTTGAATGGGGGATTTGCGTGCATTCTGCATGCATGGCATGCATTGGTAGGTAGTGCATTCTGCATGCATGGCATGCATTGGTAGGTACTTGCAATTGGGAGGGAATCTGCATATGCAGCACAGCGCTGTTGGTCCTGACTAAATTTCTGCTCATCAGAAATCCTAGCTTATAATTAATTAGCTTCTTTGGGTCGGGACTTGCGTACATTCCCTCCTCATTATTGTTAATTACCCAAAACTTCAACGGTGCTGGTTAGGTTGATTTCTTTTTGTTAATGAATTTATTTGTTCTCTCTTCTCCGCTTATTAATTAAGCATGTTCTCTTCCCTTTTTGGTTCCCATGTGTAATCTAATTAATCGTGATGGCTGTTAATGAAGTCTTTAACAAAATTCATTTTCAATCGATGTTTGGAAATGCTGGGCCTAATGGAGCCGAGTTTCCTAATCTTTGGGCTACTCATTAGTGGGCAAACTTTCGGTTGGGTCCTACGTGGGGTTAGGTTGAGGCCCGCAGGTATTTTCATCTTCCCATCTTACACCCGTGTATGCTATTGCCATGCATGCATGGGCTTTAACCATGATCCATTTTGCAAGGTTCGGCTAGACTATAAATTAATGGAGCCATATGCCCCCACGCGATGCATAAAATAAAAGGAAAAGAAAAAAGAAAAAGAAGGCCTACGAGAATCTCATTGGATTGGAGCCCCGACAGATTAGAGAGATTTTGGACCTCAAAAGGAGTCGGAGACCCCGACTCCGACTCTGACTTGGAGGCAACTCCGGCTTGGAGGACAAAACATAGGACGAGCAATGAATGAAAATGAGAAATCATGGACTGTGCAATGCATGCCTTTTTCATCTTCCATCTACTAGTAGTTGTTCTCTCCCTTTCCTGAGCGCGCGCGCAGTCGCGCACACACAGTTACACGACAACTACACAAACAACTACAACTTCCAACCTAACACTGAATCCAATTCAAAAGGTAAAAGAGACGGATTCCATTCCACGTCTAGAAAAATAATAATAATAAAAATAAATTCCCAAACACTGACACCAGATGTATGTGTGTAAGTGTAACCTTTATTGAGATTGGTGCCCCGAGCCGACCGTATAAATGAATTTCTATAAATCCAATCATGGCCACTACATAGTACCTATATATATATATATATATATACACACATACATACAATGACTGACAAGTTAAAAGAGCTTGAAATTTCGTGCTCACCACAGAAGCTTTGACCCTGTTGTTGGACTGATGATCCGTTGCAGGTATAACTAGGTGCACCGATCAAGGTCGGACCAGTAATTTCCATCTTCTACTCTGTCGTGGGTTGGTAATTCTCCAATAATAGGAGGACGTATCTCTCTCTCTCTCTCTCTCTCTCTCTATGTGTGTGTGTGTGTGTATATATATATATATTATATGTAGATATAGATCGCTAGCTCATGTTAAGTGTAATTATTTTCTTGATGTTGGCTTAATTTTCAGTACGTTAAGTCAATGTAAATTTTGTAAGACGTAAATTTAATTAGCCTTAATAAGTCACAAAATTGAACGATAATTCAAATAGCTATTCGGACAAATAGAATACTATCAAATTAACTTAATTTCATTAGTATAGGAACTTGGAAATTCAAACCGAAACAAAGGCGAAACCGAAAGATACGAGAGAGAGCCGAGTCCTGTGTTAGACACAAACCCCTTGAAACAGAATTGTCCCCTCCTGGGTGCTTGAGGTTACGTGGACAATCGTTTCACAGGATAAAACGGCAACAAGCGAAGCAGCAGCACAAACAGCAACGCTTCAGCGAACTCGAAGAGAAGCGTGAACACTTTTGAGGTCGAATTTTCTTCTTGTTTTTCAATCGGCTATAGGAAGCAATGGAAGGCAGGAGACTTTTTCTCTTGTTTTTTTTTCCTTTTTGCCGTGTGCCCCTTTTATAGACTATGGGTTCCATCCGTTATATGACTCTTCCTATTCTCCATTTATGGGGAATAATTCACATATATTCAATATACATGTTAATGACATTTGATTATTCATGAATGCAATCCATTCATTTCTTGTAACCGCCAAGAAAATCAAGAGTCATTAGCTCGTGAGCAATTTCCTCATTCACCCATTAGCCATAATTTCCAACAATCCCCCACATGAATGGAAATTGTTTTGTTTCGACTCGTAAATAGTGTTCACCAGTTGAACCTGTATAGGATAGGTAGGTGTCACCACCCTTGAACCTTCCCTTGTGAAAATGCATGTACTTTACTAGCAGTCCAATAGACACGATGTCCTTGAATTGTTCTGCTGTTTTGTGTAAAGATATTACACACCTCACACAAGATTCAACTGACTTCCTTCGGTTCTCATAGTTGTGTCCTTTTTTTTTTGCCATGGAACACCGTTCTGGTTCTGCGAGAGTTTCTGAAGAATTAAGTCCATAAAAATTCTCCTCTAAAGCGGCCTCACTTTTCTCTCACATAGGTGATTTCACATATCATTAAAGCAATTTAGATTGCTAGCCTTATCCGTTTATCACTGTTTCATCAAGGAATGGTCCAGGGATTTTCTCCCCTACAGTGATTTGATTCGGTTCTATAACTTGGTTGTCCCATTGAACCTAGATCTTGGGATCTCCAGTCAGCTAGGTTGGGTGTCCGCTATAAAACCTTTCCTCTAATGGACTTTAGACCCATTCCCTTTGACAACTTCTCAAACTGCTCTTTACTTAACCCTTTGGTTAGCGGATCCGATATATTATCCTTTGACCGCACGTAGTCAATAGATATAATTCCAGTTGAGATCAGTTGTCTAATGGTGTTGTGTCTACGACGTATATGTCTAGACTTACCATTATACATATTACTTTGTGCCCTTCCAATTGCTGTTTGACTGTCACAGTGGATACAAATTGGTGGCACAGGTTTTTCCCATTGAGGAATGCCCTCTAGAAAATGGCGTAGCCATTCACCTTGTTCTCCACATTTATCCAGAGCAATAAACTCAGATTCCATTGTGGACCCAGCGATAATAGTTTGTTTCGAGGACTTCCATGAAACTGCTGCACCTGCTAGTGTAAACACATATCCACTAGTGGATTTTGAATCCGTTATATCAGATATCCAATTCGCATCACTGTATCCCTCTAGGACAGTTGGATATCTAGTATAGTGCAGCCCGTAATCTCGAGTGTATCTAAGGTATTTGAGTACCCTGACAATTGCCTTCCAATGGTCTCCACTCGGATTACTCGTATATCTACTGAGTCTACTAACCGAGTATGCAATATCAGGCCTAGTACAACTCATCAGATATATCAGACTTCCAATGACCCGCGAGTATTCTAACTGAGAAATACTCTCTTTTCTATTCTTTGATAGATGAAGATTATTGTCTATTGGAGTCTTTGAAATTCCAGAATCATTTTTGGTAAATTTTTCCAGAATTTTATCTATGTAGTGTGACTAACTCAAAATTAGTCCATCTGATGTTCTCATGATTTTAATTCCTAAAATCACATCAGCGAGTCCCATATCTTTCATATCAAATCTTGATTTCAACATATTCTTCGTAGATTTGATCATTCTGTCATCACTATCAACAATGAGTATGTCATCCACGTAGAGACATAAAATGACGTAACCATTTTCTGTTTCTTTAATGTATACACATTTATCACACTCATTGATCTTAAAACCTTTGGAAATCATTGCATTATCGAATTTTTCATGCCACTGTTTTGGCGCTTGTTTTAACCCATACAATGATTTGACCAATTTACAGACTTTCCTTTCTTTTCCTGGAGCCACGAACCCCTCGGGTTGTTCCATATAGATTTCTTCATCTAAATCTCCATTTAGGAAAGCTGTTTTCACATCCATTTGATGAACTTCCAAATTACGCAATGCCGCAACTGCAAGTATCATCCTAATGGAATTTATTCTTGTCACAGGAGAATAAGTATCAAAATAGTCCAAGCCTTCCTTTTGCTTGTATCCCTTAATTACAAGCCTGGCCTTGTACTTATCAATGGATCCATCTACTTTCATTTTCCTTTTAAAGATCCATTTGGATCCTAAGGGTTTACAACTAGTGGGGAGATCCACTAATTCCCAAGTGTGATTTCGCAGAATCGAATCAATTTCACTTTTGATTGCCTCCTTCCAGAGAGGTCCCTCAGAGGAATTCACTGTTTCAGCATAGCTTTGTGGTTCATTTTCTAACAAATATGTCAGAAAATCATTCCCGAATGATTTTTCAATTCTAGCTCTTTTGCTGCGTCTGGGTTCAATCTCTTCATCCGAACCCTGCCTTTCATGATCTACGTCATGAAGTCCATCATTCATAGTGCACGAGGTTCGTTTCGATGAACTCGATGCCTCATTCAATTTACATGGAAATACATCTTCAAAGAACGATGCATTCCTTGATTCCATTATCGTGTTCTTGTGTATATCGGGAATCTTAGATTCATGCACAAGAAATCGATAAGCATTACTGTTATGTGCATAGCCAATAAAGATGCAGTCCACCGTCTTAGGACCGATCTTTACTTTATTTGGTGCCGGAACGACTACTTTTGCCAAACACCCTCACACTCGCAAGTGATCGTAGGATGATCTCCTACCTCTGAATAATTCATAAGGTGTATTTTCCCTTTTCTTTCGAGGCACCTTATTTAATAGGTAATTGCTTGACAATATTGCTTCACCCCACATATTTTGAGGTAATCCTGAACTTAATATCATCGCATTCATCATGTCTTTCAATGTGCGATTTTTGCGTTCAGCAACACCATTCGATTGAGGTGAATATGGTGCAGTCACTTCGTGTATAATTCCGTATTGTGCACAGAATTCCCCGAAAGGCGTTACGTATTCGCCTCCTCTGTCACTCCTCAATCTCTTGATTTTCTTGTTGAGTTGATTCTCAACTTCATTTTTATAGAGAACAAATTTCTCTATGGCCTCATCTTTGCTTTTCAACAAATATACATAACAGTATTTTGTACTATCATCGATAAAGCTAATAAAATAATTATTACCTCCTCTTGTTGTTGCGAACTTTAAATCGCATACATCACTATGAATTAGATCAAGTGGCTCGGTGTTCCTTTCAATCGTTTGAAAGGGTGACTTTGTCAATTTTGCCTCAACACAAATTTCACATTTGTGCTGTGAATCAATTTGGAATGTAGGTATGTGATTCAAGTTAATTAATCTACGCAAAGTATTATAATTAACATGACCTAGTCTTCCATGCCACAAATCAGGAGACTCAATCAAATACGCAGAAGAACCAGAATTCTTATTGATTATGGTCATTACATTGAGCTTAAAAAGCCCGTCACACACATATCTCTTTCCTACGTACATTCCAGACTTGGACAAAATAACTTTGTCCGACTCAAAAACCATCCTGAACCCATGTTTGTTCAGCAATGACCCGGAGACTAAATTCTTCCGAATCTCAGGTACGTACAATACATTGTTCAGAGTCAACTCCTTTCCTGAAGTCATCTTTAAGACTACCTTTCCTTGACCTTCAACAGCAGAATGGGCAGAGTTTCCCATATAGATCCTTTCCCCAGTGACCGGTTCGAGCATAGAGAACAGGTCTCTATTTGAGCACACATGTCTGGTGGCACCGGTATCAAGCCACCATTCCTTTGGGTTGGACCCAATGAGGTTCACCTCTGAAACCACAGCAGATAGGTTGATGTCTGCCACATCTCGAGCCATTTCATTGACCACGTTTGCTTCATGATCCTTTTTCCTTTTTGGGAGCCTGCAGTCAGCAGATCTGTGACCTTTCTTGTCACAGTTGAAGCATTTCCCCTGAAACTTGGGCTTGAAGACTCCTCCATTCGTACCCAGCTTCTTCTTGCCTTTTTTGTTCTTAGAGCTTTGCCCTTGCTCCATGACATTTACCTTAGCAGCAGGGAGGATGAGATCCTTTCTGGAGTTTTTATTGTCTTCTTCAATTCGAAGCTTGACAACAAGATCTTCCATTGTCATCTCCTTTCGCTTATGCTTCAGATAATTCTTGAAATCCTTCCAACCAGAAGGCAGTTTCTCAATGACAACAGCCACTTGGAAGGATTCACTTAGAGCCATTCCCTCAGCCTGAATCTCATGTAAGAGCACTTGCAATTCCTGCACTTGACTCATTACGGTCCTTGAATCCACCATTTTAAAATCGAGGAATCGTCCGACGAGAAATTTCTTCGCACCGGCATCCTCTGATTTATATTTACGGTCCAAGGATTCCCATAGTTCCTTTGCCGTCTTAAACCCCTGATAGACACTATACAGGGAATCATGAAGACTATTCATGATATAATTCCGGCAGAGATAGTCGGAGTGCTTCCAAGCGTCAACCGCACTGAGAGCCTGCACATCTGACTCCCCCACAGATAGGGTTGGAGCATTTTCAGTCAAAAATCTTGCAAGGTTCAGAGTTGTGAGGTAGAATAGCATCTTTTGCTGCCACCTCTTGAAGTTCAACCCATTGAACTTCTCGGGCTTCTCGACATGGTTCACAGGGACCATCGAGGGAGCAGCCACGTTTTGGCTAACCAAATGGTTAGGCAAGATAGGAGCAGGGCCGGAGCCAGTAGTCTGGCTTCCGTTGGTCGTATCTCCATCGTTCCCCGACGCCATTCGAATCGTTCAAATAACAATTCTGTTTCAAGATTGTAAGACGTAAATTTAATTAGCCTTAATAAGTCACAAAATTGAACGATAATTCAAATAGCTATTCGGACAAATAGAATACTATCAAATTAACTTAATTTCATTAGTATAGGAACTTGGAAATTCAAACCGAAACAAAGGCGAAACCGAAAGATACGAGAGAGAGCCGAGTCCTGTGTTAGACACAAACCCCTTGAAACAGAATTGTCCCCTCCTGGGTGCTTGAGGTTACGTGGACAATCGTTTCCCAGGATAAAACGGCAACAAGCGAAGCAGCAGCACAAACAGCAACGCTTCAGCGAACTCGAAGAGAAGCGTGAACACTTTTGAGGTCGAATTTTCTTCTTGTTTTTCAATCGGCTATAGGAAGCAATGGAAGGCAGGAGACTTTTTCTCTTGTTTTTTTTTCCTTTTTGCCGTGTGCCCCTTTTATAGACTATGGGTTCCATCCGTTATATGACTCTTCCTATTCTCCATTTATGGGGAATAATTCACATATATTCAATATACATGTTAATGACATTTGATTATTCATGAATGCAATCCATTCATTTCTTGTAACCGCCAAGAAAATCAAGAGTCATTAGCTCGTGAGCAATTTCCTCATTCACCCATTAGCCATAATTTCCAACAAATTTTACGTGGTGCACTCTATATTACCTCGTCTGGTTAATATATACACAAGATAAAGAAGGGGATAAAACAACTTCAGATAAAATTATTTCTCTGAGTCCATCTTTCTTATCAATGACTATATATGTAATGAATGACATGAGACTCACTGGTGCAATTGCTTCGATCGTGGATAAATTTTTTTGTGACCTTATCTCACTATGCAACGTGAGCAAAACCCAATTAGAATGCAGCAAATTCATAAATAAGTTTTGATCACGTGAATAATTACCATAATCATTGCTAATTTCAAAAAATCCCATTAATTTTTTTTTCTCATCGCAACATTTTGAATTAGAATCATTTAAAAATTTTCATTGTAGTATTAGCTAGCAAGGCAGGCAAGCATTTCCATCATCTCAACGTTGGTTTGCATTTGCTTGACTTTTGGTTTTTAATTACTTAGTCATTCTTCAATAGATTTTGAAGGAATTGAATGCACATTGATTGCTGCATTTCATGAACATGAGTTGTTGCTCACTGGCCCCACTTCTATATATATAGACTTTATATTAGTACAATAATAACATTCCATTATTGTTCAATTGAATACTTAACTTACATATATATATTTATTTATTTATCACTTGACCTCCTCTCTTGCCGCAATTAATTAATGATTTGACGTCTTCTTAGCAGATTAATAAAGCCTTGCTGGTCAATGAACATTAACGTAATTATACTACCCCCCAAATTTATTTATTTTTTGTGATAATTATAGAATTCACCAATTTCACGAGCAACTGAGACATTGATCAGAGAGATCCCAACCCCTTTTTCTTTTTAACCGATAGTTTCGTGAGTTTCTTTTTCTTTAATTTCAATTATAAAGGAGGTAATTATAATTTCCTTATCATAAAAAATGGAATGGCTCTCTTTTTCATTTATCAAAATGCGTGATTCATTTATCACTGTATATGCTCTGAATTTAATGTGCAAAAGCAAAAGGGTTAAATAAAGTGGCACAACAATTATTATATATACCCAAGATATGCTTGTATGCATGTACGTGATTCGAAAAAAGTGGGAATGTTATATATATTGGGCTTTCTTGCCTCTGCAAGTTCTGTTATGAACAATTCATGAAAGAATATAAAAGTCCTTCAATTATTTCTTTCTTTTTTTAAATAAGTGACAAAAATCCTTCAATTTTTACTATTCTTATTGAACAAATAGTGTAATTTATTAATTATAATAACCCAACAAATATCCATAAGAGCCGTAATAGCTAGCCATGCATGTGCCGATGGTTGACCGATAAGTTATTGGGTGATCCTACTTCGTCACGTGATATGAGAAAATACCAATTAAATTACATGAAATAGAGAAATTGATATTAATTTTTCGAATAATTATCAAAATTATTTTTATTAAATAATTTTTATTGATTTTTTTCGTCACATCATTATAATTTATCATCATTTAAAATTTTCTCAAGTTGACCGGTCTTGCGTACTGCCTCATCAGACAACCACAACATGACAAAATTTTATTCCTTCTCCCAGCAACTTCATATGTAATATTGCATTTAATATGTATTTCGTTCATATATATGCGTGACATATTATAATATGTATTCATATTGCAAGTATACATATCTTGCCTTGCGGCTCGTATATGATCTCTGGTTGGGCCGAAAAAAGTCAATGCTCGTATATATAAATAATTTATAGGATATCAATCTGTATATGATTTCACGATATCATATCATACATGATCTCTAAAACAAGACTTACGATTTTCTAACTGCATCCGGTACATAACATTGTTCAAGTTACAAAATTAGGGACATACATCCGGGTGAAAATGAAATGGTGATTTGCTCTTGTCGGTTACTGCAATTTTTTTTTTCCTCAGTCCTAGTCACCTATGAATGTACAATGCAAGTTTTACATATATTTGTTATATGGCATGTCACTTTCATCATTTTTATTGATAAGATGAATGTTTGTCAGCATCTTCCGTGTCTCATAAAGGGACATACTTGTTTTGGTGTTATATGCAAATTTAATTGATTCAGGATCAAAATGGAATCTGGCACTTTGTGACCTCAATTTAACCAGATGCCAAATTTACTTAGATGATGCCGAGAATCTCATAATATACATTACAGTACAATTTCTTTTTGTTTTTTTTAAATGCTGCAATTTCTTTTTTCTTTGGTACAAAGTAATGATTATTGCCAAAATTGGAATCTTTCTCTCCACCAAAGGCCACGTCCAACCAATGGTGGCCAGCTGTTATCGGTAGACTTCCTACGCGCATTCCGATGCTAGGGACGGCACTCGAGAGGGTTTGAAATGGCCATATTCATAAGAAATGTCAAATTTAAACCATTTCCATACCTGTTAAGATTTAAAATAAAATTCTCAAATTAGTTTCACTAATTTAACGAAACCACTACCTATATTTCACATGTTAATAAGTTTGTGAGAAAAGTTTATATGAACTTATTATGATATCTTATTTGTAAAAATTTATTTGATATAACAAAAAGTATTCAAATATAAAATATAAATATTAGACAAATAATTATACGAAAAAATAAACCATGTCACTATAAATTTATAACATGTTCAAGAAAAACGAATGGCAACATTTATAAGTTCATTATATGTTCAAAAATAATAAATTACAACACTTTCAAGTGCATAACACTAAAAAGTATTACATATACTATAAATTTAAATTATAATAAAGGGAAACAAAAGAAAATAATAAATATTATTTTGTAAATATGACTAATATGAAGAGTAATTTAGTAAATTTACCCTAAAATCCTTGTTTCTTTTCAAACCCTTCAAATTTTGACCCCTAAACCTTTCCCATGACTCAATGGGTAAAATTCATTAAGCACCTATCAAGTTTGGAACGGGTAAAATATCCATTTACATAAATTTGTTGTCATCCCTATCGGTGGCTACTAATCACAAAATAAAAAAAAATGGAAGAAAAAACAGCTTAGAAAGGGACCGTAATCACGTGGGGCAGGTAGCAGCTGGGGCAAAGATCCTGACGTTTGTTTGGTTCATAATCTGATGGATGGGCTTCATTTCTTTTGTTTTTTTTCGGTAAGTGGCTTCTTTTCTTTCTATGGAATGAGGTGGTAGTGGGTGGGGACCACGGCCAGGCCAGAAGGTTGGGGGGGTGGGAATGAATGAGAATACAAATGCGAAGAAAATCTGAACGTTGGAAAGAAATTCCAGAAAGTGCGAGAGAGAGAGAGCGGCGAAATTTGTGCGTAGCGTCGAGTCTGTATTTTTGTTTGACTATTGGCAGTCAGCCTGTCCCTCTCCCCTCTCCTCCCTTCCCTCCACCGGCAGCAGCCGGTTGATGGTTCCACAGGAAAACAAAAAAAAAAAATGAATGAAAAAGGAACCCGACGAAGATGGTGCCTGGTGGAGTGAAAATTTTATAATAAGGAAGTTTAACGGGTGATTGAAATTAATGCAGAGATCTCGTTCGCCTGTTGTTTTTATAAATTTATTTATCCCTTATTGGGCAAAGTGAGATTTTATTTTTGAAATCTCTTTATTGAATTTATTTTTTTATAGAACTTTCAAATCTCCTTCTAAATCTCTTGTAGTCGTAGGTCATTTATTTGTTTACTAAACAAAGAAAAAAGTAAAAACAAAATCCCTTGGAAAATGTAGGAACGACATAAATATATTACAAGTAATTCAATAAATTAATTAGTATCGAAACTATTCACTTGTAATTTATAATATTAAATTATTACAAGTGATGCTTTCCGATCTCTTTATACACTTTTTATATCAACAAAATTTATATATACAATCACATTTTATCACACTCTAAAAAATAGTGAAATAGTTTAACGATTAATTTCAATGTGAATGATAAATTCATGTTCGACGTTAGTTTTCTAAAACTACATGGCAATATTTTTAATTTCTATACAGGAAATAAGGCATGTTCACTAGGTATTTAGCTGCTCCCTAGTGGTTGGCATATCCTAACAATTCTCCATAGGGAATGCACCACGATTAATCAACGAGAAGAAGAAAAAGATAAGAGTAAAAAAAAAAGAAAATAAAACACTATAAAAAGATAAGAAAAGAAAAAAGGGAAATAAAAAAAAAACCATCAACACAATGCCCCAACAGGTGTAGCCGGTGACCCGTAGCCCTCAACCTTTGAGTCTCCCCATAAAACTGAGCCAAATACCGCTTCCTCCTCCCCCTTCTTCTTTCTAACGAAGTCAAGCAACCCAACTAAAACCACCCTCCTCTCGCTCTCTATTCTCTCTCTCTCTCTCTTCACACTGGTAGTGCTTTGTGTTGCTTCCTTCGCTGATAATGTGAAGTCCACAGCCCAGAGCGAGAGAAACAGTTTCACATTGCGTCCAATAGCTTCGTTGAATTGATTGATTCACTCAATGGCCGCTCTGCTTCGGCTGCCCGTGTTCTATGTCATTCACATTGCCCTGCTCTCGAGCCTCTCTCTTGCTGCTGATCCTTACGTCTTCTACGATTTTAAGCTCACCTACATAACTGCTTCGCCCCTCGGTGTTGCTCAACAGGTCCCTCTCCCCCCTCCCTCGCTCGCTCCACTGTTGTTTATCTATGTTGCTGCGGGTGCAAAACTTGAAACAGAGAGAGATAGAGGGATGCCCATCTACTATGCAATCGATACAGGACGAATGTTCTGTTACTTTTCACCGGAAAACGTCAATTTTGATTTTCTTCAATCGGCTGGACTTAGAGGCTTAAGACTGCAACCGAGACTTGTAGTCATGAAACTGTTGTCGTTTTAGATATTAATTGTTAATATGTGTAGTCAGCTAGCGGTATATCACGTCCCGAGCGAAGCTATGTGTTGCTAATTGCGGTGCTGGGTTTGCTCTTCCTCAGAGGAACTCTTTTATGTGATTGTTGGATCTGCCTGCCATGGTTGAAACTTCGAGAATGTGTGGGCCTTTCTGTAGTAATGGTCAATTTCGTGAAAGGGCTTATATACATAGGTGGTAGTTTCTGTTTCCGTTTTTCTTTTTCACCGCACGTGATTGATTCAACTTACATTTTATTGATTGGATGCTCGTGAAAATCATCCATTGGCTGGTGAATCGCACAAAATGATTACCTAGTGCTGTTGTTGAAGCATTCAAAGGCTAAATGAATCTCATGCATTCACATTTTCGGTCGCAGGTTATAGCCGTTAATGGCAAGTTTCCTGGGCCTCTTCTTAACGCCACTACTAATTACAATGTTGTTGTAAATGTCCACAATGACCTAGATGAACCCCTCCTCCTGACATGGTAAGTCTGATGAGGAGTCCACTGTTTTTTGTGCTGTCTGTTATTCTGCATTTCGATGTAAACCTGCACTATTGGTTCCATGTTGTAACAGGCCTGGGATTGAAATGAGGAAGGATTCGTGGCAGGATGGTGTTCTCGGCACCAATTGTCCAATCCCTTCAAAGTGGAACTGGACTTATGAGTTTCAGGTGAAGGATCAGATTGGTAGCTACTTCTACTTTCCATCTCTCAATTTACAGAGAGCTTCAGGTGGCTTCGGCCCCGTAATCATCAATAACAGGGATATTATCCCCATTCCTTTCGGACAGCCAGATGGGGATATTACATTAATAATTGGCGACTGGTACACTCGGAATCACACGGTTAGTTATTAATCTTTAGTGCAGCTGGTATCTTCTTGTGGAAGCTTGATTTGAGTCTGATGGAAAGAAGTAAAAGTGGTTTCTCTTTTTCAGGCACTGAGGGCTGCACTTGATGCTGGAAAAGATCTTGGAATGCCAGACGGTGTTCTCATCAATGGAAGGGGGCCTTTCAGATACAATACCTCACTTGTGCCGGATGGCATAGCATATGAAACTGTAAATGTTGAACCAGGTTAGTCTCTATGTTCTAATACGACAGCTCGTCTTATATCTATCTCACACTTCAATATTAGCTCATTGTCTAAATGAAAATAGCTAAATTGGTTGTGTCAGCCATGGTGCCATAGAATTAGTCCAGTATTGCTGAAATATGTTGTGGTAAGTTCAAATTTTAAGACTGCCTTTCTACTCCTTTATTTGAGATTACAAACTTGCTTGCCATCAAGCAAGGCAATACATATCCATGCGAAAACCTGTATTTCCCATGCTGGAGTGTGGATTTTCACTATTGGCATGTTAAATCTCTAACATTATGTTTAACCATTTGATCCATAGATGCTTGCTCTGTGCATATTTTTTTTTTCTTTTAATATTGAGAAATACTTTAACTGGATGGCTGTTTTGCAGGGAAAACTTATCGATTCCGAGTGCACAACGTTGGAACCTCGACTAGTCTGAACTTTAGAATTCAGAATCATAACCTACTTTTAGTGGAAACAGAAGGTCATTATACTGTGCAGCAAAACTACACATGCTTGGATATTCATATTGGACAGTCATACTCCTTTTTAGTTACGATGGATCAAAATGCAAGTAGTGACTACTACATTGCGGCAAGTGCAAGGTTTGTTAATGAATCACTTTGGCAGAGAGTTACTGGTGTTGCTATCTTACACTACTCTAATTCAAAAGGACCTGCGAGCGGTCCTCTACCTGACCCACCCAATGACGTCTATGACAAGACACTGTCTATGAATCAAGCAAAATCCATCAGGTATACCTTCATGATGCGACTTTGCGCTGTTCACTTGATTTATCCATGTATCTTCTCTTCATAACTCAAAAGGTTGATTATGTTCCTTCCAGTTAGTTTGTCTATCTAGTTCCAACAAACTATCGATTTATATCGTTTTCCCCCCTCCAATAAGTATTTATTTGATATCTCATTGACTAATTGGAATACCTTCACTAACTCTACAAGAGCATTCGATCGAAGATACTTGCTAGAATTCTTTTCTTCTTGAGTTCTTATCTTGTTTTTGGTCTCATCGATGGCTAGGCTAAATGTGACTGCAAGCGGGGCTCGACCAAACCCTCAGGGCTCTTTTCACTATGGTTCGATCAATGTGACGGATACATACCTGTTAAAGACTGTGCCACCGTTGAGGATTGGTGGGAAACTGAGAGCCACGCTTAATGGTATTTCATTCCAGAATCTGACCACACCAGTTAGGCTTGCTGATCAGCATAAAGTGAAGGGAGTGTATAAGCTGGACTTTCCGAGTAAGCCACTTGATCGCCCACCCAAGACCGACATATCTTTGATCAATGGTACATATAAGGGATTTATTGAAGTCGTTTTTCAGAACAATGACACCATAATGCAGAGCTTTCATGTAGATGGTTACTCCTGTTTTTTGGTTGGGTAAGCTTTCATTTGACTTTATTTCCTACCTCAATACATATTCTTGTGGCTTTTAATTTAAAATATTATTATTGATTACCTAATGCAGGATGGACTATGGTGACTGGACTGAAAACAGCAGAGGTTCCTACAACAGATGGGATGCAATTTCACGGGCCACGATACAGGTCAGTCTCTTCTTACGTCGTTTATGCTATTAATGTGCACTAGAGCATTGCATCTTGAGTGAGTACAAATTTCTTGCTCATTTGCTGGGACGTTGTTGAGTATGATTTTTGGGAGAGTTATCATGCTGACTTCAGATTGAGTTGGACATTAAACTTTTCCATATTTCATGTAAAGGTTTATCCTGGTGCTTGGACCGCAATCTTTATATCCCTTGACAATCCTGGAGTGTGGAATATTAGAGCAGAGAACCTTGATAGGTGGTATCTTGGGCAAGAGACTTACATGAGAATCGTCAATCCTGAAGAAAATGGTAAAACGGAGATGACACCACCCGACAATGTTCTTTACTGTGGAGCCCTTGAAGAGTTGCAGAAGTATGGCCATTCCCCTTTCTCTCCGTCTCTGTCTCTGTCAAAATTGAACGATTCGTGACCCACTTCACTTTTTTTTTTAAAAAAAAAATTTCCCCTATGATTTTCCTTCAGGCCTCAAAAGCACTCATCGGCAAGCCCCCTCATACCTGGGAAAAGAAGGCTGTTCTTGACAGTTCTGACGGCACTCTTAGCTTCTTCTCTCGTTTTCTGCTGATGGTCTCATTGACGGTCGAAGATTGCAAGATTTAATGGAAGTGTATTGTTTCCAAGTTGACGGTCACAGTGAGTTGTTTTACAGCTACAGGAAGTGTAATTAGACAGGCTTTAGAGGTTTTGAGATTCTTTTTCTTAAAGCTTTTACAGTGTAAGAGACACTTTTGATTGTCTGAAATTGTATTTTTTGTTGGGGTGGAGTGTCGTCAAATGTAATTTGGTTGTAACTTTTAGCTGACGGGGAATTCATCATATTCTTGTGCGTAGTTGAAAAGGTAACAACATACTGACGGTGCCTAAACATTCTATCATCTGTTAACCGTTCCTCTCTCTTCCTCTTATTCTGTGAATTTTCCTTGCTCGAGTCGAGAGAGTGCTTCATCCAGCTCTCTGTTCTACGTGTTACTTGTCGGACCACATAATTGGTAAACCGAAAGTGCCGACCTCTCGGAAATGAAAAATTGCCGTCCTGTTTTGTGAATGGGATTCACTATCATCATAGTATTGTTAATAATTGTTATAATAATTCGATTGCGATATAGATTTAGCTTCTTTGAGTTCTACACAACCCCAATGCTTTAAAATCCCGACTAACCAAGAGATTCATTTCATTGGTTGAAAGAGCTTAAACTGATAATTTAGCAGCTATCCCATGCCTTATTCATCGAGGTGAAGATAATTTCTCCATATGTACTTGATTTAAAATAGATCACGAGAGCGATCGATCATAGCTATCAATAGCCCATTGCAGGAAGTACTATCGAACTAACTTATTAGCAATAAAATCATTCCAATTATCAAGCTATGGAAATAAAACTATTGGAAAGTTATGAGAGCTATATTTTTTCATACCTATAGAAGTTGAAGCCTTGATGGGAAAAGAACTTCAACTGAAGGGACTGCGCGAGGAAAAAAAAAAAAAAACCAAACATTCGTAGACCAAAACAAGGAACAGTGCTTCCGTTACTTGTAAGTGTACCGTCTGGTGTTCCTAAAACCTCATCTCCCAGCAGAGGGTTTTAGATGCCTCTTTCTCCGTCTGGTCGGAGGCTCGCCCCCCTTTCCAAGCTCCATTGCCGACCATATATCCTTTGCTAGCGTTGTCCATTTCTCTTCAACTGTTGCTTAGGTGTTCTTCTGGGCAATCTTCTCACCGCCAAGGAGACTAAATCCTTTCTTGAAGTTTGTAAATTGCTTCTGATATGCTCAAAATAGGGAATCGTGCTTGCTCTCTGCTGTTTAGGAAGCGCAAGGCAATTACAACCTGTACAATTCCATTAGATTTAGACCCTCCTCCTTCACTTTCCGATGACACTGTCCTCAGCGACCATAATTCCCTTTGCCTCTCATTGGTAGACCAGTTGATTCTAAGGGGTCTGTTTCCGTCCGCTCAGATCCTGACTCGACAAATGATCTCTAAATCCCGTTCGTTGTCCGAAGCAGTTTCAGCTGTAGATTTCGTCGCCAGTCGCGGATTGCCCCTCGATTTGAATGGCTACGGTGCTCTCATACAGAAGCTGGTGAGGTACGGTGAGCCCCGACTCGCCGAAGCCCTCTACCTTGATAATATCATTGCAACGGGTGTCGATCCTAATATGTGTATGTTGAATTCTATGGTGGTTTGCTTCTGTCGGTTGGGTAAAATTGAGGAGGCGAGGGCCCATTTTGATAGGATCATTGCTTTGGACTCTGTTCCTACTGCGGCTGCCTGTAATGCGATTCTCAGGGAGTTTTGTGTTCAAGGGATGGTTTTGGAGGCGTTTGACTACTTTATGGGGATCACCAGTTTGGGGATTCGCATGGGGCTTTGGTACTATAACTCGTTGATAGATAGGCTATGCTCTAAGGAGTACTTCGATGAAGCATTTGAAGTGTTTGATATAATGCGTCAGAGGGGCTTCCGCGCTACCCTCAGACAGTACAAGTCTTTGTTTTATGGTCTCTCTAAGAGAGGCCGGGTTATTGATGCTGAGTTACTATCGGGAGAAATGGAGTCCGAAGGGTTTTTTGTAGATAGGAAGATGCATACATATCTGATATATAAGTACGGCAAGGCTAGGATGATGAAGATGGCGACTCGGGTTTTTCTGAAAATGTTGAAAGTGGGATGTGAGCCAGATATTTACACGTATAACACATTGATTGACGGGTTTTGGAAGCGGGGCCTATTTGATAAAGGCTGGGCACTGTACAACCAAATGGTGAACTTGAAGATTGTTCCAAATGCAGTGACTCATCATATCATGATTTGCAACTACTGCAAGGAAGGGGAGGTGGATTCTGCATTAACTTTGCTTGATAACATGGTCAGTTCCAACTTATCATCATGTGTCCAATCTTACACAGTTTTGATATCTGCGCTATATAAGGCGAACAGGTTATCAGAAGCAGGTGACTTGTGGAAAAATATGTTGGACAGTGGAATTTTACCTGACCATCTCCTATTTCTCATCCTAATGAGGATTTGCCCTAAGGGAAAGGAGATTCAACTTGCCCTAGTGATGTTGCAGGCCATTGCTGTGAATGGATGCAAATGTGACCCTCTTGAGCCTCTCGAGGATTTGAGGCACAATATCAAGTCTTTGCTGGGGGAAATTACAAGGAAGGACCTGAAGTTAGCTAGTATTGCATTTGGGATCTGCATAAGTGCCCTTTGTGAGTCCGGGGAGATCGACACTGCTTTACTTTTCTGGGACAAGATGATCACTGTTGGTGCCCAGCCTCTTTTGTTCACATATAATTCTCTGATAAAGTGCTTGTGTCAAAAGGGTCTCTTTGAGGATGCCGAGTCCTTGGTTTGCCTCATGCAGAACAAGGGCATTCTTCCCGATTTACACACCTACTTGATACTGATAAGTGAGCTCTGCAAGCAAGGGAACTTGGATTCAGCCTTCAGTGTCTTAGACCAAATGAGTGAGAGGGGCCTGAAGCCTGATGTCGCCATTTATGATGCCTTGATAGGATGCTTAGGCAGAAATAAAAGGGTCTTTGAGGCCGAAGACTTGTTCAAGAGTATGCTCGAGGCTGGCCTGGACCCCGATGAGATTGTGTTCATGACAATGATAAATGCATATGTGAGGAGTGGGAGACTTCGTGAAGCAGGTGAACTGTTTGATAAGATGGTGGAATATTCTATTCGCCCTAGTTCATATTCCTATACAGCTCTGATAAGTGGCTTGGTGAAGAAGAATATGACGGTGGAGGGATGCCATTACCTTGATCAGATGATTGTAGAAGGCCTCGAGCCAAACAAAGTGCTCTACACCTCTTTCATCGATCACTTCTTGAGGGTAGGGGAATTTGAATTCGCCTTGAGGATAGTCGATTTGATGGGCAGGAACCAGATTGAGTCTGACCTCATAACTTATATCGTTCTCTGTAGTGGGGTATGTAAACACATAACTGGCATAAGGAAAAGGTGGAAATTCGTAAATAAGACATCGGCAAGGGCAAGAGACATGCTGTTTTATTTGCTTCAGCACAGGAGTTCTGCTCCTGACCCGAGTTTCTTGAGAATTCCTGGTAATTGTCCCAAAGAAATGAAGTCCTTTGCATTGAAACTGTTGGAGAAAGTAAAAGATAACGAGTTCATGCCCAACCTGTACCTATTTAATGGCTTAATCTCAGGATTCTGTAGAGCGAATATGATGGAGGAAGCGTACAATCATCTTGACTTGATGCAAAGAGAGGGAATATCTCCCAATCAGGTGACATTCACTGTTCTAATAGATGGGCACATTTGCAGAGGAGAAATTGATCATGCAGTGAGCGTCTTCAACCAGATGAATGCTGAAGGTTGTTCTCCTGATAGAATCGCGTGCAATACTCTGATAAAGGGTCTTTGTAGATCAAAGAGGTTAGTGGATGCACTTTCTCTCTCTCTTGCACTACAGAAGAGGGGCTTCTTTCCGAGCAAATCCTCCTATGAGATGCTGCTGAGGAATCTGTGTGTGACTGATATGAACATTGAGGCATTCAGAGTGTTTGAAGAGATGATCTCTATTAGGTGCATCCCCAACCATAAAACTCGGAGTTGGTTGCTTTATAACTTGTGCAGAGATGGAATGATGGGTGAGGCTCAGATAGTATATGATTTCTTGATCAAGAAAGGAAAGTCTATGAATAAGGAAGTGGAGAGGTTCATGGTTGAGTCGGGTTATGGACGAGGAGGTGGATAAAAAAATTCTCACTTGGTCTTTAATGAAGCCAAAAACGTGCTTGCTTGTTAAGGTGGAAATTTTCTCTGAGAAGCTGCAAAAATCTCGAGGCCGACCTTGACAAAGCACATCCTTTTATAAAGGTCTTTTATGAAGGTTTGTTCTCCGACTCTTTTCCATTGAAATTGCAGTTTGTTGATAGAGATGTCATGTGTTTGTTGAAGAGTATTAGCAATCTTTAACAGGAAATGACCGAGTCTTCAATTGTGGACTCTGGTTTTTCAAAGAATAGTTGTGTTTCCTGCATGGACTATCTGGTACTTCTTCTTTTCTTTTGACCTTGTTCTGTACTAAGCTATAAATATATGATGACCATTTAGATCCATGATAGTTTGTTTATTTGAGACTATGAACTGAAAGAGTCTCTCTGGAATTGTGATCACTTGCATTTATACGATGAGGAAACATGTATCGTTGCCTAACTTCATTGATCAATTCATGCAAATTTATCCATGATCTTAAAAAACATCATGTGATTTGACATCTAGAGAGTAGTTCCACTGAATTTTTATGTTTGTTTTAGGTTTTTTTTTTCCTTCCTCATATGGTAAGTAATAAAACTTATCTTGACAATTGAGAAGATTTATTGTTGATAAGACTTAGGTATTGCTTTCATTCCTCCTCTCTCTCTTCCATAACTTTTGTTGCTCCTTTTCGTTCTTCATTAACTAATTAATATTTTTAACTAGAGATAATTGATGCAGGCTCAGTGCATTGGGTACTGGCAGGTACAAACCCAAGTACGAAGTGGACTCTGCAGCTCCTCAAAGTTGATGAATAGGGGATGTAACTAAGGCAGGTCAGATTTCTTGGATGAGTTTCTCTTCTTATTTTATGATATTCTCATTCTCTGTTGCATACATAGTGCTTCTATAGCAGAACTTGGTCTCCATTCAATAACGTGTGCTTCAAATTATGCAGGGTATGCCCTGTCACTACTGATGTGAATAGTCTTCTCCTGCTGCATTCCTTTTCATAGAATGGACAAGGGAAAGGCTCATAGTCCAAGATCTACCCCATTATTGTGAGGTATACTTGTTCATATCAGTACGTTTCATAGAGCTCATTAATATGTGTATTAAGGGAAAGGCTCATAGTCGAAGGCCTATCCTGTTAATGCTAGGATCATTTGTTCACCTCAAACTGTCTCACAAAGTGAAGTGATTTGTATATAAAATCAGCAGAATTAGCCGGTCTAACATATGGATGTTGTGCGTAAGATTCATATCTTTGTCTAACATATGATTTTAGCTAATATATTCATATCTTCTTCTACTTTCCCAAGATACTAGAGCACGGTGAAAAATAGTATGTCATGATTTCATTGGAAAAGAATATTGTTAATAAATTGAATTCTTCAGGTCTAACATATATGGGATCAGATTCCTGCAGTAAATGGCACGCCTGTTGCGGGAAGCCAGGACTTGCCAGCTATGAAGGTGCCCACAGTGAAGCGTGAAGCTTCACTTGTGCTTGTTATGACATGGTAGCCTTTCCACTTCACTCTGTATCTGGTCGATGCAGCCGGCCCATAATTTTTGTACTCTCCGTAGTACAATGTGTTAAGGGCATATTTAGAGCCATCCCATGTGGACCAACCGAGAGGACTCACTAAAGCCCCAAGATAGCTCTTCATGTACACCGTCCTCGAGTACTGCATCCATGGCCTTCCTAGGTATGTCTTGACGGTTTTGATTGAAGGTGACAAGTCCGGAGCAGCTAGGATTTGGCAACTGTGGAAAGAGATTCCGGTGTTCTGATAAGGGTCGTTTCGACCTTGCGCGGTTATCACGTTTGCTTGGCCGTGTGTAGGTAACCTAGCATAGATGATGCAGCTCTGGAAGACAACCGCTGCATTACCAAAGATGAAGTCAATGGTGCCGTAGATGTAAGACTGCTTGTAGAACTGTCGCTGTGAGAGGACGAAGAGGGTATCTTGGTACCCCACAAAGGCACATCGGTAGAACACGGATAGATCGGAGGCCGACCTAAGTGCAACTGCCTGTCCCTTACGTGGGCCGGCTGTGTTCCTGAATGTAATGCCCCGAGCAATGAACTTCAGGCCATCGATTCCTGAGAAAGGGGAGCATCTCGTCAAATGGAATTACTTGAATGTCTCAATAACATAAATGTCTCCTGGCAACTTATGTTACCGTCACATGGTAAATTTCAGTAATGCAAATATTAATTCATTAAAATTAAAAGAAAGAGGTAAGGACTCACATGGCATCTGCTACATCATCATAAAAATATTTCAAAAAATATATTTAGAAAAAAAAGTCAAATCACCGTTAAAACAAAAACTCACTATAATAAGAGGAAGAGCCATATTCTGATCTACGGTGATATATTCAACGAGTTCGCAAATTTTCTAAGTTGATATCGCCAATTTTTTTAATAGAATATATATTTTAAGCATTTTCTTTCCTGTAAGTATGTAAAATAACGTTATAATAATGTAATGGAAACCAATTACAAAATTAATCAATAAATTGAAGAATAATTTGAAAGCAGTGAAGTATGATATTCATCCTAGGTAACCCATTTTTCTTTTCTAAAGATTTTTCTTATATTCTCTTTGTTGAAATACAGCAAAGAAAAATTGATTAAAGAAAAGAGCAATGACCAAATATGATTTGGCAAATGAAGCAACAATTAAGTAACTTGCTTTGTCCAGAAGACTTTTTTTCTTTTTTCTTTTTTTAAAAGAGCACTCCCTACGCTGATGCACTGATATGGCCTTTTCTTCATAGTTATGCAATGAACTGAATCTGTCTGATTTTTTTATTTTTATTTTTGGGCCATGAATCCTGCTAATGCTGTCCTTTTTCAAAGGTTTTCGTCCTCATATTTTAACACACAACCCCACACCCCCCAACCAAAAAAAAAAACCTAGGTAGTGAAATTATTATTATTATTATTATTATTATTATTATTTGGACTATGATATCTGAAAATTTAATGTGTCCGAGTAATTCAGTTCAAGTAGGGTCGGGTTGAGTCAATAAAGGTAAAATTCTCTTAGTATGGATTTCATCCATTCACAAGACTTGAACTAAAGACCTTAAGGACAACAAGCGGTGAACCACTTGAATCAACTCTAATTACAAATCGTTCCGTTTACCAAAAAAAAAAAAAACAGAGAGAGAAAAAATTACCAGCGGTTGCAGAACTATAGGTAGTGTAGCCTCCACCAACACTTCGGCTCCCGGTGATTACAGTTTTTCTCATTCCATCCCCAATCATCATTATATTATCGTTGCCAATTCCCACCTCTATGTTCTCCGTGTAAACTCCTCTCTTCACATATATCACGAATCTAGCACTCTTCGATCTCCTCTTCGCTGCCACGTTAATAGCCGCCTGAACGGTTCGGTAGTTTCCTGATCCGTCTTTAGCCACCACGATGTTGGCCTTCACTACAGAAGATTGCAACAGCTTCCTGTCATGAACTGAGAACCAGCTTGGGAACTCGTCACTTCCGGTTGTGTTTGCACCTGTCTCTTCTGGCGACGTCAGCATTCCCCCATTGATGGCCAAACTATTGCTAATAAGCTGGGACAAGTTATTGCTAGACGTCTCAGGGGATATGAAGTCGGTGAGGTTTAGGTCTTGAAACCCTAGCTGACACATCTCGATGTTCGTGAGTGCAGTGCTGAGCCAAGTTTGGACATCAAAGTTGGAGCAGTTTATTCCTTGGTTGCTACTGTCTATGCCTTCAAGGGTCCGGTTGAGCTGGAAGATGGTGTCCTCGTATAGCTTGCAGCAATCCGACCAGATGGACTTTTCCTGACTACTGTTGTTGCACTTTGATCCCAGTTGTTGTACCTGATGATGAAAATACATCTTCTTACATTCAATATCGATAGAAACCTCATTATTAGAATTAATCAAAAGGAAACGAAACGAAACAGTTATAGTTTTATTGAAACAGTTAATACTTTTTCTTTCCATACTTGAATATTAATATATCAGGGAAAGAGAATTCATATGAGGTATCAATCTATATATATATACCTGCATATGCGAGTTGAACGCTTGGTTAAGGGTTCCCTGCACCATCATGTGGCGGAAATTGGTACGATCTCTTGGTGGGGAACTGTGTGGGCTTCGATGTTCCATGAAGTAGTTGCATGGCTCGGGATGGGGCGTCGTGTTGCACCACCAGCTTATGTCCCTGCCGCTGCCACTAGCAGGCTCGTTACTTGACAACACGAAGGAGCAAGAAGAGGAGAAGAAGAAGAAGAGAATTGTAGATGCAACTAATAGTGATCTCATGTTGGTCATGATCTCGTATGGTCTCAGGATGTAAGCTTCCCTCTCTAGCTAGTTTGCTTTTTTTCTCATGCATGCAGCTGTATTATACTAATCGCTGAGGCTGAGAGAAGATCCAATCTCAGTTTGACATGCCTAATTCCTTGATATATAGCTTTCATTTATTTGGGGCGATGGAGCTTGAGGTGATAGGCTGGCCATGTCTGCGGAAATGGAGAAACATCACGAGGCCATTGAAAATGGACTTACGTATGTATATATTACTAATTAATATATGGAATAAGTGCGTAACATGTATATATAAATCACAAAAATATACATGCATAAATTTACTTCGAGCTTGACGTGAACAGCAAACGTGACGAGAACAAACATTGCAAATATGTAGGTATGTCAACCATGAGGTGCCCTTCCCAAGCAAACATTACATTACTTCCTTGGAATAAATGCAAATCAGAATGCCCGAAGGCAGAGACAGAGGGGAAGAGTTTCTTACTAACTTGGCCAAATTGCATTGTCTTGCTGCCGATCTTGAAATCATTTCAATCATATATATAGGTCAAATTAATGAGAAAAAAAAAAGTCCGGAAATTATGTGATATTGTTCAAAGCAGATGCCAAACAATAATATACGACGGGTGGACTTGAGACGTACGTAACAATATTATTTAGAGTAAGACGCGTTGAAAATTGAAGGGGTGGACTGGGGAATTTATTTATAAGGGATTAAGTATAAAATTGGTTGAGTGTAGATGGGGTCTTGAGTAAATACTAAGCAACAACGTACAGTTTGGTTCCGAAGAGTTAAGCCACTTTAATCCCACTCAAAAAGCAGGTGACCAAACAGCCCTTAGCTGAAGACACGGACGGGACCGGGGGGTGTGAAGTGGCCCCATGTGATTGCTAATCTCTCCGTTACGTTAATTATCTACTAATTAAAGCATCCATCCAGGTCCAGCTTAGTTATGGGGGAGAGAAAAAAGAGAAGGGATTTCTGCAAATAAAACATTTGACTTTTTAAGGGGAAGGAGCGGTGGAAAGCATGTCTGATGCGGAAGGCGAATAAACCCTCCTGCAGGATAATTTACCCATTGAAGGATTACGTGCGGTAATGGAAGGGCTCTGAGCTCTTGCAAAAGTAATTATCTAAACCTTCTCGTCATATCGTATATTTCCAAGCAAATTAAGTAAAATGAAAGCCTATTAAGCCAAGTAACGGATAAAGAAAGTACGGTAATTAGTAGGATTACGTGAATTAACGTATCATGTGACGATAAAAAATGGATAGTTGATTTACGGCACAAAATTAACAAAAAGGGGTGGCATGGAACGTGAGTATTTGTGTTTACCCTCATATATATATATATATATATATATGTCAAAAGTCAAAGTTGTCCAGTTAATAAGGATTTTCTTTAGACTTTTACGGTTAATTACTTTCTTCATATGATGATAGCGAGAGCGGCCCACCCTTCGCTGGGCTGACAAGGCTAAATCTACTGGGCTGTCTTATCTGAGCCTCTCAACTGTGGGCATCTGGGCCCGTGGCGTCCGGCCTCTGTTAGGCCCGAGGAAACAAATTCAACTTCCCTCTGACCTCGTCTCCGTCTCCGTGTGTATGTTATTGTTATGAATGAGTTGCTTCCCTTCCTGCGCCATTTTTGGCAGGTTTTCTGGTGTGAGTTTGGAACAAGGAGAGGTGGCGGAGAAGACACAATTGTACAAATGAAGGAGGCTGTCCTGTGGGAGGTGGGTGGAGGGAGGGAGGGAGGGAAGTGGTGATGTCGGAAGTAGTTGTTTCGTATGTGCAGTCAAAACTACTAATTTTTTATTAGACTTACACTGACTTGTGCCCATATCCACTTAAAAGTTCAAGCTCATAAATGGTGGTACACAAGTCTTATATAAAGACATAGATATTCTTTTATTTTTTCCATGTGGGATTTTGTAATTTTCAACACCCGCCCTCACATGCAACGTATAAACCCATAGATATTCTTTTATCTTTTCCATGTGGGATTTTGTAATTCTCAACACCCGCCATCACATGCAACGTGTAATCTATTTCTGCCTACACGTTGTCACGTGCCCTTAAACACCCGTCCTCAACAACTGACCTCGAGTCGGGCTCATCTTCCTTGCTCAGGCGAGGGGGGACTAGCATGATGCACTCTTTTTGGCTGCTCTCGATATTGGATCGGCATAATGTGAGTCCATGTATGCAAAAACGTAGCCCGCTCTGATACCGTATTAAATTTTCATTGGGTTTACACGGTCCTGGGCCCATATCTACTTAAAAGTTCAAGCTGATAAGTGGTGGTACCAAAGTCTTATATAAACCAATGAATTTTTTATACATCTTTTCTATTTGGGATTAATATCATCAATACCCGCCCTCACGTGCAACGTGTGATCTATTTTTTGCCTACACGTTCTCACGTGCCCTTAAACACCCGCACTCAACAATTGACCTCGAGTCGGGCTCTTCTTCCTTGCTCGGGCGATGGGGGACTAACACGAGGCGCACTTTGGCTGCACTCAACATACTGGGCCTGGTATGGTGTGGGTACGCACACGCGCGTAAGCATGCATACACGTAACATTGGCTTTGATACCATATTAATTTCTATTAGGCTTACACGGACTTGGCTCATATCTACTTAAAAATTCAAGCTGATAAGTTGTGGTACATAAATTTTATATAAATTCATGGATATTTTTTCATCTTTTACTCGTGGGATTTTATAATTATAAACAAAAACTGCAGAGAAGAAGCTCAGTGGGCTACTTCTGTTAGTCTAGTCATAGCAACTCAACTTCGTTTGATTCGGACGGACATGATCTGCTCTTATTAACCTTCTAGCGACCTGGACTGGACGGGACTGCTCCTTGGGCTTTGGCTCCACCTCAGCTTTACCTTGCCCCCTCTGGCTCTGGCTCTGGCTCTGGCTCTGATCTTTGTTCTTAAAGCTAGCGCAATGTCATTTTCTGATTCCCGTTAGTTCAGACAGAGACGATCGATGTTGAATTGAATTTGGGGCTTTAATTTTCTCAGTTCGCCTTCTTAATCAATCAAAAACTTTTTAAGTAATGTGATTAGTCATAGCACAGTAATGCCCAATATATATATATCTTTAGGTGCGGATTGTGTTTTAATTTTGCATTAGGCGATTTGATTCTAGGGTACGTAGGAGGCGCTCAAGTCCAAGGTGATGTGCGTTAGATGCGTGCAAGCAGGTGCACTACTCTCCAGCTAGTGAGTAGTAGATAGGGTGAATAATAATGACTGCTTGGATAACACCGAGTATCCAGCTTTGGAAATACGTTTTCCTCTTTGCAGTCAAGTTTATATAGGCCACTCTTAAAGTTTTTCGTCTAATATAGGTCAAAATGGGGAGCCCCCACCCCAATTGGTTTTCTTTTTCTTAAATAAATAAAAGCAGGCCTGTTTGGTTTGATGAAATAATTTTAGAATCATAATTTTGATTTTAACTCTACCCACCACACAACAAAAACACACGCTTCTCAAGTCAAATTTATAATACCATCTTATTTGTCCTTTTCCATAATCAAAATCAAAATTAAAATCAAAATTACTTTAACTCTGAAACCAAACGCACTCTTAGCACCTTGACTCAATTCTCCCACGATATTTGGGGTCATAATCTCATTCTGCATGCAGTGCTCTCCACATGTATTGCTACGCCCTGATTCGGCACGTACAGTTTTGTAATTATTGATTCATTGTTCTCTTGTTGTCGGTGAAAAGGCTGCATGCGTAGAAAATATTCAACGAGTGGATGATTATGTAAGAACCAATTAGAATGTTTAAAATTAAGTAGAAAGTTATAGGATCACTGTAGGATCATTTTCTCACTTCAAGCATTCTAATTTTTGGTGTTACTTAATCAAGTGGATGAAAAACGTTTACTGAATATTCAGCTTAATTATGGTTGTTTCTAGGATATCCATCATCTTACAATTTCAGGTTAGCTTATTCAGTCCTCGTCCCTTTCGAGAGTAACTTTGGGAGTCGTTATCACGACTCAGGTGTCAACAATTGTTCTTTAACTTGTCAGTTACCGGAGACAAACTTCGACCAACTTTTTCGAACAACATTAATTACAGTTTCATTATCGAGTCTAACGAGAGATACCCAAGCCTGCTTATATTATATCACTACGTATACTAATTTCTTAAACTTACTATGCAAATTTCTCAAACCTAATTAAAGTACAGCAAACCGGCACAATCATATCCGAGAAATTATGAAAAACCGACATATATGCGTGTATATACATATGCATCGTATGGTACAATTTCACGGTGCCGGTGAAGAGAAGATGTGCAAGCAGAAGTGCGCTCTTATATATCTAACCATTAAGAGCGGCGAACCTATTGATCAAAGCCAGAGCATTGCTAGTAAGATGTGCAACGGTTAAAATCTGGCCTCTCACAGCATTCTTCACTTTACTGTTCATCGCCTTTCCAGCAAACCCGTCGGAGCACGTAGTCTCATCTGTTAAGGCAGCACTCACCCATGTCTCTATGTCGTTCATCACGAGGCCGAAGTCAGAAGTTCTCCTCAGCCGGCTCATTTCCGCAATGGACCTCCGGAGCTCCTCCACTGAATCAGCGAGCTCCTCGACGCAGTCCTTCATGGCCCCGATCTGTCTGGCTGTCATCCCTAGGGTTCGAGACAGCTTTAGCATCATACCTGATGTAGAGCGGGTAGCATCCAAGGTCCCATTGAGAGCAGCTCCTGCGAGGAGCTTCGGGCTTGTTTGAATGAGGCTGGCGTGCCTCGATAGGGAGCTGAAGCAGAGCCTAGGGTAAGTTGTTTTGCTGCACGATGTTCTTATGAACTCGGTGTTGAACCTTGTTTCCGCCCGAACAACTAAGGTTGTACTGTAGGAAAATAATGCTAGGAGAAAAACAAGGGCTGCGGCTAAACTGTTCCTAGAAGTACTTGGCCCTTCCATCTCTCTCTAACCAAACCAACTAATCTTCCTCCCTCTTCTCTTTAATCTTTCTCTCTCTTGGAGGAGATAATTTGGCTTGATGAAAGAAGCAAGGAGGGGCGCCCAATTTATAGGCAGGGCAAAAATAGTTTGTGATATTTCGGAGTAATTAATGCTTGTATTATTATCATAGATTAGATATTATCTTCCAAAAACTAACGCTACCGTGGATGATATATACAATACGATCTAGTGGGAGCGTCTTATGTGAAGTGAACTACTAGTTGTAGTTGATGACTAGGATTCTCAGGAACGTACATCAAGTGGAGCAACATCCTTAATTAATGTTGGGTATCCCTCCAATTTGGAGGAAGTTGGGCTCAAATTGTATTGGGCTTTTATCGGGCTTTAATAGGCCCAAGAACCCATTTTATTAGGGTTTTTGTTTCAGCAAATCAGCTGAGGTATAAATAGCAGCAGAACAGCTGCAGATTAGAGTAGAGCGGCAGAAGTGCAGCAGCATAGCAGCACAAAACCAGGGAAGAGCAGACAGCAGAATTCGAAGAGCAGGGGCAGCGCGCAGCTGGAGATCAAACCTCGATCGGGATATCAAACGAACTCCGATTGGGACGAAATTTTGACAGCAGCTTCACAACACGTGGGGCTAACTTCTGAACGGTCAGAATTTCTATTCGAGCTCTGTAGGTGCTGTTTCAGCTGATTTTGTGAACCACCCGGTGTGGGTGACGAATTTAGTATTTGGGTGATCCAAGAGAGTGTTTCTCTTGAGTTTGGTGATCCAAGGGTTTACCCTTGATGAAAGACATTGTATAACCTTCATAGTGGATCGTTGATTCGGAGTTGGTCCCGTGGTTTTTCCCCACATTGGGGTTTTCCACGTAAAATTCTTGGTGTTGTTTTACTTTACTGCTTGTTGGTTGATTTGATTAGTTCCTATCTCGATTACACTAGAAGGGGAGGAAGATTAATCGCTGCGTTATTGTTTGGTTGAGTACATCCCTATCCCCAACAAGTGGTATCAGAGCTTCGGGTTAGAGAAGTTTGAGTTTTTTCGGTGTTTTCGAGATGGAGGAGTCTACAGGATCTATGTTCAAGTTGAATGCAACCAACTACTCTATATGGAAGTCTCGGATGGAGGATCTTCTATTTTGCAGGGATTTGTACGATCCTATTGAAGGGGATTCCGCGAAACCCAAAGATAAGGATGACAAGGCTTGGGAACGCACAAATCGGAAGACTATTGGTTTGATTCGGCAGTGGATAGACAATAGTATTTATCATCATGTTGCTCAGGAGACAAATGCAAAAGCTTTGTGGGATAAATTGACAAATCTCTATGCGAGGAAGACACCGCAAAATAAAGCATTCCTCGTGAAGAAGCTGGTTCATCTTCGTTTTCAGGATGGAGGTGATATGGCTGCGCACATGAGTAATTTCCAGGATATTATTAACCAGTTGACGAACCTGGAGATAATATTACCCGATGAGTTGCAGGCTTGTCTACTTTTAGGGACTCTACCGGATAATTGGGACACACTCGTGGTTGCATTAAGCAATTCTGCGCCAAACGGGAAGCTATCGTTGGCTACGGTGACAGACAGTTTATTTAATGAGGAGACTAGAAGGAAAGGCACGGGAATTTCCATTCAGTCTGAAGCTTTGGTTACTGAACAACGGGGGAGAAGTCAAAGCAGAAATTTCTCTTCCAAGCATAGTAACTCACGTGGCAAATCGAGGGGCAGATCAAAGTCGAAGACGAGGAAAGTGGTCACTTGCTATCACTGTGGAAAAGAGGGACACTACAAAAGGGAGTGTAGAGCTCTGAAGAAAAATCAGAATGGCAACGGTGAGAGCAAGAAGGAAGAAGGCACTACAGCAGTGGCATGTGATGGAGAGACCTACATCATTTGTGATGAAGCTTATGTGAATTTCACATGTCAGGACTCTACCTGGGTTGCAGATACAGGTGCCTCGTTTCATGTCACTCCTCATCGGGATTTCTTTTCATCTTACACTACCGGGGACTATGGTTATGTGAGAATGGGGAATGGACAATCATGCAAGATTGTCGGTATTGGTGATGTCTGTCTAGAGACCGAGCTTGGCTGCAAGTTGTTCTTGAAGAAGGTGAGGCATGTTCCAGAAATTCGCCTTAACCTAATCTCGACGGGTCAACTTGATGATGAAGGCTACAGTAATGAATTCAGCAATGGGAGATGGAAGCTCTCCAAGGGTTCGTTGATTGTGGCACGGGGTCAGAAGACCGACACTCTCTACAGGCTGCGTGCCAGACACAATTCCGGTCAAATTAATGTTGCTGAGGATTATCCTATCGAGCTATGGCACAGGAGACTCGGACATATCAGCGAGAAAGGTATTCAAATTCTTGCTAGAGCACTTGTGATCACTGTTTAGCTGGTAAGCAGAGGAGAGTTTCTTTTGTTAGAAGTCGTCCCTCTAGATGCCATCATATACTTGATCTTGTGCATACAGATGTTTGTTTTATGTCGGATAGATCTCTTGGTGGTGCTCTCTATTTTGTGACATTTATAGATGATCACACCAGGAAAGTTTGGGCTTACCCTATGAGAACTAAAGATCAGGTGACTGAGATTTTCAAGAACTTCCATGTAGCAGTGGAAAGAGAAACAGGCATGAAGCTGAAATGTGTCAGAGCTGATAATGGTGGTGAGTATAGAGGTCCTTTCGAGAACTATTGCAGGACTCACGGTATCAAACTTGAGAAGACGGTACCGAAGACACCACAACAGAACGGGCTTGCAGAGAGGATGAACCGCACAATTGTTGAGAGAGTTCGTTGTATGCTTTCTCAAGCGAAACTGTCTAAGCCTTTCTGGGGCGAGGCAATGAGGTCAGCGGTTGATCTTATTAATCTTACACCGTCAGTTGCACTTGATGGAGATGTACCCCAGCAGGTGTGGACCGGCAAGAAAGTATCATACAAGCATCTCAGAGTATTCGGGTGCAGGGCATCTGTTCACATTCCTCGAGATGAAAGATCAAAACTTGATGCCAAGGCAAAACAGTGCATCTTCTTGGGTTATGCACATGAAGAGTTCGGGTACAGGCTTTGGGACCCTGATAGCAAGAAGATCATCAGGAGCAGGGATGTTGTCTTCTTTGAGGACCAGACAATCGAGGATTTGCAAAAGTTAGAGAAGGCCAGTGTAGGCAATCCTCACGAGATCTCTATTCCTGTACCGGTTGATGTAGAGCATCCAGTGGAAGAGGTACCTGGTGAGTATGAAGAAACCACGACTGGGGGTGAGATTCCTCAGGTAGATGATGATGTGACTACGGATGATACAGGCTCGCGGTTACAGTTAGAGCCTGCAGATCTACCTAGACAATCTGATAGAATAAGACAACCATCTACAAGATATCCGCCTCATGAGTATGTGCTACTGACTGACGGGGGAGAACCTGAGTGCTATGATGAAGCTGTGGCACATGAGTACAAGGAGCACTGGTTGAAGGCGATGAATGAGGAGATGAACTCCTTGTCTGAAAATCACACGTATGACCTAGTGAAGCTACCGCAAGGTAAGAGAGCATTGAAGAACAAATGGGTCTACAGGTTGAAGACAGAGAACTCGCGACCTCGATACAAAGCTCGACTGGTAGTGAAAGGTTTCAACCAGAAGAAAGGAGTTGACTTCGAGGAGATCTTCTCGCCTGTTGTCAAGATGTCATCGATCCGAGTTATTCTCGCACTGGCAGCTAGTCTAAATTTGGAGATCGAGCAGCTCGATGTAAAAACAGCTTTCCTACATGGTGACTTGGAGGAAGAAATATATATGGAGCAGCCTGAAGGATTCCGAGTTAAAGGTAAGGAGCATTTGGTGTGCAGGCTGAGGAAGAGCTTGTATGGGCTTAAGCAAGCACCTCGGCAGTGGTATAAAAAGTTTGACTCTTTCATGTTGAGCCATGGCTACACACGGACAACTTCAGATCATTGTGTGTTCGTGAAACAATTCTCGAATGGTGATTTTATCATTTTACTGTTATATGTGGATGATATGCTACTTGTTGGTCATGATATGAGCAAGATTACAGAGTTGAAGAAGGAGCTCAACAAGTCCTTTGCCATGAAGGATTTGGGACCGGCAAAGCAGATCCTTGGGATGCATATTTCTCGTGACAGATCAAGTGGAAAACTTTGGCTTTCTCAAGAGAAGTACATCGAGAAGATTTTGGATCGGTTCAACATGGGTAATGCTAAACCAGTTTCATCACCACTTGCTTCTCATTTCAAACTTAGCTCGAAGCAATATCCTACAAGTGAGAAGGAGAAAGAAGAGATGAAGAAAGTTCCTTACTCATCAGCTGTAGGAAGTTTGATGTATGCCATGGTCTGTACAAGACCAGATATCGCTCATTCTGTTGGTGTGGTTAGTCGTTTTCTCTCCAATCCGGGGAAAGAGCATTGGAATGCAGTTAAGTGGATTCTGAGGTATCTCAGAGGAACATCCAAGGTGTGTTTACACTTTGGCACTGGTAAGCCGGAGTTAGTGGGCTATACGGATGCGGATATGGCAGGAGATATTGATTCCCGGAAATCCACTTCGGGATACTTGATGACTTTTGCAGGGGGAGCTATCTCATGGCAGTCAAGGCTTCAAAAGTGCATCGCTTTGTCTACAACGGAAGCCGAATACATTGCGGTGACCGAAGGTTGCAAGGAGATGTTGTGGTTGCAAAAGTTTTTGCAGGAGTTGAGCTTGAAGCAAGAAAGGTATGTTCTACACTGTGATAGTCAAAGCGCCATTCATCTTTGCAAGAATCCCACTTTCCATTCGAGGTCGAAACATATCGATATCAAGTTTCATTGGATTAGAGATGTGTTGGAGTCCAAGCTGGTGAAGCTAGACAAAGTGCACACCGATGAGAATGGAGCTGATATGATGACAAAACCTCTCGCTAGGGAGAAACTTCATGTTTGCCGAAGTATAGCCGGTATGCTTGAAGCCTCCAAATAGTCGGGAGGGGGAGTTTGTTGGGTATCCCTCCAATTTGGAGGAAGTTGGGCTCAAATTGTATTGGGCTTTTATCGGGCTTTAATAGGCCCAAGAACCCATTTTATTAGGGTTTTTGTTTCAGCAAATCAGCTGAGGTATAAATAGCAGCAGAACAGCTGCAGATTAGAGTAGAGCGGCAGAAGTGCAGCAGCATAGCAGCACAAAACCAGGGAAGAGCAGACAACAGAATTCGAAGAGCAGGGGCAGCGCGCAGCTGGAGATCAAACCTCGATCGGGATATCAAACGAACTCCGATTGGGACGAAATTTTGACAGCAGCTTCACAACACGTGGGGCTAACTTCTGAACGGTCAGAATTTCTATTCGAGCTCTGTAGGTGCTGTTTCAGCTGATTTTGTGAACCACCCGGTGTGGGTGACGAATTTAGTATTTGGGTGATCCAAGAGAGTGTTTCTCTTGAGTTTGGTGATCCAAGGGTTTACCCTTGATGAAAGACATTGTATAACCTTCATAGTGGATCGTTGATTCGGAGTTGGTCCCGTGGTTTTTCCCCACATTGGGGTTTTCCACGTAAAATTCTTGGTGTTGTTTTACTTTACTGCTTGTTGGTTGATTTGATTAGTTCCTATCTCGATTACACTAGAAGGGGAGGAAGATTAATCGCTGCGTTATTGTTTGGTTGAGTACATCCCTATCCCCAACAATTAATTATATGCAACTTGAAGTTAGTCGGCTCTGACGTTGCAGTGTACTAATAGGTTAAAACATGTATATGTGTATATATATATATATATATATATATATATAAGAGTATGTTCCAAATTATTATTGATAAGGACATCTCTGCTCCTTTCTACAGCTAGCTAGGCCCTAACACCCTTCAACTAAACTAAAATTACATATACAGAAAGATTCTTTGGGTCGTTAATGTCACGAGCGATGAGTAGTTCTAATGAGTCGAGGTCGTACGATAAATGCTGGCTTTTCATGGGCCAAAGTGATTGATATTGCCTTTTTCTTTCAGCTTTTGGTTGGTGCTTGCTTCATGATTACTTTTTTATTTGTTCTTTCACGCCGATGTATGTCATCGATCGGTGCTTCGTTCAACCTCAAAAGGTTTGATTGAGAAGGACCAACGACCCGATTTCAGCTCCTCTTGCACTTGGAGCGCATGCATGGCGGAGGATTCCAAGAGATCTGCTAGGTAATAGGAAGCTCAATTTTACACGATTCTAGAGTATACAATAGGGCCTAAAAATTGAATTACAGGATTTTTTCCTTTTCCAATGAGGGAATTCTTTCTTGGCATGCTGTGGTGGGGTTTATTTTCTCCCATTTGCATGCAAGAAACTCATTCAACAATTATGGGCATTTGTTGCCTTCGAAAGCAGCTATCAAACTGCTCAATTTGGAAGTATTTATTAATTCATATTTTATTATGATAATATAAGGCTAATATATATGCAAGATATTTTTGCAAGATTGGATAAGAAAAAAAGAAATGTCCACGGAATAAAAAGAGCACGATATAAAAGCACATCCCGTGATTTACACCCCCCCCCCCCTAAAAAAAAAAACACAAATCCCATGTATTGTATTACTGCTCATCATCATATGACATGATATTTTAGTGGGCCCAAGGCATAAGTCCAAGATGCGAACCGTGAGATGTTCTCTTTCTCATCCTAAATAGTCGCACGAGTGATGGGGAAACGGTAAACTTGTGAACCGAATGCTGATTCCTTATGCAGGCTTGGCGCAGTAATGAAAACATTTTGTGGAGTCTCCCATCTCAGAACGTTTAACTGTACGGGCTCTTCACCGCGGACTGAAGCTGAGTTTGCTTTGATTGATTTGAAGGTATATAATTGGACAGCAAATATGTAACCTAAAATCGAATTCGAAATAATTCGAGTACTAATCTGGTGCTTACTACATAGTAGTTTAACTCTTTTTAAAAGAATATGAGAGGCATTGCTTTCGCAATTTCAAAATATCGAGAATTAAAAACTATTTTATTTCTTAACAAGTGCGTTTTTTGGAACTCGAATTTGTACTAAAGTTAAAACTACTTACTGTTTAACTAATACTTTGTTGGCCGAATAATTTCAATGTAGGCAATCATTTCATTTCTTTCTTGTATGTATAGGTGAATATATGGAATGCATATATGTAACAGTGTAGGTGTTCCTTTCCATTCGGTAGAAGTAGCATGTGGGGAAAAAGGAGAAGGAAAAGGGGAAAAAGCGACGTCCTGCCCATTCTGTGGCATGTGGGGATGGGCCCTTCCGGCATCGGCTGAGTTATGGCCCGTTGTCTGTCTTCTCATTTAGCAGCCACCCACAATTGACGCTAATTTCTTCGATCTCATCCATGAGTGGTCCAACCACACCTTGGCCCATGCACCTCCCTCCCTCCCCTCTCTCTCTCTCTCTCTCTCTCTCTCTCTCTCTCTCTCTCTCTATTGTAGGCATTGCAGCATTAGGTGCATAATGAATATTTTCCATTCCAATCCAAAAGCATGAAATTTGAAGCCCCAATAACGATATATGTAAGCCTATATTTGGAGATCGGGTTAAGGATAGGAATCGGGATGGAATGAGTAGATATTTAAATCCTCATGGATATTTTATTAGTGTTTGGGGTATGTTTAGGTTTGAGATTGGAATATGAGACTGAAATGACAAATGTACTCTTAAATTATTTTTAAAAAAAAATTGAAAAAATCTATAAAAAAAAAAAAAGCAACTGATCTTTGTCAGACAGTTTGCTAGGTTGTTGGAGACCTCATCTGGATGGCAGTGTCGCAGACAACCTCAATTGGCTTGGTAGTGGCCGGAATCGGGCCACTATTGTGCCTCCCTGCCTCCTCTCTCTCTTGGGTGATTTCCGCAGCGATGGTGGCCCGATTCTAGTCAAGGGACCGCCAAGTGACCTCGTGGGGGCGGTGGTGGCCACAATCAGGCCACCACCACACCTCTCCATGCTTACCCTAATCCGATGGCATTTTATGAAAATTAGAAAGACAGTCAGGGGCATTTCTGTGATTTCATTAATAATCCTATCCCGATCCAAGTTTAACTCATTCCTTTTGTTGAGATTAGTTGCTTAATGTTATATCCCGACGTATCTTTGTGTAAAAAACCATAGAGAGACCGAAGACGTACCAGCCCAAGACTGCACAACCAATACCGGTGGAGATAAGTTCGATGAATAAGAAATACTCTAAATATGATAATATGGAAGACATGCGAAAAAATAACTAGACTTATAGACACAAAGGATAATTCTAGACACCTTCTAGTGAGACCAAAAACTACGTTAAATAGGACAACCTAGACAATTTGCTTCTCGCCAATACATCCTACGTCCATGTAGACCTTTCACCACTAATTATATATGTTGATCACATTTATTTAGTTAAAAATTACTTTACTTTTTTCAACCCTCCCCCTTAGAGTAATTTTTTCAACTTTCCGCGATCAAATTGATCTCCCCTCTCCGGATGCCTGGGCCTTCCACGATGGATCAATCTAGGAACAATCAACATGGATTCTTCACTATCTCCGTATCTTCCCGAATATCCTCGTTCAACAAGCCATAAGAGGGAATCAACACCTGAGAGATTAGGCACGGTTCCCCAAGTCACGACTTTCACTCGAAAATCAGCCTTTTCCTTCATGTGGTAATCCATCGCCCAAAAACAATTGTCTCGCTCAACATAGTAAAATTAACTTGAAGCGTAATAAATGCACTTCAATTAATGCATTTGAAAATAAAAAATATATTATTTTGAAATTATGAAAAATAATATAATTTGAAAATGTTGAAATACTAATAGAAAATACAATACTTTTTTTTATCAAATGTAAGCAAAAATGAAGCATTTAAGTCTACTAAAAAGCATATAATATTAACTATTAAGAAACTAAGTCTATGAATGAAACTGCATTGGAAATTTTAAATTTTATTAGAATAATATTTACATTTTAATTGATGATCATGTTCAAATATTAAAATAAATAATATAAAATTTATTATACTTAACATTATTAAAGCTTAAATATAATAAGAAATACATATATATAATTAAAATGAACATGTGCAATACACAAGATATTTAGTTGCAAAAATATCGTTGAATCGTAAAACTTATTCTATTTATAATTAAAATTATTATGATTCTTACACAAAAAAATTACTTTACTCGATTGAAAATCATTATTAAAATTACATTTAATAATAAAAAATATTATTATTCTAAATAGGAAAATAAATCTTTTTAAATATGTGATTTATTAAAATAACATAATAATTTATATATAAAAATCAATTTGTGCAACGCACGAGATAGAATATTAGTCTGCATCCAAAAACATGCTCCGCTTTTACCATGTTTTTCCATTAATGAAGTCAGAGCATTGAATGGTGATTTCCATCCAATTTCTTGCTTGGAGACCAAACTCCCCCTTTTCACTTTGCTTTTCAGCCAATAAGGCAGGAGTATCAGACGAAAATATTGTTACTCCAAGACTGAAGTCAGGAACCTCCTTGCGTAAGACACGAAAAGTAAATTCCATCTGAGCCACGAAAAGAAGTACCCTCCTCGAACAAAGCACCATGTATTGTTTACCGTCCTCGGAGAAATCCGAATCAAGACGGTTCATATCACGAGCACCATCCATCTTCCATGTGAGCAGAGCTCGCTAAACATCTCCGAGAATATTCCCTCAGCGACATTCGAGATATCCGCCTCGATAGTTTCTTCTTGACCTAGGACCATGTCCCAATCATCCTCTTCCTCGTCTACGAAGTTCGGGTACTTGTCATACCCAAAGAAATCAACTATCGAGATGTCACGGGCCTCATCTTCCTTGTCGAACAACCGACGTATAGAGTCGCCCATATTGAACTCGCCAAAGTGCACCATGCAATGTGCACGGACAAATTTGCAGAAATAGAACTCTGTATGATGGATACCACCTTTGCATTCACCTGATGCCACGTCCCGATATCATCCTCCAGAGCGGTAGTACTGTCATCACCTCTCACAACATCCCACAAGTCTTCTGCAACGATATACGATTCCATACAGGACTTCCACATCCGGTAATTGGACTGATTCTAGAACTCGATACTAAGCCCACGTACTCGATAATTAAAATCCATATTTAGATTAATCGTGGTTCTTCACCTCAACGATCTTGACACGTAACAAATCACCCCCAAAGTGGCTTTGATATCATGTGTAAAAAACTATAGCGAGACGGAAGTCACACTAGCCCAAAACCACACAACCAATACCGGTGGAGATAAGCTCGGTAAATAAGAAACGTGCTCCATACATACAGGATGGTCCCCATAATTTCCTTAGGCTCTTTTTTTTTTTTTGGGCCACTCAAAAACTACTTCTTTATTAATATCACCCAGGATCAAGAACAAAGGTATCACTTACAGACACAGTACATTCACTCCTACGATCTTTACGCAACAACAAAACCCAATTCGTAGGGCACATCTCCTTCTTAGACTGAGTTGCCACCCAATTGGCACGACTGTTAGCTTCTCTTCGAAGATGGGTAATTCGGGCTTCCTGCAACCTACTCTTAATTCCCCTTAGGTCTCCCACAATTGATCTAATCTGCCACTGGACTTCAGGGACCTCTATTATGAGGCTATCAGCAAGAATTTTCGAGTCGGTTTCCACAATAATTGCTCTCCACCCTTTCTGTTCAGCCATCTGCATTCCTTCCTTCACAGCAATAGCTTCTGCATCCAGAATGGAGTCAGCCCATATTTTCTTTCCGAGACCATCTACCAGATTTCTCATGTTGTTCTGAGCTGTTACACCAATTTCTGCGACCGATGTTTCTTTATCCCACGCTGCATCGCAATTAATCTTGACCATAATTTCCATAAGTTAAACGTGCTTTTTGCAGATGGCATGTCCCATCACATCATTTTCGGCTTTCAGGGCCGCTTTGAGTTCTAGCAGTGGTAACTGGTGTCTTAGGATTAAACTAAGCGTATAATCTCAACTGTTAAAAGTATAAGAATAAGAGTCTGTTAGTGAGACTCTGTTTGCGGACATCACACACCTCCGAGAGAGCTCAGCTGAAAGTGAATCTTCAAGTGTTTGCCAAGAAAAATCGGCAGATTAAAGTGATTCTTGAAATTAATAAAAATATGTATAAACTAGTGCTGTGGTACCTTTATATATATATATATATATATATATATAAATTAAGAGTATCTTCAGCTTATTGGCCTAGACTAACTCCGAGCCGACATTGACTTGATCATGATCATAAGATGATATAATTCTTTCTTTAAAAATTCTATTGCTGTTGAG
Source organism: Punica granatum (assembly GCF_007655135.1). Classification (NCBI taxonomy): domain Eukaryota; kingdom Viridiplantae; phylum Streptophyta; class Magnoliopsida; order Myrtales; family Lythraceae; genus Punica; species Punica granatum. The sequence goes on along the minus strand of NC_045128.1, from coordinate 44,033,808 downwards.
TCACATATTCGTGATTGATTATCGTGTTGTCTTCCAAATGGATTTTTCCTATCACATTTGTTGACTCCATTTCCCTTCTTCATTTGCAAGGGCATGGGGATCAGCCTCCCAACCCAATCCTATCTCTTTCGCTTGGTTTCAACTTTTAATGGATTCCATTTCCCTCTCCTTCCCCCATTTTTTTATTTTCGGTTACAAGGAAGACTCATGGGCCTAGTGCATTGAAATAGAAATCATAAATATCTAATGAAGGGGCACGTATAATCCCACTGGGTATCGAACCTGATATCTCTTGGTCACCAAGCGAGAGGTGCATCACTGTACTATTCCATCTCTTGATCTCCCCTTCCCCCATTGAATTATTGAACCATCGTCAGGCTCGTGTGCATTTTGTTCTTCACGTTAAGAGCCGGCAATAGAAATAATAGAAATATTCGATAGTAGTTGGTTCCCTTTTCTAGTATGAAAAATTATAGAAATAGAATGAAAATCGCCAAATAAAAATCTGACTATTTCTGCATGCATGTAGAGTTCTCCCTTCCACCATTAGGGTCAGTGCCCTATAAAAGGGTCCCTTGATTGCTAATGCTGGCTAGGAACCCCACGTCATCGATCGATCATCTTCGTATTCGCGATGGAATCTTTCACATGCACTTCGAAACACTTCTTCGCCCACGAAGTTTGCTCTGTTATCCTTCTTGTGCTTTTCCCATCTCAGGACAGTGTCTCGGTGCTCGGATCAGTCCTAGACTTTCACCCAGCACGGAGTTCATCAAGAGCTCGTGCGGAGCCACTATGTACCCAGACATCTGCTACCAGACGCTCTCCTCCTACGCCAGCACCATCCAGACAAGCCCGACTGAAATGGCCAGCACGGCTCTCTGAGGGCTTGTTTGGTTTGTGGATGAAATTTTAGAATTACAATTTTAACTTAATTCTACCAACAACAAAACAAAATAACTTATACAAATTCAAAGTGGGTCCCATTTATATCACTATTTTTCAAAATCAAAAGTGGGCATCAGCCATTTATACTGATCTTTTCTGCCACGGGGAACGAACAACATTGTGGCAATGAAGGACTTGGGAGGGCCAGAGTTTGAGATGCAGATGGGCAATATCCAGACACGGGTGAGTGCTGCCTTAACCGATGAGGACACTTGCATGGACGGCATCGAAGGGAGGGCCTTCAACGGTGAAGTCAAGCGCACCATTAAGAGTCGCATCGTGAGGGTTGCTCAGCTCACTAGCAATGCTCTGGCTCTCATTAACAGGCTCCAATCCAAATGACTGAGCCATTAATTAATTTGTCTCTCCTGTGTGTAATAAATTAATCGTGTAAACATTAGCCAAGAAAATATTGTAGGATTCCTACCTGAGCTACTCGGGATTATCGCGTGTAAAAAATTTGTTCGGTAATGAACTTGTAGTATATATGATATCTGTACAACCTCAAGAGCTTGAACTTCAGGTTATGGTATATATGATAATTATATTGTGATCAGTAGAGTAGACACTTATGCTCCGTTTGATTTCGCAGTTAAAATCACAAAAATTTTAACTTTAACTTTAATTTCAACTCAACACACTACACAATCATTTGTCTTTTTTTATAATCAAAATTAAAATTATTTTAACTCTGAAATCAAATACATTATTAAATTGGAGGCATGTTGCCGATCGACTTGCTTATTTAATGGCTTCCAAAGTCCCAACGGCTAGTTTAATCATTTTACGTGTCCCTCCGGTGTTCTTTGTAATGAATTAATATTCGATTATAGAGGAGAGACTACCGGGTACGTTCAGATTCAAGGAATTGTCGGCTGATTTGCCATTATTGTCACAACCACAAAATTTAAAGGCTGGGAAAAAGAGGGGGCAGGGGCTGGCCTTATCAGCAAACTGTACTATTTGGTTCGTGAATGTGAGAAGTATCTTTCCCGCGGCTGCATGATTGCAATCTTTTTGTTCTTTCCGATGGATCTATATAGCTGCTCACAATTATTATGGAAATCAAATCAAGAGATATATATCTATATCTATCTCTCTCTCTCTCTCTCTCTCTCTCTCTCTATATATATATATATATATATATATATAGAAGGTTCGTTCTCAGTTTCATACACAATTTGCGTCAAAAGTGATACTTATTGTCCACATTACTTCGGGACAAACTAAATCAAACAGTCTGAAATTTGTAGAGGGAGGTATGGAGCTCCCTATATAAATATATATGAAACAGACGAAAAGCCAATTAATTGCTTTGCGCTGATTATTGTAGCTCTTCATCTTTAACAGCTTGCATTTTCACAGCTTGCACTTCATGACGATCAGTTCACAGAAGAAATTAATGGGCTGGCTGATAGCTTGGGCCTTCTGACACGCGGGACCAAGCATAAAACGCCCAGGCCCATTTTTCCGACGCCCTCCACTTTCCTCTTTCATCCAGCTGAGAAATTATTATATCAACTAGGTTCACCACCTCAAATATAAACTAGCGAATAAGAGACTGACACCTAAGGCTTCGTGCCATGTTACAAATATCAAGCTGAAGAACAGAATGCTTAAGAGAGGATAGATAATATCTGTAAAATGAATGGGATTCTTTTGGTTCCTGAACAAGTTTAGGGAGGTTTCACTTTGAATATATCTCTTGGGCAATATTTGTAATATTTTATTATATAAGCAAAAAGCCAATCTTTGTACCTTCTGCAGTGGAATGAAGAGAAAACGCAATTGTGGATGTTGACGGAGACGTCACTTGGAGTCATTGATAACGTAGTACGAAACCTTAGGTGTCAATCCCTTATTCGTTAGTTCATATTTGACGTGGTGAACCTAGTTCATATAATAATTTCTCCATTCAACTAGCGTCCATGCATAAAAAGCACATGCCGTGATGCCAGACCTTCTCTCACATGCTTCTAGCTTTCCCCAATGGGCAATAATCATAACCTGTTTGCGTGCGTAGCCCAACTTTTTTTTTTTTTTTTATAATTACAAGGGAGGTTATGAGTCTTTGAAACATAAATTTTAATAATTAATATACGGAAATAAATAATCTCATTGGTTATCGAACATATAACAACCGATTGCGTGCGTGACCCAATTTGGAACGGGATTATGCACAATATCACAAAAATTGCGGTTTATTTCATTTCAATCGTTTTATTCATATAGTCGTATGAGATATCTCTCACTTTGAAAAGTCATTTCCAAGGAAAGCCAAATGATCACGGTATTCGATCCTCACCGCCGCCGGTTGCGCTATATGATTTGCTCTTTTGTCGGGAGTAATTAGGTTATTTAAAAAAATAAAAAGTGTGGAAAAGCAAAGGGGTAGTAGTAGTAGGGCCATTTTCTAGATGGATGAATTATCTCAAATTTGTCAAAATAGACAGCCTAATTTTTACAGGAAAGAGAGAGAGAGAGAGAGAGAGTCCAATATCGGATTTTCCTCCGTAATTCACGCGGTCAAAGTTGGTCCTTCGTTTGTCTGCTAGTGCTGCTACAAATTTAAATATTTCACCTTTCGTCTAGAATGTTAAATACACTTGGTTTGGTTATTGCATGAGCCCTCCTGATCATTAGATATGGCAGCATAAAAGAAAATGTACACGGCCACTTACAGCCTAAAGGGTTTAATTTGAAGAAAATGATCGATTAATTGCTTTTAATCGTTGTTTCATAATATAGTACTCATGTTTTTGGAATCGGGATGGATGGATGGATGGATGGAGTGTGCATGTGCCTTCATGGCCCAAAAGGGAAGGGACCACGGTCTTTTGTCAAGTTGAAATGCCTTTTATTTTGTCATTCGATGCTCCTTAGATTGCGTGGAAATAATAAGTGTGTCTCAACTAGCAGCTGGCTGGTGGAGGATCTAAATTTGTAAAGCATCATTACAACCGAACCGTGTGGACAAGTTTTTTTTTTTTTTTAACAGGGAATACTGATGGTAATTAAGCATGATCTATATATAGTTGTTTTCCCTTATATATTCCAGTACATATAAAGTGATGGTAATATAGTATCCGTACACGGCACACACATTCAAGATCAATCAATTAAGCCAGCTGCAGCTTTCCATCTATATCTCATGAGCAACTGCTTAACTCCGGAAGAATAATTAATCACACTTATTGGGAGAACCGGAAATGGATCGATGTCTCCAGTTCAGCTGCTGATCAACTAGTTGGAAGCAAACCGGTTGACGAGCGCAAGGGCATTGCTGGTAACCTGGGCCACGTTCAGCACGCGAACTCTGATGGATGCCTTGAGGCGGCCGTCGAGCGTCTTGCTCGAGTAGCCGTCGAAGCAGGTGTTCTCGTCGGTAAGTGCGGCGCTGACCCAAGTCTGGACATTGCTGACGTGCCAGAGGAACTCCTGGCCATTGGATTTCCCCATCCCCTTCATCTCAGCCATCGATTTGCTGAGCCGATCCACGGTGTCGTCCATCTCGTCCAAGCAGTCCTTGATGGCGGCGAACTCCCTCGCTTTAAGACCCCTGAATTTAGTGGATTTCGCGACGAAGTCCTTGGCGGCCTGGGCCCTGACGAGGCTCACCGACAGGGCCGCCTGTGCCAGCTGTCGTGGGTTCTGTTGGATAGAGCTGGCATAGGAGGAGAGGGACTGCACGCACAAGGCCGGGAAGCGGGTGGCGGTGCATGAGGACTTGATGAAACTGGTGGCCGCGCTGCCTGAGGCTGAGGCTGAGGTTGAGGTTGTGGCAGCAGTTGCGGAGCTAATAACTAATAAGGAAGGGAGGCCGAGGAGGAGGAGGAGGAGGAGAAAGGTGGGTCGGCTAGTAATTGCCATATTTTGATCTGCAAGGTATAGGTAGTGATGAAGTACTAACTGGAGAAGGAAGCAGGAGAAGAAGAGAGAGGAGGATGCTTAATAATTGACAGAGGGAGCGAGCTTAGATTGAGAGAGAGGGAGAGAGGATATATATATATATATATAGTTGAAGATGACTCTCTCAGTCTCCGCCTCAGTGGGTAATTTATTAATTAGTGGCGGGTTCTCATGAGATTTTTTTTTAAAAGGATTAAAAAAAATCATATTTCATTAATTCATGACACCTTCATAATGTTTTTGTGTCGACCAATGCTGATAGATAATTTTCTCCTTGGTTTTCCTTGGCGATTGATGCGGACTCAATTATCGGCAAGTGACCAACCAATGGCTGTACGTGAATATAATATAAAGAATTTGGGATTAAAAAATAAATCAAAGCTAATCAATTAAAAAGAAAGAAAAAATAATGCCTGACCGTGTTCAATTTTTGTTAGGAGATTTCTTGATCAATGCGATTATTATTATTTTTCTATATACCGACACGGTGTAATGAGCTTTCACTCGACGAGGAATTAGTAGAGACTTGGAGGACAGGGGAGCTGTCCAGTCTCCAGCTCCAGCTAACAGGTTTTTCTTCTTCTTCTTTTTTTTGGGGTGAACGCTCCAGCAGCTAGCAGTTACAGTTATTTTCTGTTACTTAGTTGACTTCTGATCTGTCGGTCTAATTCCAATTTAACGGTGCAGTTGCAGTGCAACGTCAAACGGCACATGCATATGCGAAAGTCTATATATATATATATATATTTCCTTCCTTTTTTTTTTTCTTCTCGCGAATGAATCACATGTGAAATCACCTCAACCCCTCTGGCCAACTCCGAATTATAAACAGTCAATTTTTGCTTTCTTTCGTTGCCCCCCGCCCCCCCAAAAATAAAGGATTTGCTTTACTTTAGTTGCCCGCTTTTCATTATAAAATAAATTAAATGATGGGCTAATCTATGAATATGAGGAAGACTTTTGCTTCTACATCATCAAATCTCATATCCCTTCATTTTTCATTATTTAATAACTTATTGCTAGGTTTATAAGCCTTCCATTCTTGTAATTCGGAGAAACGTTCAATCTATATAAAATTAATACTTCTCTCTTGCTTGTCATCATCATATTATCGTATCCCCAGCACGTACTTATTTTTTTTTTATCCGATCTAATAGCACCTGACATAATATATTAGGCATCTCTGCAGATGACACTAAGGATCATATATGTGAAAGTAAATGCGAAAAGAGTACATGTAACTAATAACATTCATGCCGAAGCTGCTATATATTAAAACTTAGCTCAAATCCTTACATATAAAAGAAAACAACCTCTGATCAAAAAGAAAAAAGAAAAAAGTCAATAGTGTCAAGACAAAGTCATACGTTCATACTATCTTCTGGTGATAAAAGATAGTACAATTAAGGGAAACACCCTGATAAAATCAAATAAAAAGTGTCGACAGCTTCACTTTTTTTTTTGCTCCTCACATTAGTTTCTTGTAGCTCCTTTTGCATGCTTTTTGTGATAAAAGATCAGATGACAAATGAGACTGATAAGAACAGTCTCATTTTCCCATTTAGCGTCTTCTGTCAGTAGTAGAATGAATTTGGGGAATTAATTTCAGCAGTACTTTCATTTTATTTCATTGTTTTACACCACTTGGTCCAAAAAACTCGATCCTAGCAATTCTGACACAACGTTAACTATTCGTCAAATGTAACAGTAACAGCTAACGACGCCCCATAGCATAACATGATTGGACGAATAAATCCCATATATTTTTATTTAATTAAAAAATAATTAAAAAAATATTATTTTTTAGAAAAGAAATGAGTGAATTGTAGATTGTGGGGGCGCAATCAGGGCTCCCATTGTCGAAATGAAAAAACTCCAATTCCGAAACTCTTTCAATTCTGGTGGTGGGTGCCTTGATTATGACCATCACCCACATAATTGGATCCTGCTATGGCCGGTGATGCCAATTGAGAGATGATAGCCACTAACGTACCACCATCATCTGCCTCCTCCCCTTTTCCTTTTTTAAGTTGAATCCTCCTTTCATTTCTTTTAATTTTTTTAATTTTAAATTTTTATAAGTCTACTCGTCCAATTATGTTGTGTCACGTAGTATCGTTAGCTCCACATTAACCGTTATCGTTATAAGCTGACGGAATAAATGACGTTGAGATAGATGAGCAGCTAAACCTAAAGGTCATGCTTTTCTATGCTATTTTTTTAAAAGTCGTGCTATATTTAGAAAAAAGTGCAAAAATCATGCATTTTTGTGCTACTTTTCAAAGATTGTGCTAATGCAAAGGCCGTGCTTATTTAGATATTTAATCACAAAAAAAAACACATACTAAATGACAGTTCATCTAATTATCTTCTTCCCTCTTCTGCAAACTCTGTTCTTCCGTCTTCTTCCATGCCGGTCTTCCTAAACCTTCTGAATTAAACTTTTTCTTCTTCGTCTTCTTCCCTATCAGTCGCTCTCCTCTATTAAGGATAACTTCAATGTATAATAGGCATGTTGTAACATACATAGCAACCGTAGATACTTTTCTATTTCTCATTATTCGTTTTCCTTTCATGTAAAAGGCTTACAGCCTATTTATAATTTTGATTGACATGAATAAAAGTCAAGTTGGAATTGCCCCAAACTTCACATGGTATCAGAGCAACAAAGTTCCTAGATCAATTGAAATTTTTTTTTTGGTGACCATCAGAATGTCGGATGTGAGTGAGGGTGAGAGAACTCCAAGGCTGGGCAGAAACTCATCTGCAAACAGAAAGGCAGGGGATGACTCGGGCAAGAGCGTGGAAATCCCGCCGATTTATCGACTCAATTCATCAGACAGCACAGGCGCCCAAATAATCGGCTGCGTGCTCAATGGGGATAATTACCTGACATGGTCACGAGCGATGTTAATCGCTCAACGGGCAAGAAACAAATTGCCCTTCATCGATGGGAGTCTGGAGGTACCGGAAGTGAACGATCCTCTCCGAGGCTGCTGGGAGAGATGCAATTCAACAATCCTGGCGTGGATGTTCAACACCATGGATGTGAGCCTTCAGGCGACGGTCACGTATGCCGTGGACGCCGGAAGCTTGTGGAATGACCTAAAAGAGAGGTATTCAGAGGGAAATCAATCTAGGGTTTTCCAAATTAAAACCGATATTTGTCTCTTACGGCAGGAAGGATTAAGCATTCGGGAATACTACAACAAATTGAAGCTGCTGTGGGACGAATTGGAGATTTACCTGGAGCACCCGGGTTGTAGCTGGGGGGCAGTAGTCGCGATGGCAGTGCAGAGGGAGACGAAGAAGTGCTTCCAGTTTCTGATGGGGCTTACCTCCGAATTCAACACGATTCCGTCGACGATTCTGAGCATTGAACCGATGCCAAATTTGAATAAAGTCTACAAAATGGTGGCAAATGAGGAACGGCAACGATTGGTGACGAGAGCTCGAGAATCGGCCCCGGAATCTGCCGTCTTCTTCGTCAAAGCGGAAGCAGAGCACGGGCAAGGAAGAATCGGTAGGTTGCAGGGAGAAGCGAGCGAAAGGCCCTCGTGCGAGCATTGTGGAGCACTGTGGAAAATTGGGCCACACCAAAAATACTTGCTGGGCCCTTAATGGGTACCCATCCTGGCATTACAAGTCCAAAACAAATCCAGGAAGGGGGCCCGGACAGAAACAAGTCAGGCCGAGCAATGGGCCGAAGGGAAAAATGCAAGCCCAGCACGGCCCAGATCACGCGCATGCAGCCCAGACCGGACGAGGGAGTGAATCACGGGCTGAGAAGTTGGAGGCCCTCTCTGATGACCAATTTAACCGGTTGCTGTCCTTGCTTTCGCATGACACCATAGACCCGAACCGGCTAGTCGGTAATGAGTTCAATTTTATAAAATTGCAAAATGAATGGATTTTGGACACAGGAGCATCGAGACACATGACAAGATGCCTCGAAAATTTTTCGGGAACGATTGCAATCAAAGGTGGAGCACCGGTATATATTCCTAATGGGGGCATGGTAAAAGCCACCCAAACAGGAAATGTGAAAATTGCCGGCATGATGGAAATTACGGACGTACTTTATGTGCCGACTTTTAATTGCAATTTGATTTCCATTGCACAATTATCGAAGGAAATGGACTGTTACGTGACATTTTATGGTGATCTATGCATTATACAGGACCGCACCTCGAGGAGAACGATTGGAGTGGGTGAGCTTCAAGGGGGGGTCTATTACCTGAGGCGAGTGGCTACCACACCGCAGACATGCCAGGCAGTCCTTGAGGAATCTAGGGATCTCTGGCACCGGAGGCTTGGTCACCCATCTCGTCTGATAAAATTGCATGGTATTAATTTAGATTTTGGCGAAAGGAGTAATAAGGAGTGTGATGTATGCCTTAGAGGGAAACAGACACGCTCACATTTTCAATTGACCATGAATAAAGCGGAGTATCCGTTTCAGTTAATTCATTGTGATTTATGGGGACCATACAGGGTTAAGGCTAGTTGTGGAGCCAACTATTTCTTGACTATTGTTGATGATTTTAGTCGTGGTGTCTGGGTATATCTTCTGCGAGAAAAATCTGAAGCTCGGCGTTTATTATTGACTTCTACAATTTGATTAAGAATCAGTTTAATCGCACGATTAAAGTTATTAGAAGTGATAATGGAATGGAATTCTTGTCGAGGGAGATACAAAACTTTTTCTCTGCACATGGGATTCTACATCAGACTTCTTGTACAGATACACCTCAGTAGAATGGTCGAGTAGAAAGGAAGCATCGGCACATTCTCAACGTTGCACGGGCACTCATGTTCCAAGCCTCATTACCGACACGGTTTTGGGGAGAGTGTGTCTCGACAGCAGTCCATTTGATTAATATCACCCCGACGCCTTTACTCGACAACAAAAGTCCACACGAGGTACTTTTTGGTGAATCACCTAATTACTTGAATTTACGGGTTTTTGGGTCACTATGTTATGCACATATGCGAACCAAGGATAAGTTCGGGCCTAGGTCTCGCAAATGTGTATTTATTGGATATCCTCATGGGAAGAAGGGATGGAGACTTTACGATATGAAAAATAGGGAAATATTGGTATCTAGGGATGTTCAATTTTCCGAGACAGTTTTTCCTTTTGCCATGGAAAATGAGGAATCAAGGCAACAAGGAAAAGGGAGCCCGTTATTTATGGGCGGAGCTGGGGACAGAAATGGAGATGAGCTCAATCTAGCCCAGCAGGTTCTGGAAACATCCCAGGCAATGAGTCAAGGTCGAGGAGAAGAAGAAAATAGAGGACCCATGGGATTTTCTGAACTTGACCAAACAAGTACAGATAGGGGTAGAGATTTGGAAGTAAGGGGGAGTGATTCTGGACCGGCCCAAAATGCAGAGGGCCGCATTTCTGAAGAAAATGGGGGTGATAATTTGGAGAAAAATGAAGACCATAAAAGTGGTGAGATGATTTACGACGATCTGAACGGATTTCTAGTCGTCCAAAACACTTCAAGGACTACATTGTTCACACTGCTCGCCATAAGACCCTCTCCCCTGACTCACCTACTTTCTCGCACTCCTCAAGTATGTCTTACCCCATTGAGATGTTTATTGATTATTCCAGTATTTCTAATCATCACAAGGCATATCTAGCTGCAATTGATTCAGATGCAGAGCCTACGTCTTATCGGGAAGCCATTCAGGATCACAGATGGAAGAATGCAATGGCAGAAGAAATTCATGCCCTCGAATTAAATAAGACCTGGACGGTTGAACAACTTCCCACTGGTAAACGACCTATTGGTTGCAAATGGGTGTTTAAAGTGAAGCATCGAGCGGACGGAAGTGTGGAGCGCTATAAGGCACGGCTGGTTGCAAAGGGCTTCACCCAGGTTGAGGGGATTGATTTCCATGAGACGTTTGCACCAGTGGCCAAGTTGGTAACTGTGCGATGTCTATTGACAGTTGCAGTAGCAAGAGGATGGATCATTCATCAGATGGATGTAAACAATGCCTTCTTACATGGAGACTTAGAAGAGGAAGTATACATGGAATTACCACCGGGCTTCTCCGCTTCGAAGAAAGGTGATGTATGTAGACTTCGCAAATCTCTATATGGACTTCGTCAGGCATCGAGGAATTGGTTCTCGAAATTCGCTAATGCCCTTCGAGAATATGGGTTCAGTCAATCAGGTGCAGATCATTCCCTCTTCACTCTCCATCAAGGTAACAATTTCCTTGGAGTGCTTGTTTATGTCGATGATCTTATCATAGTGGGGAACAATTCTAGCCACTGTGATTCTTTTAAGAAATATCTAGATAAATGCTTCCGTATTAAGGACTTAGGGCCTCTGAAGTATTTTCTCGATATTGAAGTCACTAGAATGAATTCTGGAATTTTCCTCAGTCAACAGAAATATGTGCTGGATATCTTGACCGAATGTGGCATGTTGGCATCGCGACCATCGCCTTTTCCTATGGAACAACGACATCGACTTTCCATGAGTTCTAGTGACTTGCTATCGGATCCTGGCAAGTATAGACGGTTGATTGGGAGACTTATCTATCTGACCATTACAAGGCCAGAAATCAGCTATTCCCTACACATCTTAGCTCAGTTTATGCAGGAGCCTCGTTAGGATCATTGGGATGCTGCTATGTGAGTTCTTCGTTACTTGAAATAATCTCCTGGTCAAGGAATCATTCTTCAGCCTACATCTCTTATGCTTGAAGCCTTCTGTGATTCTGACTGGGCGGGTTGTCCCTTGACCCATCGTTCTATAACGGGATATTTTGTCACTCTAGGAGGATGCCCAGTTTCATGGAAGACAAAGAAACAGACTACGGTTTCTCGTTCGTCTGCTGAAGCAGAATATCGAGCAATGGCGGCAGCTGTTAGCGAGATTGTCTGGTTACGAAGTCTTCTCTCTTCCATTGGGGTACAAATGACTACACCGACTATATTATTTTGTGATAATCAAGCTGCACTCCATATCGCAGCTAATCCTGTTTTCCATGAACGGACGAAGCACATTGAGATCGACTGCCATTTTATTCGTGATCACATCAAAGCTGGACTTGTGACTACTGACCATCTGCCCACACGACTCCAATTAGCAGATATCTTCACAAAGGCGTTAGGACGGGATCGCTTCCATTTTATTCTTTCCAAGTTGGACATTTGTAATCCACATGCTCCAACTTGAGGGGGAGTATTAATGATAACTTCAATGTATAATAGGCATGTTGTAACATACATAGCAACCGTAGATACTTTTCTATTTCTCATTATTCGTTTTCCTTTCTTATTATTCGTTTTCCTTTCATGTAAAAGGCTTACAGCCTATTTATAATTCTGATTGACATGAATAAAAATCAAGTTGGAATTGCTCCAAACTTCACATCCTCACTGCAAGAGACGACGGGTGATAACCTTGGGGGAGGGGGGGGACCTGTAGCGCTGATGCAGCTCGCCCGGGGTGTTGGAGGAATTCGACTGCGTCAGGGTAGCAGAGACTGCTTCTTCTTCATCCATGGGAACAGGAGTTCCACAGCAACCTCCATAGATCCGGCAGCCCAAACTTGGTCTTCTGTCCAATGTTTGCTCTGTGGCTCCACTTGTAGAATCCATTCCATTTGGCATCGCTCTGAAATCCAGCTCGAAGTGCACTTTCTTGAAATAATCATTGTTCTTCAGTGGATCAACGCCCTTTCTTGGGCTCTTCTCGTCATCGCCGACATCTGACATCTGCTACTATAGAGATAATTGGAAAAGATTCAATTGGTCCAGGAGCATAGGCGCTATGATACAATGTGAAGTTTGGAACAATGTAACTCAATTGCATTGAGAACGTTCAGTCTAGTAATTAGGCCATAAGCCTTACATGGAAAAGGAAATCAGAATAACCTTCTGTAATATTCTAAGCCTAATATCAAGGACTACCAAATATATCGACTAACTAAATATACAAGATTCCTACGATCCAAAATATCCTTAATAGCTCTGCAGAAGAGTTAGCTCTCAGGACTGATACATAACTTGAAAAGGAAAGGCGGCTGTGCGTTTGGATCGACGTGGTGATAAAATTCAAATTCAACACTTCACGTAATCAATTTGCTAATAATGTATTCTAGTTATAAAAAAAAAATTACAGCGGCGCACCCATCAATCAATCACAACAGCAAAATCTGAATCCACGTATCATCCTTACTGATATAATTACAACTTGCAGCAGAAAAATGATACAAGACAATGCCCCAGACCATATAGAAAGCTTTAATTAGTATGAAGTATTTCGAGTTCGATGCTTCTGGCCATCAGAATGTAAAAAATCCAATCCTCTCTCAGCTGCCATCATCCTCACCTTCTCCACATCCTCCAATCTTCCCGCATTCTCGTAAATCCTTATGAGGAGCTCAAAGTTGTGCTCGTTATCAGGCTCCAATTCAAATAGCTTCTCAGCAGCTATTTCTCCAATCTCTACGTTCCTATGAAGGCAGCAAGCATGTAACAGAGCTCCCCACACAGTTGGGCCCGCCTCAATCTCCATCCTCTCAACAACAATGGCGTATGCCTCATACACCATCCCGGCCCTCCCGTAGAGATTTACCACACATGCATAATGCTCCATGCTCGGACTTATCCCAAACTTCTCCTTCATTGTGGAGAATAGCCTCTCCCCATCCTTTACTAAACCCAAGTGAGCACAAGTCGAAAGTAATGAAACAAATGTGATGCAATCAGGCTTAGCACCATCCCTCACCATCTGCTCGTAATATAAAAGGGCTTCTCGAGACTTCGTGTGGGCAGATATTATAGAGTTCCACGACACGGTATCTCTCTCGGGCATGTTATCAAATATCCACCTCGCTTTATCTAACATGCCATGATTGGAGTAGACAACAATCAAAGAATTGGCTATGGATAAATTCCACTGAACTTCCCTCCTAACAACCCAGCCTTGGACTTGGAGAGCAAGCTTCAGTGATGACATCCCCGTAAGAATAGAGGATAATGAAATTGAGTCGGGCTGAAATCCCTGAAATAGCATCTCACGGAATATGTCCAAGGTCTCCAACAAAAGCCCGTGACGAATGTAGCCCATCAGCATGGAGTTCCACGAGACCATGTCTTTGTGCACAATCTTTTCGAATACCTTCCGCGCCCTCACAATGTCACCACACTTGGCATACATGTCAACCAGTGAGTTGAGGACGAAATCATCCTTTGTAAAACCTACTTTAGCAAGGTCACTAGTTTAGGCAATCGAGACATAAATTTATAAAATTCATGCTTTTACGTGCGTGCGTGTGTCTATATAAATAGGCCATTTTGATCGCACCAGTATTACATAGGCCACTATATCTAACTGGTGATTATAGAATTCCTGTTCGAGTTTTAGAGAACCTGAACGGATGGCATCCCGGTGGACCGCCTCGCCAATATGAATCGACTTGATTCCAGCACACGCCTTCAGCACACGAGGAAAGGTGTACCTATCAGGCTCGACACCCTCTTCAGCCATCTGGAAGTAAAGTGCAATAGCGTCCTCGTATTGACCCGATTCTGCATATCCCGCTATAAGGGAGTTCCAAGGAAAAGCTGCCACATTCCTCCTAGACATTCTATCAAACACCTCGTGAGCTCCATTCACCTGACCGCACGACGCATATAACCTGAGCAGCTTCGAAGACAGGCCTTCGTTCTTGCGCAAGAGGTTGGGCGGGATCAACCGGTTGATGCGGACTCCCTGATCGAGGGCTCGCAGGCGGTAGCACGTCTCCAGTAGGGAGGCGTAGGTTTGCGTATCGATCGTTATGCCATTGTTAATGGAGGATTCGAGGTCGTTGATCACAGCGTCGAGGGCTTCGAGCTTGGTCTGAGGGGAGGGCTTGTGGTTGATGAGGAGAGGGGTCGGAGATGACTTCCGGAAGGAGAGAGTAGAAGAACGTTGTTTCTTATGCCGCTGGCTCAGATATCGGCCATTTTTCTGGTCAGTTTGCTTCCTTTGGGACGAAGAACAATGGAGACGGAGGCTAGGAGGGCGTGAGACCGTCAGCATAATCGGGAAGCCCGAATCTCCACGGCGCCACCGTACCGCCGCGACTGAGCTACCGCCTGTCCTTCTACTCATCCAAAATTGGCGCCCGGGGGGGGGGGGGGGGGGGGGGGGGGGGGGGGGGTTGTTGTGTGGTGGGGTTGGTGTTCTTTGAGTTTGAGATGAAGAAGTATCTTCTGAAATGAGACTTGCAAGTTGCAGCCCATTGAGCCTTGAAATGGGCCGGTAGCATTTCGGGTGGACTTGGACCAAGGCCTGCTCAGTTCACACTCTCTCCTTTTATTATTATTTTTTTTGTTACAAGGGAGGTTCATGAATCTAATATATTAAAATAGAAATACTAAATATATCTAATAAAGGAGTATGGTAATCTCACTGGATATCGAATCTAAAACCTCTTAATGACTAGGCACGCTATATCCTTTCTTGATTCCATTTATTATATTTCTTAAATTCTTATATTAGAAGTTCACTCAATTTACATATCTTCATCTCTGACTTGTAGAGGCGTCGTAAATCGTAATTATTTGTTGCTCTTCTAACATAATAGTTAGTATTTGTTTTCTTTTTAGCAGATAAACGAGACAAAAGCCCAAATAAAACTACAAGGCGGAAAGTTGATATTTTTTTTTATTATTACAAAGAGGCACAAGACCTACTATAATGAAAGATAAATAATAAATAACTAATAGAGAGGTACGTGGAGTCCCAGTAGATATCAAACATGCTATCTCTAGGTCAATAGGGGAGAGTGTGTACCACTGCGTTACAACTTCTTTTAATATTACTTTAATCCACACGAGTTTACATGTGCCAAAAGTAACATAGCGTGCTTAACATGCTTTTTTTCAAGTGAATTTTAACATGCTTAAGCTTTTAATTCAAAGAGGGAGGTCAATAACTCGGACCCTACATGACTGCATACTTATTAAAAAAAATAAAGAAAAGAAAAGGAATACAACTTGTTTGTCCGTCAGATCTCCCTAGAGGATCACAATTATTTTAATGATACCGTGTTCCATTACGTTACAACTTCAATAAAAATCACATATTTCTTGAATTAATCCACGATAATCTTATTTAATTATCCATAGAAAAAGATACTCTTATTTAATCCACTCGTGCAAATCGTATGATTGGATCTTTGATTAAATTAAATAAATTGGATAACTGGATCCTATAGCTCCCCTTTTTCATTTTCTTTTTCCCTTTTCTTCTCTTTTTTTTTTGATAAATAAGGTAGAAGGAGTAATATTAATGAAGAGACGGTACATCAAGGCATGGATAACCCTCAAACATACAAAAGGGAGGAAAATTTGATTTAATGCCCATTTGGCATAAGTCGTGCGCTTGTGAGTTATCCGAACAAGGAATTCAAGTACATTTCCAATCCCAGAACTTAGGCTATAATGCAAAAATATTAGAAACGATGCTTTTGATTTCCCACGACGACCGATGCAGGAAAATAACGGCGTCAACTAGCAGTAGAGCGTCGGACCTAATCCAGACCTTACGCTATCCGTGGTCGAGGGCCAGTGAAATTGCTAGTAAGGCTGCTTTGGCTTCATCTTGCAGCCTTTTTCCTTTTCTTCTCATTTGGGCTAATCAACTAGAGTGTTGCTGAATTAGTACTCAAACTCTCCCTTTCTCTGTGTTTATTTTTTTAGGGAAATTTTCTTTTTATAGGTAAGATAAAACTGACACTTGAAGGCTGAAGCGGTAAATTCAACTCCGGAAGGAAAAGCTCCGCACCAGACAAAACATAAAGCTACAATGCATTTTTCCCACAATAAACCACCATTGTCCAAATCTGATGATGTGAAGTGACCGCAACTCCAATATTTTTTTTTCTTGCTAATCAATGAATGTCCATTGATATAAAGAAACGAGTACTTGAAAAAAATGCCTAAGAGGGTACATTATATATATAAAAAAAAAGTACAGCAGATTTTCCTATATCAATGCAAAGGGAAGTACATGTGAATAAGCACGTCGGATAAAAACACGAGTACAATTGCTGAAATCATTCTAGTTGTTGTAGTTCGCTCCCAACATTTTGAGACTAAACTCTATACAGACCCAGTAAAGACCGAGAAGCAGAAGATAACGTAATCTATATAGAGATGGCTACTATTAGAGAAGTCGAGCTAAAATGAGTCTTAGGTTGGTACTCGGTGCAGAAACCCCTCACAGATCACAACTCCTGATCTAATCAGCCAAACCAATCCTAAACAAACTCAATCTCGAAATAGTCAAACCAAGCAGCTAGGCTTCTTTGATCAGTTCAAACCAGCCAAGATCAATCTAGACAATTAAATCAAATCAGCCAGGTTATCTGATCGGTTCAAACCAGTGACTATAGCCGGGGAGTCGAGACCTACAAGCAACGAAAGGTTGATTTTGCAGGCGATGATTTAACCAATCAGATTAGTGTTTTGATCCTTGAAGTGAAGGGCGAGGATACTATGGCGGGGAGAAGGCGGATAACCACAGATAAGAACCGCTACCAAGGAGAAAGAAGGTGGATAGGAATGCCATGAAGGAGGATGATGCCTCCACTGTTCTGACATCAGTGCTAGTCGATAAAGGGATTGTACCCGACAGAGCAACTATCACACTACCCTGATTCCGAACTGTCGGAGAGGGATCGGGCGCGACCCCGATGGGCAGAGGAGGTAGCCACCACAGGCACCCGCCGGAGACCGAGGAGAGGAGGGGGAGGGCCCTGCGACCATCGGGACACTGTAAGCACCGTCTTCGTCTCATTCAGTTCAGGCACTCTCAGAACCGACCCTTACCACAGACCGACCAGTTTAAATCGACACGACTTCCGACCTAACATGATAGATCAGATCGTGGACGTCAATTCCGGGCTGATCGAGCTCAAGCCGACCAGCCATCATCGGAGGTTGCTCAAATCCGAACAGATCGAGCGGGATCTGGCCACCACTAGTCCGATTTGGATATGAGCTGGGTTCGATTGTGGATGGTCGGATCAAGCTCGATCTGCCCGAAACCAATTGTCGAGTTGAAGGTTAAAGGGAGCTTGCGGCGAGAGGATCTCCGGAGAAGAGGATCGGAGCTGAGGAAGACCATCGAGCACGAGTCGAGAAGATGTTGCAGCGGCACCTCAAAGATTAGCTAGTCGAGGACGACGACTCCTAGTCTGAGAAGACTAGCTCAAATCGAAAGCAGATGGACAGTGGGAAGATAGCATCAAGATCTTTGACGGTAGGGAGGAGGAAAGCGCCGAGTTCCTTAATAGTGGAGATGAGGGAGGATAGGGGAAGAGAAAGGGAGAAAGGAGGGGGCAGGGGTGGGGACGGGGGCAGGCATCCGCGGACGCTTCGGCTATGACAGGGGTAGCCCGGCGGTGAGGGGTTTGTGCAAAGAGAGGTAGAGCTGAGTTGACCGCAACTCCAATAACTCCCGTAACATTAAGGCCACCGTTTGATTTGTAAGCTTGATTTTAGAATCATAATTTTAATTTTAACTCAACACACTACACAACAAAAATACACGCTTCCCAAATCAAATTTATAATCTCATCTCATTTGTCCTTTTCCATAACCAAAATCAAAATCAAAATCAAATTTAATTTAACTTTAAAATCAAACGCACCACAAAAGTCTAGAGTTCATATTGTAAGAGCTAGATCTTTGCACTTCAGTGATAAAAAAAAAAAAAGGGATCTCGGCACTTCCTTTGACCTCTTTCAACATACAAAAGAGTGCTCCATTGGTATAATAATGTAGATATATATGAACCATATACTTAAAACTAGTCCATATCTACACACATATATATATATGTATATATAAGTGTAGTAGCGCGAATTCGGTTCTAATTTATTTATATGTACACGGCTCCATATGTATAATATTCAATGTCATCTTCAAAGTGTTACTTTTTCACCGGGATATGTAATACTGGTGCATGTAAATGGAAGACCTTCCTTATGTGGAAAAGGAATTTGAGTTGAACCTTGTCCCACCACGAACAATTTTGAAATCTGAGCCAATTAAAATTCTCCCTCATTGCCGCACATTAATCCACATCTCACTCTCGTGTATGTTGCCTAATTGTCAATAACCCTAAATCACACGAATTAAGGTCAGTCGAGTCTCGGGAGTTTTCCCCAAAAGCCCTCTCTGACACCTAAGTTAGAATCTACCTCGAGAAGAGAGTTTAGGGAAGGAATATAAATAAAGCATGAACAATGAACTTACCAAAAACATGGTGAACTTGGATATTTATACCCGGAATATACCTGATAAAATCTCAACTGTCACTTCTATGATTGGATTTCAGGGCACGGGTGGAGTTCACGATCGTCCCATTCAACATTACCAAGAGGAGATTCAATTTTTGTTGGAGATATGTCTGATATGTCAGAGAGCTCAAGTGGGGGGGCTCGTGGAGCCCTAGTCTCGGGGAAGGGCTCATCGACCCCTTCTCTCGAAGAGGGGCTATTCGAGCCCTCTCATGCCTTCCTACAGAAAAAGGGCTCGTCGAGCCCTTCTCAGGGTCTTCACGGGCGGAAAATGGCTCGTCGAGCCCTTCTCGGGAAAGGGCTCAACGGAGCATTTCTTGGGGAAAGGGTCCGTTGAGTTTCTCTGTATTTTGTGCATGGCTCAATGGTGTTGGACCGGGCTAAGGGGTACAGGCCTACGAGTGATGGGCTTGATCTGATCCCATACGGTACGAGTTAACCTATCACTTGCCTTCATCGTATTAAATCATGCCATAAACTGGTATATGTATGCCCTAGGCAGAAATATTATTTTAAACAGGGAAAATGTGGCCCAAGCGTCTCTCCTCTCCTCTTCACTGACATAGATAATGCTGACGTCAGTGCTGATGAAACGCTTGAGTAAAGAGTAAAAATGAGGGAATGGTGGCGATCGATACTTTATGAGGGACCGGCCGCGGGGAGATGATAAGGGGGACATGGGATTGGGACCTGTTTTCTTGTTAAGGGGGGGTCAGTTTCTCCACTAACTATCACAATCAAGTGGGCCCACAACTCATGTCCTGCCAAAAGCCCCGGAACGAACCAACCAAACTACAAACCAACCTTAGCTCCACTGTACTTTTCCTAAACTGATCGTTGATGTGCTCTGCTCCTTTCCCTGCTTAAGTTTCTATGCGTGAAAAACGAGACCTTGCCCATATGATCCTCGACGAGTATACATATATTCTCCTACTCACATCATGTACTTTTTAGTTTTGGTAGGAAAGGAACAGTCAACGTCAGGATTTACTTGCTCCATTTTTGTTATGATCAGCATTATTAACAATTAAAAACACTCTGAATAATAATTGACCTTTTTTCGGTAGAATTAATTGACCCTCTATTAAGTAGTTTATCTTTATATATATATATATATATATATATGCGAAGCTATATGAGGGTTAACTATTTGGACCCCAGTTACAACTTTTTTCTTTTAAAATTTTCATTTTACGTGCATATTCTTACATTGAAAATTCCCTAACTATATATTTATCACCAAATGGGCTAGATGTATGAATCATTCAAACTCTGAGTCTAGAAAAAAATAATACACATATATATAAATTTAAACATTGCTTCGGATCAAATAGAGCATATTAAGCTTGCCTACGATATATATATATATATATATTTTATAGTTGCTTGTCTATGATCCTACTACAGCCTACAGGGACCTAATTAGTCGGGAACTTTGGTTATGGTATCTCCTAGATGTAGAATAAAATGCAACCTTTTGTTGTTAAATCAATATGCACGTTTAAAACATTTTTGTAAAAGAAATGCGTATATTTTCATAAACTATTACCCCTTTTTCTTTTTCTTTTTCTTTTCCTTTTGAATTATAATGAAGACCCTTGAATATAATATAAGAAAATAATCAAATCTTACTTCATATAATTCTTGAAACATTAGAAAAGCACGGTGCATGCATGCATATCTGAAGTATCCGTAAACTATCAAAGAGGGTGCAATGGAGTGATGCATGTCTTCCTTCGATAATTAAGAAGTTCTAGATTTGATATTCGTGATGAAATTACTTACCCGTGCATGTTTATTAGTTATTAGAATTTTTTATTTCATTGTACTAATTTCATGAATCTCCCTTATATAATCAATAAATTATCGGTAACCTTCCACAAAAAAAAGTTGTCGACCGTAACCTGATGAGAGACAAGGCTTATTGGTGTGTCGATTAATTAGTTTAGTCAATATTTTTTATGTTAACGTGGTAATTAAAAAACCCCTTAACATGTTTTCTTTGTGCCAGCACTTGGGACTGCGACCTGTCGTACGTGCCCATAAGGAGAACGTGGGGAGGGGAGATCAGAATTTGCCACATAAATTATTAACACACTTTTCAATAGTGAATTTTTTTTTTAATGAATTTGGGGGTCGAAGTGATTTTTCTTTTTAAATAAGCATATATAACTTCCCATAAAATAGAAGTGAGGGTGAGGGGGAAAGGAAAGGAGACTATATATATATATATAAAGGTGGGTAAGCTTTGGGGGGGTGCATAATTCCATTGTGAGTTGGTAGGATATAATAATATTGATTGTATTCTTGGAGAGAAAGTGGTGGGAGGACACTGTGATGGGTCGACAGCCTTGCTGCGACAAGCTTGGGGTGAAGAAGGGGCCCTGGACCGCAGAGGAGGACCGGAAGTTGGTCAACTTCATCCTAACTCACGGCCAATGTTGCTGGAGGGCAGTCCCCAAGCTGGCTGGTCTCCGGCGATGTGGGAAGAGCTGCCGCCTTCGCTGGACAAACTATCTCCGTCCTGACCTCAAGAGAGGACTCCTTAGCGAGGCCGAAGAAAAACTGGTCATTGATCTTCATGCTGCTCTTGGCAATAGGTAATTAATTTTGTTGCTTGTCATCTCCATCTTCAATTTCTGATCTCCTTGTTGTATCATGTCGTATCTGCCAATGAATTATTAATTCATGGGATCCTCATAGGTGGTCGAAAATTGCGGCAAGATTGCCCGGGAGAACCGATAATGAGATAAAAAATCATTGGAATACCCATATAAAAAAGAAGCTTATAAGGATGGGAATCGACCCAGTAACACATGAACCGTTGTATAAAGATGATCAAGTCAGCCCGCAAGATCAGACGGTGTGCCGACCTGATGCTGAACAAGTTAAGCTCGATGTCGGTACTAATGGAGACTTCTTGTTGCCTGCGCTTTCATGTGAGAACTCTAGTAACTGCTCTCCAACAGAAAACTCCTCGAACGATGGGTGCCAGTCCCTAGACCAGAGCAATGACCCTGACGATCCCTTGATGAGGTACATCTGGTCGGAGGCATTCCTAGACGATTCAGCTTGGAATTTTATGCAGGGTACAAGCAGCACAGATGAGTTCAGCATATGCGGGTTATCTTCATCAGAGGATAACGCTTCGTGGCTTTTGAGTTGCAAGAGCTTCGAGGAGGAGAGATTCCTGGTAGATTGCTTCGTGGGTGACATGGACATGAACATGTTAGAAACGGGAGGCAAATAAAGGGCAAGCAAGACTATGCATGCATTGATGATTAAGGCTTCCCAGCGAAAGCGGATTACAAGGCGTACTTAAGGGTGTCTAATCGATCGACCATTGTATGTGAATTCCTACGAATGCATATGACAGACTTCAGTTTCTATTTTCCTGACCTTTGTACACACTTGTCTCCCATTTAAAGTATTACTCACTGATTGATGTAGAATCCTACCAAGGAAAGTGCAATTATAGCTGATCAATAAACTTAAGGTTATTTTTCAGATATATATGTATAAAATCGAACGTACAAAATGATTCAACTTTTTCTTGGCTGGTTCTTTCTCATATTATATCTGATCCACTCACCAGAGTTGCAAATCAATATAGAATTAATATCACAAATTGATTGAGTAGAAATGGTATCTGAATCAATGGGATATACCACCTGATTGATGTAGCATACATATCTTCCCCTGAATAGTGTAGAGAATACTACATATACATATGAAACGCGGATGGCATGCTTGCTTTACAACCGAGCAAGTACTCTAGTGGACAACTATTCGAGGATTAGAACAGCATAGCTACACTAATAAATATATTTATATTTAATTTATGAAGTTCACCAAGTTGTTAATCCGACTTATTCCGGCCTAATTCAGAACATGAGAATGGGGAGCATGCATGCATCTGAATGAAGCTCACCTACCAATCAAAATCATGCCGAATTAAACAAACAGATTGTGAAGGAAAAAGATCAACCGATGATCAAGATAACCTTAAAGCCCGCAACTCACAAAGTCGAAATTGCAGAAAAGAAATCAATCCACAACTGAGACAGCTTTCGGGAATGTTTTTCTCCCAAGTCAGAATATTGGCTTTGAAAATCTTTTGGCGTCACCGTCACCACGTCATGTATATGTATATATGTATATATATATATATATATATTGTTCCAAAGAGGTGCAAACGAGATTAGAATAACGAGAAATCGAAAAATAACGACACTAAATATACGTGATAAAACCCTCAAATGGAGGGAAACATTCATGGATAGAGTATGAGTGTCCATTAGATCGAAAAACCAGAGATATCACTCGTGTTTCCCAAGCCCCTTACCGACTCAAACCTCACCGAGAAGAGTCTTTCTCGACGTCTCAATCGAAAATCCCGAAAGATCTCACCCAACGCTCACCGTTCCTCGCAATGTTATATGCTTGAGTACAAGACTCACTCTCTATGTATAGATACAAGACCCCCCATATCTCAAAGATATTATAAATCTCTCTAGAATAATTTTCCCTTTGACATATAGATATTTTTATTTTTTCTAAAAATATCCCTAATATCTTCTAAGAATATTTCACTCTTATATTCAGAAAATACAACGAAATCCCTGAAAAATACGAAATATATCGCTCATTCCTCTTTTCGACCGATCTTGTCGCCGCCTACCGGGTCTTCGATTATTTGGATCTTTGGGGCTTAATTTGAGGCATCTCAAACAATATATATATTGTAAAAAAAAATCATATATATCTTCGACCATTTATGATTGGTTTGAAGGTCTACTTCACAACACCACGTTATATTCGTTTTTATTGTGGTGGGTGGACAGGTGTATTCATTCTTTTTGCACGCAATTATATATTTACGATTGGCCAGCAGGAAGCATTTTAATTTGAAACAAGAATATGCAAACGAGGTGCCTAACATTGGATTGGATTTAATGGAATGTGTAGTTAGAACAAATAGCTGCCATTTGTAAGAGCGATCCTCTTTTTTGTTGAAACAAGAAAAGTTGAAGCCGGATTGGCTCCCCACTGTCAAGTTTTTATATATTCTCATAGTGCTTATATTAATTAATTTCTGTAAAGATTAGAATATGGTAGCATATGTAATCATTCCTTTGTTCATCAAGCCATGACACGCTCCAAAAGAAGGCAGGGCAGCAATATGGGTCATTGCTCCACTCGGTACACCCCACTTCTCCACTTGAGCAGATATTACGTACGATTTGTTTCATTTATTGCTTGTCTTTTAAAAAATGCATCATTGCATTATCAAATGATATATCATGCAAAAAAAAAAAAGAACTCTCCAAAATACTTGTGTGACGAAATCCGACGGAGCAAAAAATATATGGTATGTTTAGTTTTAGAGTTAAGTAGAGTTGGGTTTTGATTTTAATTGGTTTATAATGATTGTATTGTTGAATTATGAAAAAAAAATGTGAAAAAGTAATGAATATTTGAGAGAAAGTGATGATTGTATTGTTGAATTTTTAAAAAAGTAATGAATAGTTAAGAGAATTTAGTATTAAAAATTGAATTGAATAGTTAAAAAAATTGAAGAAAATTTAAAAGTAATAATTGTGTTATTGATTTTTATTGTATAGTGAATAGAGTTAAAGTTAGAGTTAAAATTTTAAAAACACAACTCACAAATCAAACAAGTGTATATGTCTTTAAGTTTTCTTTCCTTCTTTTTCTTTCTTTCTTTCTTTTTTTTTTTTGGCTCAAGTTGTTCGTATTATTGGTCATAGCAATAAATAAGATAGATGACGCCGATCTTATATCGAGTTGAGGATGAGTGAGGAGAAAAAGAGGTATCTTATTTATTTATTTCTCGGGAGTTTAAGTATATTATTATGTTATGTATGTATGAGAAGACAGGAGAGCTGACGAAAGAGACCATTATCCATACAAATGATATGGGCCTGTTCTGTTGCCCAAAGGAAATACAGCCCGAAGATATCACTGCTCGTACATTTCCGTCTCACTGCCCGGCCCATCGGGGACGAAGGCATGCACGCGCGTGTAAATTAAACTTCAGTTTCATCGGACTGAGAGAGCCAGACCAGACCTGTTCCCTTCCATCGTTCGTAACATTTTCCACTTTTCGTTGGCTTCGGCTCCTCGCTCCTCTCTACTCGTGTGCTGTCTCGAGGCGGCGCCACCGCCACCAGCTCACCAGTCTCTCCTGACATACCGTAAATAAGCCATGTGGAACCTAATCAGAAGAGTTGCCGCCAATTTCCGTCTCGAGGCCCGAGGTTATCACGCCGCTCCTCGAAGCGGAGTTTCCACAGGTCTCTACGGCTTTCATCACTTAAGGACTGCAGGAGGATTTCAGCGTTTCGTCGATGAGGCCATCGAGAGGTATATACAATTTATTCATGGAGGATGTTAGATCAGTTGATTGCAATGCGTCTGAGCGGTGAGAGAGGATGCTTAGCATGGAACTTGAATCTGACTATTTTATTCTTTACTTGCTCAAACTGGAGAAGTTCACTAACTATTTGAGCTCAGTTCAATTCGATGAATATACCAAACTTTTATAGCTCTCGCGCGCCCAAATTGGTCGGCGCACTTTCTGTTGCTGTTTCTCCCATTCCACTATTAGAAATTGCAGGGTGTAAGCGGCGAGCAACTGAATGTTTCCAGTTTCTGCTACTTTTCATCTGCGTTCTCAGTAATCACATGAAATCCCGACGCGTTATCGTTCTGCTGATATATGTTAGGTCGACAGAATTGGTTGCATTTATTTCTACGATGCCTTCAGCGGCTGATGTCGTCCGAGCAATGGATGAGATCTCAGATACAGTAAGTTTGGAGTTATCGATTATCTCTTGCTGTTGTTGGTGGGGATCTATGTCGGTTCTGTGTTTTCAATATTAATGGTTATTTTCAGCAATTGTTGATTTGTTTGTCAGGTTTGTTCTGTAGTGGACTCTGCTGAGCTCTGTCGACATACTCATCCGGACAGGTTAGTTTCACCGGAATTATATACTTCTAGGAAAATTATTTATATCGAATTCTCAGTATTGTTTACTTGTCCACTTTGTTAGAGAGTACGTAGAGGAGGCCAACAAGGCATCTTTGAGAATTAATGAATATCTACATGTGAGGTGACCATTACTTTTTGTCTTTAATAACTTCATCTTAAAATCCATATCTCCTATACATCTGTTTCAACTGATTTTCTCCTTCTTCTACTGCATTATCTAGTATCTGAATACCGATCATAGCCTATATGATGCGGTGAAAAAAGCTGAGCGTGAGGGTAACTCGCTCACAGAAGAAGCTCAAAGGGCTGCTCATAACTTGCGGGTTGACTTTGAAAAGGGAGGAATTCATCTCTGTGAGGGTATGTTACATGCTACTTTTATTCTAATTTCTGCTATGATGTACTATCTGCAACTCTTTACTTAGAGTGTAAATTGTCTCAGTTCTTTGTCATTCTTTGTCACAGAAAAACTGGACAGAGTTAATCAGCTCAATATTGAAATAGCACAGCTCTGTAGGCAGTAAGTGTGATTAATTTCATAAGCTTACCTCTCCATATTAGAGAATAGAAAACACACCATGATCATTCAACTGATATTTGCTTTCCCATTTTGTGTATTCTTTCAGATTCGGTGAAAATATAATCAACGATCCAGGTTATGTCGATGTATTTCCGACTTCTCGCATCCCCAAACAGCTGCGACATTTGTGTAAGCCCATCTATCAATCATCATCCAGAGAATCAACAGCATTATCGAAGTCAGGATATCACATGAAAGAGAGGGGATTTCGAATAAGTACAGAACCATCTGCCCTTTCTTCTGTCCTGCAATGCACAGCTGACGAAGAGGTAGCTTTTACCTTCTACTTTCTCTGCTTTTTCGACTATAGATTTTCTGAGGAATGATGAATTATTTATCATTGTATATCTGAGCAGTTTTTATTGTTAAACGATCCAGGGCGGCATTAGGTTATTGTAGAGAGTTCCATTCTTGCATTAATGAATGCAATTTATATATTCATTTTGCTTGTTGCCAGCAGAAGAATTGATTTTGTTGTTTTGGTTCTCAGGTTAGGAGAATGGCATATATTAAAGGAAATTCTGTGCCTCATGGAAACCTTCATGTTCTAGATAGGCTTATAGCTGCACGCCATGAGCTTGCACGGGTACTTTAAATTGGATGCAGTACTTTGCACGTACATTTTGTGCATGACGTCTTATTACTTAGATATTCTGTCTCTATGCCATATTTGGAGTTATAAAAGATTCTGTAACTAACTTGATACATGAGATTCTGTGACTAACTTGGAGTACACTATTTTTCTTCACTTGTATTTGGCAATGATTGGGCCAGGAGTAATTTCAATAGTTTTGCAAGCCAGCAACCTAACCTAATTACCCTTGTTATGTGAAGATAACTGGATATAGAACCTACGCAGACTTTGTAGTGAAGCAAAACATGGCTTCATCACCTAAAGTTGTGGCGTCCTTTTTGCTTGAGATGAGTGAGATTGTCAAGGACAAAGCAGATGAGGTATCTCTTGTCATTCTTATTTCATGCGAAATCTTAGGATGTTCTCATTCTAGCAGTTGTGAAATTCCTTTTGTGGGCAATTATTTTTTCTCAGGAGTTTGAAGCAATTTGGAGGGTTAAAAGGGAGAAATGTAGTCCTACTGCACATTTGGAGCCATGGGATGAGGCTTACTACACTGCCCTCATGAAGTCTTCAGCTTTTAACTTGGATTCCTCAGTAAGTAGTGAACTTGTTGAACTTATAGGACCTCTCTCTTTTTGTTGCTTCTGCAGTTACAGAGAGGTGATTCAGAGCCACTATTGAAAAATGCAGGTTGTAGCATCCTATTTTCCTTTGCCTCAGTGTATTGAGGGCTTGAAAATCCTGGTGAAGTCATTGTTTGGTGCAAAATGTTGCAACATTCCCATGGCACCAGGTGAATCTTGGCACCCAGATGTGCTTAAAATGTCACTTCATCATCCTGAAGAGGTACCATATAGATAGTTTGGCTTGCATTTGCAATGTATGGCAGCTTAGCAAAGCACGTAACAACTGTTACCACGTACACTGAATTAATCATTTGGCTGCAATAAGTACTCTGGATCTGGAATAATCGTCTAAATCAAGCACGAATCATTTTGTTGGCTCCCTTGCTGACCTGGTTGCTTCTGGGTTCCCATTGTTTTCTTAGATGCGATGCTTCATCCAAGAATGCTACCACAGAGAAGCTATAGGATGAGAAATTTGAGATTCTTAATTGGTATTCGTAGTTGTTCGTCCTTTGCTCGAGGATGAGAAATTTGAGATTCTTAATTGGTGTTCTTAGTTGTTCGTCCTTTGCTGGCTATGGCTATATCATGTTTTTGTCTTCTGATATACTTGATAAGTAAATGCTGCTAATATTAAAAACTTGATATAGACCACTTGGCAGCACTATATCCCATGTAGAGCTACTTTGGTATTTTCTTCTCTCGATGTCTTTTTACTTGTTTTACCCTGCCCCTTTTACCTTCAAACTGAAAAATTATAATTTGTTTCAGGGTGACTTGGGTATTCTCTACCTTGATTTATATTCAAGAGAAGGCAAATATCCCGGTTGTGCTCACTTTGCGATTAAAGGAGGCCGTAGGATTTCTGATAATGAATACCAACTTCCTGTACGTCAATACACTATTAGGCATTCTTTTGCCTCACTACTCTCAAGTTAAATTTGCATTTTTTTTCCTGAGTTATAGGTATTTGCCCTAGTTATTCTAGACAAGTGATAACCTGATTTTAAGATCAAGAAGTACAGTTGGGATTGTTTAGCTTAGGGGGAATATAATATAATCATACTTACCCATCAAATAAGTTATTTTTTGAAACTTTTTCTATTCTTTGGTGTCATGGATTGTCACTTACAAGAATGACAAACATCTAATTCAATTCAGATATTTGATATGGCCTTCTTCCTAGTTTAATACTTAATTATAAGTTGTTGATCTCTAGAGTTATGTAAAGAATACATTTGCTTCATTTACTGGGAACTGAAGAGTTGCATTCAGTTATCTATCCCGTACCCTATGGATTTCCGTCGTTTAATGTCTAGCTCCTGATACAGTGCATCATTTAGTGTACTCAAGTTCTCGTCATTTTGAAGTGATCTTTGCATTTATGTTCTATTCCAATGTATCCTTGCACTGTAGATCTCTCAGTTTTACAATAATCTCTGTATTATCCTGAAATGTTCTTTGAAGTCTAACTAAAAGATTATCGTCCTGCAGGTTGTGGCCCTGGTTTGCAATTTTTCCGGTTCACCAAATTCATCAATTGCAAGGCTTAATCATTGGGAAGTGGAAACTCTATTCCATGAATTTGGGCATGCTCTTCACTCATTACTCTCAAGAACGGTATGGTCTTGATGGGTAATTTGGATATGAACCGATGTATTACTTTATAGCTGATCCTTGATATAGTTCTTGTCTTCACTTGTTGTAGGATTACCAACATTTTTCAGGTACCAGGGTGGTTCTTGACTTAGCCGAAACTCCTTCAAATCTATTCGAGTGAGTTATCGCACCATTTCTGCTCATTGGCTAATGTACTGCTGAATGAGTTAACTGTTCAAGTGAGCCATCTCTTTATTGCCAATAAACAAGGATGTTCATTGCCCTTAAATGAACTATTTTATTCTCCTCGAATTGAATGTTATTCTATTCATTGCCCTTAAACAAGGATGTAATTTTATTTGCTGATGAATGAGAACACAAAATGATAGGATTAGAATTGAGTGTCTTTCTACTAGTCGATAATTAGGAAAATTCGTACAAGACCAGGTTGAAGCCTTTAGGTTTCTGGCAAAAGTGATTTTGTTTTGTAGGGCAATTCTTTAGGCAACTCTTAAGTGTTATAGGTGGATAGGATTTAAGAGGCTTGTTGCAGAGTCGTATTTGGAACCTGCACGATATCTTTA
Organism: Punica granatum; assembly: GCF_007655135.1. Classification (NCBI taxonomy): domain Eukaryota; kingdom Viridiplantae; phylum Streptophyta; class Magnoliopsida; order Myrtales; family Lythraceae; genus Punica; species Punica granatum. The sequence continues at coordinate 44,003,639 of NC_045128.1, read as the reverse complement.
TCATCTCTTAGCAAGACAGCTTTTGGAAGTGGAAGTAGTATTTTCTTCTGGAAATAGAATAGGTAGGTAAAACCTGGATGTGGTAGGGAATACTCCGTATTGGATGCATTCTGTGGTTTTGCAGATGTCCTCCCATAAAATTTTTACCAAAAAAGAGTGTTTTCGTGCATTATTAAGGAAATTCACTTCATCAAGAGAGATCATTTCGTATATAATGCTGTATATGCACCCTTTTCATTTGACTTGCATGCACTCACATACTAATATCGATGATATTCGTAGGTATTATGCATGCGATTTCAGGGTCCTGAAAACATTTGCTAAACATTATTCGACTGGTGAAATGATTCCAGAGAAATTAGTTGAGTCAATGCAAGCTGCCAGAAAGATGTTTGCTGCTACTGAGTTGCAGCGGCAGGTATACCATGAAGGCCTTGATTGATTGAATAAACCTGAACCAATGATATGATGACCCATTATGTTCCTATTTTTTTTTTTACCAGATATTCTATGCTTCAATCGATCAAACACTATTTGGAGAGGAGGCTGCCTCACCGAGAGATACAAGTTTGGTTGTCGCTGATCTGAAGAGACAATTTACCAGTTGGAAGCATGTTGAGGGCACTCATTGGCAGGCCCGGTTCAGTCACCTTCTAAATTATGGTGCAGGTACATAACTTCTCATCTTCCTATAATGTATCTGCCAGTAATGTTTTCTTCTCATCTTTTTCTAACCTCAGTTGTAAATGTTTTCGTTCTTATTTAAGATTAAGTCATTTAGCTTCTCACTGATGTAGTGTACAGGTTCTTTAAGAATAAATAAATGAATGTATTTGGCAGGTTATTATAGTTACTTGTATGCAAAATGCTTTGCTGCAACCATATGGAAGAAGGTGTGCCAAGACGATCCATTATCATCAGCCACGGGGACTGCTCTCAGGACAAATTTTCTGCGGCATGGTGGAGCCAAAGAGGCATCTGTTTTGCTAAATGATCTGGTCGGGGGTGGAATCTTAAAGAAGCGGGATGGAGGTATAGTGCCTGACATCGCCAGTCTTTGTGAGGAGATGAATGTGGTTTGTGATGTGAAGCTGACAGAAGGTAAGAGGAGCAGGATTTTCCTCTGACCTACCTATTATGCTGGACAGTGGATGAAATATCCCATATTAAATTCTTTGAATGGATGAGATCAGAGAATTTTATTTTCTTCGGAAAAAAGCAGATCTATGGGACCTTATGATCAATCACGGGAGTTATGTATTATTCCCAGGCTAGTCGCATAGGAGCATTTAGTTGAAAATAAACTGTTAGTTGGGACCACACCTTGGGCCAATATTATGTGCTTATATATTTTTACCCGTGGTAGGGAAAATATGTGGGCTACTGGACCAGTCGAAGTTATTGAGCGCATCGATCCATCCTTCCATTCGGGACGTTGGAAGCCCACCATGAAGCATGATTACAAGACAAAAATGGATAGTGCTGCGACATTAGTTAATGTACTAAAATTGGAGGGTCAAGGGCCCTCAAAGAATGGCCTTTTACCATACATCACCACTTCCTGCACACCATGACGAAGAAATTGCAAAAGGTCATTTATCTGACATAAATGATTCAGAAGAATCACCATAGGGCTGAAAGATGAATTGAATAATGACGGAAAATTTATCTGACCTTGGATCAGATCAGGCCCATGATGAGAGGCTTCATACCCGCCGTCCTAAATCTTGTGCATATGGGCATAAACAACTAAAAGCTGTTGTCCTCGTGTACATAAACAACTAAAAGCAGCTTTCAACAGGGAGGGATCTGCTTTCGATCAGCATGATCCAATCACAGACAATAGGATTTACTTCTTCTGGACATTCATCATGTGGACAATGCCCTGAAAAGAAGGAAACACCCGAAAAATGAGTAAAACATTTGGAAATGCAGGTAAATAGCACAATGGAATGAGTGTGAAAGCCTGAAAAGGAGGATTCTTCATCACCAGCGTCCAGTTTTCGAATCATAATGCCAGGGCAATGTTCCCTGAGCATAGCCAACTTTGTCTTGGAGTCCGAGAGTGGATCTTTCATTCCCTTGAATTAAAAAAAGAACGTGATTCATTAAACCAGCTTGCAACAGATAGCAATACATATAGATATCAAATGCCAGTGTATCTTACCTGTATAACTAAGACCCTTTCATACAATCCTTGCAAGATATAATTCAGAGGGATGGATAGATTAAAACTGAAGATGCTCTCCAGAACAACCGAAACGCCAGGATCATGTGACTTTCAACTTCATCAAGGAAACCATCAATAAACACATCTCAAGTGTTCGACCAATCAAAGTTAAAGAATCTGTACATATCGACCCACTGCAAACACAGAGTTGCATGTGTAAAAAGGATACTGCCCTGAGCATCTCACCAATAAGCCATTCATCAGCTCGTTCTGGTTTCTGAAAAGAAAATGCCATTATACCAGACGCTATGCAGCGACAAATAAGAAATAAAGCATGACGGTGTGCGAAGGTGCTGCAACACTTACTGCTGGGTAGCAGTTCCTCACTATATTCCTAAGAGTTGATCTCAAGTAATACAGAAGGAATCGAGCACCCAACCATGTAGCGCTAGAAGTTTGTCTCTCCTGACAATTTTCACACTGACGTCAACTACTAACTAGATGAAAGGTGTACTAGAAGGGTAAAGAAATCCAGAGATCAGATCAACAGAGTGAACTTTAAATATCTGTGTGTCACAGAATATTGTAAAAGAGCATGAGGATGGAATATCACCTTAGAAAGTGGAATATAAGATCCTACTGGAATCATATTGCCGGCACTGTTAATAAGGATCAAAGATTTAAGCAAAGTGGGCCAAAGACCAGCAAGAATGGCAGCGACATAACCTGCACATAAGAATGACAAGAGAACACAAATAAATAATAACAAACAGAGTAATAAAGTAGTTCATATAAATCAAATTTTACAGCATTTGGATAGGAAAGAGCCTAGGTGCGGGAGGGACAGAAAAGAGAGAACATACCACCAATTGAGTTTCCAACAACATGAACTGGTTCTCCAACAACTTCAATAATGAAGTCTCTCAACAATTCAGCCCACAAAAGTTCAGTGTACACAACATTTGGTTTTTCCGATCTTCCAAATCCTAGAAGAGTGATAGCCCAGACTCTATTTCCACTATTAGCTACATTACATATGTTATCACGGTAATGCTCCAAAAAGGCACCAAAGCCATGTACCATAAGAACAGGCGGACCTTGATCACCAACAGTGGTATACTGAGAAGAATAAATTCTTATCAGGTGAGGGTTAGAGAAAGCATAACTCAATCTCAGCTACGAATAACAGCAAATAGAAAGGCATTCACATCTCATCTCAAAACAAAGTACATAGATACTACAGATAAAGGGAGAAAAAGGAAACTATAACCCAATAGAATGCATCCCACTCCAAGCTGCTTTGAAAAACTACAAGATTCTAGAATTAAGTTGGATCACAAACCTGGATCAGAAAATTATTCCACCTCCATATCCGAATGGAATACATTCCTTTGTTGTTCCTTTGGCTTCTTAAAGCCATAATCCAATACCACTACAAAAAACCAATTAGAAAGATCAATAGAGAGCTCCATCAGAGGTTAGCTCATTAAATTGATTCTGCCACTTATAGGACATCAATGTACCTCCATTGAGGACACAGAGTTAACTGCTGCCGCAACAGTGGCAGATGAATATCCAAAAGGAGATATGAATCCCGCATTTCGTTCTTTTTCATAATTGATAGCTTCAGAATACACTCTTCTCCTAGATATAATGCCTAGACAAAGGGCAGAACCAAAGAGGGTATAAAAGGATGATCCCTCTTGACTTTCAGCAACGCGAATCTTATCATGTAACCTGCCATTAATTGAAACCAAAGCAACTTGTTAGATAGATACCATGCGAATGCTTATAGATATACGTAACCATGCCGTCAGCAACGATAGACTGGCTGAAAAGTGAGACCAATACAGCAGGATCAATAACAACGTTGACAGATCATCTATATTTTACGAAGATATCAACTCAATTATTTGAACAAAAGTCACATCATAGTTCCTTGAGGGCATGGTGGGACATGGGATACTCAAGAAAAATGTTCTTGTTTTTCTTCTTTCTAGCAGGACACCCAACAGAGAGTGTAATTAGTTCCAAGAAAGGTGTTTTGTCAATGAAATTAGATGCATTAATACTAAACTATCTGTCTGCCCCATTTCATCAGCAACAACCACCACAAATGTGCCCATGTATGTTGGCTTCAACTAAGAAACAGGTTAGCAATATCCATTCTTAATCAAAAAACATATTGCGCGTCTGAGGATATCATCACTGTAAACATTATAAGAACTTAGAATCACTTGAAGTTTATAGCAAATAATGCATTAATGAATTCATGACATACTCTTGCCAGTTGTCTCGAGCTGTTCCCTCTAGATATCTCAAGTATGCATGCAGAGCATTTAGAACTGCACCTGCCCCACCTCCTACAGTATTTCCATTCTTCGTCACAAAGAAGGAATTCTTCAATTTCTTCCTCTCAGAATAACTGGAAAGAAAACCAACTTTATTTTTTTCGTCCGACTTTGACAATCTCTCTCTCAATATGGTCTCAGCTGATGTCTGCTTCATGAAAGTCCAACTTCCATTCAATTTTGAGGGACTTGCATTCATAATTCCCTCCAAATAGTCGTACTTTGGAAGCTCACCTGATTTATAGTGTGGCAACCAAATCAATAAAGCACAAGAAACTAATTCATTTTTATTTCTAAGATTGAAAAGAACCTGAAAAGGTTTAGGCATAAAAATAGGAATTGCATATCAATAAGTGCTTACAACAATTACTATACTCTTATTAGATGATTTGGCCAGCATGGTGAAGAATAAAGGAAACATACCCCAGTCTAAATCTAACTTCACAGAAGGAAGCTCTGCAATTGATGGAGGAGAAGCTAAGGGAGTCTGAAGTTTCTTGAAGTCATCATAAGATTCGGGCAAATCATGCAAGGTCTAAGACATGACAGGCGTGAATGGATTAGAAAACAGAAAAATATGAATTGATGAGAGCATTCAACTGATAGAAAGGAGAATTTCCACCTGGATATCATAAAATGGAGTTCGCCATAATACAGTACTCAGACTCCTCTCCAGAGAAGAATCTGACACCAGAGACTCTTTGACCACATCCACCAGCTTCTGAACATGGTATTCTACCTCCTCCTCCAAAAATATACTGGACGCTTTCGCCTGTTCAAATATCCTCAGAACAATTGAATTGAACTATGCTTAAAGCCCTCGGAGTGTTTGGATCATAACTAAAGAAATCTTACAAATAAGAACCTCTTTTGCGAGCTCCGGTAAGACCTTCTCAGCACTTCCAATCCTGATCATCAAATCAGATCCCTGTTCAATCAGTGAATCTTTTAAGTCTTTCAGAGCAAACAGGAGCAATTCGAGCATCTCATCTGAATAACCTGCGAATGATTATAGCAAGAGTAAACATTACAGTTAAGATCGAGTTCAGAGAAAGCATATCCAGTCAGCAAGTAAGTCGACGTGAGATTCGTGACATGCATCTCATCAAAGTACCTCAGCACGATGCAGGAAAGAAAGAATCAGTCGACTAGAACGCATAACACTAATCCATTACCAAATAATAAACTAGTATACAAGGGCCATCGGTTGCATTTCAGGTGTTTTCCCTACGGATAACGCTCCTATTGCTCGCAGCAAAAACAAATAAATAAATAAAGTGGCTCATCTGAATGTGCATAGTCGCAGCGAAGCGATTATCTCAGTCTATTCAAGCCGTGCAAACAAGAAGTCAACAGAGCAGTTTATCTTCCAAATGCCAAAAATTAGAAGAGAGAACAGTCGTGAGCCAGCCACATTTCAGGAAATAATTGTGGCGCGGATACGATTTGTTACTCCCTCCAACAAAGATGTGTCCGCAGTTTCATCCGAGGTATCCAACTCAGAAGCTAAAACGCGGAAGAGATATGGAGCTTACGAGAAAGCAAGCGATGATCGAAGATGTAGAGGGGAACAATGCTGCGGTACTGAGCGGCGGCTACAAGGCCGGGATGATCGTCCAAGCGAAGATCGTGCTTGAACCAGAGAATCGCGACTCCGTCCTTCTCTCGCTTGCTCCCGGCGCATGCTGAAACGGAGAGACGGCTGCACTTCGTGCTGGTGCGTGGGGTGAGAGAACAGCTCCCCGATGAAGGTATGGGGAGAAAGCGCGGGAAAGCGAGGAAGGCCATAGCTGGAGCAGTGAGAGTAGAGACAGTAAGCGGAGCAAAATGTCCATGGAGGGAGGGAGGGAGGGAGGGAGGGAGAGAGAGAGAGAGAGAGAGCTGTGGAGGAGAAAGTGCGTGCAGTTTCTGTGGCGGAGGGAAAGTCAGGCGGTACCGCCGTAACGGACGGGCCTCTTCTCTTGCCAGGATTCAGATACGGGTCGGGTGCCCAATCCGGGTTCTGGGTTAATTGTGAATTGGGCCCCCGAATTAACTGGGCGGGCGGGATTCAGATTTTGAGCATCGAGGAGGGAAATCATAACATCTCACTCTATATGTATGTGCCTCACCCACCCCACCCATATTTCACTGCAAATTTTTAAGCAGTAAAAGAGTCTGGCGTGACCATGGCTTGTACTCGCTATATGGTCTTACACGAAACCCAACTGGATTCAGGAATCAATTCATTCGTGCATTTTTCGGATTTGCTTTCCTGATCTAGTGATCAATCTAATGTTGTTGGCTAGGTTAGTAATAATTACCTGGGCGGGATATATTTGTATTAAGGAAGAAGCAGCAGTGAAATGATATTTGTTTCATCAGAAAGATATAGGTTGCGTTTGGTTTCATAGTATAATTTTAAAATCAGATTTTGATTTTGATTTTGAGTGGTATAAATGGGGCCCACCCTTTGACTTTGTATGAGTTATGTTGTTTTGTTGTGGGAAAAAGTGATATAAATGGGATCCACTTTTTGACTTTGTATGAGTTATTTTGTTTTATAGTTGGTAGAATTAAATTAGAATTGTGATTGTAAAATATTATCGTGAAACCAAACAGGGCCATAGTAACAACTAACAAGAAGAGATGTACGCATGCAGGTACTGAACAAGAAAAAGAAGGAAAACAAAAACAGGAACAGGGAAAAGAAATAAAAGAAAAATGCAGCGCGCGCACAGGGAGAGCAAACAGCACAGCACTGCACCGGGTCATTTAAGAGTAAAAACAAGCATAGCTTGTCATTGCTTCTGTGTAAATACAATACAATCCAATGCAATACTGCTGACTGCTGAGGCCCGTGGTGTGGTCTCTCGATCTGTGAATGAGTCTTGCCCTCTGCCCTACAAAAGGCCTCATGACTGAGCACATTTGGTTGGAGGGATATGGTCGAGGAGGAGACAAAAACAAAACAAGGCAGGCTTCCTTTGCAAGCCAACAACACATCATCATCATCATCATCCTCATCCTCTCCAGATCTTCTTTAATTATCAAATTTCATGATTTTTGCACGTTGCGAAATTTTTCCTCTTTCTCTATCTACTGTACTATCAAATGAATCTCAAGTGTTGAATTGTTTTTTTTTTCTTTAGATTCTCTATTGCACGCATAATGAAATCGATGTTTAGATGTTTTGTTTCAATCTCTCTTAAGATGAAAGACATTTGTTCCTAAAATAATAGTTACCTATCATACAAGTCACTCCTTTTTTTTTTTTTTCTTTTTGGCCACATATATAAAAGTCATTTGAAACTTTAGTATTCTGCCATTTGGGAAATTCTTTTATCTTTAGTCTTTAGATTATCTCTTGGTTCCTTGTGGCCGTTGGATTATCATGGGATTCATAACTAAGCATTTTATTCAACCTTTGCGGAAGACTTTCGGAACTAAAAGAAAGAGAGAAGGAAATCAACAGTAGTAGCTATAGAATTGGAGGGGGCTTGCAGTGATTGGTAGAGCTCAGCTCAGGCAAAATTGATTGCTTCCAAGCAGAATGCGCTAATTAAGTCAAACATTGAGCATGTCTTAGTGCCTCACACAGCAAACACTCTTGACTTTTCCGCCGCTGCCATGCCAAATGTTTTTCCTTTTCTTTTTTTTTCCCCTCACCTATAATTTAATAAGAATATTCTCAAAAGCTAAGCTTATAATAACAATATATAATAAGCTGGTGCTGCTTTTCTTCGTTATTCGAAGCAGCCTCACCTACTTTAGGATACTTTACGGATTTGTTTATTTACGGGTGACTAACAAAGGAAAAGGTCAAAATGAATATTTATAATTATTATATAGCAGGAAAATGATGACTTCAACACGAACTCAATACAGCCGAGGCTGAGCTGGCTGCACTGATCGGGCATGGCATGCAGCGTCAACCTCATAAGTGGCGGTGTTACCTAATCTTTTACCATTCATTAATCCAAGAGGATCGATGTACTCTGGAAAATTTTAGTTCGATATTAACGCAAATATGACTGAATCATTTTTCTCCTTCGTGATCGATCGATCAATCTTGCTCACCTCAATCTAAATCTTGTCGTGGAATATGCAACATTTAGGGCGGTAATTAATGTCCTGGGATGTCGAGAGAAAAAAGAAAAAAGAAAAAAGGAATGTACACGGTATCGTACTTGTATATGTAGGTTCTAAGAATGCGTTTGGATTCAGAGTTAAAGTAACTTTAATTTTGATTTTGATTGTGAAAAATGACAAATGAGATGTGATTATAAATTTGACTTGAGAAACGTGTGTTTTTGTTGTATAGTGTGTTGAGTTAAAGTTAAAGTTAAAATTTTTGTCTTGAAAAATATGTATTTTTATTGTATAATGTATTGAGTTAAAGATAAATTTTGATGTTTGGGAATTCAAACATGCACTAAGTGAGCGAATCCCGTGGGAAGATTTTTCCCATAAGAAGCAATGGCGTTTTTGTGTTCCATCCATGGCAACCAAGACAAGAAGTGCCTCTATCTCAGACCTTTTGGTAAAGTTCGAGGAACAAAACAAAGCATGATACGAAAAGGAAATCTGCTGTGTTCCCTCCGACTATTGATTAAAAGAGTTTGATTCCTAGCTCCGTGAAGACCCAAAAACAAGACAGGTGGTGACCACCTCTGGCTAAAATGTAGTAGAAGTAGTGGTAGCTGGAGTAGGTGTGGTTCGATCTTTCCCGAATATTTGAGCAATGAAGCATTTCTCAACCTTAGCTCGATCCTAAGAAACATTGGAATTAATAGAGCATAAACAGCAACTTAATTAATTATGTACACTAGAAACCAAACCGAAACGTTTTGGGTCATGTAGATTTGTCGGAGTATCTTCCACACAAGAGTTATCTCAAAGCAACTAACCTTGGCACTTGATATTAATCGGCAACAACATATATTACTTATCAGAGAAACGCCATATCTTTGTACGCCCAAAAATAAAAACACTGTATCTTAATTAACCTACAATGAAAATGAAAAAAGTGAAGAAATGGGAAAGCAAAAAAAAAATAAGAGAGAGAGAGAGAGAAAAGAGATGTTGGCAGGGCAGGCTGCCCAAGGACTTTAAAAAAAAAAAAAAAAAACAGATGCTGCTCGAGGACTTATGGGAAGTGAAAATATATTTCATGTTGCTCCAGTTCTAAAATGAGTCAATACTATTTAAGAGTTAATTTGCAAAATTTCCACATATTTCTCTCCGTTCTCGAAATTGATAGCACTTAACATAACTATGTGATATTGTACAATTAGAAAATCAAACTGAACATGAGCGAATTCATTTGCGGTACAAAAGTTTGATAATATTAAAAGTCACTCACGATCAAATTGAACATGAGCGATTTCGAGTGAAATTAAGGTTAATACACACCTCATGATTACATTTCAATAAAAAAAGGGAATGGCCATCGAACGCATGGATATACAAAAATTCTAATATGATAAAGGTTTAGAATGATAAATTTGATATGTTCAGTTTAAATATTTAATATTTCATTTCAAATATTGAATTTTATAAAATAATAAACACTTGAATTGACATATTAAACACTTGAGTTCAAACTTAAAGTAATCACGAATATTAAAAGTACTAAATACTTAAATTGAAACACTAAATGCTTAAATTGCAAGTACCAAATATATTACATGAATCCTTGTTATGTTTTAATATAACCCCCCTTCACCATTGATGAATGATAAAAGACAAGGGGTGTCTACCTCCGGGCACGGCCCCGACTTTAAAGAAGAGCTCTTCAAAATATTGATAAATTTTGTTTCTCTAAAAGAGAAAAAAGAGAAAAGGGCAAAAGAGGTTTTCACATCATTGGATTAGACCCTCCTTGTGGCTCAAATCCCCGTAAAGTGACATGAGAAAATTGAAAAAGGGACAAATGAGTTGGGTCCCCCCCACCCCCACTCTACTCAGACCCAACCAAACCAAACCTGCCGACCCGCCCCGACCCGATATATATTAAATACATGAACAGCCACGGGATGAGGATGGATCCGCACAGTTAAATTTGATGAACATATATTAGAGCGTAATATGTATGACGTATGTATATATACGTGTTCTCTTTTTTCCGTTTCTTCAAGCAACACTGGGGTTAATATCTTTATTTATCATTAGCATTATGCACTATTTTCTCCAGAATTTGTTTAAAAGATTTATTGGATTTAATGGAATGAACCTGCTATGGTTTCGTAGCTAGGTATTACATCAAAACATGAAGAAGAAGTTAAGCTACATTGATGCCATGCACATGCACAGACAATGACACACCGAGGGTGGATAAACCAGAGAAACTTTGGACAACGACTGCCAGAAATAATTATATATACTTGATTGAAATTTGCCTTCTGAACTTTTACATTTTTAGAATAGAATGTAAGGTGAAGGGTCCAAATGGTCCATGGACTATCTTCTATCGCATAAATGACTTCTACTTTGGGCGTAACAAGGGGGCAACTTCCCTTTTTACCGGTAAGGTACGTAAAACTAGTAAGAAACTACGAAATCAAACTCAAACTCAACAACTTAGTCAAATAAGTAACCGACACCAATTAGAGTGAAACGTATATATGTAATGAAGGTGCATACCACAATATATATAAACAAGAAAGACATTCAGTTCAGGAGGGGCAACGGGACATATTAATTAGTGCGCATTTAAAACCTCCAGCTTGAACATCTAAAGTTAGCTAGCTACCACTCTCTTTCACCACTCAGCTCGAAAAGCAATTCTGTTCTCTACCGGCAATTTAATTTTTTGGATTGGGAAGGAGGCCCAAAACCCAATAAAATAAAATAAAAAGTATAAATAATTAATAAAATAATACGAATAATGTCGTTAAATATCAAATCTGTAATCTTTAGATTAACAGAATGTGCGCCACTGCATCCTCCTTTGATATTAACAATTTAATTAATTGAGGATATCATTATCCTCGACACAACGACGACAGAAGTAATTCACATGCATGCAGATCGGGCCGAGGTTTGAATGTTTAGTAAGTGAGAATTTTGTCCCAGCTAATACGCCAATCCAATCAGTATCAGTAGTGTATATTATAGCAGACATATTCCAAAAAAAAAAAAGAAATAATTACGGCCACCATACATAATGATACACAAAATCTGTCGTAATTAATTTGTATACAAGAGGCAGTATACGACAATTTATTACATATATAACAGACTTAACTACCATAACTATTAACTGACCATGCACCACCAATAGTACTAGCAGGAACCAAAAATCAAAAGGGGCAAACCCCAGAAACCCATCACAAGCAGAAACAGAAAGAGGAGGGAAAAAAAGAAAAAAAAAACTCTAATTAATCAACGGAAGTAAATCAATATTTTTTTATATTACATTCCAAAGTTTAAATAATAATATTATTAGTACGTATAGATTACTGGTCGAGCGCATTCGGGCCGGTGCAGTAACTGACAACGTGGTTCCACACCCACTGGACCAGAAACCGCCGCCTGATCCCGTTCATGTTGTACGTGGCTCCATCTCCGCCCTCCAGCATCTGACCCGTGTAGGACCCGCCCCCTCCGGTGCCGTAGATCCCCTCGCAGAGGTCCGCTATCTCGACCGGGAAGCTCGGGTCCGGCCCCGCGTACCAGGCGTTTACCAACGGGTTCGTCGCCAGCTCGGCGATCTCGTGGGCGATGACGCTGATCATCCCGTCCACTCCGATGTCTCCGTTCGGCGACTTCACGGGCTTGAATCCCGGCATGTAATTGGGGACGGAGAAGGGGTAGGCGCACACGCCCGGGCACAGCTTCGCGCTGTTGCCGACCCACGCGTACGGCAGCGTGTACCCGACAATGGAGGGGAAGGTGAAGTAGTGGAAACCGCAGACGTTGTCGCAGAAGTCCTGAACGTACACGTCCTCGGACGTCAAGAGCAGGTAGAGGCCGCTCTTTGGGTTGACCGGCAAGGGCTTGGTGCGGGCCGTTACGGCGCTCTTGATGACGCTCTGGATGGAGAGGCGGGTGAGGGCCTTCCCGTGGGAGTAGAACCGGTCATTCTTCTCCTCCCCTAGCCGGACCGTACGGGAGATGTTGGCCCCAGTCTGGTCGGTGTAGAGCTGGACGGTCCGCCACCAGCCGGAGACGGAAGGGTGCTTGGATCCGACGGCGGAGATGGAGGTGATGAACCCGCGGATGATCTTCTTCTGAGCCCGAGCCCAGGATCCGTACCAGATGGTGTGGACGGTAATGTTGTTGGTGAGGACGGGGCCCATGTGGTACCTGAGGTGGACGAACTCGGAGGAGCCCTCGTACTTCTTGGACCCGTCGAAGAGGGGATCAGAGCCGTTGAGCCTCGTGCGGGGCCAGGGGCGCCATGCAGTGGAAGGGCCCACAAAGAGGAACAGCAGCAGCGAGAGAACTGCTGGTGCGAGGAGCACCGGAGAAAATGTCGTGCCCCACCGGCCGCTGAAACCCCGGCGCATTTTAGCCGGGGGGGGGGGTGTGTTTCTGAGGAGGGAAGTGGAGGGAAGTGAATGAAGTAGGAGCAAAGAGAGAGATGAATGGTGGACTGCCTGCCCTGACTGAGTTGTGAGGCTATTTATATTGGAGGGTTTAAAATTTAAAATATCTACTCTTCCACTCAACTCTGGTTTGAAATTTCTTTTTTCTTTTTATTTTTTTATAATCTTTTTCAGATTTTTTTTTTTTGCCATTGATTTGCGGGTAATGGAAGACAGGCAGATTCTTAAAAAGTGAATACTGATGATGGAGCCGGGAAAATATTTTATAACATATTATTAGAACTTTGAAATTTTCATATTACATTACATCCTCAATGTAGCTCCTTATAAATCATCCAAACAATAAACACTCGAAAAAATTCACATTTTCAATATCTTCTTACAAATTTCACGTGTCTAATAATAATTTCCAGCTCAAGCATTTAATGTTATTTTGAGTCCTATCCATATTAAGTACATTGAACGTTGATTCACTACTAAAAAAAAAATGAACGTTGGCTCAATAATAACAGAGTATTTGCTAAGAAAGAAAGAATGACCAATTCATGACATTCATCACTTTTTTTCTTTTTCTTTTTTGGGATAAATCCATTCAATCACTTTTACTTGGAGACATGATAAATTTTCATGTAACATGCTTATGGTTTTTTTTTCCAATGTAGTTTCAGTAAATTCACAATAAGAAATTTTTTAGATGATCTTAAAATTATTTGTGTCTCAATTACGATATATTTCGTATAAGAAGTTCGTTAGTAAGGATATAACTTATACACCAGAGTTCGTAGGCATAAACCATTTTATATATCTAGAAAGTGATGAACTGAAGTTTAGTAATAGGTATAATTAATCTTTCAACAAACTCACAAGTGAGATATGAAGTGAATTTGTTTAAATTTTAAATAATCCAATTATTATTATTATTATTATTATTATTATTATTATTATTATTATTACTTCAGTTTTTTTCTTTCCTTTTTGGGTTTAAATCTACTTAGTACTTTTCTATTTTTTTATTGTCAGTTTTTTTCTTAATTAAAGCGAGGGCCATGTAATTATTTCTCTTCAGTGCTTATTCTCATATTTAGAAGTTCGATGTGTCGTCTAATTCAATTTGAAAAATACTCAAAGATGAACGCTCTGTTTGGTTTGTGAGTTATATTTTTAAAATTTTAATTATACTAATTACACAATAAAAATCAATAACATAATAATAATTATTTTTTATTTTCTTCAATTTTTTTAACTATTCAATTCAATTTTTAATAATAAATTTGCTCAATTATTCATTACTTTTTCACATTTTTTTTATAATTCAACAACACAATCATTACAAATAAATTAAAATCAAAACTCAACTCTACTTCACTGTAAAATCAAATGCACCAGAAAGCTTTATGTCTTGTTTGGTTTGTGAGTGTTATTTTAAAATCACAATTCTAATTTAATTCTACCAACTACAAAACAAAATAATTCAAATAAAGTCAAAGAATATGCCCCATTTATATCACTTTTTTCCATAACAAAACAACATAACTCATATAAAGTTAAAGGGTGGGTCCCATTTATATCATTCTTTTTCAAAATTAAAATTTAATTTTAAAATCTATTATGAAATCAAACGCAACATCACAAATTGAGAATTTTTCGAATTCGATTTTTTTTTTTTAAAAAAAGCGTGGCCGAATATCTTGTAATTTTGAGGTAAAAAGGGCGTACGAGTGGGGCCCACGAGTCAGAGAGGCTATATGATGGTGGTCGTCCTCACGTGGAATTTTTTTTATCTGATCGGATCACTTTTTCTGTTTTTCCATTGAGAGATATGGCGATGAGGGGCAGTTCCGGTATTTTACTGTCCACTTTTCTTTCTAATTGTCTTTAGGATTTTAAGGGAACCAAAGCTAAGCTAAGCTTAGGAATCGGTGCGTGACCCATTGTCTACTTGTCCCCATGTCCCGTTACTTTCGTCTTTGGAATTGAAGGCCACGGAGCATCTCTCGAACTTTCGTCTTATTATATCTCTCCATCCTTTTTTTTTCTCTCGTCAACCATGAGAATTCGTTTATAATATAAAAAAGATACATGATAAAATGCTCGAGGAATCGAAGATTATAAGATCAGAGTAATCGAATTTTTCTAGATATACTATATAAGAAAATTCCACGGCGAAACACGAAGCAATATTATTACAAGGAAAAGTATTTATATGAACTTTGTTATTTCTTTCCAAGGAAAAAATTAGTCATTTTTACTGGTTATCATGGAGAGCCGTATGCGGTTCGCCCAAAAAACAAAATAGAGAGCTATATGCCTTACAAAAGGACAGAGAAGGAGAAATAAATGATTATGCATTAAATTTCGAATACGAAATCTCATAATCTGACGAGAGCATATATAGCTAAATTACATTCATTTTCTCGGTAAAATTGCTATCCCCACAAATCCACTTGAAATTTTTGGATTAAAATCATATGGACGATGGGCACTGCAAGATGTTCGCATTAACCAAATTAAAAGGCAAAAGATACTTCTTCCAAAACCATAAATTGCAGGACTCATCGATAAGATTCTACATTTTCAGCTTTAGTCAATAAGCAAAGAGTAAGTCGTGTCTCTCGAGAAAAGAAAATGGCAGTAAACTAAAAATTGTAACTAACATATAATGGCATGTACCACGTAGCGGCTGAACTGTGGGGAAGGTTGACAGGGCTTGATCATGCTTGGTCGCTTGGATTTCGTAAGATGGTCTTAGAACTTGCTTCTAAAGTTGTCCGCAACTTGATTTTAATGTCATAGTTTTGTTGGTGAGAGCTATACAAGATCTAATTGAGATAAGATGGTCTATTAAAATTCGTCACACTCATAGTGAATGAATTTTTTGCGCGGACTAGATGGCCAAGTAATCGTTGCTTCTTCCTTTTGGTCCTCATTTCCATCGCTTCCTGTCGGCTGACATCAGTGCGCTCTATTATGGAGATATTGATGGGGCTTCCTACCCCGTCATTGTACTTCTCAATTTTTATTTTATGTACCCTTATGCTTCGACCGGCCTATGAAATTCGTAGGCCTAACCAACATGCATGGAGAAAAAATATATATAATTGATAGAGTTTTACTTCTTAATAAGTTTTTCCGAATGGATGAGTCAAAACTAGTAGGCCTTGTTGCAATCCCGAAAAAATGAATAAATAAGCGGGTCCAAAAAGCTCGGCAACCCAAGTTCCGATTTCCTAGTTGGAGACAGCTGCTCAAAGATTGGGTGCCCAATATCGAGCCTTGTGGGCCTGAATGACGCGGGCCTTTTCTGTCAAATTTACCGTAATAACCTTCACTCGGTCTCATATACTTATAGAGCGCAAAATTAGCAGGGCACGAAAGCGGGACCCTCCCTGTGTCCTCCTCCTCCCGCTGCTGCTGCAGGACAATCCTTAAAACGAGGGCACTTTCAGAATTTACTTTTATTATTAGTTTTTCCTTTTGATTCCTAAATTTTCAGGTAGGCTTCAGAGAAAGAGGGAAAAAAAAAAAAGAAAGAAAAGAAAAGGACCGAATCAAAATCTGAGCCGACTGAGTCGATCCACCCTGAACATTCGGGTAATTTTGTTATAGCTCTCGGTTCGGTTGTTGGGTCGGTTTCTATGTTCATTTTTCAATTTTGGGTAAGGGTTGGGGTTTCAAATAATGAATAATACTTTGACCAGCCCTCAATTTATTTCATTTATTTAATTTCTAATCTATTTAGATGTTGAGGTGCCTTATTGTGTTGTAACTCTTATTCTAATGTTAGTGAGTTGAAATCGTGAAATATTATGATGCTTTTATGAAATGATTAATGTGTTAGTTAATGAGTTGCAAAACAAGTTTAAGTCGTCAGAATAAACATATTTGGAATAGATTAACATATTTTTCTCATTAATTTAGATGTGATAAGAATCAATCTAAAAAACTCACTGCTCTCACTCTCTATCTCTCTCTCTCTCTCTGTCCAAACCCTCCATCTACAGCTTACTCCCTCTCGCCGCCGATGCACCCGACTATGGTTGGGCGCATCCAGCAGCCCCCCCTCTCCGTTTCTCTTCCCTTCCCCTTTCCTCCTCTCCTCTGGACGAATGGGTGTCTCCCTTTCTCTTCCCCTCCCCTTTCTCCTCCCCCAATTGTCCTTTTGCTATTGGTTTAAGCTAGTCTACTTCGACTAGGAGTCATCGTCCTTGGCTATCCCTTCCGTCGTGCACGGTGGTAGCTGAGCTCCGAGGTGCCACTGTAACATCTGACCCGTGCTCGATGGTCTTCCCCAGCTACGGTCATTTTCTCTAGAGATATTCTTGTCGCAACCTCCCCTAACCCTTGCACCCGACAGTTGATTTCGGGCAGACCGAGCTCTATCCGACCAGACACGGTTGGACCTATCTCAAATCCGATTAGGATTGAGCCAAATTAGACTAGTGGTGGCCAGATCCCGCTTGATTTACCTAGATCTAAGCAAGCTCCGTCGATGGCTAGTCGGCTTGAGCGTGATCCCCCTGGAATCGATGTCCACGATCTAATCCGTCAAGTCGAGTCCACACAGTAGGGTCGGGTCGGGTTCGGTTCGGTTCGGTTCGGAAGTCGGTCTGCTTTAACCATCCAGGTTGTGGTTTGATTCGGATCGGAGGTGCCTGAACTAACTACAATGAAGGCGGTGCTGAAGGCGTCCCGATGGTCGCAAGGGCCCTCCCCTCCTTTCCCGGGTCTTCGGTGGGTGCATGAGGTAGCAACCTCTCCTCCCCATCGGGGTCACACCCGATCCCTCTCCATCCGTTCAGAATCAAGGCAGTGCGATCGTTGTTATAACTAGTACAGAGCCGTCCTCGACTAGAGCTGATGTCAAAACAATAGAGGCGTCTTCCATCTTCACGACATTCCTATCGAGCCTTTCTCCCTCAGTGGCGGTTATTATCTGTGGCTATCCACCTCCTCCCCGCGATAATATCCTCGCCCTTCACTTCAAGGATCAAAACACTAATATGATTGGGTAGATCTCTGCTTGCAAAATCGACCTTTCGTTGCTTGCCCTTTTCGTCCTTTATATGCGGGTTTTGACTTCCCCGGTGATAGACACTGGTTTGAATCGATCAGGTAACCTAGCTGATTTGATTCGATTGTCTTGATTGATAATCACTGGTTTGAATTGATCGGAGAAGCCTGGCTGCTT
This sequence comes from Punica granatum, assembly GCF_007655135.1. Taxonomy (NCBI): domain Eukaryota; kingdom Viridiplantae; phylum Streptophyta; class Magnoliopsida; order Myrtales; family Lythraceae; genus Punica; species Punica granatum. The sequence continues at coordinate 43,985,399 of NC_045128.1, read as the reverse complement.
GGTTTGACTCCCTGAAGATTGAGTTTGTTTAGGATTGGTTTGACTGATTAGATCTAGAGTTGTGATCTGTGAAGGGTTCCTACAACGAGTACCAGCCCAAAACTCCTTTTGGGTTGACTTCTCTCGTAGTAGTCGTTTCTATATGGAATACGCTATGCTCTGCTTCTCGGTCTTTATTGGTTTCCATATAAAGTTTAGTTTCAAAAGGTTGATAACAGACTACCGCAACTTGAAGAATTTCTACAATTGTATTTATGTTTTTATCTGATGTGTTTGGTCACATGTGTTTTCCTTTACATTGCTCTAGGGGGATCTACTGTATTTTTTATCTCCATAATGTACCTTCTTTGGCATTTTCCCTTACAGTTGTTTTTTATATCAGTCGACTGAATTGATTACGAGGAAAAAAAAAAGAATCGACCCAAAAAACCATATCCACCAAAGGTTGACTTTTTCGGCAAATTCGGTTTCGGTTCTCGGAATGGGCCATAAAATCCTTGACCAGACAAAATAAATTCTCCAAAATTCTAGTGAAAAGCTGACCTTACCCGACCCCGTGATCACCGCTATTTTCAAGTTTCATATATCATGCAACACGAGTACTGCCCATGATGTTCAGTCCACTCTCAGTTGCACTAAATAGCAGCCAAAAGAAAAAGGGAAAGTTTTCTCTTTCTTTATGTTTTTTTAAGCCCAAAAAAATGGGGATCGGAAAATCTGTCTTTATTTCGAACAATGAGTCGAGATTCTTATGGTCAAATAGTAAGACAATGATTTTTTTTTCCGGTAGGATAATAGTAAGACAATTTATTTTCTCTGTGGGAAGATGGAATTGAAGAAAGTCTGGTCACTTTCCAATTAAACAACCTTTGTTCAGGGAATGCGGAGACCAAAACCTCTTTTTAGGATGAAAAAAGAACCGAAAGAAACCAATCATCCTAATATTCTATTAATAAAAGAAAAGGGTTAGACATCATTTGGCATGATGTGATGTACTGTAGCAGAAAATCAGATGATCCGTTTGGTTTCAGAGTTAAAGTAATTTTGATTTTGATTGTGAAAAAAGACAAATGATTGTGTAGTGTGTTGAGTTAAAATTAAAGTTAAAATTTTTGACTTGAGAAATATGTATTTTTGTTGTGTAGGGTGTTGAGTTAAAATTAAAGTTAAAATTTTTGTGATTTTAACTGCGAAACCAAACGGAGCGATAAAGTTTCAAGAATATGTGCTGATAGTAGTTAATCTCGGAATACTTTGTAGTCCATACTTGCCAATTAGATACACGAACTTATTTCATCCTCAAATTGATAGATACATTCGTAATAAATATCAATTTTTAATTAAAAATTTATTATATATTACAATTTCACTCTAGGTCATATTTCTCTTTCATAATTTTTCTTTTTCATTATTGAGATGTGTTTTTCAGGTTGAACATCTAATTAGAGAGAACCTTTGTTTATACTATTCACCTGCTAAAAGAGGAGTTTTCGTAATCGCTTTACCGATAGTAGCTATAGTTTTAAGCCATGGAAAGCACCGAAAGTGTGCTCGAGTATCCCTTAATCTCATGAAACACTCTCAATAATTCTAGCGGGACAGTGTTTAGTTCAACTATGGGATTCTAGTACGTGGAAGTAGTTAACATGTGTGATTGGGTTTAATGGACATTCTTTTACATATCAATTATGTGCATAATACTCATTACGTTATTTGTTACCGTACGTAATCATAATAATAATTACGGGCTGAGTTTAGGATATGTAACAGATGATGGATGGCCATGATCTACTATCGCCTATGTAATATGAATTCCCATGTGTAATAAGTACTAAATGATAATCTGCCCTTATTCATCAAATTTTTCAATCGCACCGCCCCTTGTACCACCTCCTCGGTCGTCGTCGTCGCAAGACTTCCACCTTCGACAAAACCGCGACACCATCTCAGCTATCTTCGAGCCAGCAAAAGCAAGGCTGGATTTAGCCTCGCCAAGCCAGATATGACTCAGGATCTCGCGGAAAGGTTTGAGCCATCTAGGTGGCCCGAGGTCTAGAGCTGCCGGGGGCTTTGGAGCCCCATGGTTGGGTCCGCAACACCAGAGCGAACCTAGCCAAGGGGCTCGGGAGTCTCGGGCACGTGGATCAAGGCTCAAGTGGCCCTAGTTCATAGAGAGAGTGTTGCGATCGCAGCCAGGGGGTTGCGAGCCCCGGGCTAGTTGGGTCAGAGCTCGGGAGCCCCTGGTGTGTAGAGAGAGAGAGAGAGAGAACTAGGGCCACCCTAGCCCTGGTTCAATGTACCCCCTGACTAGGTTCGCGCAGGTTTCCCGGGCCCAACGATGAGACTCTCAAGCCCTTGGTGGCGCGAGAGCCGAGGGCTCATTGGAGCTGGAGTTAGCTTCCGTGAGCCTTGTTTGACTCAAACAGTTATTTAATAAAAATAGAAAGGCAAAATGCTTATTATATATTTATATTATTCTAATAATATAGCAGGGGGCTTTTTTTACTTTTGATAATATGTTTGCTCGGATCTTGCGATTAAACAATCTCAATTCCCACATCTCTTTTACTTTCAACCAAACAAGATTTTCTTTACGTTCAAATTCAATTCCCCATTAAATCATATCGCGTATCTATTCCATTACCAGTTAATTACATTATTGCGATCCAAAAGATCATGCAGGTTACTGGGAAATGAAACAAGACCTTCGTTGCCAGTTATAAGATCATAACACATGCATGCTCAAACTCAAAATCCCAGGCTGCGGGGATCGCCATTAGTCTCATGTTCCATCTCTTCTAAATCTTCAATGCATTGATCATCAATCTGAAGCAGTAGGGAAGGTAAAGAAGAAATAATATACATAATGGACACCTCAAAAATATTGGAAAACAAAAAGCGTCATAAAAAAAAACATAACGATTGAGAAACGATACTATCTTTATTATTTATTTATGATTTCTATTTTATTAAATCTTGGGCCTCATTTTTAACCCAAAAAAAGAAGAAGAAAAAGACACAATCTCATAAGGAAATTACACATAACATAGGTGAAAGATGAATCGCCATTCTTATAGCCTACTAGCCTTCACGATATCTTATCTTGCTTGTGAATGAAACACCTAAATACCTAATAGCCTTTACAACGGACAGCTTACAGTTGTAAAGGCAGCTGCCCAGACCCCAAAGAATTGGGTGCCCAATTCCAGCCTTCCGGCCTGATTGACGCGGGCCTTAATCTATCAGGTTTTACGGAAATCGATTGGCTTATATTTACATACTAGGTACAACGACCCGCACGTTGCTGCCAGTAGTAATAGAGCATTCGATGAGGATGGAAATTTTATCTTGATTTTCGAAGACTCGATCGAATCCAAGAATAATATGTAAAATGCTTTTTGGATTTTAAGCAATTATTTAAGGAATATATGTGGATTTTGGAGAATTGCGCATGCAATTACATTTTTTATTGTTAGTTTATATTGTTAAAGTTATGAAATTTATAATGTAAAAGATAAAAATAAAATGCATTTTTATTTTTATTTTTAGTTGATATTGTTCAATAAAATATATTGGGAGTAGTTTCATTTATTAATCTTTAAATAAATAGAATAAGTTTTCTCAAGAACATCAAACAAAATTATAAAAACATCATGGAAACCAGAAGATATTGGAAAAATCTAAGTAAATGTTAATGGGAAGACTCGAAGAGATGACCGTCCATGAGCTTAGGGTTTGTCCTATATGCTTATGTGGAAGGTGCTTGTTGTACGAAAGAAAGAACTATTGGAGAGTGGGCCGAATTAATATGTATATATATTTAGATATATATTTAGATTGGTTTCATATAATTTATAGCAAATAAAAATAATAAATCACAGATGTAATTTTTGTGGATTAGTATTGTAAAAGTAAATATGTTTGTTCATTAAACTGTGCAAATGAAAATTCTATTTTATTATATATTATATATAGATAAATTTTTTGACTTATAGTAGAACGGAGCTACAAAATTTTATATTAATTTAGCATTTGTAATGTTTTTATCGAAAAGAGGAAGAAAAGTTGGGGGTTGATATTCTAATTTTAAAAAATTGAATGGGCATATTGAAGAAAAGAAAAGGACAAATGAAAAATAGGTGAAAAAGGTGCAATTTCAAATAATTAAACCCAAAAACTCTTCCATTATACCATCTGTAAAATTCCTATTGCATAATTTTTCACCTTTATATTATTTGAAGGAGGATGAGAAAAAAAGAACTGCGTGCGTGAAAACACAAAGCACTCACCTTCTGGACCTGTAATTATTGTTTTACAAATGTGTATATATATATATATGGCTGAAATTACAGTAATAGCCTTCATTTGGTTTCAACTTTCATGTAAATGAGAATTTATCTTAAGGTTCGATGATTTACTTCACTTCACTTGGCAAAATGCAACTGGCAATCAATCAAATTGGCCCTTTTTTTTTTTGTGGAAGAGGACCGAAAGGAACCAATTACCAAAACACATTATGGCACGAATTAAATAGCATCATTTGACGTGATTTCGATTGTCAATGACGCCCACAGCGAAGATTATAATCATTTTGAGAGTATAAATCTTTGCTTGTCCATTGATCACACAGACATCCATTAGACTACAAAGCCAAAAAAAAAAAGGAAATTGAGGAAAAACAATGACACAAGTTTAGTTACCCAATAGCTAAATTTCATTGTTTTTGTCACATTTACATATATATGCACACTACTTTGGAGGCCGTTCAATCATAACTACTACGATAAAGCGCTTTATTAGGCCCCAGTTTTCAATGCCATGCATGATTGAGCGATATACATGCTACGACGTCAACATCGAGTACTTCTTTTCTTTTTGGGACCTCTCTACGAGCCCATGAACGAGAGTTCTCGGGAAAATGCGTTCATTATCTAGGATTTTCTTTTAATTGATTACATTTTCCCTCAGATGGAAAGATAAACATATTTTGTACAAGAAACATTTTCATTTTTGTATATTTTGTTCATATTGATTGTGATTATTTCCTATAATAAATTAATTGAATTAGAAACTCAATGTTGTATGTATGTAAGCTAATTTTTTAGATTTTTTTATTAGAAAAGGTACAAAATTAATAACTAATGGTGTTGGTTTTTTTGGGTTAGAAAGACACGTAACGCAATTAAAGGAGCCGTTTGTGGAAAATCTATTTTCACCGACAGTGGAAAAATTCTACATATATTGACATTCGAAAATTTAAAGTTGTTGATCTGTTCTACATGGAAATGTCATTAATTTTCTCCCCCCTCCTATATGTGTGCTAAGAAATAAAAAAAGTCCCCGAAATAGCGAGATTCACCTTAATTATATATATGTATATATATATATATATATATATATATTATCTGATCTATATATGCCTTAGGGCTTAGAATATGAACCCATACTTTCCATGAATGTGTTTATTAATTTTAAATTGAAAAAAATTCTTGTTGTTTGAACGGTAATAATTTGCTAAAAATGTTGTGATTTTAAAAAAATTACTTTATTTATTCGTATTGTATATATGCATATATATATATATACATGTACGCTCGAGTAGGGGAGTGAAAAAACAAAGAAAAAGAAGGAAAAAAGAACACCAGCCGCACTCTGGCCACCAGTCAGTACTCAACGAAAAGCATGAAGCCTATCTCACTGCTTGCTATTCTTTTGATCGCGCTCTTCGTTACTGCTGGTAAGCATTTACCCGCGATGTGTCTTCCAGTCGTCATCGATTTGCTTAAACGATTTCTTATCGGATTTTTGAGGGAGAGGTCTAGTTTCCATGATAGATCAGGGGGCCTACACCACCCAATGGTAAATTTCTCTGAATAGCACATCCCACGTATAGGAGAATTTATACATAGACATAGCATGCCATTGGTAATAGTACATACTAGATGCGAATATTTCTACTTGAGTTGAAGGACCTGGTCACATTAGTGATTTTTACCCTAGGTTCGCATTGGATAGGGTAAAAAGTAAACCTCCGTAATACATAAACCTTGGGAGCCTCGGCGCTGGTAACCTCCGATTAGTTACTCCAGAGTATTCGTGGTTACTTTTTTAATTAGTTACATATATGACAAGGGGGCTGACTTGAGATATGAACACTTCCCTCAGTATCATGATATAACCTATATTTTGATTGAATTATCTTACCATCGATGCGGCACGGAATATGTGTAGGGGAAGCGAGGAGATCAGCAGTAGAGCTGGAAGGAGATGATGTGCACTACTGTGACTCACCATTCGAAGGAGGAGCAGCAGAGTGCGTGCCTGCTCAGTGCATGTCCGACTGTGAGAGATTGCATGGAGCTGATTCCACCGGCTACTGCACCCATGACCGCAAGACCTGCATGTGCCACATCCTGTGCTAAGTGTGCGGCGCCTTCATAGAATTTCATACTTGCCAGAAATTAGTTTATTAATTTGAGAATGTAATAAAAGCTTGCGTTTGACTGGCAGTATGTGCTATATAAAGTTGTAATTTCCAATTTTATCGGATGTAATTTTGGTGCACAATATAATTAAATAAATTACTAAAAATTTAAAGTAAAATAAATTTTCTTAGAAAAGCAGTAAATTTACTCTTTAAAATGCGTAGGTTAGGCAGTTTATTTTGAATTTCGTGTAATTTTATATCAAATATATATATATATATATATACATATATCAGTTCATTTATAAAAATCATTTCATCAAGTAATCATTTATTTTGACTGGATGTTGCAATAGCCCTTCCACTTCTCCTCGGTTACATTACGTTGAATTATCGACGAAACATACAAATTGGTCCCTTAAAGATACAAATTTTGAAAAGTTGTCCTTGAAAGATTTTTGTTAGACAATTTAGTCATTGTTTGCGACGTCTGGATAAGTTAGTGCTTCTGTCCAAGTTTCTTCTTAATCCCTGATGGAAAATGTTGATGTGACCAGTTAAATGCCATGTCAGCCACGAAAACCCCCAAAACGATGTCGTTTTGTCTCAATAACTCAAATTTTCTCAAAAAAAAAAAGAACAATTTTTTTAATAATAAAGAGAGGGAAGCACATGGGGCCCACCTCCCACTCCGGCGACTATCGCTGAAACGAGAGGGATGCCAGATTTACCCCTTTCCCTCTCTCTCTTCTGTAGAAGAAGAGAGGGAAGGAGCGGATCTCTTTCTCTCCCTTCGTACCTCGATCTTCAACCTCTATTCCTCTGATCTGCCCCTCCCCTCTCTCTCTCTCTCTCTTCAAACCAGAAGAGAGAAAAGGAGCCCCGGGCCAACAATCTCCCCCTTCCCTCTTTCTCTCTTCTAGTTCTAGCAAGAGAGAGCTAGAGGGAAGGGGCAGATTGGAGGCCCCCTCCTGTTCTGTTCCTTTGTTATTAAAAATGTTTTTAAAAAAAATGACGTCATTTTGGGAGTTTTTGTGGCTGACATGACATTTAACATGTTAACTCGTCGATTAACAAGCCACATCAGCATATTCCGTCAGCATGAGATGAAAAGTTACACAGATGGACTAATTTGGTGAAACGTTTCAAATGACGATACCAACTTGTATAACCAAATTCTGTCGGGGATTAATTTGTATATCCAGATATCTTTTAGGGACCAAACTCTGTTTTCGTCTTGAATTATCTTGCGAACTATGAATTATCTCGTGATGTGGTGGAGTACGTGCAGGGAAAGGAAGGAGAGTAGTAGAGGAAGGAGATGACTTGCGTTACTGCAAAAAGCCATTGATAGGAGCAGCAGTTTGCGAGCCTACACAGTGTGAAATCTTTTGCGCAGAACAACATGGACCTGATGTCACTGGCTACTGCACCAGTGACCGGAAGACCTGCATGTGCCGTGGCCCTTGCTAAGTGCACATTGTCATCTATCAGTGGTAGAGCTCCCCCAGATGGAAAAATAATTAAGCTACGTCTGTGTGAAATTTAGTGCATAGCTTCCATATGAATCCAGTCTCACTTGTCCATTGATTATAGCAAAATGCAAGGATAACAAAGTTTATTGGTGCGCCAATCGAAACACTTGTCAGTCCAATCAAACTTTAACGGTGAGCCAAGGCTGATTCCAGCTTCGAAATGGCCATCTTGATGTGTAACAAAGTTTCAAGAGCAGTATAACAGCAAAAAGCAACAAAAAGAATAGAAAATAACATGGGTGAAATGAATAGTTTGAAAGGACCAAAAGTACACTCAACTATCCCTTAATCACTCAAGGCGCTCTCAGTAATTCAAGCAGGACAATGTTGAGTTCAACAACACTCATTCAGTATACAGAACTAGCTAGGACAACAAGGACCTTGCAGGTGCAGCTTTCCTAAAAAACGGAAAAAGGCCGGGGCTGCCGGCTTAAAGTGATTGGTTCCATATACGGGAGTTTCTACTAATATATGCTCAGAAAAGATCAGTGGTGACTGCTGTTGGTCTCACGTTCCATCTCTTCCGCATCCTCGAAGCGCTGATCATCAATCTGAAGCTGCAGGCAAGTATAAAGGAGATCAATATATATACTAGACAACTCAAAATATAGAGCACCATAAAAGAAGACGCTACGATTGAAAAAACAGTATTTACAAACTTGAAGGGGGGAAAAAAGGGAAAGAAATAAGGACAATCCCTACCTGAAGCACATTTTGTACAAGGTCATGATCACCATTTGAGTAACCGATTCCACTGATTGGATTGGCTGAGAAATGGTCGGCAGCATCTTCTGCATCTTCGAATTAATAAAAATGAATAAAAATTTTAGCAGAGTAAGCTTCATTCTCGTAAAGTACTTCAACAGAAGTACTCATCAGCAGCTCATACCTCCGGCCGCATCATCCATTTGATCAGCACTAAAAACCCAATTGTGGCCCTCTGCTTCCCCTTCTTCTACAAATAACAAAGAGAGAGAGAGGAAAAGCATTACAATAACAGTTCAATAAAGCATAAAGATCACAAACAAAAATGCAGGCAGCCACAACATAACACTCATGAAGAAAGAGTCTCCCTCACCATCACATGGTTCCGGATTCAGCTCAGCGCACTCGCAGAAAATATCAAAGAGAGTATCCACTATACCAGTAGAAGAAAACATGGATGTTAGAAAAGCATTTATCATAGTCAATCAACCAAACCATGGAAAAGGATAAACCCCCACATACGTTGGTTTGGATCTGAAGGAACAAGCCTGATCTCTTTTATCTTGGATAAGTCTAACGTTTCAGTGGGCTCTGAATCCGAGCTATCAGATTCATCTTCATCGTCTCCAGTTTCAATCTTCATAAAAGATAAAAGCTCTTTAGACAATCTATCATTGCAACACGGGAAAAGTATAAAATAGCTGGCGCAAAAGAGGTAATTAGTTGAAGCAAGACTATTTCCAAGTTACAATATTAAGCAAGATTGCAGGAGAAGAAAAGCCAAGAGACCCAAGTCACTCCAAGATTATGAAGTTTCATGCGGAACAAGTTAAAACTGATAAGCAACCCTCATGACGACTGCGGAAGGAAAATTCTGAAGCCGATATAAAAAAGAACATGGATCGACATATTGCAAGATGTTTGCCGATCTCTAAACTAAATTTGCACAGCAGAGATTGCCAATTCGATATCTTGAACCCCAACCCAAAATCTCCCCTACCAATTCCATGCTCCTAAACAATCAAATACAGTCATAACAAAACAATTGCGACTACCATATCTGCAACTAAAATACGATAAGCTTAAACATTAATCTTCAGCGACATTATGAAGACCGAGTCAAAGGCAAACCCAGCAATAAGTTAGCACAGCAGTGGCAGAGGAACTGCAACAAACGTTCAGCAGTGGACAAAAGAGAACAAAAGGGAATCTAGAGATGACGCATATGCACCTGAGTATATATGCAGGGGGAAGGATAGGCTTCAGGATCCCTAGAAACTGCATGAAGGGACAATGACAGAAAATCGACAGCATAACCTCTGTTACGGTCAATATCGTTCAACCAAATCACTTGCCTGCAAGTCACAAGCGTTCAGATCAAAGTCCAATCAATGCCTCGATTGAGTAATCACTACTCGAGAGAGAGAGAGAGAGAGAGGGAGAGAGAGAGAGAGAGAGAGAGAGAGATGTACTGCGTGGAGATGTAGAGAGTTCCGGGGGACTCGGGAGGGCGATTGGCGAGGACGATGGAGACGCCCGGCTGGACGTGCATGAGCTCCTCACCGCTGTCAGTGTTGAGGACTGGTTCTCCGGCGCCGTCGCCGGTTCTCTGCGTGAACGGTCGAAGCCCTACAGCCATCTCTGTAGAAACGATGGGCCAGGCAGAGGACTATTGTCGGAATGGCTTGTTTGGCTTTAGGGATTGGGAGGGGTGGGGAAGTGAGGGAGACCAAATCCCCATGTTTGGGGTATTAGGGCACGTTTGGTTCGCAGGATTAGAATAGACAGAGAATAGAATAGACTAGGATTAGAATAGACAGGGAATAGAATGGAAATTCTGATGAAATTTTGTGTTTGGTTGGAGGGAATAAACAAGGAATAACATTATAATTCTGATGTTTGGTTGGGTTGAATAAGGAATAGAAAGAACAGGAATAGAATAAAAAGACAGAAATGCCCTTCATATAAATATAATGAGTTTTATAAGATAAATAGATAACTTTAATGACAATTTTTATAATTAATAAAAAATAAAATTTTAAAAAATATAAAGAAAGGTAATTCTAAAAATTTAAAAATTAAATTAAATTACTAAAAATTGTGTTTATTAATAAAATTAATTATTTTAATAATGTAATAAGCATAATTATCTATTTTTATAATAATTAATTATTTTACTTTTTCAGGCAATTCAATAATATAATTATTATTTTTCTATCTTTTTCTTCATATTCTCTCTCATATTTTTTCTTATCTATTATTACAGAAAATTTTTAATACTAAAATTTTTTCAAACTTAACTTCATTACCAAACGCAATGTGACAAATTTAACTTAACTTAATTTTACTTTATTTTTCTCTCAATTCAATAATAAAATCGTTACTTTTTTAAAAATTTTTCTTTAAATTCTTTCTCAGACTTTTTCTTATTTATTATGATAATAAATTTTTTAATATTAAATTCTCTTAATTATTTAACATTTTTTTTCTCAATTTTAACGACACAATCATTATTTTTTTTTTAATTTTCTTCTTCAAATTCTCTCACATATTTTTCCTAACTACTTTTGTCTTCATGTCCTCAAATCAACACTAAATCAAATTAAATCCAACTTAATTTCATTACCAAACACAATGATCTTTATGATTATTCATCTAGGCTGTTTAACGTCCAGCTCTTGAAACATAGGTTACGAAGAACCATGAATAGAAAAGAGGAATCGAACTTCAGCAAACACTGGATTTGCCTATAGCTCGTTCAGAAGGTAGTTGGGCATGCTGAATAAACAAATATCCTAATTTTGCTCGGGATGTTTTCATTTGTTCTGGAGCCTAATCGATTCGCCCCGACTATTATTCAATTCACTTCTGGAAACACAAATGACAAAGAACCCATGACAAAGAAACAGAAATTGTAGTCAAATTGCCAAATATAAGTACATCTGGGAACAATTTCATTATCAATGGAAATGAAGGACAACAGCTTTCCTGTACAGTCCAAAGTATCAACAATAACAGCAAACGAATTTTCCGAGTTTCATCACAAGCCATAACTACTTAAGCAGCCCAGCCTCTCGGTAGCTTTCAATGGAGTCTATGAGAGTTTCTTCCAGTGGCCGATAAGTCCATCCCAGCTTCTGCAGCTTCTCGGAGTTCAGCTTGTTGTCATGTTGAGTCTCACTGTAACTGTGGAAAGACCAAAAACCAGGCTCTCAGAACACAGAATTCTTAGCCAAAAAATTGCGAATTCACTACCAAGGACATCAACATAGAACACCTGTAGGCTAGATAAATTAGTTTGTATTATCAAGCAAAGGAAAAAAATAAATAAATAGATGAAAGAGCTTACTTCTTCGGGTAAGTGAAGTCAGGATATAGTCTACGAAGCTTTTCCGCCAAATCTCGGGTCTTGATAGCATGCGCTACACATATGTATCTACCTTCAGCCTCGGGTTTTTCATACGCCATTATTACAGCCTCAGCAACATCTCGCACGTCAACTAGAGGACGGAGCCTGTTCGGAACAGAATCCTCACCACCTATGTCAGATCAAAATTTACCAGTCAACAATGGAGCCAAACCATAAACCTCCCTGGCCAAATGTTTATCTTTACAAGGAAAAAAGGACTTGCATCAGTATCTGTATATCCGTTTCAATCCAAACCTGGGCTTGACTCACACTGATGTCCAAAGACAAGATTACCATGGAAAAGGAGGAAAAATGTGGAGCATCTATGATATAATATAAATATATGCTTGATACTCTTTGAAGTTATAGAATCTTGAATCGAATATAAACCCGAAATTGAGAAAGCGAAAAGGAAATGAACCCTGACCTGACTCCTGAGTATGGAACCTTTTTTTTCTCTGAGTTTTCAATATCAAAGTTCCTTGAAAGACCTCTGCATGTGACAGTACAAGAACCTTCAATGAGACCGACTCATCCTTGATACAATTCTTCCCAGAGAATAGGGAAGGCGGCAAATTAGAGAATGCAATGACATTCTTGTACTGATTATAAAGGTTGCTATGAAGCCAAATTTCATGAATAATCTACAGTTATTCTGAATATCAACATCAAGATTGAATATTAGGAACATTCCACAATCCATATGGCTGACCACATGTCCAAACAATTCAAATGAAAAAAGCCACAAAGATCACAAGTCGCTCTAACTTTTAGTAAATTTATGATCTCGTCCTATACAACACAAATTTTTTTTTCTTTGGCCCAACCTATACAACACAGTTATTCATCCTAAATCTCTAATGCAAGTACCCTGTAGACATGTAATCTTTTTGCCGTTTACTGTCATTTTTAATGCAGGTCTTGCTCATCAGCTTCAACCGCCCCCCCTTTGGTGTGTTAATTGCAAAAACTTATTTCATTGGTTAGACATGCAGGGCAAAAAAATTTTCCTAACTTGAAACACTGAAGAAACATCTCAACGAACAATTCCAGCAAAAATTAAATCTTGTCCCTGAACTGAAGTATCGATTATCAGGACAAGCAAGCACAAGGTCACAGATCATGCATACTGAGATTGCCGTCAAGAACTATTGAGCAAAATTTCTTTTTATAAATATACTGATCAGAATTGAGCATCGTCCATCAGTAGATCTTAAAAATCTAACAACAATCTATTAAAACAGTTGGGCAATGATAATCTAAAGCCATATAAAGACATGTCGCAGACATCTTAGCTACCACGCAGAGCACAACTCTTGACAAAACTAAGTTTTCCATCAAAACAGAACTAGAGATTTAGGATGAAGAAGCATACCCAAAAGCAAACATACAGAGATTATAGAGACACAGAGAGAGAGAGAGAGACCTGGGCTATGGCACGAAGGTGTTGAAGAGCTCTCAGGGGAGGTTCGAATCGGGAGCACGGCTGGAGCTTTGCTAGGGTTTACAATTTTCTTCCGAGAGGAAATGAACGATAGGTGAGAAGTGAGGCTTTTATGGGATGGCAGGCATTGTAATTATCGAAAGAAGACGAGGGTATTTTTGTCCATTCGCCTCCATTTCCGCATCCGGATAAGCTAATCCGGACCGTGATGGGCGGCACCCGTATTCCGCATGTAAACCGGATATGGATCCCGAGTCGGAATAGCTATTCCGCATTCCGTTGAACCAAACGACCGAAAATCTATTCCGTACGGAATAGTTAATCCGTGCCCTACCTAATCCGGTGAACCAAACATGCCCTTAGTTTTTATGGGAGGGGGAGGTACATGAGGAGTTGTGAATCCCACCAAACCTTTCCGAATCCCTTCAAACTTCTTATTTTTCAATTCCATTAAAATGGTTAAATTAGAAGGAATTAGGAGAAAAACAACTATAACTTCTCCTAATCTTTCATAATATTTAACTTATTTTAACGAGAGAAGGGATTTGGAGGGATAACTTGTCATTTCCCATCACTTACTTATGTAAACTAAATAAGAGATTTTATATCCCTCCCCTCCCAATCCCACCCCATCCCATCCCACCGCACCCCTCCATTAGTGAGGGATTGGACATTAGGGTTTTGGCCTTGAGCGGTGACTTTGGAAGTCCATTGGACTGGAAACGGGAAATTGTGAGGGAAAAAAAAAAGGTGCGAAAAAAAAAATCTAAAGTCGATTTCTCATTTCTCATTGCCCTGGCCTAGTTAGGGATATCAATACATAGATAAGGCTCGGTATGATGGAAACTAGCATATGTAAAGTTGATGCTCATATCAAAAGAGAGTATAGCGTAGTGACGTGCGCTCTAACCGTATTAATCTAGAGATCACTAATTCGACACCTAGTGTGGTCACCCTTAGAATTTCGAGCTTGTCTTGATCTATATTAGAATGTAGAAGTGGAGCATGTTTTAACGGAAAGTCAGTTCTTATGCTGGCTTGTCAGATGATCTTCAAAATACCCTTTAGATATTCATTTTCTGGACGTTTGTCTGCAGGGTCTTTCTCATCTTATGTTAGGAGACATTTTTCAACCCCAAGCCTTTATATCGTATAGTTTGATTTTGACTTTGGCCATTAGGTCATCGGGAAAAATAAAATAAAATAAATAATAATAATTAAAATTTTTATATAATTTTAAGTTATATTAGCTTTCGAGCTATCGGCCAAAACACATTATTTATATATTTATTTTATACTATTATTTGTACTGGCAATCCTTTTAACCGCTCGTTTGGTTTGTAAGTATAATTTTAAAATTATAACTTAACTTAATTATATTCACAACTAAATAAAATAACTCATTAAAAGTCAAACAGATTAACCACATATATAAACATTTATACCATTGTTATCAGAACCGGACCGGATCGGTCGGCTCGACCGGTCGGACCGGGAACCGGCACCATGTCCGGTCCAATTCGCTTGAAAATCGAAATTGCAGTTTTGAATTGTCGGATCCATTGAACAGACCGGTTTTAAGTAAAATTCCATTGAACCGGCTGGTTCTATGGGTTTCCTATTTAATGTAAAAATTGGTTGGTCATGTAAGGATTTGAATTCATAATCTCTTGCTTCTCATACTAGCATACTACCAACTAAGCCACCACCATTTTTTTGTTCTTTTAACTCTACTTTTAAGTACTTATTAAAATAAAATATTTATTTTGAAGTAAAAAATATTAAATATAGATACTTTCTTATACTATTGTTATATTTCTTTAAAATCATCATGCTTTTATCTTAATTATCATAATTTTTTTAATAATATGAATATTTATTTTATTTTAAATAAACGTGCGGTCCGACCCATCGAACCCCCGGTTGAACCCATAAACCCATGAACCCGTACCCTTCCGGTTCATCATTCGGTCCGATTTTGATAACACTGATTTATACCACTCCATTATAATATAATTCCATTATAATAAATTCACAACACTGTCGTTTCATTTTAAAATGCTAGAGCCAAACCAAACGCGTTATTAACCCCTCTCAGCCATCCCGCGCTTCCGTCTGCATCTTCTTCTTTTCCCCAAATACAGTCACAGAAATTAAAGACCGAGACTTTTACCTCCGAGAGAGAGATGGGGAACTCGTGGTTCGGTGTCTGTGCTTGCGTAGACCAAGCTAGCATCGGCGTCGTTGAGCGGTGGGGTCGCTTCGAAAAGCTGGCGGAGCCGGGGCTCCACTTCTTCAATCCTTTCGCCGGAGAATGCCTCGCAGGCGTTCTTTCCACCAGGATCCGGTCCCTTGATGTCCGGGTCGAGACGAAGACCAAGGTACCGTCGCATAATCCTCTTACTTGTAAAATTGCTAACCGATTGCTTACCTTCATCGATCGTCAAAGAACGAGACGCAAGATAGATTTATTTATTCTGCTGAATCATATGCGATCAACCATCTAAGAAGCAGCTTCTATGTCTTGATTCCTTTCAAAATGTTGTACAATTTCTTCTTTTGATAAATTTTATTGAAGTTATGCTATCATTGACAAATCAGAATCACAAGAGTGATCAAATTTGATTGGAGGAATGAAAAAAAAAACAAATTTTTTATATCAGCTGCCCCTGATACTATCATGATAGCTAATACTTTAGACGTATATAGTAGCTTCTTGTTTGGTTGCGGCTCTATTCCAACTCAGAAGTGGTTGCCCCTTACTTCTATTCTACTTCGATTTCGTGGTATTTCTTTCAGCTCTGTCCATAGAGGTTGTGATCGTGGCTGTGATTTTGCAGGATAATGTCTTTGTGCAACTTATTTGCTCAATACAGTATAGGGTTGTCAAGACGAATGCTGATGATGCATTTTATGAATTACAAAACCCCCAAGAGCAGATCCAGGCGTATGTCTTTGATGGTAATGTTTAGAGGTGTGATCTTATCAGGGATAAAGTTAATGCGTTATCTCATTCCTAATAGCTTGCCTATACTATTGTCTGTAGTGGTTCGCGCTCTGGTTCCAAGGATGAACTTGGACGAGCTCTTTGAACAGAAGGGTGAAGTTGCGAGAGCTGTCCTGGAGGAGCTTGAGAAGGTAAATTGGTCGATCCTGTTTGTTTCTCTGACCAATTGTTCATGTAGTTATCAATAGCATATTTCTCATTTGCTTGTGCTAGCTATTTACTGTGGTCTATCTTTTCTCCTCATTCTGTGTGCGTACCCAAAGGGTAATACAATTGTTGATCTGTATTCCAAGGTAGAGCCTTCTGATTCTTTGTTATTATCTGTTCATATCATTTGATTTAGATGGTTTCTACGGCATGTTTGCATGCAGTGCATGGATATGTGAAATGGGGAAGTTCCACCTTACGTTTATCTGTGTTGTGTAATGTGCTGAACGATAGGTGATGAGTGCATATGGTTACAACATAGAGCACATACTGATGGTTGATGTCGTTCCCGATGCTTCGGTAAGGAAAGCAATGAATGAGATTAATGCAGGTAACGTCAACGGACCACCAGTTTTCGCTTTTATCTAACGTTAAGCCTATTTGTGGAATTTATGCATCCTGTCACGCATTTCGTCATAGTGAAAAGCTTGTACATGTCTGGGATTGCAGCTCAGAGACTTCAGCTTGCTAGTGTATACAAAGGAGAAGCTGAGAAGGTACTCCTTGTCAAGAAAGCCGAGGCTGAGGCTGAAGCCAAATATCTGGGCGGAGTAGGAGTTGCCAAGCAGAGGCAGGCCATCACTGATGGGCTAAGAGAGAACATACTGAACTTCTCCCACAAGGTTGAGGGGACCTCAGCCAAGGAGGTCATGGACCTAATAATGGTGACCCAATACTTTGACACGATGAAGGATCTTGGGAGCGCCTCCAAGAACACTACAATCTTCATCCCTCATGGCCCTGGCCATGTTAGGGATATCACCGAGCAGATAAGGAATGGTATGATGGAGGCAGCTAGCTCTCAGGTCGAGGACAACATATGAACTGCAAATTACTTTTGCTTTGAGTGGTGATGTCGGTCTAGTTACAATTAATATTGGATTTCCTTTTTTCTGTTTTTGGGGTTTCCCTGTGAACAATGTCGTGTAAATAATTTTGGTGTTGCTTTAGCTTTTAAACACGGTATTGTTAAGATACCAATCAATAATAAAACAGTCAAACAGAGTTACAAACAATGGAAGTTCCATACAAGTGAATCAACGACCACAGAGGAACGGGACAAGACATGACAGCATTAAGTTACAGCCACCACTAGCTCAAGTTAATGGTCAGAAGTCCTACAATAGTAACTAATGCCTAATAAAGAGTCGCCTCTAGTTAGGCCCGACCCAATTTTACAACCTAGCTCGTTCTTCAAAGATATCCTTTTACCGGTTAAATGTCGAACCACACATGTTTTATCAAACCCAATTGAAGGGAGGGAAAAAGAAAGTTCCACAATATAAATGTGATTGTGCAGGTCGTGGAAGTGATTATCAACTAAGGCCATTAGATTCTTCTGCAGAGAAAGATATTTTATTTTCGCCCATCCAATTTCCTAAACTCTGGACAGGAACTATGTTCTCTCCATTGTAGGGAGATGTCGTGGCAGTGACCAGCTTGACCCCTCCATATGATGCAGCTGTTTCTTCTCTAATGACAGGATTAGATATGGTAGAAGTTAAGATCGGCGGGGCCTCAACTCTCTGCTTCTTTGGCTTATGTTCTTGCTGATGACCTGGTAGAAAACTGCCCACAACCACCTAATGACACCACACGAAAAATTGAACACAATGAGATTATTGATCACTAAGGTTGGACAATTAGGTACTGCTCACTGAACATATTTTTATATTTGTTCCTCCCCTCTTTTTCTGGGAGATCATCACCCTGAATGGAGCACCTAACTAAGCAGTTATACCATTGCAGTGGCGGTAAATCTCCAAAATGGCAAAAAGCAATGAAATATTCCATCGTTTAAAGCATGAGGAACAGTTCAACAAGGTCATAATGTTCTCAGAAAGTTATACACTAATTGGCAGTTCACCTGAACAGGACCAGCAGCTAACAATAGACCTGCAAGACCTCCTCCAAGGACCCGACCATCAGGGCCCGCCAGAGAGACACTCATCCCACCAGATCTGCTCATTGTTCCGCCACTCTCAACTGGCATATATGACCCAGAGAGCGAAAGTATCTCGAATCGACCCTGCAGAAACCGAGGAGCCTTTTACTTATATGAGTAATAATGCAGAATCATGGTAAAATACCATATTTTAGAATGAAATCAGCTCAAATGATCCTAGAGAAACCCAATTATGAAAAGCACGATGCTTTACAAGATCAACTTCACATTAAATTTATTCTGCGAAAATATACCAGCTCATCTTCTCAATTTTGCAAAAACTGTGCCGGTGCAGAAATATGTGACTTTACTAGAAAGCTAATTGTATGATTGAAGGCATGCAAATAGGCTAATAGAAGTTCTCTTTATGCTTTTCTCAGAGGTGCATAGAATATTAGTTAATACTATCGCACCTCATATGTCAAAGTCCCCCCTGAAGATGTAGGCTGACGAAGAGATACGTTCGAAATGGTGCCATTCGCAGAGAGGACGCAAATAGCTCGAGATCCTTGCTGAGAGAATGACATAACCTTCATTGTAACGTCCTGAAAAGGTTGGAAGGAAGACAAAATATACAGGAAAGATCTCAATCAATGACTAGCATAAGACTTTGTCTCTAATTCTGACTGTAGAAACTCTTTGGCCTTCAATTCAATAGCAACCGCTTTAACTGAATGGGCCATGCACACATTATTGCTTTAGTAAAATATATCTCATCACAAAAACAGAATTTTTCAACTTGTTTTCGGATTAATCGCGACACTGATGAAAATTAACACACACAATCATATAATGTTGTATAATGAAATTTGAAACAAGTGTCTCTTTCACTCTGTTCTGTCACAGGGAATCCTTCTCCAGAAAGGGATCTCTCAAGGAACCCCATTGCCAATTCAACCCCAGCATCTTCCTATTAGCCACTAATAAATATACTCTCTACTGCAACATCTGCAGGATTTTTGTGTAATGCAGCCATCCATATCTAGCTTTTTCTGGGATTTGGCAGGTGTAGAGTTTACACACAGAACAAGCAATTATTAAATTAGCTTTGTCTCAAACGTATTTTCACAACATACCTCACCGGGATTCACAGTGATCACATGAGGGGTGAAATTGGCACCTACAAAGTATGCAAGCTTGTTTCCTAGTCCTACAAGGCAACAGAGGTGGCACAACAGGAGTTAGTAGGATACCATATGAATAAATTCATACATAAAAACTGGAAGAGTAAGCACTTAACAGCACTACTATGCCCGGAATTAACTCCGCATTATACATCACTTGAAAAGGACAGAGATTGCTACATGTTTACTTCTATTGAAACCGACAAGTCCATAGATGCGAGTCTCTCTAATTTCTTTAATACGAGATGCCACTCATTCTTTAGCAACCTTCTAAAAGAAACCCAACTGTTTTCATTCTTAGCAGCCGATTTAGTCCCGGAAACGAGGATTGACCTCCAAACTTTGTGGAACTCTCAGCCAATCCACGTACATATCCCAATGTGTAAGGGGATAGGGACAATAAAGCGACATTGCAGTGGTCAGTCAGACAAAGCAGGAGAAAAAGTTCAGAAACTTCCAGAATATATGCTCCTACCGCATCTACCTGGGCTCTCATACTCGACTTTGTGCTTCTTCTTGACTGGTTCCACCGGCACCACCCTGCCACGTTGCCATGGCGAGAACTCCCCAGTCAGTGGAATTGATGCTGAAATGGGCATAGGCGATAGAGCAGCCCCGTCGGGGCCATACTTCCGGGGCCTCCCTCTCTTCTTCTTGTTCTTCCCATCTATGCTGCCGGCAGGAGATCCGCTCGCTGGCGTCACAGCGACGGCGGCGGGGGCGGCCGGATCTGAAACTGCGGGGGGGCGGTCAATTGGGGCCGGGTTAGGGTCGGTGTTTTCGCTTATTGGTGGCGCTTTGAAGCCGGGGGGAGCTTCGTCGCTCCTCACTGTAACTCCTCCTCCAACTGAAGCCATTTCCTCTTTTCCCTCCATAACTTTACTTAATACCAACACAACAGAAAAACAAAAACCCTCCAGAAACCCTGAAAACTGCTGGAGACTTGACGATCAAGTCATCAAGCCTCGGACTCCGCTAAACTAAAATTATTGCCGAGAAAAAAATCCGATTTCCTCTCGAGATTAAACGATCAACAGGAGCTTAAAATAGAATAACAACAATTAGATTAAAAATCAGGCTAATTACGTGGAACGAGAAACCACAAAATAAAATGGGATGAAAAAAAGAAAAAAAATTAAGAATCATGCGACAAAAATTGAAAATAAAAGACTCGTCACAGAAACAGGATCCTGTCCTGTTAACAGTATGTCGGAGGGCTTACTCTCACTGTAAACGATACTGTTCATGTCTTAAAAACCACCATGACGGAAAAAGAAAAGAAAAGAAAATGCAAGGGGGGAAGCTTAAACGGGGGAAAAAAAAAAAAACCGAACTGAAAATTTATCAGAAAGCTGACGAGGAATTACAGGACAAATGCCACCAAAAATTCGTGTTGGGATGATTGTAAATTAGGGTTTCCGGGATGAAGACGAAAGGAAATAAATAAAGTCGAAATTTTTTGTAAAAATTTACTTAAAGTCGTAATAAAATAATTGTAATTCAATTTTGTAATTAATATTTTAGTTGCGAAATTGGAAGTATATATTCTGATTAAGGAAAACCTTCACGTCCGTCTAGGAAATTTAATAAAGGCCATTTAATTAATGGCAGGGGGAAATACATCCGAATATTTTAAACAATATTCAAATTTGGGGAAATAAACATATATAAATATAAAAAAAAACTTTTTCTTTTTAAATACTTTTTTTTGGCCATTTCCAATTTTAAATATTATTAGCTCGTAATAAATTAAGAGTAACGATTAATAATAAATCATTCACAAAAAAAAGATTAATAATAAATCATATATAAATCTATAATAAATACGTAGAAAGAATAGCCGTAAAGGTAATGTTCGAACCATGCCAAGTTCCTTTTCTACGACTGACATCTTCTTTAACTTTACGGTTAAACTAGACCAGAGTTGACCGGTCATTACACCCCAAACAACCTTTTTTTTTTTGGGGGGGGGGGGGGGGGGGGGTGTAATTTACACCCAAAACAGCTTTGCGTGTTTGTATTGTCAGTTAATAAGAGATCGGGATGATGGCGGGTTCGTTATGTACCACTTGAACCACTGTCAATGTGCATCATTCATACCTCTGCCCATGTAAATATATCGATATTACAAAAACTATCCCTGATCACGAGTTTATAGTTAGGTAATCCTATCTAGATTTCGTATTTTATCATGGGGATAATAATAATAAAAAAGTATAAAATTTTCACATTTGAACAATTCTTGTGCGGATTTTTTTTAACCTAAAAATTCACAAAATTTCGATTTGATAATAATTTTAGCATGACCTCAATTTTAATTTGGACGAAAATCGAGGGCAAAGAGAGAGTCGGCAACCCCAATCGGGGGAAGAGGGCTCCTACAACCCCAATCGGGGGTGATGGCTGTGATCGTGGCCTTACCGTCGGAATCGAGAGAATACCCAATTTGAGAGTTCTCCCGGTTTCGAGGGTAGGGGCCTCGACTCCGGTCACCATCCCCGATTGGGGTCACTGGGGCCCTACCCCGATTGGGATCGTTGGCGCCTTCAGTAACTTCGATTACATCTAAATTAACGAAATATTTGACACCATGCTAATATTGTTATCAAATCAAAAACTTGTGCATTTTTAGGTTAAGGAAAATAATTCGTATTAGAATTGTTCAAATGCAAAAAAAGTTTGTACTTTTTTTATTATTAACCCTTTATCATGCTATTTAAGAACAATCTCGATTTGTTGAATGGTAGTATTATTATTGAGCGGTAACCATTTGAGATTTTCTTAAAAAATAAAAAGTGAATGGTAATTATTTGAGATGCTCTCATGACCATCCTATATGAGATTTTTATTTGTTTAAGGGCCCGTTTGGCTCGGGGTTCAGAAACTGAAATAGAATCTGAATGAGACGGAATGGGAGATGGAATGATAAACTTTCTTTTTTGTTTGGCTCAATAGTGAATTGAAATTCAAATCCATTTCATACGTTTATTCATAACTCACGGAATTGGAATCAATTTTGCTTAGTATTTTTCAATATTTCACGCAAAATTAATAGGAAAATTTATACTTTGAGATGACATATATATATAATTTTCAAAAGAAAAAATGAAATGGGAAATATTCTTATATATAATTTCACGTTACGGGGTAAGAGAAGAAGAGAAGTTAGATACAAAATTTCAAGAAATTATTAAAATACTTTTTTTGGCGAGAATTAAAATATTTTTTCTTAACAAGTAATCGAGATTTGTCAATACTTACCATAAGCAAATATTACTTTAAATTATTCATAAGTTGGAGATATTTGTAGGACAATTTAATTTAAGTAAATAAAGAAAATTTGGCCAAACAAAATAAGTAAATAAAATGCTACTATAAAAGAAAAAAAGATATAAAAAACCACAGCAGAAAAAAAAAGACTGGGAAAAAAGTAATCGACCAAAGTAAAATACTGTGGTGAATAACTTTTTGTTGTAAAAAAATTAATTAACAGAAAATTTTTTTCATTTTCTGCTTTAACTCCCGGGAGTTCCCAGGGAATGGATGATTAATGAGGAATCGATTCCCTATAAAACGGAATCGGAAATCAATTCTCATATACCAAACAAAATCTACTGAAATGGAGCATTCCAATTTGGATTCTGAAACTTTTTTTTGATGAATCAAACCGACCTAAGAGGAAAGCTCCATTAAAGCTAAAGCTCAGGGGACAGTGCGACATTGTTGGGAATTGATGTATGCCATGGAGGTAATCTGTCATCAATTCTGTAATACGACGTGTATTTTATTATAATACGAGACATTTTTGTTATTGTGTGGATTGCGCTAAATATTAATTTTACACAATAACGTCCTTGAAATAGTATGGTCAATAGGCATCAAGTTTGACTTTATTGTAATATCCTATAATTACTGAACATTATTCCTAAACGTCCATAGTTGAAGTATTATCATTAATTAGGACAACGATAATGCGATTAGACTAATGTGATGTTGATTGATGACCACGTCTCACCGGTCATGGATGTGGAGACATCAAGTCACGCCGCATGTATATATTAGAAGTAATGTATATTGCCTGCCATGAGACTGTTACGCGGGTTGTTACGTGATTGTAATTAGCAGTTCTCATAGTGACTATGGTGCAGTGATCATTTGACTTGAGGTCATCATGGATTCCTACATGTAATATAGTATACTTTGATGTTGTCAAACGCTACCGTAACAGACTGGTTATAAAAACAGCTATTGTGTATGCTACAAAACATGGAGAGGAATGTGAGTGACCAATATATGATTTTTTTCCTCCTACGTAACGGGAGCGATATCTCACAGCTGCTCGATGAGTATAGTCTAAAGTGTATGCATACTAAAATGAGTTGATATAGGGATATCGAGATCATTTGTTCTGATAGATTTACCCGATAAATCAAGAAAGAGAGATTGAGTCATACAAGGATGACAACAACTATTGGGCTCAATAGAGATATATATGACAAAAGGATTATACTGCACGGTAACGTAGGTCACAAGTTCGTCGAGAAATTGACTTTTCCGATTACTTGAGTAGCAGTGATACATTGCTAGATGTCGCTCACTGTTTGTAATATTAAAATAGGGATTTTGATATTACTGTCAACGTAATCGAGAACTTACAGGGTCACACGCTACGATAAGAATCGACATTATATTTTGAAACGCCGAAACTGTTTAATAGAGATTAGACGATTTAAGGTGTGACAAATTAATCGAATATTTAATGAGATTAAATTTACTGATTTATTATATTTAATGGACTCGATTCTGTGCACGAATCGCTAATTAATTGAGCCCGAGATGTAAGCCATATGGACATATAAGGCCACATAACGACCACATGCATGAAGCCATTTAGCATTCCACATGGCATGTGGGGAGCTTAGTTTAAACATCCCACATCGGCCATGGGAATGAAAATGGCTTGCCCATCTGCTTATGAAAGCAATAAAAGGAAATGGGTTGATGTATGAATATATGCTCATATATGTGTATATGTATGCACGTGTAAGTATATGTGAGATTTCGGTTTGGAAAGTCCAAATCCGAAAGGTCCATTAGTCTAATCAATTATGCGTCATGCACCAGTGTTTTCTTTGAGGGTTAGCCGCTAACACTATCAATCTCGAACTCTCGTCGATGAAGTAGTGTGGATACCGATAGAGGCGTCACACGTGAGGCGTTCGATCGATGAATTGATATTATCCAGGTACACTTTATCTACTCCTATTCTTCTAGTATGTCTTGGGATCTACTTTCACGGGTATGAAATTTTGAATTTCTCCTCTTTTTACGCTTTTGTAGGCCCCGTGAAACTAGCAGACATTACTCTCTGAACATGCATGGCTATGGATTAAATCCTTCATAGTTCAGTCTCCAAGGCGAGAATTATAGTGATGGTCCTAAAAGTTTTCTATTTTTAAATTTTGAGTCCTGTAAATTCAACTATGAAAAAAAGTAGCCTTAAATCATTTCAAAAATTGACATTTTTTGTCATTTCGTAATCGACCATTAACGGACAATGACGTTGACATAATGTCGTGGAAATGGTTGTTAATATGGCACACGTGAACCAATCATCGCGCGTTAACATGTGCCATATCATCACATATTGGTCCGTCAATATTGGTCCACATGTGCCATATCATCACATATTGGTCCACGTGTGCCACATTAACGGCCAAATGTCACGTCATTGTCCGTTAATCAGGAGATTTCATGCATCGAGCAAAGAAAATCACATAGCACAATTGGCCAAAGAGCGGAGCAGAGCTGCACGATCTATATCTAGAGACAAGTGTCACCAGCAACACTTTCCAATAGAGTAACAAAACTTCGAACAGCAAAACTCGCTAAGAAAACTTCATACAACAGTGGCGATGATGTTAGAGGAAACCTCAGGAATTAGCTCCCCCAAGCTCCCGAGACTTCAAACAAAACGTTATTGAAGAAAGAAAGGCGCCAATGAATGAATTTCAACTTATTATTTCACAAACTCGACCTAATCTGCGTAGCATCTTATCGTGTGAAGATGTCTGGAAAAGGTGAGGAGAAGCAATGACAGGGAGCTTTGAAGCTTGTCATGTGAACATGTCTGGTGATGAGAACCAATCGAGGAGAGCGTTGAAGTTTGAGCTCAAATGTTGATGGCGACAATGATGAAGAGAACGAAGATGGAGCCGAGATTAATAAATACCTTTTTGCTGCTCGGCTAAATGCCCTGCGTGCGTTCCCGCCGATTTGAATTTCTTTTTAATAATAATAATTATTATTATGAGAAATTGTAACTTATGTCGGTTTGTGTAAGGGCGTGTCATGTCATGGCGACACAGTTTGTCGGACTAAGGATTGACCCCTGTACAATCTCTATTCTCAATTTAGTCCTTGTACTTTTCTTTTAAGTGCTCAATGAAGGAGTTTACTTTCCGTCCACGCAATTTGCTGTTAATTATTCGGACCTGAAAAAAGGCTCCAATATTAAGGGGCCGTTTGGATTTAGAGTTAAAGTTACTTTGATTTTGATTTTGATTGTGGAAAATGACAAATGAGATATGATTATAAATTTGACTTGGGAAACGTGTGTTTTTATTGTGTAGTGTGTTGAGTTAAAGTTAAAGTTAAAATTTTTTAATTGAGAAATGTGTATTTTTGTCGTGTAGTGTGTTGAGTTAAAGTTAAAGTTAAAGTTAAAATTTTTGAATTGGGAAATGTGTATTTTTGTTGTGTAGTGTGTTGAATTAAAGTTAAAGTTAAAATCATGAATCTTTGAATCCAAACGGGGCATAAATGATTGTCCTCCCTTGCAAATGTTTATTTGTAAAAGAGGCATCGGGAAACTGATTCAAAAGTATCGACACCCCACCGAAGTAATTAAGTTAACACAAATCATATTGATCCAACCATTTGGATATTAATGTTTTGGTCTTTGTTCATTCAAATTTAGGAAGTGAATTTGTCACCTGCCAATGGAGGGACTAAAGTAAGCATGAATGCAAAGCGCAAGGGACGAAATCAGGCATGCAAATCTGTCATGGCCTAGAGTAGTGAAGCATGTTTTAAAATTTAGCAGTTTTCCTTGACCTTGCTCGCCATCGTCTATCAATCCATCTTCAATCGAGCTTTCTGATAATTAGAAGCTGGTAAAATGATCGAGCTATGCATGTATGTCAAAATGAGATTTAGTTCATACCTTCCTTATTTTGTCAATCCCGTCAGTTTCTTCTTCTTCTTTTTTTCTGTTGTATAATTGTGAATCCCGTTGGTCAGATAAAACCGGACACGTTTGCCCATTCTTGCAGCCTTCACCAATGTCAGGCATAATTCTGCAATACATCATAAAATGCATGTATCATACATACTTGAAAATTTTCAAATAAATTACTTAACTTCAACAAGTAATTTACTTATAACTCAAATAAATTATATAAAAAGTAAATAGATCAAGTAATTTACTTGAAAAAAACGTTAATATTTTATTTACATGTATGATGTACATGTATTTTCAATCAAATGTTTCAAAATACTCTTAGCCGGTAAAAATATTGTTCAAGCAGAGGGATTCACTTGCTACCAAGTCTTTGTACGTTCTTACAAGCTACTAACACATATTGAGTCTGTCTGTCTAACATAGAAATCTCATTAAAGTTTTCCCTATCCGATAAGGTAAGAAACAAAAACCCCTGATATCCTTCCCAAAATATGGAAGATTTTTAAAATTATATATCTGTCTAATATGGAAATTTCATTAAAATTTTCTCCATCGATATGGTAAGAAACGAAAACCTCGGATCACAATTGATATGCTTCCCAACATGGCGAAGATTTTTGAAATTACATATAGTCTAACATGAAATTACATATCGTCTAACATGGAAATTTCATTAAAATTTTCCCCATCCGAAATGGAAGAAACAAAAGAAATCCCGGATTACAACTGTTATCCTTCCCAAAATAGAGAGCTAGAGATATTTATATATATATGTATGTATGTATGTATGTATGTATGTTTGTATATACTATTTATGTTCTAGCAGCAATATGTAAAAGACAAACAATACCAGCAGAAATGTAGATCGGTACGCAAGGAGCAAGAGGAGAAGAAAAATAACACGAAGCCCCTGTCAGTGCTTGCTTTTGGTTTGATCGCCCTTTCCTTCACCGTCGGTAAGCATCTAATTGTCTTTGATAGAATAATGTATTTATTAACATAAGAGCTAAAGTAAATAATAGATATATTATGTTCTATGAAGTATTCAACTTCAACTGAAAAATATTATTTTCCCTCTCAATACTATTACGTTTCTTCTGATTGCAATAATTCAATTTCGTTTGAGTTCCTATATCATACTTGATCTTATCGTTGTATTCCGATCGTCATTCAATTTGCTTGAACCTTCTTCGAGCATTCTTCGCATTTGAGTTACTACCGACAATCTCGTATTTTTTTACTAGTTATAATTATATATATCTTTGCACACTAATAAGTTGTGCAGTTTTCTGTATTTTGTGTGAGAGCGGGAGGAAAATATCGTGTTCTAGCGATTGTTATTTGTTTTATATTATTTTTATGAATTTATTTTCTCATACTATGTATTTTACTCAAATTTCAATGAATATAAAAAGTTAAAAAGAAAGAAACTTTGTTCATATATCTATTTTATTTTAGTAGGTAATTTAAAATTAAAATATATAATGGCTTAGAT
Organism: Punica granatum; assembly: GCF_007655135.1. Lineage (NCBI taxonomy): Eukaryota > Viridiplantae > Streptophyta > Magnoliopsida > Myrtales > Lythraceae > Punica > Punica granatum. The sequence continues at coordinate 43,956,861 of NC_045128.1, read as the reverse complement.
GTACATTTCCCATTATTTACTTTTTTTCAAGTTTGAACACTCATACCTTCTTACTTCGAATGATGCAAACGCAGAAATTGAAAGTCGGTCTTCGCCTCTGCATATATATATATATATATGTATGTATGATTTTTTGATAAAATTTTCCCTTTCCTTCTTTATTAATTCATTGAGATCGTAGACTAGCCTTTATGTGTATTATTTTCTGATTTTAACAAAAACTTCCTCCTTGTAATATAATTTACATCATTAATTTGATTATAACTCTTTTCAATCGACTTTGTATTCTGTTTTGTATTCTATAGCTAATGTTAAGTTAAGGCTTGTCAATGAGTAAAAACATTTTCATAGTAGGGTTCTTGAATTTTGCAATAAAAAAACTTGTTTTTACTCAATTGTACTAAAAATAGAAAAGAAAAAGTGAAAAAAAAGCGCCAATTCATACACTCTCTACTCGGATCTGCCTCCTTTGACCTCCTATATTATATATCTATATATATTAAAAATGTGTTTATGTTTTACTTTATATAATTATTATATTGAATATAAGTATTTTATACATCTGACAAATTATATAATATTTTCTTTTTATAAGTAATTATATAATATGTTTACATAAGTATATTATATATCTGACAAAATTTTTATGTTTAACCCGTAAAATAGTTATATATATATATATATATAACTATTTAATAAGTCATTCATTGATGGACAGCTTCTCCACAGAGGGGGCTTTCACACTACTAAGTATAATTATATGGACATTAAAGGGCAGACCGGAGATTAACACTTCCATCGGTTTCCTGGCCTTTACTTTGAATTATGTTAGGTATGTGTCGCGAAATACTTACAGGGAAAGGAGGGACTTTCGAAGAGGAAGAAAAAGATTTGCCCGAGTGCGACTTCCCACTCAGCTCCAAACCGTTTCTTATGTGCGAAATGGAGTGTGAATTCGATTGTCTAACAGCATATGATATCCTCACCGGCGATTGCATCGATGACAGCCCGACCGCCTCGACCTGCGTCTGCCGCATCCCTTGCCTCATGGGGCGGCCGGATCCAAGACCCAAGACCTAAAGTGTGTAAACTCTAGTTGGAGATTGAGATTTATGGGATTTATTTCTGTTTTGGCTATGATCCCAATCTTTCACTCTTGTCATGATTGCGAGAGTTGAAAAAAAAAGTGGATTCAATATGTATTTTACGCCACAATTCTTTATGGCCAGTTTGTTTTTAGGATTAAAATCATAAAAATTTTAACTTTAACTTTAACTCAACCCACTACATAACAAAAATATACATTTTTCAAGTCAAAAATTTTAACTTTAACTTTAACTCAACACACTACACAACATTTTGTCATTTTCTACAATCAAAATCAAAGTTACTTTAACTCTGAAACCAAACGCACCATTAAAATTTTATAAATACCAATAGACTAAGTGAAGCATGTTTTAAAATTTAGTAGGTTCTCTTGACCTTGCTTGCCAACGTCTATCAGTGATCGAGCTATGTATGTATGTCAAAATGAGATTTAGTTCATACCTTCCTTATTTTGTCAATCCCATCAGTTTCTTCTTCTTTTTCTATGTTGTATAAGTGTGAATCCCATGAGTCAGATAAAACTGGACACGTTTGCCCATTCTTGCAGCCTTTACCAATGTCATGAAAATTCTACGATACATCGTAAAATGCATGTATCATACATACTTGAAAATTTTCAAATAAATTACTTAACTTCAACAAGTAATTTACTTATAACTCAAATAAATTATATTAAAGTAAATAGATCAAGTAATTTACTTAAAAAGAGTAAATATTTTATTTACATGTACGATATGCATGTATTTTCAATCAAATGTTTCATATAAATGTATTTTATTTGACACCTTAAGATCTCGAAGTGCTGAAGATGTAATGGCAATATATATATATATGTGTGTGTTACATTATGATTGTGATATTTGAGGGCGAGAAAATTTTAAATGATCTTATTCTTTCTATTCGGCACCATTGCATAGACAAACAACACAAACTCAGGTAACATATGGAGGAGAAAAACTGGAGAGACTCTCGAAATATTGATCAAGAAGTCTTTATAAATATGTATAGTTGAATTTTATTCAATATCCAACATATTACATATATATTAATTGTTATATATATATATATATATTATGTATTATTTTATTTGTTGGCCAGATTAAGTGATTTACTAAAATTTAAGCGAATGGACTTTAATGACATCTCAATAGAGTATTGAACTTAAAGTGTAGATACCTAAAAGCAATTTTTTATTTTATGATACGAAAAATTAAAAATTATAATAACCTCATGATCTGAGATACAATCGAGGATTATGGTCCCTAAGTCATACTTCAAAACTGATATCCTGAGACCCCACTACTTAGAAAAATGAACCGTGGATACTTATAACGTATGTTATGCGTTAAAAGACTGCTCTTCTAGTACTCATTACTCAGGCAAACGAACAGTCCACAAGTTATAACATATGTCATGGGTTAAAAGGTTGTTCTTTTGAGGCCCCATGACTCAGAGATACGACATTCATAATGTATCGACTTGAAATACCACAAATCCGTGTGCTCGGTTTCCACTATGGATTCAGGTACGCTTTCGATAAGCCTTTGACTTGACGATCAGCATGTGCGATCTTAGGGTTTTAAGAATTCAATCTCTAAAATATATGTTCTTACAGACTACTAACACACATTGTGTCGGATTACTCATTGCACTGGATGATCTTATGGACTCAGGTCGTGCATAATATGATTCATATGGGATACCTAGATGCAATCCTCAACTGTCACAACATCCCGTCCCGTTTAACGGGACTGACGAAAAATCAAATCCATCTAATTGTTGATCCTAATCGTATCTATCTCCGTATCAGTGGAATAGACAGAGTGGACCAATTTATTTGCCTTCACAACTCCCTCCTAAGGATCTCGAGCAAAAGCTCATTCTAATTATCGACTGGGCTGGCATGCACCAGCGCAGGCAGTCCTGCGACGTCGGCCACCCGCGGGTCCCAGACGTCGAGATCTTGTTTGGGTCTGAGCTTCTGTATGGGCCTGGATGCCCATCACGGCGATGTCCAAATGCCTCGGCGATATCCATCAACCTCAGCTTTGACTGATTCGTGGCCTTCCCAACAGCACGGCTGAGGCCCATCTCTTGTTTTTTGTGCATTATGTTTGTGAAAACATTTTCGACTAATTCACCCACTGCTAGAGGACGAATCTTCCCAGTGCATGATCCACCACCCCCAAAGTGGTCAAGTGAGTTATAATTCAGATGCGAAACAATGGCCGAGAGAATTGTCTCGACAGAAATTCCAAATGCCTCAATGTTATTGACCATCTTGGGCCGAGACTTGTCGGGTCACCACATTTGCCCGCCCCCAATCTCATTGTTCAAGACATGAGTAAATTGCTTAGCAAACCGATGGCCTAAGGAGAGGACAACATCAAAACATCTCCGAGGAGTTCCATGATATCCTTGTCCGGGGCATCGAGATGGAGCTTCGTCACACCCTCCGGGGCAAAATCAATTGGCTTGGCTGGACGAGCCACGATGACCACATCTGCAATCATTGTAGAGTGATACCGATAAAGCAGTTGGAAGAAGTAAAAAATGACATCTCCGTCATTTTTTTATTTTCTTATCTGTCCATCCAACGATATTAATTTTCATATTTTATATTTATAGATTTAAATCGTATTAGAAGAAAATTTGTTGCCATCAACACCTCTAACTTACGCATATGCGCCTTCATGTCATCTAATTAAATTAAATAGGAAGTTGTTTTTTTATTTGATTTTATGTATTATTTAGAATAAATGTAACTTTCTTTAAATTAAATCCACAATGTGGATAACAACGATTTTTTGATGATGCGGATATGGTTGGCATTTTATAACACAATCATGGATGTCGCGCGGTTCCAATGTGCGGTTTTCGACTGCGGTGCAATTATTAACCACATTGTTGCCATCCCTAGGGGTGTGAAAAAATCCCGAAAACTGAACCGCCATGCAAAACCGTTCCGAACTGAAAACCGAATTAATCGGTTACGGGAATAACTCGGTTCGGAAATTTGAAGGGGAAACTGGTTACAGGACGGTTACGGTCTTCAAAGTTAGAAACCGCGGTTAACCGTCTTGTCCCAAATACATATATTAACTTATATTATTATTAATGTTAATATAACATAAAAATCGATGGAATCTTTATCGCCGAGTCCCTAATCCCAATTCGATGATTTCCATTTCACTTTTACATAGTTGTCTCTATATTATAAATAAATATATATATATATATAATTATTCAAAATGTGAAACAATACAATCTAAATCCCTAATGGGCTAATCCCCATATTTGTCTTTATGAAGTGTTGAATCGTTGGTGAATGGATTGGAGTATATTAAGTTATTGGTTTTAATTTTTTTTTTCTTTTTTGACTATAAGTACAATTTGGTAACCGAACCGAAGAAACGGTTATTTTTCGGGACAATTTTTCATTTTGAAGCGATTACAATTTCAATTATTGAAATTCCTGAATCGAAAATTCTAGACGATTACGGTTTCTACCAAAACCGTACCGAACTGTCCCGTACCCACCCGTAGCCATCCTTAGTTTATTTGTCGTCCTTACATGAACAAGATCCATCCTTAAAAGTGATGAACCTCTTCATGCCCCTCAACGGTTTCTTGTTAGAATGCACTAGAAATAATCTTAAAAGCAAAATGGTAGGCACCGCGAGTCCTCTTCATTACCCGATTGGTCTTTCCAAGCGGTAAACCGATCGACCCGGAAACAACTGCAATCCTCTCACGGTGATATAGCGCCATCCTTCTCCTTGTTCGCTATATCATGAAGCACTGAAGCTCTACGGGACTGAATCCTATGCTCCTCTAATTTCCCAGTGATGTCATCCAAGAACAAGCTGATTCATACTAGATCGCTCTCTCTATGCTACATCTGATGTTTTTTCATGCTTAAAATGAAGAAGAAAGAGCGGCCAAAAAATACTCAAGTTAAAAAAACAAAAATGTCAAAGTTAACGTCCACGTCGAGGTTAACATAGTCAAATAAGACGACTGTTTGGTCAACATAGTCAAATAAGACTAGATGTCTATTTTTATAATAAATGAAATTGAATGTCTTGAGAAAGATTTATGCATTTTACCCCCTATCTAATTAATAAGAGATAATGGACCGCTCGGAGTCTTGAACCATTGCCGTTGTACAGCTCATCACTCTGTGGATGCAATGGATATTTCAAACTTGGAATGATAGTTATTTTTCTTTTGTGTGTACTTGGTAGCCACTCCTGTAATGGATTATGATTACTCTAATTTGAACTGAGTCGACTCACTAAATGATAAAACTCTCACAACGTGAATTTTTTTCATCCACAAGATTCAATCTCAATATTTTAATTAAGGGGAACAATCGCGTAACTATTTGAATCAACCCATATTAGTTTGAATAATAATCAATTGATCACAAATGTTTACTCGCGTAATCTTTTCTTCTTCTTCTACTTTTTTTTTTGGAGGGGGGAAGGGGGGTTAGATTTCGTATTTTATCATGCTATCAAGAACAACTTCGATTTCCTGAAATGGTAATATTATTATTGAATGGTAATTATTCGAGATACTCTCATAACTATCCCATTGCTCGCTTGCTTAATAGAGGAAATCTCCATTAAAGCGGGTACATTTCTCTCTGCACATGTATGGATTAGAACTCATCCGGTTTTTTATTTTTTAATCACCTAAAAAAAACATTTATATCTTTTTTTTTAAATATAACACGACCTTTGAAAAATAATGCACGACATTTGTATTTTTCTCAAATATAGCATGATCTTTGAAGAGTAATATAAAAAGGCACAACATTTGCATTATTTCATAAATATAGCGCGTCTTTTAAAAAATAGTACAGAAATACACGGTCTTGAGACACAATCTTCTTTTTCAACATGCTAAAATTGCAACTAAACATGAATGTTGTGCTTTTTTGTACTAATTTTTAAAGGTCGTGCTACATTTAGGAAAAAAAATACAAAAATCGTGTCTTTCTGTATTTTTCAAAGATCGTGCTATATTTAGAAAAAAAAATGTAAAAGTCGTGCTATATTTAGGAAAAGTAAATATCGTGCTTTTCTAGGTGATTAAACATTTTATTTTTGCTCGAAAGGTAATGAGCATCACTTGTTGATAATCAAATGGATACATCGGTCAATTGCAAAAGCGGATATAGAAAAAAATATCCTAACATTGCCCATGGATTAAAACTCTTGCTTAGTTTATATATATATATGTATGTATATAATATATGGATCGAAACCTTCAAATCTCAAAACGAAGGAGCCGTAACGATAGTATATTCTGATTTTGATATTTGGCTCCATAGAGTCGTCACATCACAAGTCTCTTTCCCTCGAGCAGCATGTACTGAGCAAGACTCGTATGGACATATGTTTGGAAAAAAAGCAGACTATATATATATATATTCGGGTATTAGAAAAACCTATGGAGGATAGAAATTACAAAGTTAAATAAAAGAGCACGATAGTCCTAGCGACGAGGATCGAATTCAAAATGTCATGGTTTCGAACGGCAACTTATGTCACTGTACCAAATTCCCTTCCTCAGAGCATAAAGATTCACCTGTTTTGTCCTAAATTATATGTATATATCACTCCTCAAATCAAATGATACAAATATGAATAAATATGTTCTTACATATGACTAACATGTATCGGGTCGGAGTTCTTATTCTACTGAATGGTCTTGTGAACCCAGGTCATGTACAATATGATTAATATGGGACACTTAGATGATATCCTCAACTAGTAGAACATCTCATGATTTTTCCCTACCTCCCGTTAATTGGGAAGGAGAGAAAATCAAATCCATCTAGCCGTTATTCTACTCATCTATCTAGCTTTGGTTCAGTGGAATAGATTACGGAATCAACTAGAGTTGAATAGGAGAATGCAAAAGAATATTCCACACTGGACAATTACTTGCCTTCGAATTCCCTCCGTATGATCTCGAGCACAAGCTCGTTCCAGGTATCGACTGGGCCTGGCATGCACCAGTGTAGGCAATCCTGCGGGGGCGGCCTCCCGTCGGCCCCACGTTTTGTGATCTTGTTCGGGTCTGGACTTCTATATGGGCCTGGATGCCCATCATGACGGTATCCAAATGCCTCAGTGATATCCATCAGCCTCATCTTTGAGTTATTCGTAGTCTTCCCAACTGCATGGTTAAAACCCGTCACTTGTTTCTCGTGCATTATGTTTGTGAAACCATTCTCCACCAATTCTCCAACTGCTAGAGGACGAACCTTCCCAGTGCATGATCCACCAGTATTCCATGCTCCACCCTCATAGTGGTCAGGTGAGTAGGAACGCATGATAGTCAGACCAGTATAATTCGGATGCAAGACAATAGCCGTGAGAATTGTCTCGACAGAAATCCCAAATGCTTCAATGTTGTTGATCTTCATGGGGCGAGACTTGTCAGGCCACCACAATTGCCCGCCCACAATCTCATTGTTCAAGACATAAACAGACTGCTTAGCAAACCAATGGCCTGAGGAGAGGACAACAACATCAAATCCCGGGAGGAATTCCATGATATCTTTATCCGGTGAATCAAGATGGAGCTTCGTCACGCCCTCCGGAGCAAAATCAATTGGCTCGGAGGTCGGCTGGACGAGCCACGATGACCACATCCGGACAATCATTGTAGATGTTGACCGGAAGAACCATCGCTGCATCCTCCGGTTGCCTCGGTTCTTGGGCGCTTCGGCCTGGAAACAAGTGGAAACTTACCATTAGGAAAGAACTTAGAGAACTGCCAGGGGTAATATCTAGAGCAACTCGCCACTGAATCTCTGCGGCTAAACTGAGCATTTAAGTTGCTGGTAAACGAATGAGATTCAACCTAAAGGCCAGTCCTTGGCGATTCCTTTTCCCTTTTTTCCTCGTGACAATAATTATTAAGATTCCAGCCTGTAGACCGGCCAGGATCTAATATCCTCTGCTGCCGGAATCTAAAGCACAGGATCCCCTTCCCAGATAGGTAAACAAAACTCGAATAGCAAACTTCTTTTAAATCATTGCAGGATCTGAGAAATCATGGATTTTGTCAAGGATTTGAAAACATTTCTAAACTTCTTTTGGAGAACCTCAAGAAAAATGGGTTAACATTAATTCAACCCCAAAATTTATTTCATTTGTTTGTCCCAGAGTACGTTACCATTCAGTATAACACGAATTCTGTTAGTCATTCATCTGTCTGCTGCCCGAACTTAAATTGCAAAAAAGAAGAAAATGCAGAGCACAACGTCGCAGTCCGGTCCACTGCTTTTAGTAAAAATAAAATTCTGAAGGATTTCTTTTGGGTGAATAACTTCTAACGGATTTTAAGGTCAGATAAGTGGTCCAGAACTTCACCTGCCAGAGGAGGCACAGCAATGACTCCATTTGGTTACGTGCAACCGAGTCTCCAATGAAAGCTAAAGTTTTTCCTCTCATCAACTCCAAAAATTTCTTTGGATCAAATCTTGGGAGTTCACACTGAGATGGTTTCCACCGCCAGTTCTCATATTCCATGTCGGGCCTCCCGTTCCCCTGGCAGTTCTGCATCTGTGTAAGAACTGGGCATGTGTTGTTTGTGTACAGTGGCCCCAGTGGATCGTAAAACCAACTTCCATGATACAGATCACAACCTAAATTGCAAAGGCAAATTAAAAGGATCCAGGAAACTAAGAACTTTTTAATGCTGCACCATTACCATATAGTGCTTGCTGAACCAACAAAAGTGCATATATATTCCACACATATTATCAACTTGTTTCGTCAGCATTCCCACAGGTACAGTTCATGAATTTCACTGTAAGTTTGTGTCTTTTATGTGCATCATATATCCCTCGGAATGTGGAGGACTATGACGTGATACGAGCTAACATGTAGTGATACCCAAGACTCATTTCTTCGTATACTTGGCAAGTGGACAACAACGATTGATCAAAGCAATACAGATTGGAAGTCTGTGAATATATGTCCTTTGGAAGAATGTAAAGCTTACTTGATCCAACTGAAGAAGTATTATGGGCCCTGCCAGGAAAGGACGGTGACTCTGTTGTCGCCGATGATGTGGAATTCTCGGATTCATTCACAGGAGTTGAAGTGACATCTTCGTCTACTTTGTCATTCACGTTATCCTTTCCGACAACACGCTTCTCTGGTACAACAGAAGACACTGGGGGAACCGGTTTTGGTTTATTTTCAGCTTCTTTATATTCTGAGACTCTAGGAGGGGCATGTGCAGTCACAGGCACCTCCAAAGAAGACTTATATGTAGCTTCTTTGTCAAACAATTCAATGTTGTTATCATGCGAATGGTCAGCCGTGGTCTGATTAGCAAAAGGAACTTCGAGGTCCGCCTTTGTTGAACTGTCAACGCCATTAAAATAACCTTGAACCCTCAAACCAATAGGATGAGAAAGTAGAAGCATCGAAGCGATAATTAAGAACACTGCTAGCCCTCCTACAGAGACTGCAATGGCCGAGAGCGCCTTGGGAAATGCAGCCATCTGAGACGAACTCTTGGGTGAAGCCAAGACCATGGCTTTAGAAAAAAAGCAATCTCTGCCGAAACAACAGAAGAAGGCGAAGCATGGATCTACTGATAAGTTAAATGCTTATCCCGTTCCATAGAATGCGAAAAGATCTCCCTTCAGCTGGAAGTTCCTATACCCAAATGATAAGCATCACAACAAAGAAGAGGTATTCTTATTCAAAATCCTCAGTCTCTGAACAGGATTTCTTCAGGACATCGTAAAATCAGCAACAAACCTTATCCGAAATCTGACGGTTCTTGGGTTGTCGTAGCATGATATGAGATCTCAAGTTCCCCTGTACCGAATCAAGCAGAGGGAGGCAAAATTACCGAATTGCAAACAGAATATAACATATGCATGCGAGTGCAGCCCCGCATGGCAATTTGGTCCAACCCGAAGCAGACTCACTAAAAGTTCTTTCTTCTAGCTAAAAAAATGCAAATCTCAAGACAACAAATTTACTTTGGCACAACCGAAAGAGAGTTGCTAATAGTGGCATATTGCCCAAAAAGCTGCTGCATCGAAGATCTGCATCTACAGTGCAGGGAAGTTTCGCCAACGACACTTTCCAACAGAATAACCCAAATTACGCGTGAAATCCAACACCGAAACTCACCGACCTGAAATGAACAGCAATGGCGATGATGGAAGCCCCGGGAATCAGCTCCGGCCCCTCCGAACTTCAACCTAAACTTTCTCGAAGAAAGAAGTGCTGATGAATGACTTTCAGCTTATATTTCACAAATTCCTTCCCCAAAATACCAGATTTCAAGCACTGAGCATTTGAAATCGCCTGAATCCGGCAGCTCCGGTAGATCTATGTCTCATCTGCGGCAAGTGAAGAAGAAGATTTCAATGTGCCGCCGGCTGAAGATATCGGATCAGGTGAGGAGGATCAATCGCGAGGAGTTAAAATCAATGAAATATGAGCTCAAATGATGATGGCGACGACGATGATGAAGAGAACGGAGATAGATACGAGAGATCAATAAAATAAATTCTCTCTCTTTTTTTTCTTTCTTTGAATATTGTTATTGTCGTTATTACTGCAGCGAAAAACACGGAACTTCCGCCGATACTGACCGCCCATTTAGTTTCGGAATCGCGATTTAAAATTTTAATTTTAATTTTAATTTAATATACTATACAATAAAAATACTTTTTAAAAATTAAACGGATAGAGTCCATATATTATTCAATATACAACCTCATACACCACTCAATACACTACATAACAAAACTGGTAAGGTCCGCAGACTCCATATTTTTTTTATCTTTGTTCATAATCAAAATTAAAGTTATAAATTTAAAATTTTAATTTTGAAATCAAACGCACTGTGAAGGTTCGAGCTTCTCTCTCTATTTTTGTTGCGTTAATGATTATAACTTTAAATTTTCCATAATTAATTAATTGAAGGAGATCTAACTGATAATTTGAATTACCGAATAGCCCTCCACTCATTGGGCGTCTAACTCTAATCTAATAATCCTTTAGGAAAAATGCCCGATTCAGTCGCTGTACAATCTCCATGCTCATTTGTTAGTAAAAAGCTCTCAAAAAAAATTGATTCAGAAAATCGAGGACCTACTGAGTACCGAATAAGTTAACAATAGGACCTACTGAGTATCGAATAAGTTAACAATCGGACCGAACTAATCATTTGGATATTAATGTGTTGGTAGATGGATTGCATGTCTATGCATTCAAAATTTAGGATGAGCAGTGGTCATGTGCCACTGGAAGGGCTAAAATAAGCATGGCTGCAAAGTGCAGGGACGAAATCAGGCATGCAAATCTGTCATGGCTTAGAGTAGTTGAGAGCTCGGAATGGAGGGGGGGAGGGGCTTAAGTGTATTTTGCCTTTAGTTCCAAGGGCTACTTCGTAAATCCGGGGAATTTGAAGGCCTTCCGAATACTTGGATGTCCATATGATGGTGCATATTAGTCCATATATATGTGTTTTTGACGTCACTAATTTTTTATGGGAATATCTTTACTGATCTGCACCTATTTGTTGCTAATGGTGGCGATAATAACTAATTAGGTATTTTCAAGTTGTCAGAATGCAACTCCACTAATATGTCGTCCTGATATTTTTCATTTATATTAGAAGATTTCCTTCTATGGGTTTGTTCATAATTCAAAATTGAAAAGCAATTTACTCCCCCCCCCCCCCCCCCCCACACACACACACACACATATATATGTGTATGAGCAGCACATCATTAAAACTTGATAATAAAATTCACTAGTGAAAAGACCCGTGCAATACATGGAATTTACTATTAGAATCTAACTATATTATTTTATAATAATTTTTTTATCAAATTATAGAAGTAAACTTCTTATATTCAAATTAATTTTTCGCTGTGTAATGCAACACTACAAAAGATAAGATTTTAATTCAATAAACTTATTGTACAATTAGTAAGCACGTTGCATCATGCATTGCAAAATTTAAAGGACGATAATACACACATAACAGTTTACCGCGTAATCAAGGTTTGAAATGGGATCTATTATCTATACTTGCATTTAGGGGGATTTTTTTCTTTTCCATTGAGAGTGAAAACAATTCACATTTCTCCTTTTCTCTCTAGTTTCTCCTCTTACTGGGATATAACATTCCTTTATAACAGCTACCAATGATTTAAATGTGGCAAATTAATGAGAGTTGAACTCTCCTTTAGGAAATTATAGAAGTAAACTTTTTATATTCAAATTGATTCTTCTTTATATAATGCAATACTACTAATGGGCAAAATTTAAAGTACAACAATTCGCATAGAAAATTTCTTCGTGTGATCAAGGTCTGAAATGGGCAATTCTTTCATCTTTATTCATCTACTTGCTATTGGGGGGATTTTTTTTTTCATTGAGAGTGAAAACTATTCATTCCTCTCTTTTTCTCCGTAGCTTCTCCTCTTAGCGAGATAAAAAAAATTCTTTTGTAACAGCTATCAATTATTTACATGTGGTGAGGAGAGTTCTTAAAACTCTCCATTAGCATATACAATTCACCTTTCTCTCTGTTTTTTTTAGAGCTTTTAAAGAAAGACAGGTAGTCCCACTACGTATCGAATTTGCGATTTCTAAGTCAATAGACGAATGCATACATTACTGTGCTACATCATTTTTTTGATTAAAGAGAGTTTTTTTTTTGCTTGTACAAAAGATGAAGATGTCCACATATATGGAAAATTCGAACATGACTTTGAGTCATGGTGGCATACTTGATACATTAGTTCGAGTGTTTAGTATTTTAATTTGAGTATTCGGTACTTTTACTTTTTGTGATGAATTATATCAAATACTAGACATTTGAATTCAAATACTAAATATTTCAACTGAAAGTAAAAGTAATAAATACTTATGCTAATCACAATTACTAAAAGCACTAGACACATTAAATAAATTACTAAACACTTGAATTAAAAGGGCTAATGCGTGTTACCGTGACTCATAGTCATGCTAGAAAGACCCACGTATGTATATATAACACTAATATGCTAACATCATAAAATCTTTCTGATAAGGAAAAAGAAAGTTCATTTTCCGAAAACAAAAGTAGATAGGCACATGTCTCCGTAACTCACCATCCATCATAAAGGTATCTTTCACCTAATTATATTTGAAAGTTTTAATTAATAAGGTCTAGAGTAAAAGCTTAAATTCAATGAACCCATGTTGTGTATTGCCCGACAATCCATGAGGCACTGGAGTTGGATCTCCAATAATTATATGCAAAAACCGATTGATTGAACAAACCAGCTCGACAGTAAATGAACCACGATAATCGAGGATTTACAGCAACGAATACTAAGGCGGTGTTCGATAAATTAAGTTCTTAAAAATTAAATACCTAATTAGTTACGAGAAGAAATGTATTGGAAAAAGAGAGAATGAAAGAAGGGATAAATAAATAAGAATGAGAAAATTTTCGCGAGAGAAGGCATTAAGAAGTGAAGAATGACTTATCCCATTAAGGTAAAATTTTCTACTTATTTCATTAAGTGATTTTTGACTTAATGATTAAGTAGTTTAGATCATTATTTCTCATATTTCCTTCTTTCTTATATTCATTTTCTCTTATAACTAACTCGTGACTAACTAGAAGTAATCGATTCCGGGTACCCTGTATTTTTCACGATACCCGGATCCTATCCTGTAAGGGACAAGTTTCGAGATTTTGGAGTCGGACCTTACACTGTTGAATCCTGGAACCGGAACTTACCGGGAACCTATATTATACCACAGGTTCCTGGTACCCTGTTGGAATCTGTAAATTTTTTTATTTAGCTAAATAAAATCGAAAATATCACATACATAATCAGTAATCACGCCAAATATAATATCAATAAAATTTAAATTAATCCACAAAAAAAAATCTCATCAATTCATTGGCAAAATTAAACATCCATAATACGATTTCATATAACAAAGTGCCTCTGTTCTGATTCATTAGAGAAGACGGTAACTTTACTATTTCCTCTTTTTTTTAAAAAATAAATAACTGGTTCCGAATACCCTTTAGGTAAGAACCGAAACCGAAAGCAATTTTCATCGGTTCCTGATTTTAATACCTGGAACCTATCTTATTTTCAATACGAGCTACCCGAATCATGTCCTAACGGGTAGGTTCCGACCGGTTCCAGATATACCTGGTACCCGTGCACACCCCTATAACTAATTTATAAATACTTATTTAATTAAATTGAAACAAACACACCCTAAATGTACCATGACTTAACTAGAACTTTGTATCTCAATCGATAGTGCAAATATCAATCTTTGTTTGCCAGTCCACCAACCCGCATTTTTGAATACCATGTTATATCGTTCCTCATATTATAAATCACCAGATTCTTGGCCTTGAAAGGTCCTTAATATTAGTTACGCTCGAGCCCAGTAATGAAAATCAAACACAACCTAATATGAAATTAAGACAAAAGCTTTTGAGGGTAATTTCAGTTTATGAGGTTATCAGGAAAATTCAACTTCAAACACATTGTTTGTGTTCTTTGCGAAGATAAACCACTTGTATCATTGTATAAATACCTTCAAATTTGTAGATGAATTACACGAAGTCTGCTCTATCTTTGGAAGGAATGGAAGAGCAAGCCCATATCTCCAATGCCTTTTTTTTTTTTTAATAATAGATATGTTTAATTGATCCATTCCATTAGGCCCATTCATTCAAGAGCTTTTAGCTGGGCTTCTCTGGTCAGGCTGGCTGCCCGGCCCATGTGGATCGGAGCAGTATAATCCTGACCAAAACCAGTTTCAGGTCGGATTCCGCCTGACGAGTCCTTCCCGCACCGGGAAGAAGCGGGGAAAAGGAAAAGAGAAACGTTCTCCCGCCGAAGGGTTTAAGGTCTCACTCATCAACGGAGCTCAGCCACTGTCACTTGGTCTGCTCGGCTCCCGTCGGCCGACCAAAACCCTAGTCCCTGCACTCCGTCGTCTTCAGCTACCTCTCTCCCCGTCTTTCATTTGCAGAACTTGAGACGCTAGAAAATGAGCTTCGCGGCGTACAAGATTATGCACTGGCCAACGGGCATCGAGAATTGTGCCTCCGGCTACATCACCCACTCTGCCGCTGACTTCAAGCCCCAAGTACCTCTCCTTCCCTCCGAAGACCTTGATTCCGAGATCCCTGCTCGTAGAGGCATTGCCCCTGTCCCCAACCTTATTGTCACGGCCGGCAACGTTCTTGAAATCTATGTAGTTCGGGTTCAAGAGGAGGCCTCCGCCAAGGATTCTGCAGGCGGTGGCGAGGTCCGCCGGGGGGGCATCATTGATGGGGTCTCTGGCGTTTCCCTTGAGCTTGTTTGCCACTACAGGTTCCTTGATGCACTTCCATTCTGTTATAGTTCTGCCTTAGCTAGGCATATGGCCGTTTATTTTCCTAGCTGGTAAATTTCATATTATGGATACGGATGTCACAGTGTTTATGGTCTAAAATGCATCCCTTTTTTGATTGCGGGCCTGTTTACTAAGCTGTGGAGCCAATGGTATAAAAAATTATATAATTCATTCAGTGACCAGATGATTTGGTTTCTGAAGGGGTTGTTTATTTTGGCCCTTTTGATATGTAAGCCCGCAGATATTCGTGGTTCTAGCTTATGAAGGGGCAGTGCATCTTTAAGAGGCAAAGTCCTTCCGTTGAAGCGAAAGAGGAGACTATGAGATAGTTCCATAGTTCACATGTTACACACTCAAGCTTCCAAAATGTCTTGTACTGACTTGGTTTCCCAGCACATCATTTTCCCTATACTTTTCCTGCAGTAACTCTTGATTTTTCTGCGATAAAATTGGAATACAGGTTGCATGGTAACGTGGAAAGTATGGCTGTGTTGTCATCAGGAGGTGGAAATGGCTCCAGGATTAGAGATTCTCTTGTCTTAGCCTTTCAGGATGCTAAAATTTCCATTTTGGAGTTTGATGATTCTATACATGGACTTCGTACTACGTAAGAGATGACTTTCTCAGGACAGGAACCTGTCTGGTTTCTCTTGATCCTCAAAAATCAATTAAGTCAATAAAAATGACAGAAATATTTTGATGGAAACATCATCTCATTAATGCAGACTCACGCGTGCTTTTTCTTTCTGTCAGCTCTATGCACTGCTTTGAGGGTCCCAAATGGTTTCATCTAAAACGTGGTCGAGAGTCTTTTGCCAGAGGTCCATTGGTGAAGGTCGATCCGCAAGGCAGGTGCGGCGGCCTTCTTGTTTATGGTTTGCAAATGATAATACTTAAGGCTGCTCAGGTCTCTTTTGTCTCCTGGTCTACTATATTCTTCTTTTTTCATATTGCATCTTAAATGAGTGTCTTTTTCTTTCCCTTCTCTTTTCGCTTTTATCATCATAACACAATGAAAGCTGTGAGCCCAAATGAGGTCTTGAGGGAGCTGCCGCAAATGGACTTCATACGAACCTTCTATTCTTCCTGTATTACAGCCTTAAGTAATTGAAGCCAGGATAGTTCATTAGATAGTTTTCAGTTAGGGGGAAAAAAAGCCTTCTATTTGTGGAGTATTATGTCTCTCAGTGCATCTGCACGTTGTTTATCAAGCATACATCTTATGACTTTTCGAGCACAAATCGTCTCATACTGTCAGGTTGGAGTGTGTGATGTTAGTTAGTCATTTTTAGGAAACAAATCATAGGAAGAAGCAACACTTAGAGGCAGTAGATGCTCCCTCCATTAGTTTTCCTTACCAGTCAAGCCCCATCCATTTTGTTGGGCAGTTAGTTTTCATTTACATGCATCTTTTGGACTAATGCTGCAGAAATGTTCCATTGGTCCTCATAGTGAAATGTTTCTGTTCAGGCTGGTTCTGGGCTGGTTGGGGATGAAGACACTTTTGGCTCTGGAGGTGCAGTTTCAACTCATGTAGAATCATCCTACATAATCAGTCTGCGAGATTTGGACATGAAGCATGTAAAAGATTTTATATTCTTACACGGTGAGGGCAATTTCGATTCATGTTCTTGTTGATGTGTAATGACATTCTTGTGATCTGCTTTTCTTTATAAATGAACATTGATAGAAGAATAAGCTTGACATCAACTGTATTCTTATTGCTACGTACTGATTCATGCTTCTTATCCAGAATAAGCTTGACATCAATAACGTTCTTCGTGATATGCTTTTCTTCATAAATATACATCGACAGCAGGATAAGCTTGACATCAATAATGTTTTCTGTATTCTTATTGCTATGTACTGATTCGTGCTTCTTATCCAGAAAGCTGCCACTTGATTACGCTTACGCCAATGTTCTTTCTTAAAAACTCAGTTTGATTATTTTTTTAGGCTTGCTTACCTTTCTGAATGATAGCATATCTTGATTGAGAGAATTATTGGGATTGAAAATAACTCAAGGGTATCGCTTCAAAAGTACAGCAGTCTATGGTATTAATTATCAAGGCTATTGCTGGAAGTTAGACTAGTGGCTCTAGAAAATGGTTGACTCTAAGTAGTAGATTGCCTTTATATGCCATAATACCCGGCCACAAATATGCACATGCTCTACCATCAGGATGGACCCAACAATTTCCTGACCAATTTGATAAAAGGATATCAAAGATGGGTGATCAATTAACTCTCACTATTATGATTTGATGGCTTTTTAAGGAATTCTAGACTCATTCCAGTTTTTCCTTAACTTTAAATGTAAAATGAATCTGTGACACCATTTGTTGAATGTGATTCTCAGATGGGAATCAACTATATGATGCATTAAGACACGTCCTCTGTGTCTGTGAAATGTGCAGCTAATCATGTTGTGTGGGGAGTTGGTTCTTAGTATATATTTCCATTTTCCATTGGTCTCTGTGTACTCATAAGGTTTCTTTCCTACTTTCTACACTTAGGCTATATTGAGCCTGTCATGGTAATTCTTCATGAACGGGAGCTCACTTGGGCTGGACGTGTTTCATGGAAGCACCATACCTGTATGATATCTGCTCTAAGTATTAGCACAACTTTAAAGCAGCACCCGCTCATATGGTCAGCCACTGTAAGTTCTTGACTTGATTATACTGGTAATTCCTGATATTCTTTAATATTTATTTTTGTTATTACTATGAGTTGGATTCTCTATGGAAACTGGTTTAAAGGCAAGTAGCCCAACAATCTTTTCGATTAACTTGGTCTACTGATGGCACCCTTTTCAGCTTTTTATACATTTTTACTGAAAACATGTATTTTCCCCCTAATTTTTATCGGATAAATGTAGTCTCCCACATTTTCAATATAGAGCTACTGTTCTGACACTTGTAACATGTCTTGTGATGTATATTCTTACGCTGAACTTACTTCCTTGTACATGTCTTGTGTGAGATATTCTTACGCTTAACTTATTTCCTTGTCAGAACCTACCACATGATGCTTACAAGCTTCTTGCAGTTCTGTCACCAATTGGTGGCGTTCTTGTGATATGTGCAAACACTATTCATTACCATAGTCAGGTAAGTTTTTCTATGTTGTTTACCTCTGAGCAATTTATATGGCAATGCTTTACTCCATTTTCATCTGGGAAAAGAATTTTCTAAGCTGGTTCAAAAGAGAAGTTCCATCTTTTGTCTGATAACTTACTTCTTTTTACTGCAGTCAGCCTCCTGCATACTGGCCGTGAATAATTATGCTGTTTCCAGTGATAGCAGGTTGTCCCTCTTACAAATGGTCATTTTTCTTTTAAACTAAGATCAGCATTCACTTCCCTCTACATTTTGTTGCATGTTAACTTGATTATTTGTTGACATGAGGACCATTCTTACTCTTAGCACTTAATGAATGTGTCCACTAGCTGAAGTTATTCTGTGACTCTCAGCCAGGAGATACCAAAATCAAGCTTCAATGTGGAGCTTGATGCTGCTAATGCCACTTGGTTATCAAAAGATGTTGCCATGCTGTCAACAAAAACTGGGGAACTACTGCTGCTGACTCTTGTTTATGATGGACGGTAGGTTAATATGTCAAATGTAATTAGCCTTTTTCTTTTTCCTTGTCTGTCTCCATGTTCCTCTTTTACTATGCTTGCCTTATTGTTTGGTTTTCATCGAGCTGAATTTGGGCATCCTTAGAGTTGTATGGATTTGTATACATGTGCAAGATTTCAATATTTCCCCTTGTGGTTTTTCCATTAAGCAGGATAATTGTTTGCATTAACTTCTAATTTGAAGTGTCAGTCTAGTGTAAACCAAACTTGTAAAAGGTGAATTATCAGGGAAAGATGTTGATGAAATGTAATTTTGATCTATAAAGATGAAATGAAAGCTGGGGTAAAGAATCCACTTGGCAATAAAAATACAATTTTCAAAACCCTTTTTTTTAAGTTGAAGGACCTTCCTATCCAATTGCCTAATTACTGCCTGTCCATGTTCAGTAGATGGGTAATACTACGCATCATGGAACTCTGTAATTGTTCCTCAGAAAAGAAAAAAGGGCTGCAGTTCTAGTTGTTTGCCATGGTCACATAGGTCAATTTGGCTTAGAGCTGTCAGGAACTGACACTATGGTTCCTCAAATAAGATTAAATTTGCATGTGCTCTCCTATTTCATCTCACATTCAACATTTCCATCATTTGCTTTTTTCATACTGAAAAAATGTCTATTTCATACTTCTTTGCTTCATGGCATCATGCAATCCGGTGCCAGTGAAAGACCCTTATAATCTCATAACAATCAGCAAGATACTGCATGTAATTCCTTTACGTACTTCGTTGTGGATATAGTTATATCCCATCTTGGTCATATAGCATGGTGGTTTTGATATGGAATTGGTAAGTCACGGAAAACTTGAATTTTGGTCACTTATCCTCTTTCCATATACAGTATCGTGCAGAGGCTCGAACTTTCCAAGTCAAAGGCTTCGGTGCTTACTTCGGTGAGTTACTTTTTCCTGAAATTCTGAAGTAAATGTACCTTTTAATATTTCTTATTTTGCCTTTTGTCTCTGACGCAAGACTATTTAATAAAAGTGAATCTGCACTGTTTGTTTTGAAGGGGATTACAACTCTTGGAAATTCATTGTTTTTCCTGGGCAGTCGGTTGGGAGATAGCTTGCTTGTGCAGTACTCTTGTGGATTTGGGGGCTCCAGATCATCATCTGGTTTTAGGGAGGAGGTATAATGAAGTGATTCTTTATAAGCCCATGATAACTGTCATGATGACCCCTTCTCTATTTACATCTTTGATTCTAAATTTGAGTTTGGCTTTCTGGTTAATTTGGATTTGAGTAGATATTGGACAAGGATAATTTGTTCATTTTCTTTGAAACAAGGTCACAATTTGATTAAATTATCCACATTCTTTTTTATCCTCTAAAATTTTCCATTTACTAGCAAGAAATTGCTGATGAATTCTCACTTTAGCGTGCTCCTACAGGTTGGAGATATTGAAGGTGATGGCCCTTTACCAAAGAGGTTACGTGTGTCCTCTGCTGATGCTTTACAAGATATGTCTAGTGGAGAGGAGCTTTCCATACATGGGTTGGCGCCAAGCAACACTGAATCTGTGCAGGTAGTTTTTTCCTTTCAACTGTGAGCTTATTCTTGTTCGATAAAGCTATTCTCTTATTAATTATTAGAAAGCAAAGTATGTTGTTTGCTTATTCACCTACATTAGAAAGCAAAGCATGTAAATACAGAACTACCCAACAACCCAAAAAAAAAAAGAGGACGTTTACATGAACTCTACTTTTTGGTAGTTGTGCTCGTAAAGCATACATTTCTCTAATGTATGTTTTCCCCCATATATGCAGAAACCCTTTTCATTTGCAGTAAGGGATTCGTTCATTAATGTGGGTCCTCTAAAAGACTTTGCATATGGTTTGCGGATCAATGCTGATGCTAATGCAACTGGAATTGCCAAACAGAGTAACTACGAACTGGTTAGTATATCTATAGCTCTGTGGGTGCATATGCATCATTCAATGCCTTTACAGGTGTTAAGACATGTTACACTTGAGCAGTTGCATACGCATCATTCAATTTAGTGGTGCTAAAATAGGTAACTGTGTCTGTGGGTGCATATGCATCATTCTTTGTACTTTCAGAATGCAATTGTCATGCCCTGTGTAATCAAGCAGTTGGCTTTCATAGTTCTTTTCAAGATTTGTTGATCTAGTTCTTGAATCATAATTTGTGGCTGTACTACCTACCTGTATTGGCAATACCACAGGTATGTTGCTCCGGTCATGGAAAGAATGGCGCCCTTTGTATTCTCCGGCAGTCAATTCGCCCAGAAATGATCACTGAGGTTTGTTCAATCCTTGCACTCAAGAGAGTACCTTTGCAGGAATTTTTGGCTCATATAATCTTTCTATCATTTTTCATTTTCTTGCCAAGCTTCATTTTATTCAATACTTGGCTCGATGGACCTGTGAAACCTTAACAGTTCATGGTGTTAAGATAAGAATATATGAGGAGGATGGTAGATGTTGTTAGGACTAGTTGCTAGGGAGGTATGAGTCGATATAATCCCAGGAAACTGTTGGTATACTGACTCTTCAATTGTGCTCATATAGAGAGGGTCCCAGTGTTATGTTTACCATTTATAAATGAAAAAAAAAGGGAATATTTTCCCTCAGCAATTGCATGGCAGTTACTAGCCTTGGTACAACTGGTGCTATCAACTTACTGGTAACTGTTCCTGATGTGTCTTTCTAATTATGCTGTACAGCATTATAATAGTTATGTTTGTCTATGTTGCAGGTTGAGCTGCCTGGTTGCAAGGGCATTTGGACTGTCTATCACAAAAACAGTCGTGGTGTTGATTCTTCCAAACTTGGTGCTGATGATGATGAATATCATGCATATTTGATTATTAGTTTGGAGAGCCGAACTATGGTAATTTCTTCTTCTTCTTCTTCTTTTTTTTTTGGGAACATTCATAAGTTATTTTTAAGCAGCGATAGATGTTCAAAATTACTACAACTGAATTGGGAATTGGGAACGCTTGTTTATGGTCATGGTATTCAAGAAGCATCGTCATGAAATTACAACTGAATGCTTGCATTGGACGTATATCACATGAATTGGCTTTTCCGTGTACTTTCTAAGACACATCAGGAACAGTTACCAGTAAGTTGATATTACTACAACTGAATGTGCTGAACGCTGTTGCAATCGCATTATGCATCAGGTTCTTGAAACAGCTGATCTTCTGACGGAAGTCACTGAGAGCGTGGACTATTATGTGCAAGGAAAAACGATTGCTGCAGGAAATTTGTTTGAAAGGTGGGTGTTGAACCCCTTGTGTTTCTTCTGCCTGTATCTACTACCATGCATTCTTAGATATATGTTAGGTTTTCTATGCCAGTTCCTTCTTGAGTATTCATACTTGTTTATGGACATGCATAGACTGCAAACTAATAATAGGTTCTGGCCTGCCATATTTCACTGTTTGTTTTGGTTAATGCCTAGTGCCTAACATGGTAGTGTTGATCAGATTTTTATTGTTATCATCCTAAAAATCCTACTTCATTTGCCATTAGAATCAAGTATTGCAAAAATCCTAATGGTGAGTCAAAAATTTACCATGCAATGTCTGCTTATCGTTTATCCTGTTTGTAGGCGCCGAGTTGTTCAGGTTCTTGAACATGGAGTGCAAGTCCTTGATGGATCATTTATGACTCAAGATCTAAGCTTAGTGGCACCAAGTGCTGAACCTGCTTCAGCTTCTGATAGTCCTCTGGTGCTGTTTGCTTCTATTGCTGACCCATACGTATTGCTGAGAATGACGGATGGGAGTATTCGGCTTCTTGTGGGAGGTATCCTTTCATATTTCAAATTTATTCTCCGTAGTCATCTAGGCATTTTAAATTTAAAAGACTTGGAACGCCATCAAGAAAGCAACTAGGAAGGGCCTGATTAGTCATATAGGCATTTTAAATTTGATGACTTAAAAGCCATCAAGAAAGAAACTAGGAAGAGAGTCTGTTTATTTAAGGGTGGCGTATAGATGGGATATATGCTCACTTTTTTGGACATGATTATTTCACTCGCGTGTTCATGAGACTCTTCGGTTTTACATTTTGTTTGAGCCTTTTCTTTTTGCAATGGGCTGGCATCTTCTTGTTGCCCTATTAATATTGGGATCTAAATCGTGTAATGACTTCATCCTGGCAGCTTGTGTAGAAGCAACATCAAGAAGAATGAATTTGTGAATGGATGTTGTTCAGAGCCACTGCAGCTCATATTCAGCCTCATAAATATAGATAGATATGAGCTTGATCTAAACTTAAAAGTAACAATTCACCTTCAGAGACTCAAAAACGATAAACGACGACTAGATGGCCAGATGGGAGAATGAGAGGTTGACAGAATTTAGTGATGCCATATATGCCATGTCTAAGAGAAAGTTAATGCTAATATATTTGACTCCTCCCATTTCCCTCAAAGTGCTGCTACAAGCTAACCCTTTTTTTTTCCCCCCTTTTACCTTTTCTCGTTTTGAGAATGTCCACCCCGTTCTTAACAAAGGTCTCTAATATGCAGATACTTCTGCATGTACGGTTTCTGTAATGACTCCAACTGCTTTTGAAAGAAAACCTGTGGCTGCCTGTACATTATATCACGATAAGGGACCCGAGCCTTGGCTGCGGAAGACAAGCACTGATGCATGGCTTGCTACTGGAGTTGGCGAGTCCATCGATGGTGCTGATGGTGCTTCACCTGATCAGGGTGATGTATACTGTGTTGTTTGCTATGAAACTGGTGGTCTTGAAATATTTGATGTGCCTAATTTCAGTTGCCTGTTCTCGGTGGACAAGTTTATGTCTGGAAAGTCACACCTTATGGATACTTTGATTCGGGAACTTTCTGATGGTGCTCAGAGAGGTATGCCGCTAAGTTCTGATGAGGTAGCAGGCCCTGGCAGGAAAGAAAGTGCAAAAGACGTGAAGATTGTTGAGTTGGTCATGCACAGGTGGTCGGGACAGTACAGTCGGCCTTTTCTTTTTGGGATATTGAATGATGGGACCATTCTTTGTTATCATGCTTATCTCTTTGAAGGTTTAGAAGGTAGTAACAAGAATGAGGGTGAAGGTTTTCCTGAAAATTCTGCTGATGAAGCTGTTGATAGTGGTTCTAGGCTTAGAAACTTGCGGTTTCTTCGGGTTCCCTTGGACGCTTACACGAGGGATGAGATGACTGATGGAAACTCATGCAATAGAATTACCATTTTTAAGAATATTGGAGGTCATCAAGGATTTTTCCTCTCTGGTTCAAGACCAGCTTGGTTCATGGTTTTCAGAGAAAGGCTCCGAATTCATCCACAGGTCAAACTTCTTTAATCTTCTTGTTTCCTACTTGATTCAAGTTGAGAAGAGCTGCGCGTAGCTTGAGGGTTGACCAAGAGGCAATGGCATTGAGACCAACATATTGTGACAGTGTCTCCTCAAACATGATTACTACTTTGTTTGGACATTCAAGTGATGCCTGCAATTTGATTGTGTTCGAGTTCTTAGATCTATGTTTTAAATTTGCGATAGAACGAACATGGTTTTATTCATCTTAATGCTACCGTGCATCTTAGAAATGAAGCCGAAATCTTTTTTATCAGTATGGTCGATTTCTGCGTAAGGAGCTTCTCTCTGCATTTAGTTTGGTTAAGTCACCATGCAAAATTTGTGAACAAAAAATATGTTCAGATCAATTTCATTATAATAAAGCAGCAACAGATTTAATATGTTGTTCCTGCAAGTTTTGCAGTTGAATTCAGTGAACCAAGTGTTATCTTCTGTTTATAATATTGGTCATTGTGCAAATTTTTGCAGCTATGTGACGGATCAATTGTGGCCTTTACTGTTCTTCACAATGTAAATTGCAATCATGGACTCATATATGTTACCTCACAGGTTAGAGTTGAACCTATTTCCTCATCTGCACGGTTATCTGCTATAATCTGATTCTTATTTTCTCTTGCGTGTCTATGCTTTCTAGGGCATTCTAAAAATTTGCCAGTTGCCATCTGCCTCAAGTTATGACAACTATTGGCCTGTACAAAAGGTATGTTGCTTTATGCTTATCTGCAAATTAGAAATCAAGCTTCTTCATCACCCACTATCATTCTTTAATCAGATACCGCTGAAAGGAACTCCACATCAAGTTACTTACTTTGCTGAGAAGAATCTGTATCCGATCATTGTTTCAGTACCTGTAAGTGGTTCAATGTTTGCCTTTTTCCTCCTCCTGAAGCAATTGGCAAAGTAATAGTTACATGATTGGGTAGTTATTCTCCATTGTCAATCGCACAACGAATGCATTAGCTCAACTTCGTCTAAATTTTGTGTTTCCTTACCAACATATTTGGGTTCTTTGTATTGATGCAGGTTCATAGATCATTGAATCAGGTCCTTTCATCTCTGGTTGATCAAGAAGTTGGTCATCAGGTCGACAATCCCAATTTAGGCCCTGACGACTTGCATCAGACCTACACTATGGATGAATTCGAGGTCCGAATTTTAGAGCCAGAGAAATCTGGGGGCCCTTGGCTTACCAAGGCCACCATCCCAATGCAGAACTCTGAAAATGCATTAACTGTCCGAGTTGTCATACTATTCGTAAGTTAGCACCATGTAAATTTTTCCTATTATGATACCCAGAATTCTTTTCAGTAATGTGGTAGCTTTTCTATCTCTCTGCTTCTCTAGTTGGCATTTCTTTTATTTGTCCGTCTCTTTTTGGTGTTTCTATCTCTTTTGGTTTCATCATTAGTTGCTTGGGTTAAGTATGGAAAGAAAACAAACTGGTATTGTCTATGTTTATTGCTGTCTTCTATTATCATTTTTGTGTTGTTACTAAGAAAACTCTTCTGACTCTCTCTCACACAACAGAACACATCAACGAAAGAAAATGAGACTCTTCTTGCAATTGGGACTGCTTATGTGCAAGGTGAGGATGTTGCTGCGAGGGGACGTATACTCTTGTTTTCATTCGGGAAGAATTCTGACAACTCTCAAGTTTCAGTATGTTCCCTAACTTTTTAGGTTGTCAATTTGTTCTCTCTCTCAGTTTATGTTTTTCTTTGTATAATAAGCAATACCTTGTTCCAGGTGACAGAGGTTTACTCAAAAGAATTGAAGGGTGCTATATCTGCTGTGGCCTCGCTACAAGGTCACCTGTTGATAGCTTCTGGTCCCAAAATTATTTTACACGAGTGGACAGGCATGGAGTTAAATGGCGTCGCATTTTTTGATGTGCCACCTCTTTATGTTGTCAGCTTGAATGTTGTACGTGTCACTTCATTTTCCTTTGTTATTCGAAACACAATTATTATCTATCAGCTGTTTTGGGTGAAAACTTGATTTTGCATAATGTTCAAGCCCTTGTTTATTCCTCTGATGTGCCTCAGGTCAAGAATTTTATTCTACTTGGGGACATTCATAAGAGCATTTACTTCCTCAGTTGGAAAGAACAAGGTGCTCAACTTAACTTGTTGGCCAAGGATTTCAGCTGTCTTGATTGTTTTGCTACAGAGTTTCTCATAGATGGAAGTACATTGAGTCTCGTCGTCTCCGACGAGCAAAAGAATATGCAGGTCAGCTCATTATTGATGTTTCTTGGTACCCATGCAATTCATAATTGTGAATTGTATTTGAGTACCTTCATGTTTGTTTTCCGAGTCTTTAGCAGCTTAAAACGTGTCCTCTATTGCACTCTTAATTTAAAGAAAATTTGAGTACCTTCAAGTATCTGGTGGTTGGCAAAGCAGGTATTCTATTATGCTCCCAAGATGTCTGAGAGTTGGAAGGGACAGAAGCTTCTCTCGAGGGCGGAATTTCACGCTGGGGCCCATGTGACCAAATTCCTGAGATTACAAATGCTACCAACCTCATCGGGTCAGAGCGGAGCCCCTCATGTCTCTGACAAAACCAATCGCTTTGCTTTACTTTTCGGTACATTAGATGGCAGTATTGGGTGTGTTGCTCCACTGGATGAACTTACCTTCCGTAGGCTCCAATCGCTACAGCGTAAGCTTGTTGACGCTGTTCCTCATGTTGCGGGCTTGAACCCCAGATCCTTCCGTCAGTTCAAATCTAATGGTAGAGCACACCGCCCAGGCCCTGATAGCATAGTTGATTGCGAGCTACTATGCCAGTAAGTTTTAAGTTGCATTTACTGGACCTCCTTTATTTCTTGAATAATCTGAGGCTCTGTTTGTTCTGTAGAACTGGGAATGAATTCAGAGCAATGGTTCTCGATAACAATTGAATATTTTGTCCGTGCAGTTATGAAATGCTGCCGCTGGACGAACAATTGGACATTGCCCACCAGATTGGAACGACCCGTGCACAGATTCTCTCCAACCTGAATGACCTCACACTCGGGACGAGCTTCCTGTGAGTGCTGAGTTGTGTGAAGCCTACACATAAAATGGCAGTAGTTCCCGATGGCAGTAGTGGCTTGATGAGTTGTAAGATCTGATGAAGTGTACTATAATGTAGAATTTTGGAATTGAAATATGCATCAAATGCTTTTAACATAATTTTTTTTTTAAAAAAACTTGTGTTTGGTGTGTGAAATATTGGGTTCGATGTGAAATAAGTTGGATTGGACCGATCACGTAGGTTCCCTTGTAAAGCTGTTAGGTAATTGTCAAATATAACTATGAACTATGTAGATAGTGAGATTGTCTCGTTTTTTGACATTGGTCAGAAGGGGCAACTTCCCGCGGTCAATATGGTTGACCGCTTCACTTAATTGGACTGCGGACTGCTTTTCGGTTTAGGTAGTACTGTTGCATTATACCCAATGGTTTTATTTTTAAATTTAAATTTTATATAACATATTCGAATGAACCTACAAAGAGCAGATAAATAGAGTTTACTTCAAAACCTGCGAAGTCCACCCAAACTCGAATGTTAGGCAGATAACGAGAGTTGATAATGCCAATTTAACGCAAAAGCTTTGAATGGCGTAGGTGGAAATATGACCAGAAAATAAATGGTGTTGGTGGGGAAACTCAAACCTCCCCTCTAATCCACTCCTCAAATCCAATCCCCCATAATTATAAGAACTAATTTTGCCTTACCAAGAGCAGTCCGTTATAGTCACATCCTCAGTCAGTCAAGAAGACAAGGAAAAATGGCTGAAAACGAACCCCAAGTTCGCGACCGAAAGCGAATCAGGCAACCCCCCTCCGTGCCATTCCTTTGGGAAGTGAGGCCCGGGATGCCCAAGAAGGACTGGAGACCCGAACCTCCTTCTCCCGCTCCCCAAGTCCCATCCCATCCCGTAAAGCTTATTGCTTCCGTCCCATTCCCACCAGAGACACCGTCATCCTCTCCAACAGAGAGCATGAATGATCCACCCTTGCTATTGTTGCCTCCTCCTATGCCGGATAATCATGAACGTGACTCCCCCCCTCCTTTTGATGATGATGTTGGGCAAGAAGTGTCCTTTGGATCTGAAGTTGAATCTTTCAGGTTTGATTTGAATGAGCCAAACTCGATCCCCCAAGTTCCGTCCCGCCCTATCAAGCTTGTAGCATCAGTTCCCTTTCTGTGGGAAGAGAAGCCAGGAAAGCCACTGCCTTATTTTTCACCCCAACACACCAACATTATAGATTTTCTGTTGCCTTTGCCACCACCTCCTTCATGGAACAGCTACGAAGAAGTAAGCAGCAGCCACAGCAATGAGGCTGATGGTGATGCAGATGCCAAGCAGGAAGGGGTATATAAATCTGACGTCCGACCATTCACTTTCGAAATATCCAGACCTCCTTCTGTTCCCCGAGCCCCATCACATCCCATCAAGCTTGTCGCATCAGTCCCATTCATGTGGGAGGAGAAGCCGGGAAAACCCCTGACCTCATTCCCACAAGCAAACCCTCCACCACCATTGGGAATCTATGACCTAAAACTTGACCTTTGCAAAGATTGCAACAATCCTGATGAGCACCAACAAGAGATGTCTCAATGGGAAGTCGAATCATTCAGTTCCGAAATGAATGAGGAGGGGTCATTCAGCTCGGCATGCTCACTCCTAGCAAACTGCCTCATGCCATCTTCAGCTATCTCCATTGCCCTTCCTGTGGAGGAGACAGCAACATCATCAAACGAGAACAGTCCCAAGATGGTATCGTCATCTTCTTCTAGCTCATTGTCAGCTTCAGACCCAGAGAGCAATATGAGCAGTTATACAACTGGGGCTTCAGGCCCGGTGGGTCCAGCCTTCTTGGAATGGCTCTTCCCACTTTTCCAGCCCAGATCAGGATTTCTTGAGCAGAGTGGATCCCACGCAAGAGCGACAGCTTCCACTGCTCCTCAAGAAGTGGAAGGTCAAAATTTCAGTAGCCAAACCAATGGAAGCATTTGTTTGAGAAGGCCAACAACTCTGGGGGAGCTGATAATGATGAGCCGGAGGAGGAGCTATAGAAGGAAAGCTGTGCAGATGAAAAAACAAAATCCGTCTATGGTAAGTAACTCCAAAAGAATCCAGTTCTCCTTGTGTTCTTATTTCATCCCTTCTTGCAATTCCACTACTATCTAATTTGCACAAAAATTGACAACCCCTTACCCTTGTTGATGGATGCAAAAACAGCATGAATTCATGAAGAAATCTGCTTTTGGATGTGGCATCCTCGGCCGCAAACTGATTGAAGGATTGAAGCTCAAGCGTCAGCTGAGACTGAAACTCGTGTAATGAAAGGATGTTGAGCGCTTTGTGCAAATGTACTCCAATAATTGATATCTGAAATAATTTCCCTCCTAAAGAACAGAAAATATAACAGCCGCTTTTCTGCTTGTTTGTTCATCTGGGAGATTTACATATTTCTGCAACTCTACGAATCCTTTCTATTACAACTGGAACATCCTCCAGACTTAAAGTAGTAAAACAACAACGGAACCAGCCTGGTTCTATACAGTGGCAAGCTGAACCAGGAGTTGCATTGATCTTGGCAATATTCAGCAGCCTATCAAATAGCTCGAGTTCTGCCTTCTCACTGTACGACCGAATAAGTCCACTCATATCCACCCAACAAAACAAACCTGCGCCGCCCTCTGTCCACTTGACCCCTAATTCCTTCAAACCTGCCACGAACAAATCATACACTTGTCGAATCCTCCTCCTATTTGTCTCCAAATATTTAGTAATAAACCTCGTGTCCAAAAGCAGTGAGACCAGTAACCTTTGGGTCAGAGCTGAAACAGGAGAAAATCTTGCCATCCTTTTCGAAGAAGCCAAGACAGTCTCGTTAAAAGAGTAAATGCACCCTACTCTAAAGCCTGGAATAGAAAGATCCTTTGACAGACCATAAATAATATGAACCCTGTCCTTATCAAACTCTTCCTCACCGACAATTTCAGCCATGCTAACAAATTCCTCGTTCCCATGTGTGGACCCTGCAAATATCTCATCGGAGAGGATGTGGATGTTTTTCTCACGTGCAAAGTCTAAGAGACTGTAGAGTGTTTCCCTTGGTAGCATATTCCCTACAGGATTTGAAGGATTAGAGATGAGAATCCCTCGGACTCGTAAACCCCGTTTCTTTGCTTGATTGAAAGCTTGATCAAGAGCTGTGATGCTTGGGATGAAATTGTCAGTGCTTCGACAATGGACTGGAATAAGCTCAACTCCTGTTCTCCATGTCATATCTCGGTCAAAACTGCAGGACAATTTCTTTTCCAGTTAATGGGGCAATATTTTTGTATGACAACTTAAAAATGCTGTGCAAAAACTTCAAATAACATCACTATCTCAAGAGTATAGGACAATTTTGAGATCGCCCTCTGAGATGTTATCATTCTTTTGTAACAGGGCCTGGAAATAATTTAGCAATATTACCCGGGATAATATGGAGTAGGAACAAGAATTGCATTCCCTTGGTCTGCCAAGCAAAAGCACAATATCTCAATAGCGGGTGTGGCACCTGATGTTATTACAATTTGTGATGGATTGAATGAAACTTCTTTGCTCACAACCTTGGACATGAAACTTGCCATAGCCTGCACAGAGATGGAACCTTAAGACACGGCGACAAAATAAACTTTGAACCCGAATCATCTCAAGGATATTACATATATATATGTACACACACACAGAGGATGCACTCTATTACATCTAATAAATCAGAGATTATCTGCTTTGGAAAAGAGGGAAATGGATTACCACTTTCAATTCCACTAGTCCATCTGAGGGCTGGTAAGTTGCTAAGCCAGCAATGCCCAGATCGCCACCATCTCCTCTGATCACCGAATTGTTTAGGTTCTCAGACATCCATTCGTCAATCAAATCCAAGCACAACTACATGACCAAAACCAGAAAACTATCAAAAGCTCAATAGCACCAACGACCATAATGTGGGTCGTACGCATTATGCATGATGAACCTATTCAAAAAGCAGTTATGCAGATAACTCAAGGAGAAGACTGGACCGAACAATATATCAAAACGAGACAATCAAAGCTCTAGGACTCTAGACAGACGCGGAGTGTTACAACTAAAATACAAATATTTTACTTCCGGACCAATCGTTAACATCGAGGGCTTTTTCATGCCGATGCAGCAATCATCGGAAGAGTGGCACATCGCACTGCGCTAGCGCCCCGCATTGTATCAATGCCACAACATGTCACAGATACAATCACAATCTTCAGTTCTTAATATCGTTCTGTCAAAGGTTCTGGGCGTTGGAGCTCACCCTGTTTTCAGATAACCCCAGCTGGATAATCCCGTCGGGATAATGCACACGATCATAAGGGTCCTCCAACACCCTATCCAAACCGACATAGTAAGGGGACGTATTAGGTTTAGCGATGGAGGTGGCCCTGTTCGAGGTCCGAGCGGGCCCGATGGACCCCCGGGACGAGAGGTTGGACCGCGAAGCGGACCGGGGCAGCTCGGCGAGGTTGGAGGAAGAGGGAGAAGGAGACACAGATGGGGAGCGAGGCTTGGGGGAGCGGTGGCGCTTCTTCAGGTAGAGCTGGAGGAAGTAGAAGAGGGCGCAGGGGATGAGGGAGCCCATGAGGAGGCCCCCACGGCCCTGCACGACCCCTTGCAGCGGGACAATCAGCCTCATGGGGGCAGGGTCCTTGATCGGCCGTGGCCTCGGACTTGGAGGGAGGGAGCTGGAAGAGAAATCAGCTTTGATTGGAGGATGAGCAGCAACGACCGACGGATAAGAAGCAAGCAAACCACTGAAGAAGAGGCCGCGGTAACCACGAGAGAAACATAGACAGAGTTCGGATCTTCCTCAGATAGTTAGGCAGCCGAAGTTACGCAAATGCCCTTTTGGTTGCGAGAGTTAGGTTGGCCCAACAATGACTTTGCCCTTTGATACTTGTGTACGGTCCCGGCGTACAGTACAGTACAGTACACGACGCTCTCCCGCCGGTCGGTTTGCTTTCATCGTTCCTTTTCTACTGGAACAAGTATGGGCCTACCTGTTCCTTTTCTGCTGGAACAGGTATGGGCCTACCCGTCAGGTAATGGGCTTCAATTGAGTTGCACACTGGGCTCTGCCCGGCCCAAATATGACGATTCTTTCAAATTCCTTCTTTTTTTCGTTTTCCCCTTAAATAATTCGTCAGTGGTGCTCTTTATTGAACACCCACCCAAACTTCGTATAAAATACTACAGCCTACTGTCGATTCTATCTATACTAGTATCATTATCGCAATCACAATTCAGCTTCTGTATTTTGGATAAGTTATATCTTTTTTTTTTTTTATAATCATATAGCCCGAATATGGATGCGATATGCATGGAAAGTCCATCGGTCCTCCACGCAAATAAACGTAAGAGGATGTTCGCATCGTATCATATGTGGAGATGGAATGATGGTTTAAGGGCTAATCCAAGTGCCGGGAAAGTTGTCATTTGGTAAGTTCTGATTACGATCACGTCACAAACATGATGTCGTTGCACAGAAGAGATACAATGCACTACATATATGTCAATTCAAGTTAAACTTAACCGTACAACATATTGTGATCATCAAAAAAATTAATAAAAGGACTCTTTCCTTAGCCCCTCCCTTCCTCCCTCCCTCCCTCCTTTGAAAACAAAGCTCGAACAGCATCATATGTTTGTTTTGTGCTGGTCCGAGGGTCGTGTCACCATGTACATATAGTTCGCGTGAGAACAACAGAGCTCTCGTCCTCTTACCACTTTGTACTTTTGCTGTTGCCAGCGTGTCTTCATTTATGGACAAATGTTGACGTCTCTTCGTTGAGGAAGATTCAAATTCCAAAAGCTCCATATGGGTCAGCGAGCCGTCTGTCTAATGTTGCGGGCACTTGTCATCTTAGCTTATCTTTATATATAGAGTATAGTATAGTATAGGCTTTGGAGCTCTAGTTTTTGAATTCAGAGCAGAGGAGCGTGCCTCCTGTTTGCAAACAAAATGGTGGAACTACCCCCCCTTTCGCTTTCTCCCCAGCTAGCGACAAAAATTAAGAGAGCTGATCAAAGTTCTCTGCAAAATCTGACGTGTTCCAGCGATTTCATTTATTATATAGAATTTTTGCACCTCCGAAAGATAACAGAAAACAAAATTCTTCCTCACACGATTCATCTAAAAATTAATTCAATCGTCTTTGATTCTTCCCCTGTTCTTTTAGTTGACTCATGAGTCATGAGACTACGAGGATACATTCAACCTTATTTGGTTTGTAAGTATAATTTTAAAATTAAAATTCTAATTTAATTCTATTCACTACAAAATAAAATAACTTATACAAAATCAAAGAACGGGTTCCATTTACACCACTTTTTTTTTCACAACAAAATAACATAACTCATATAAAGTCAAAAGATGGATCTCATTTATATCACTTTTTTTCAAAATCAAAATCTAATTTTAAAATCTTACTATAAAATCAAATGCAGCGTCAACGTCTCTAGGAGGCAGGGAGGTGCACTATGATGAAGTCAGCCTGACAGTTGGGATTCTTTTTTCTTTTTCTTTTTTTTTAATGAATAAAATGATAGGTCAGATTATTAGTTCGCTGTGCCTATCCAAATTAAGGAAATCTAACCGTTACATAATGTTCTTTTCGCCATAACTAGTTGAGACTTAATCTAAGTTGGTCGCCGCAGCTCCACCAACACACTAGTGAATTAAAATCTAAGGTTCACTGGATCAAGCATTATAAGCCGGTCACCGCCAATCCATAATACACTCACGCAGTGGCGAGTTCTACGCGCTTAATGAGGTTCGAACTCGTGACGTTCAAGTGAAATGCTTGGAGTTTAACCACTAAATCTCCGTACTAGTGGTATGACAGTTGGGATTCATTCAGCTGGTTGGTTGGACCTAAGGAAAAGGTCCCGACTCCTGGACTCGTTCACGCCGGCCCAAGCATTGAATTGAATCGGGTCCGGTCCAGTTTAGATCGGCCGGTACAAAATTCGGTTATTATGATCCAATGTACTGTTGGCGCTAAACGAAAACCGAAAACCCCCTTCGCTCATTTATTTATTTATTTTATTGTTATATTTATTTATGCATTTGGGACGAAACGAAAGCGGTCCCACCCACTCATTCAAAATACTTCGGGTCCGTCCTCGTCCTCTCTCGAGACGAGAAGGGAAGGGAGACCTGCCTTGCCTTGCATTGGCTCTCTCTCTCTCTCTCTCTCTCTCTCTCTCTCTTTCTCTCTCTGTCATCGTTGTCTCGCTCTTTCGTCTCCTGTCTCCATCTGCAGAGCCCACGAGTTTGTCACCTTCTCCTTCGATCAAAATTCCGTCTCTCCTCCCATGCAATCTATCGAATCGGATTTTATTTATTGCCTGTGACTGGAGGAGATTTCTCTCTCATTTTCCTGTAAGATTGGAGCGAACACAGCCTTCTTCAGCATCTTCTTGCCGTGTCTGATCAGGAAGCAATGGGAGTTTGCAGAAGGTGAACATGTCGAAGACATTCTGTTCGAGGTTCTCATTTTCAACGCACAGAGGGGGAGGGAGGGAGGGAGGATTTCTCCGGATTGTATTGAGTTTCTTTTCTCGACATGATAGTGATACACTGAGGATTTGAAATTCATTTCTCCATCATATCTGGTCCTGTTAGATTCCCCTTTACCGAGGTGAGGTGAGGTGAGGTGATATTCAACAGGAGCGGGGGAGAAACACAACGGAGACAAAGAGAGACAGGACAGGACAGGACAGGACTCTCTTGCCATCCCATCCTATAGTATTCGAGGGCAAAAGATGAATTTCTTGGCCATCCTATTGACGCTTTCTTTTGAATGGACTAGCGTAAGGATTTCAATGGATTATTTCATGAGGTCCCGCCAGGGATTCTCCTCAACCTGGTGATATTCAACAAACAGAGAAATAGGCAGAGATGGACGAGGACATGGATGAATTTTATTGCGTGGAAGTTATTTCAGTTGAAGAATATGATCCGGATTACGAATTTGAAGCGCCTCGCTATTTTGATTTTAGCCGCCCGGAAACGGACTGGGAGGTTGAAGAGGCACAACGCTGGTTCGAGTCCGCCGGAACTTGTCCGCCTTCACGTAAGCATTCCGTGCCTTTGTTCTGGAACGAAATTGTTAGTTCTGATGATTGACTCCGCATCTTTCTTCTCTTTTTATGCTTTTCACTTAATTAATCACATTTACATTTTATCACTCCTCATTTGGACCGGTTTTTTTTTTAATTAATTCGTTAGATTGGGATTCTTTGTTCAGATCTTTCTTAATACCCGATATCGGCATCGCTATAGTGTGCTGTTCGCGACTTTTATCAGGAAACTTAAATTGGAACAAACACCCGCACCCACTGAATGATTCATTTGAAAGTCCCGTCATGCATCCTTTATGGTATCTCTCTGTAAAATTGAATTGCACTGTAATATCTTCACTAAGCTATAAACGATTTCCCACGACTTGAAAAAAAGGTCGAATTCTTTTAGGTTCAGCATTGTTACTTGATCATTATCAAACCGACTGCGAATTCGGCTTATTAGGATGGCAACCTTTTTGCTGCTGTAGTTATATGTTATCGAGTTTTTGTTTAGTTAGACAGTTTCATGCTTTGTTAGTGGGATTTTATCTGAATTAGGTTATACATCTTGCTGATTTTCTTAAGCGTCAGTTGGTGTCCCTCGTGCTAACTGCAACTCAAGCTGTGGAATGTTGATAGTTTCTGACATCCATCTCTATTCTGCTGTGATTTGATTTCTCGTGTTTCAGCTTTTATAGCTAAAATGAATTGGGGTAAAGGTTTATATTTTGGAGCTGCAAACATCATGGAGGAGGAGGATCACAAGCACATGAACTCCATCAGTACTGACATGGATTGTAGTATGGGACCTGAGACATCTTCATCTGTTCAATATAATGGAGGTAAGGTCAATATAAAATGAACTTTGGCAATCCAAAATCTAGTCACTGGAGGTGGTTGTTTTGGCCTTGGTGCCAAATCATACATCGATAATAACAGAAGTTTTTGGGCTTTCTCTATGTCTTCAATTATTTAGTTGAAGAAACCTGGACAGTCCCAAAAAAGTCTCCAGTTAAGCCATCTCCGGCGAGAAGTTCAACCCTGATGAAGCCAACAGCAAGTCATTTGGCAAAGCAACGTCAATGTCAAGAAGTTCACTTCCACAGATTGTTAAGGTACTTCTTGTGTCGTTGTAAGGGTCATAAAGTTTGATGAAATGTCTCGATATGCAGTGTTTTCTTTGTGGGATTTGATTGGCTTTCTGTTACCTGTTATTCAATTTCTTTCCATATAGCTTAGTGAGATAATTCTTTCTTTGTGTTTGGTCTTGTGAAAGATAATTTCCCCTATATCTCACATTTGTTGGAATCAATTTCAAGTTGTAGGTCTCAAAAGTTCCAACTCAGAGATCAGGAGACGACTTCACAGCATTCATCCATTATCGAGAACTATGCTACTAAACGACAGAAGCTAGAAGCTGGTTATTTGCAAAAGGTACTTCTGGTCCTGTGTGTTGGGATGAATCAAATACAATGATTATTCACAAAGTCGATGAATGATCCCATACGTGGATGAATAATCCATAATGTTTCTTTAGGCGTTCTTAAATACATAAAACAACATGTGATTTGAAAGCAAAGTTTACATGGGGGCTCTGATGAAGAATAGCGTCCTGTGATTCCTGTCTGCATTCGTTCCTCCTACATGCTTATGCATAAAATTTAATTTTTCATGTCATTGGATGTGCATATGAATTTTCCATTTTGACCCCGTGAGCTTGATTCAGTAATCTAAAACTCGAAATTGGGTCTCTCATGAAGATTTGTAAATTTCCTAATGCAGGCTGCGAATTTGAAGCACCGAGCTGTGCTACATCACAAATTATCTGAGACGGTAAGGGGCACGATCACATACCTCCAAGTAAACCGTGTATCCAAGAATTACTCTTTATCGTCATGCTTTCTTTTAATTTTGCAACAGGTTAGTAAAAATGTTGACTCGCTGCTTACTAGACTTAGAGTTACTGTTCCAAGGGAACCTCACCTAGAAACAGCACAGAGGGCTCTAAGGCATAGGTATGTCCTCTAATTTCCAAACAAAGCGAGCTAGAATTTCTTCAGTTTTTGAGATATGAAGGTGACTATATTTATAACAGCAGTTTTTGGACTGTTTCGCCTTCTATAATCACAGATCCAAGCACGTTGCTGAGTCAGCTGAATGTATCAAATCAAACTTGCCCAGTATGAGGGCACAAAACGTGGACCGTAAAGTTGGTACCTTCATCTGTGACAACCAAAGCTATGTTTTGATATTCTTTCTCATTGAGAACTTCATGACCTTTTGAAACATTTTCTCCCCCCTGCCCCCTCATCTTTGACAGATACAGGAATGCCTCCCTAAGAAAGTCACTACACCATTGCCAGAATCCCGGGTAACTTTTATCAGCCTATTAACCCGAGTTTCACCTTAAAGGGGCTTGCAGTTGATAATATCCAGATGAAATAGGCCTGCTAGGAAGCATACAATGTGAAAACATTTCTAAAATTCTACTGCATTCACTACCTATTTCTATTTTTCTATTGCTACTTATGTCTAACTTACGAGGCATGAGTATGGCTTATCTCTGTTTCCGTGCTTTGAAAGGGATTCAAAGAGACCGGCTCGATGAATATTCTATCGGTTTTTTGAATTAATAGTTATCTTTTGGAGTAAGCTAATAAATTTTTTTATTGTTTGGCAGATAGTTGATACCCCTAATCCTATCACTGTTTCACAGAGCGGAGAAACAGAGTCCAATAGGTCACACTTTGTGATATAACTCTTTGCCAGATAGTTGACTGTGCTTTAACATTTTGGCCCTTGGCATGCTTTGTTTCCAATATATATTCTTAAGAGGCAATGAAATTTGCTTTCTGAGTTTGCCTTTGGTCTGCAGGTCAAAGTCCTATGAAGCTACAAAACTGAAAACACACGAAGTGAAACAAAAACTTAGAGCTCGCCCACCAGATAAGGTGCAATATCTATCTGCTATGCTATATCTCGGTCGAGTCAAACTCTTGATATGACGTGACTCATGAGGCTCCATATTGCTGACAACCAGTGACAACATGTCTTATAAATTCAGTGTATTCCCTTCAGCTCCTTTACTTGTACAATTCTTGTTGATTAAACTCCTCACTTTTTCCAGGAGCTTAAGCTATCAACATGTAAGCATGATGTGCCCATAACTTCGTTTCAGAAGGTTTGTTTACATTTAAACCATGTTTTTTACATTATTTGAGACAGCAGAAGTTCCTCTAATGATCATCTATGTGATTTCCTTTTTCTTTTTTTGCCTGCAGTTGACATTGGAATCTGAAGTATGGACGAACTTGAAATCCCAACCGAAGGTTGGTTCAATTAAACTCCTCCCACACTTTTGGAGTCCAGCCCCGGAAAATTTGTTGCCAGAACTCTAATATACCTTTCTTCTAATTCTTGGTTTCAGTGTTTAAAAGAAAATGCGCCTGTCTTAGTCCAGCAAGTACAACAGGTATGATTTATTAGTATTGTTATTCTTATTAGATGTTTAAAAAAAGTGCAAGAAAAAAAAAAAAGAAGGAAAGAAAGTGCAAGATGTACATGATATAATTGGTGTAGTTCCTGCGAATACTGTCTCCAGTTGAATCCTCCACAGTTTGGCGCAGTCGAGGATTAAAATTTTTAAAAACAAATTGCATACACAATTTGCATTGCCCCAAGCCAACAGAGAATCCATTTGCTGCAGATCCTTCCTCCCCCCAACCCAACCCCTCCCCCCCCACAACCACAAAACCCCTTCTCTCGACCTGCATTTTAAATTTTTAGCATCTGCATATTAAATTCTCGGTTCCCTACTGGTATTGTACTTCAGTCCTTCTGTGCAATGGAATTCTGAATAACTTAAGGAGATAAAACTGCAGGTGGTGAAACCAACGAAGGAAAAGCCATTGCCATTTGCCGGGAAGCAGCTGCCACGCGAGAGGGCTCAAAGGAATAATCCCCTTACAAGATCACAAACTAAATAGGTCAGGGAAGTCAGTATATCAACTCAACCAGGTTGGTTTGTTTGGTACTTATATGGAATTCTTACTATATATATTGATACCTTCTCCTTGCTGATGGAGCATATATATATATATATATATATATATGTATATAAATATGTTCTTTGCATTGATTATAAAGACGGAGAGTACTTTGTATGAGTGAAAAGTCATTGCCAGGAACACAATAGTTTAAAGGAAAGTATAAAAACCGTCATTGTGGTTTGAGTTTGAGACACTATAGTTTTTCGAGGAACAACCAACGCCCCGTGCTTTGCTTCGCGAGACTTAATGGACCTAATTGTTAGTTTTTTCATCACTTTTTGTCCTCAATTTTTTCTCATTGCCATTATTACCCTCAAGTTTTCAATTTTTTTTCAATTTGGTTCTAAAATTCGAAAAAAAAGGGGAAGGGGCTAGGACTGTTGGTCGGCGACACTGACCTTACCATTGAGGTCGCCTGCATCCACAGAGAATGCCTCCAACCATAGAGGTGGGGTTGGGATCGCGGTTTGGCGATCCTCGCTCCCGAATCGATCAGGATCTCAAACTTAAGATCCCGATCGATTCAGGGGCGGGATTGTCAATCCGCAACCTCGACCCCACCTCGAGGTTTCTGGCATCATCAGTGGTGTTGGGGTCGTCGACTGGGCCCCCTCCCCTTTTTTTCAAATTTAGGATTAAATTGCAAAAAGTTGAAAGTTTGATGATACTGGTGTAAAAATAAAAGTTTGAGGACCAAAAGTGATGTAAAAATTAAACGGGGAGGTCCATTATGTATCACAAAACAAACTACAGGGTATTGATTGTTTCTCGAAAAACCACATAGTATAATTTGTCTCAAACTCAAATCATAATTGAGATTTTTGTCCTTTTCCCTAGTTTAAATGTTGTGGAGCTCCTATGTAAAGATCAAATCTCAAAGGTAAATAAGATACGAGGTGCAGGTGCCACAGCCCAGGCATTTTTATCAAATTTAAGAGGGCAACAGACCGGAGTCTTCAGCTTTTTTAAGTTTAAGGTATATGCTTTGCATTGTTAAAAAAAATATATCTTTAAGCCCTTTGTATTGAAGCTTAATTTAGTTTGGGAGGATAATAAAAATGGAGGGCCGCCGTTTGACGTTCAGTTTCAGCCGTGAAGGGGAAGGGAATGGGAGCACCCAATTAAGGCCTAGAGGCCAAAAATGAGCCCAGTCCAGGCCCACTTTATAACGTTTAGATGGATGGAGGGACCAAGGCAAAGACAGACCAGGGGGGAAAGAAAAAAAAAAAAAAGGATAACAATAGTAATAATAATAATAGTAGTAGTAAATAAGACAGAGATTCGAGTTAGATTTTTATTAGTGAAAGTCGACTCCGTCTGAAATGAAGAGATTCGAGCTGAATTAAATTGAGAGATTGGAGTTAGATTTTTATCGCTAAAAAGTAAAACTCTCTTAGGTTTTTTTTTTTTAATCTTTGCTCATTCGGTTATGCTTTCTCTCATCGACCAACAAAAGAAAAGGAAAAAAAAAAAAGACTATGCTTTCTCTTACTGTGTCATGAAAGAAAAATAGAAAAAAAAAGGAAAAAGAAAAAGAAAAAGAATGGTAGCAGAACAGTACGGAGCACGCGCCCTTGGGGTAGGGTGGGAAGGCCGAGGATGAGATGAGGTGTCTCTGGCGAGTCTGCTCTACCCCTACTGACGGTCTGACTAGTAGGCTCGTGGTGTTAAATTGTGAATCGAAACGAAATCACATCACATGTTAATAATACATTTTATTTGTACAAAAGGAAATGGTAAAAAAGAAGTGCATTTATATATATATATATATATATATATATTAGTAGGGCTAGTGACTGAGATATATGAAGAGAAAGAGAGAGAGGAGGAGGTCACGGGTCCTATGATGGGTATAATCAATCGGATCCTTCCCTTCCCAATTCACACTTCATTTCATTCCTCTTTTCTTTCTTTGTAATAAATTTCTCCCGACGGGCCAACAGTAAGTAACACAGACGCCCTCCCCCCGTCCCCCCATCCACTCCTCATTTTTCCGTTACGGTCTGGCAGGCTCAGCCGATGATCCGTTCACCTCATCTCAGTTTTCAAATATCATTGCGAGGAGGAACAATTATGATTACCGGTCCTGCTAACGTGACCCGGGCCCATATGATACTGAGATCTCAGCCGTCCATTACGCGTGAATCCCGCGTATAGATGGTTGTAATGGTTCCGCATCACATGACACGGGATCATGTTAGAATTTCCCGATGATTACGATCTTGTTAAGATTTTAAGTGAAATTTGCATTGTTTTGCTACTCTCGTCAGTTACACAATTGGTCTGCTTGAGTGGGAGCATCGTCATTGAGCTCTGATTATAACAAAATCTAAAGAGTAAATTACTCAGGGATGACAAAAAGTTTCTAAAGTGTAGCATTTTGTATCAGTACTTGAAATACTTGAAGTGCTGAAATTATCACGCGCTTAGCATTTTAGTTGCAGCATATAGTATTTTATCGGTGCACGCAAATACCAACTTTAGGTGGTGTTTGGTTTCATAGTAAGATTTTAGAATTGTATTTTGATTTTGATTTTGATTTTGAGTGGTATAAATGGGGCCCACCCTTTGACTTTGTAAGAGTTATGTTGTTTTGTTGTGGGAAAAAGTAATATAAATGGGATCCACTCTTTGACTTTGTATGAGTTATTTTGTTTTGTAGTGGGTAGAATTAAGTTAGAATTGTGATTCTAAAATACAACTCTGAAACCAAACAGAGCCTTAATAACTTGAAGTACTAAAATCAATATAATTCTAGTGCCTTATTTTGTACCGAAAGTGCTTAAATTTTCGTCCATTTAGTACTTCACTTCAACGTTTAGCATTTTTGTGGAAATTTTCGTACAACTGTAATTCGTATTTGATCAATTTTCTAAAATTTGTTATTTATTGTTATTATTTGTTAAAATTTTCTATCTAATTTTTATTTGTTGTGAAATGTTCTTATTCTCTTAAGATTCATGATTTTTGAAATGATAGTTGTAATCTTTACAAAATTTCTTTGTAATTTCCTTTTCTTTTCTTTTTTTATTTGGAAGTTTTAGTTGTTCTAAAATTTTCTTATATGTTGTATTTTTTTTTTAGTTGTATGTCATTTTTATTCGATGCAGTTTTCTTTCTATTTTTAATATAAATGAGAAAAGATTTAGAACATGGAGAAGGACGGAGGATTAAAAAAACAAAAATATTAATCAAATAAGTAAGTAAAACTGCTCGGAATGATTTGAAGCAATGCAAGTATGACCAAATCACGGGCCAATCAACGATTCAAAAGAAGAATGA
The DNA here is from genome assembly GCF_007655135.1 of Punica granatum. Classification (NCBI taxonomy): domain Eukaryota; kingdom Viridiplantae; phylum Streptophyta; class Magnoliopsida; order Myrtales; family Lythraceae; genus Punica; species Punica granatum. Next base: position 43,913,892 of record NC_045128.1, on the reverse strand, counting down.
ACCAATCCAATACAATACAATAAAAGCTTTCGTGTACCAAGGGTCCAAATAATTCGAGAGTCAAATTCCCCAGAAGAAATTACTAGAATTCGATGATTACAAGAAGGATAAACTAATCAATTATTCAAGATGAAATATAAGTGTAATTGAGGAAGCTAGCCACGCTATATGATCGGAGAATCAAATTAACTCGAATGGTAGAGGTGAGGATGAGATGTGGGTGGCACATAAGTTGGTTTGATATTATTAAGATTCGTGCCCCTCTGCCACAGGATCATCGAGAGGAGGTGGAGATGAGGATGACAAAGGATTGACCTAGTGGGGTAGCCGATGATAAACGTAAATTTGTGTCATAATTTTTTTTCTATTTTTTGCTTTTATATTTTCAGTTAACAAATGATACTCTTGTTAATGAAAAAACTCATGCGCCATGCTCATGTAGCAATCTACTTAAAACATTATGGGAGAATGAAAGATATTTATTTTTCAAGGAGATTGGGGCACATTGCTTATTTTATGTAAATTTTATGTGTTGTAATTTTTTAAAATATTTATTTTGTAATTTTTTTAGAAATTTCTTATTATATTACAAAATCAGATAAGATTATAATGAATATTGTTACTTTTAATTTCCATTTAACTTTTATTTGTTATAACTTTCAAAATGCTTATTTTGAATTTTACTTGCTAATTTTCTATTCTCCTATGATTAAGGTAAATTATTATGTAATTATTATACTTTTTTATAGTCATAATTAAGAATTCAAATAAAAGTAATTCAGTTGACTACCACCTGTCGCTATTCACTTATTCATTAGTAACCGTTTTTGCCAATGACATATTTTTACCACCAATTAGCTCCAAACATTGATATTTTATCTAACATTTATATCCTTCTGTGACGGAAAATATAACGTCGTCAATGAATTTTTCGTCACGGAGATTAACGGAATGGTATAAATGTTAGACGGAATGTCAACATTTAGAACTAATCGGTGATAAAAATATATCATCAGTAAAAATGATTATTAATGAATAAATTGAGGGCGATAGTGATAGTGCACGTTTAAAAAAAATTGTTGGGCGCGGAGACAAAATGGGGAAGGAGAAACGGGGTGTGAGGTGGGCCCACCATGTCCTGCCATAGCTTATTAGCTTATACATAGGCCTCATTATTTACGTACAAGTAATAAATTCAATTATGTACATATAATTCCACCAAGATGTACAATAATAACAACAATAATATTCAATAATAAGTTTGGATGCGTACTCTTATAGAAAGGTTCAATGAGTATTTATATACTCAGTCAATAAATGCCCCCCTTTTCTTTTCTCCGGCTGCCAATACATATATATATTTTTATTTTATTTTATTTTTTTGCTTGGAAGATAATTCTGATGCAAAATAAATATTAGTCCATCAATAAATGCTGTTCTTGATTGATGATGATCTGTGCGTCCTATTAACAGAACGTAATATGGGAACCTCAATTTCCCAACTGAATATTGGGTTCTTTCTCCCACTAAAATACAAAGACAGAAGCAATGAAATCAATTTACTCTTCCCATATCCATCAAAACTAATTAACTCTTTCCATTTTTATATATATAGGGCTAAGAGAAATAGTGCTTCCGCAATGTATAAATTCAAAATCCATTAAAAACATACGTGATTAAAATCAAATAATAATAATAATTTTTTAAGTAAAAAATTAGAAATATCTCGTGAAATATTAAAAATAAAAGCACGGCTAATTTACTAAAAAAAACATTATGATGATATCCGGGTGCCATATATGATATATAACAACTCGGATTATGACAAATTCCCCTATCATTCATCATGGTAAAGGATAGGACACCACCGAATCCCAGTCTATGATTACCTGCGCCTCGGCCCTGCTCTCTTTCTCCTCTTCCTATTATATAATGTATAATTAAATGATAAAAAATTTCATATATAAACTCAAATTAGTAACACAGGAACTTTGTGCTAAACTCAAAGATGATGAGATTAACAATAACAAGTTAGTTCTGAGGTTCCTTAGCGGGCCGTATGACTCACATCCATCGAGGGTAATGTAAATGAGGAGCATTCCGATGGATTAGGCCATTTTCTAATATTATTATTATTATTATTATTGTTATTTTTTTATGAGTAATTATTATTATTGTTGTTGTTGCATCTTACGAGTTATGACCAAAGAAAGACTAACCCTAAGCTTTTTTAATAGTTCAAATATATTTATATATTTTTGCTCGTCTCGTATCCTTATTTTTTCTCTCTTATCTCTCTCCTCTTCCCCCTCTCTCAATGGGCTTCATCGATACTTTTTCTTTAACAAATAAATACTCGAGAAATTTATTTATTATTTATATATAATGATAGTTTCATCGTTTTCATTATATGGTAATTAAAATTTTCTAATTAATTTTTTGGTGAAAATTTGTCTAATTAATTAGAAGTAATTCGTCTCTATTTATTTTTTAAATATGTAATTGAATATTAATTTCATGTATGTATTATCATATAAACGAAATAAAAATCTTTTTTTTTAATGATTCCGCAAGTTGTGCGGCTTGCCTCTAGTGTGTGTGTGTGTATATATATAAATAAATAATGGGAAGAAGGGAAAGTGAAGAGGAGGTAGGGCGTAAAAAAAAAAAAAAAGAAGAAGCCAAATATCAAATCAAAAATCAAAAGATTTAAAGAAGGGGGGCCAATCTTTTTGGGAGAGAGCCGGGAGGCAAATAAATGCACCGTCGCGGTCAGACCCACACATCTCTAATTCTAGCCCCCAGTCAAGGCAAGGCCAAAGCCCCATCCCATCTCTTCCCTGCCCTTTGGTACAGCTGACGGCGTCGTTCCAGCGTGTAAATCGCCGGCTCTGTTCTTCTCTCTCCCCCCCCCCCCCCCTCCTTTCATAGCCTGTCAGTGTCAGGCAGGCAGGCTCAGCTACGACGGTTAGCCACGTGTCCCGATGATAATTGTAACAAACATATATTGTGTGTGTAATATATAATGGGGGTGGGGGTAGGGGTAAGGGTAAATGAGGGAGGGAATCAGCCCAGAGGCAGAGGTCCCTATTGGCCTATCCGACCCGGACGTCCTGCCTGCAACTGCAATGCCCTGCCTAGTGCCTAATTCCCAAACAACCGTAGTAATAAAGTAAAAATATATGCATAACTCCCCTCAAAAAATGAAAAGGTCAAAAAAAAAAAAGTTCACTGTTCTGTTCTAAGCAAAGGCCAAATGGAAGAAAAGAAAGATCAGTGAAATCCTAAGTCGGGTCGGGCCGGATCGGGTCTCTCTGTCCATGTGGTTTCACTTTCACTTTCACCCACACCAACATCACTTTAGGCCTTAAGCATTGCACTCCCTGGCGGATTCTTTCTTTACGCCCCATATCCTGTCCTGTCCTCCACGCCCGCTCTCTTCGGCAGGCTCTTTCTCCCAAATAACTAATAAGTACTTGATTCTAAGATTTAATTTAGAAACTGTTGAGAGTTTTTTTAGTCTCACATCCAAAAATATACTGAAAATACAGGCATTAATGAGAGTTTTCTATTAGTTCGAGTTTTTTGGGTCGGAGGTGGATTGAAACTCCAGCGAATATTTTACAGAAAATGGCTAATTTGTATGAATGAAAGAATTTGGCTTAATCATTGGCTAGTTCGCATTATTAGCAGCAAATGCGGTGCTACGGTTGATGCTTTTCGGTATTTTTGGCACTATTAATTATTATAGATAGTATGTATGTCCTCTTGTTGGGCTTGGCACTATCTATCATCCCAAACCCAACACAACTGACTAAAGGCAATGGCTGTTTGATTCTAATAGTACGTTTGGTTTCGAATTTTCCGAGTGAAGTTCTATTTTTTATTTTATGATGGATATTAAAGAAAATGAATATCATCGGACTGGGGGAGGAAAAAACAAGACATGGCTCGGTGTCGGGGTCGGGGGGGCAAAGTTGCTTTTCAGTAAAATCCAAAACATCTGAGCCGCCAGGATGTCGCACTGGAAGGCGACAAAAACAGATCCGACGGATGGGGATTAATCTTTGGGATAAACCAAAACCAAAACCAAAACCAAACAAAGAATAATATTGGGTTTGACAATCCCAACACATGTTTTTTTTTCCCCCCTTTTTACTATTACTTTATTTACTATGTGGGATGGCATGGCATTGCATTGCATTGCATTGGCGAGTGGGAGAAGGGAGGCCAATCAGAGAAGACGAGAGAGAGAGAGAGAGAGAGAGAGAGAGTTACATTGAATTGAATGTGGGGTAATTTTTGGGTCTTGAGTGGAAGAAGAAGTTAACAGCTTTATACGAAGCTCCCCTTCCTTCCTTTTGTTTAAATGCATTTAAATGTATTGTTTTATAATGATTTTCTTCTTTTAGTAATCTCTGATTCTGCAGCTCCTACTGGCTACTGCCCTCATTCTGACTCACTGCAATTCACTCTCATTTTTCTTTTTTTAAAAATATATTTTGGTCCTTGACACCTCGTATATGTGTACTCATGCGTGTTACTAATGTCATTTCCAAAAAAAAACACTTATAAAAAAATGTGATTTCCAAAAGATTTAGAGAAGAAAAACAATCTTCATGTTCTATTTGAAATTATAGAAATCATTATATTATTTTTGGGTGAAAAATTATTACACTTTTTTCCTATTATAAAGTCAGATCAATACAAAATTACCATTTTACCGGTACGGTTGATTCGGTAGCTATCACGTGTTCACGAATCCAAGTGACTTCTCGTGTGGAACTGATTTATCTCCACAACTAGACAGCAAGTATAAGGATTACTCTTTTATAGATAGATAGATAGATAGATAGACACTCCCTAGTTATAACTTATATAAAAAAAATGATAATATTTGTTGAGCGAATAAAGTCTAAATGAAATTAAAAATACACTACTTTTCCATAAAAATTGTAGTTGATTGATGGATTGACGTAAACTGAACTTTTGTTGAAATGATTATTGACTTTTTTTATAAGGAATATTCACTTAAAACTTTTAAATGTAATAAATTTGCTTAGCAGAAAAAAGGTGTAATAAATGTGGAAGAATTCTTGGTGGTCAAGTCATTGAGAAAAATATCAATGAAATTTAATGAATAAGCATTAGAAACCGCAACACTGCGGATTTGAAATATTTATATGATTAATTATAAACTTTTATTAAGGAGGAATTTGTAACATAAATAGATCAATTTTAAATTTTATTCATTTATTTTCTCTCACGGTGCTGAAAAAGAAAAGTTATTTGGAGCCACCAATTTATCAGCAAGTTTATTGCGGGCATTACCCCTGGCACTTCCTTCTCTCACGTCTATCCAAGGGCAGAGTAGAGTTAAAAGACTCTTCCAACTTTCGCCTCATCGCCGGGGATCGGATCACCCAAGTCGCCTGGCCCTGCGGCCTGCCCTTATGACGAGAAGAGACCATTCATAATTTTGTCGTTCATTCTTTTAGTTATGATAATGACAATAAAATTACATTTTAATCATGATATTACAATATACTACTTTACATATATCAATAAAGCGGACAATTCATGTTGTTAAATTTCAATTGTCCTTATGTAAAATGTTTTTCTTTCTAATTCTAACTTTCAACACCCGTTCTCACTCGACAACCTATGTCTTTGACACTTGCATGTCATGAGGCGACCCTCGCGTTATGACTTAACACGAGTTCCATACTTGATAAGATAGTTCACTATATTGGTCAAAGCTCCAAAAGCGACTGAAGAGGACTCCAACCCGACATCTCAGCTAGCTTAATGGGGTGCCATGAGTTTGTGTCCGAGGCCTACTCAAAGACAGAGGGGTGAAGGGGCTCGAACCCCACCCTACTCAAGGGAGGGGGCTCAAGTCCCAATCCCCGCCTACCTACTCTCATCGCCAAGGGGGTCGAGGGGCTCGACCACCTTCCTCGGAGAGCAAGCTCGAGCCCCTCCTCTTAAGGGGGTCGAGGGGCTTAATCCCCTCCCTTCGAGAGAGGGGGCTCGACCTCCTCTCTCGGAGAAGGAAGGCTTGAGCCCCTTTCCCCCACCATGGGGGTTAAGGAGCTCGGCTCCTTACCACCAAACAAGAGTTCGTCGGTGTCAAGGAGCTTGACCATTCTCCCGTTGACTTGAGACTTGACGATGTCCTCGATCACGAAGGCCCTGATAAGTAGGCCCCTTACCTCAAATGAGGGTCCCCCCCAAGCCCTTCACCTCGAAAGAGGGGCCCCATTAGCACTCCACCTTGGTTAAGAGCCCGAGGGGCCTTCTCCCTAGTCAGAGATGCAACAAACCTCTAATCCCTTATCTTGGGTACCAATAGTGGACTTCAGTCGAAACCATATTCCAAGCAATTGTGCCACAAACTAACTCAGTAGGCTTCATTGGGCTCGAACTCTAAATAATAGCCCACAACTCAGACAAGACCCATACAAACTCTCACCAAGTTTAGCAGGCTAAGTTCGTACATTAACCTACATGCCCAAGAGTCACGAGACTGCCATTGTGATTTTTTTTTGGTAAGGGCCACTGTGGATTTCTTTTATTTATTTATATATAAATACCCACCCCTTAGCTAATTTTGGTAAGCTCATTATTTCACTTCGAGTGATTTACCTCTCCTCCCTAGAAAGACACTGACTAAAGCAACTGAAGAGATTCCTTGGAAACAACTCTAGAGCCTCCTTGTAAGTTGTAACCTTAATTCTATGGTTCAAGGATATTACAACAGTGATGCGAAACACGAGAGTTTGGTGATGAAACACATGAGAGAGCCTTCGAGATCGAGGAAAAGCAGGAGACCAGCTGGCCCTTATTTTTATGGTCCAGGGCTATCACAACAGCGACGCAAAGCACAAGAGTTTAGTGAGGAAATTGGTGTGAGAGACTTAGGGACCAGGAAAAGTAGAAGATCGATTAATTCAGATTTAAAGGAAGATCTTGGTGAGGAAAGATTTCATTTCGGATTCATTTTTCCACATGAATACTGGTGAATCCACACTTCGACGTGTTAAAATCGTTCTAATACTATATTAGATCTCCGTTTGACTTAAACTAAGTTAATTCAAGCTTCACTTAAGAACTCGAGCTTGTACAATGTGGAATTCAACTTCCTTATAAACTTTAAATTTGTACTAAATTTTTATATATGAAATTAACTCTCCATACTTATGTTTTTGTCATTTGATTTTTTTTATGTTTGGTTTTAGGGTTAAATTTTGATTTTAATTGGTTTGTAATGATTGAGTTATTGAATTATGAAAAAAATGTGAAAAAGTAATAAATAGTTAAGAGAAGTAATGATTGTGTTGTTAAATTGTGAAAAAAAAAATAATGAATTATTTAAAGAATTTAATATTAAAAATTGAATTGAATGGTTAAAAATTTTTAAAAAATGAAAAAGTAATAATTATATTATTGATTTAAAGATAAGTGAAGTAAAGTTAAAAATTGATCGTAAAAACCAAACAAAGCTTGCTTTGTCAATTTAATTCGTTACATAAGGGCCGACATATTGGATGGAATTAACTAATTTTATTGCTACTTTACTTTTCACCAAAGAGAAAAGGATGGTAATTTGAGGAAGGATTAAAAGGAATATTTGCACTGCTGTCGTTTCATTTGTGAGTGAAGCGCAAGAAATTGATTTTGCTGTTTGGGCCATCAAAATGTAAACAACGGGAATTCACCAAGACCGCAAAAAAAAAAAAGTCTCGTCATTATTTGTGCATGGTAATAGTAAAACCCACCGCAGTTGGACTAACCGATTCGCTACAGACATTTCTCCACGCGCCAATCCTTCCCGACACAGTGCGTGCGAGGAGAATTTTGCACTTGGCCACGTAATATAAAATAAAAAATGATGCTCCACGAGGTCCAAATCAATTTCTTGGTTCGGCCATTGTGTTTACTGCTATTTTCTATTTGGAATAATTGCGCCATATAGTCTAACGTTTGTAAGAATTCTTAGTTATAACCCAAACTTAAATTTTTACTTGAAATATCCAAATATTGATGCGTTGGTTTCAAATCTATCATGATGTTAACTTTTCGTCTAAAATTAACGGAATTGCACACGTGGCACGTTAATTTTGTAATAAGTGTCTGGATAGATGTGAAATTAACGTGTTACATGTGCAATTCCGTCAATTTTAGACGGAAAATTAGCGTCGGGATATATTTGAAATCAACATGTCAACGTTGGGATATCTCAGGTAAAAAATCAAGTTTGGACTATAACTAAAAATTCCTTCAAACATTTAGCTATATGGCGTAATTAATCATTTTTATTTCTATTTAGATAGATTATCACTTTTAATGGTATGAATTGATAAATTACCATGTTTGGTATAAGCTTATAATGTCATATATTAGCGATAATCTTGTTGGTAATATAGATAAAACACTCTCTGTTGGGAAAGTATACCACAAGTTGAGTGAAAAAGTGAATTATTTTGGATATTCAATAATATGTATCAACAAAATCTAGTGGACTCAAGAAATTTAAAATCAGATTCCAGTAATTCAAATTAAGTACCTCATCTCATACCAAACGTTCATTTTTCCTCTATAATATTTCGGGAACTATGTTGATCAATAGTTGGATAATGGGTCGCACACATAAATTGTCGCCATATATGTAGCAAGCACATCTAACATTTTAAAAATCTTTTTTTTTTTGCAGTCGATTGAACATTTTGTAAGTGGCACCGTATCATATATTTCAGAATAGTTTACATTTTTTTTGCTAACCCGCTGTGTCCGGACTTCGTCGGACTAATCTTCGGAGCTTTGTGAACCTTCGGCGGCGCACGGAGAGGGTAATTACGCTAAAGGCGTTTCGGTGGCCCCAAGGGAATTCGAACCAGGATCTCGGTGCAAACTCGAGTGCATATTAATCATTAGGCCGAACCCCTTAGGGTTGAGAGTAGTTTACATTATGTTATAAGGTTAAAATTACTTCTTCTTCTCTTTTCTCTCAAAGTTTAAAAATTTCTTGAAATATCAACGGAGAGCTCATATTATGATAACATAACAATTTATCAGGAAAAAAAAACCACATTATTTCAGTTCACCCACAGCACAGGAAAATTCTCATTCCTGTCCTAGGACTGTAATAATTAAATAAATAACATTGATAAATAAATAAATCCCATCAAATCAAGACGTGCAGTGTTAGTACATAGGGAAACGGCGGTACGAATGACGGCCTCTTCTGCTCCTCCTTCCTTCCTTCCTCTGTGTGTGCGTCTCTCTCTCTCTCTCTCTCCACTAACGTCCCGTCTCCGCCGTTTGTAATGACATTTACCCCTCTCTTTCTCCATCACTGTCCCGTTCTTCCTTTAACTGTCTTCTTCCTCCTCCTGCTGTCTCTCTCTGTGCAGCAAATGCACTCTCTCTCTCTGTTTCTCTCTCTTCATAACAGCTCTGCTCAACTTCTTCCTTACAGTTCACGCCAAACGCCTGCTCTCTCTCCCCATCTCTATCCGTATGTCCTTGACAGAGAGGCCAAGCTAGAGAGAGGACCAGTGGATTGACTCCCATCCTTACATTAGTTCCCTCTTTCACTACGCGTTTTGCCATTCCTCTCTTCCTCTTCCCCTTCTTCCTTTTCTTCTTCTATACCCCTTAGACATTCTCCCTTTCTGCTCCGGTCCTCTTACAATGGCGGATGATACATTCTTCCGCCACCGGGGAAATGCCCGGCTCCTCCTCTGGCTCTGGCTCTCAGTCGCTGTGTTTTCCGTCTTCTGTCCTCTCGCCGCCGCCCTTATTGACGAAGGTAATGACGCTCCCTGACTTGGTCCGTACTGTAGCTTGGGGCGGAGCTCAAAGTCTCGAACTAGGACTGCATATTGAAGCTGATGATGAACCCACTCTGCTAGCTGAACTCCAAAAGGGCTCAGATTTCGGGTTCAACCCACTCTTTGCTGTACCGCTGATAGGGATAATCTTTCAGCGGTTGAAAACTAAGCTGAGATCACTCTGATCGCAATCTACTGTTTATTATAAAATTGTTTTGACTAACGAACACTTTTTTGGGAGCACAGTGTCTCTGGGAATATTTTATTGCTTTGGTCAAACCTTTTTCCGGCTTTTATTTCAGTTTCCGTTAATAACCATAATAATCGATGATTGATTAATAATAATATATTGTGGTATAGTAAAGCCTTCACATCACATTTTTGACTCGTGATGATAACGCTCCCAACTTTCGAAATGTTGCAGGCAAAGGACTGATGAAGGTCAAGGCCTCATTCAGCGACGTTGCTAATGTACTGCTCGACTGGGACGATGTGCACAACACGGATTTCTGCTCATGGCGCGGTGTCGCCTGTGACAACTTCAGCCTCTCTGTCGTCTCTCTGTGGGTTCCCTTCTTATCTTATGCTGTTCTTGCTTTAGGACCTTGACATAATATATCCCAACGGTTGATAAGTTGAAGACCCATTTGAAGGCGTTCGAGCAAAACATTATGCAGCTTGGTAGTACTTTAAAATGCCATTGGTTTTGTTTAGATGTATATTACAAGGGTGACGATTGTAGCTTCCTTTGGCGGAATGCCTTGCGCTGTTACCGGGATATTGAGTTCTTTCTCTTGATTTGCAGGAATCTGTCCAACTTGAACTTGGGAGGCGAGATTTCCCCTGCCATCGGTGATCTTAGGAACTTGCAGTCCATGTATGTCTAGTTTCTTTTGACTCCCTTTCTGTGTTAGCCCCTATGTGCTAATGGGTTTTGCTCCTAAGCTCTGAAATCCTCGTCTTTGATGATGGCAGAGATTTCCAGGGGAATAAGTTGACGGGTCAAATCCCAGATGAAATTGGAGATTGTTCGACTCTGATACACTTGTAAGCGGTTTTTTGCTGTTTTCGAAATCGTCCTCCCTACACTAAAGGATGGTCCTCTTTCTGTGCTATCTTGTTTTAAAATAGAGGGAGTTGGTGATGATATTGCAGGGATTTGTCCGACAACTTGCTTTATGGAGATATTCCGTACTCAATTTCCAACCTTAAGCAGCTTGAATTCTTGTGAGTTCATTCCCGCTTTGCTTGTTGTTGCCTTCCTGTACCTTGTATATTACATTCTTGGGCTGTTGATAACCATTTTCTCCATTGATTTATAATTTATTCAGGAACCTGAAGAACAACCAGTTAACTGGACCTATTCCTTCAAGTGTTACTCAGATTCCTAATCTGAAAACTCTGTACGTTTACTGGCCCTTAGCAATTTTCTTGCATCAGTAGCATAAGCTTGCTTGTTGTATGCTGTTTGTATCTTTGGCCAAGGACTCATTATATTGTGCTATTAGTGATCTTGCTCGGAACCTGCTTACTGGTGAGATACCTCGGCTACTCTACTGGAATGAAGTTCTGCAATACCTGTAAGTATTAACGCAATCAGATTAATATATGGTCAAAGGGAAAAAAATAATTTTAAATTAACGTTTGGTGTGTATTTTAGTAAGTCCTTGATGGTTGTCCTTTCTTTTGTTTATTGCATGTTTTATTAGGAAATTGTAAATCAACACCTTCGCTTGTTTTGGTTCTCAGTGGCCTACGTGGGAATTTGCTCACTGGAACATTGTCTCCCGATATGTGCCAGCTGACAGGACTTTGGTTCTTGTAAGAAACTGTCCATATTCATATGTTTAGGTTATCCATGTTATTTTCTCTTATAAATATACTCTCTCCAGTGATGTAAGGGGGAACAATTTGACTGGTACCATTCCTGAGAACATTGGCAACTGTACGAGCTTTGAAATCTTGTATGTTAGTTGAGACCTTCCTTTGATTTCTTTTAGACTATATGTACACTTGGTTGATTGATTGATTAATGATGCTCGGTGGGTGCCATTAGGGATATTTCATACAATCAGATAACTGGAGAGATCCCTTACAACATTGCCTTCCTCCAAGTTGCTACCCTGTAAGACATATTCTCTGGCTTATGTTTTTGCTCCTCATTTCCAAGTGTGTTGCACTGGTCAGCTGACTGTTGATGCATATTATGATTAGAACTGAGCAATTTTGCAAGCTTATCTGCTGGCTTTGTAGGTCACTGCAGGGTAACAGGCTAACAGGGAAAATACCAGAGGTCATTGGTTTGATGCAAGCTCTCGCCGTTCTGTACGTATAAACATTATGTTTTGTATAAGTTGTGTAGTTTTGCATACAACTAGGGACGCAAACCTTTGCAATTAATGTGGTAATGTTTCTTTCTGCTTGGTTTTCAGGGACTTGAGCGAGAATGAGTTGGTTGGACCGATTCCCCCCATACTCGGCAACCTGTCTTTTACTGGCAAATTGTGAGCATTCAAATATCTAAAATTTACCGTTGAATTTACCTTTGCCTTTTCTGTTGCCTTACTTTGTCCCCCTTTATTTTTTGTTAGGTACCTCCATGGGAATAAACTCACTGGTCCTATTCCCCCAGAGCTCGGCAACATGTCAAAACTAAGCTATTTGTGAGATTATTTATATTGAAATAGCTCTAATAGCTTTCTGGCTTAATTTGGGTTCTCTTTTCGTTTCTGACTCTGAGCTTGTGTTTGCAGGCAGTTGAATGATAATCACCTAACTGGGACCATTCCAGCAGAACTTGGGAAGCTTGATCAGTTGTTTGAATTGTAGGTGTTTACCCAAAATTTGTTAGTTCTCTTATTTTTCTCCTGGAAAAACTGTTTGAATGCTTGATGTAAGATTTATTTAATGGCTCCCGGGAGTTCTATGCCTCAACCACTGGGCCTTGAGTCTTCTTTATTTTTATTGAAACTGATCAATTGTTTTCACATGTTTCAGGAACCTGGCCAACAACTATCTTGAAGGACCTATCCCAGATAACATAAGCTCATGCATGGCACTGAATCAATTGTGAGATGCCTTTTCATTTTTGCCATGTGCTAGTTTTCTCGTGCATATGATGCAGATACTTGCAGCTGCTTGCTTGATATAGTTAAAACTTTCTTGCTTTGCAGCAACGTCCATGGCAATCGCCTGAACAGATCTATTCCATCAGGGTTCCGGAATCTCAGGAGCTTGACTTACCTGTAAGTTTGTTTGATGTGGATATGGCAGTGTTTGGTGCTCTGAATTGCAGTTAACTTGATGCTGTTTCAGCAATCTGTCAGCAAACAATTTTAGGGGCAGGATACCTACAGATCTGGGTCGCATCATCAATCTTGATACACTGTATGTCTTAAGCTACTTGCTCTTCATAATGTGGCACTGTGGCCATGTTTTCAGATTTCTTACTTTTAGGTTGTCTTTGCAGGGACCTCTCAAGTAACGATTTCTCAGGACCTGTACCACCTTCCATCGGTGGACTGGAACATCTACTCACATTGTGAGGATGTTATCTTTATACCGTTTGTGAAATAGTTTTTGAACTTTTTAGGCTCAGAACATAAATTGCTGGGATGAATTGAAACAGGAACCTGAGCAGAAATCATCTTGATGGCCCATTGCCAGCCGGATTTGGGAATCTTAGGAGCATACAGATTATGTGAGTCTCAATTCAAATAATTGTTTTATCTGCATGTGTCAACAATCTTTAATTTCTCTTGGAACTTACACTCTCGTTGTTAATCCTTATGTAGAGACATGTCATTCAACAATCTCTCCGGCACCATACCTGCTGAACTGGGGCAGTTGCAGAACATCTTATCTCTGTAAGTTGCACATTTATGGAAGTACTCTGATCAAATACCATTCTGTCAATTCATGTGCCTTGAAATATAAGATGCCGATCCTCTATGTAATTTTTCTTGCCCTTTTTCAGGATTTTGAATAACAACAAGTTGCGTGGTGACATTCCCGATCAGTTGACCAATTGTTTCAGTCTTCTGATTCTGTGAGTTTTCTTGGCATTTGCTTCCCTGAACTTGTCATTATATACTTCATCTGATGCAACTTTCTCTGGTTTCAGAAATGTCTCCTACAACAACTTATCGGGCATCATACCCCCTAATCGCAACTTTACACGGTTTCCGCCTAATAGGTAGGTGGTGATGTTTGCCTAGTTTATCAGTGAGTTCTGCATTTCAGTGACAAAGATATTCTCTTCAGCTTCATTGGAAATGCTTTTCTATGCGGCAATTGGTTGGGATCCATATGTGGACCTTCTGTGACGAAATCTCAAGGTACTGGTTCAGCATCTTAGTAAATCTCCGTATCATTTTGAATCTTGAACGGCGGAGGTTATAAATTCTCCAGTGCTCTTTGCCCCAGCATTTCTCTCCCGAACTGCTGTCATCTGCATGGTGTTGGGATTCGTCACTTTGTTTTCCATGATCTTGGTGGCCATCTACAAGTCAAAACAGCGAAGCATTGTAAAGAAACCCAGTAAAAATATACATGGTATTTTCTATTCCTGTAGTATCCGATTATCCTTTGGTCTCTGATTGTTTTATCCCATCTGAATAGTTTTTGCGACATTTTTTCTTTCAGGCCCTCCAAAACTCGTTATTCTTCACATGGATATGGCTATTCGTACCTTTGATGATATTATGCGAATAACTGAGAATTTCAGTGAGAAGTATATCGTTGGATATGGAGCTTCAAGTACAGTTTATAAGTGTGTGTTGAAGAGCTCCCGGCCTATTGCGATAAAACGACTTTACAGTCAGTATCAGAATAATTCCCAAGAGTTCGAGACTGAGCTTGAAACTATCGGGAGTATCAGGCACAGGAACATTGTCAGCCTCCATGGCTACGCATTATCTCCTCATGGGAATCTCCTTTTCTACGACTTTATGGAGAATGGTTCATTGTGGGATCTTCTTCATGGTTAGTTTCTTCGATAAAATTTGATGAACTTATAATTGAATATTTCTTAGCTCTTCTGTCAAACATCCGTTTGGTTATACTATGTAGGTCCTTCTAAAAAGGTCAAGCTTGATTGGGATACACGCCTTAAAATAGCTGTGGGAGCTGCTCAAGGGCTTGCATATCTCCACCATGACTGCGACCCGCGAATCATCCACAGGGACATCAAGTCTTCAAACATCTTGCTGGATGAGAACTTTGAGGCTCACCTTTCTGATTTTGGGATTGCAAAGTGCATCCCCTCGGCAAAGACTCATGCCTCAACTTACGTTCTCGGAACGATTGGCTATATCGATCCTGAGTATGCTCGCACTTCAAGGTTGACTGAGAAATCAGATGTCTACAGCTTTGGCATTGTTCTTCTCGAGCTGTTAACTGGCAAGAAGGCGGTGGACAATGAATCCAATCTGCTGCAAATGGTATGTGACTCGGCCTTTAAATTTTAATTGAGTACATAATCTCATGTCCCCAGATACACATCCTGATTGCGAGCTTCCCCTCTCAGATACTTTCCAAGGCCGATGATAACACGATAATGGACGCTGTTGATCCTGAGGTCTCAGTCACTTGCATGGACATATCCCATGTGAAGAAGGTTTTCCAACTCGCCCTTCTGTGCACGAAGCGGCTCCCCTCTGATCGGCCCTCGATGCATGAAGTCGCTAGGGTGCTGGTTTCCCTGGTTCCACCTCCAGCTACTAAGAAGCCTACTCCGGTCCCACTCAAGCGCATCGACTATGCCCGGTTTGTGATAGACAACCAAGGACAGCAGCAGCAGCTAACGACAAATCACCAAAACAACTCATCTGATGCTCAGTGGTTCCTACGATTCCGTGAAGTCGTCTCAAAGAATACCTTCTGAAGGAGGCTTTTGAGCATACGACCTAAAGCTATGACAAAAAAATTAGCAAGTCTTCGCAGAAAACCAGTAGAGAAGGCTGGGAAAGGCTCCCTCAACTGTGCTAGCAATGGGGCCCAATGGCTACAGTTCTTGGACTTTTTAACTCGCTTATTACAGCAATTTTGTGAATTTTGGAAGGGGTCTTATCTTATCCCACCCTTAGGAAATTTTGTGCAAACGATATCTACCGAACTTACTTGCAAACTGTTACTAACCCGTTTCGGAGATTAGAATTTTCCAATCCTCTTTTTTTTTTTTTTTTTTTTTTTTTGGGTTTAATTTCCAATCCTCTATTTAACTGAGGTTTTAAAGAGCACCTGAAAACTTCAAACATATTTAACTCCTGAGAATTGTAAGCACGTTCGGTTTTGATCGTGCAATCGTAAAATGTATTTGACGGGTGGGCGGCGTTTAATCAAAAGATGGATTGCGGGTGGGGGTGGTCCTCGAGCTGAATTACGTACGATACGATTTAAGAAAGGGAAGATCTATCTATGATGCGATATGGTGCAGTCGAATACAGTTTTTGTTTGTGGCAGGAGATGAACGGGTGAAGTGGCTGTAACGTATGAAACGATCAGATGACCTCAGCCGCTCGATTTCACCTACAAGTGCAATTGCTGGAGCGCGTGGTCTCCACAAGTTCAGTTCCCCTCCCACCACCTAATCTTCAGTATCGCCTTCACTTCACGCGTCCAGACGAAACCTCCTCAGAAGATCACTTTCCGATGGCGTCCCTTCTCAGCGTTCCCTCCTCCGCGGCCTTCTCCCAGGGCCTCAGCGTCCCCAACAGGGCCAGACCGAGGCGTTCGGTGGTGGTCAGGGCTGAGGCGGCGGGAACCATCAACACGGCGATCAGGAAGGAGGAAGATAAGGTTGTCGACTCCGTCGTGGTGACCGAGCTCTCTAAGCCCCTCACGGCTTATTGCAGGTTCGCGCCTTTGGGAACCTCCGTTCGGAGACCTTTTTATTTACAGCGGCGCATTGCATGATGCACTCCCCTTTTCTTTTGTTGATGTATGTCTGCGTGTGCTTCCATGGATTAAAGCTGTGCACGTGTGATTGCCTAGCTAGCTTGTTGAGGAGCGCCAGTGTATTGATATCTTAAGATAGGAGAGAAGAATTGTCCGTTTAATGGAATTCTCAATCCTGATCTCCGCATTGCATGATGGAAAAAAATTCGGGATTTCAAACTGCGTTGAGCTTCATGCTCTCTCCATTCGAAGCGGTTAATAATACATGCATTCGCATTCGCCCACCTGAAACTGAAAGAATTGGGAACCTGAAGTAGATTGTTCAGTGAGGTCTCTGCCTCTGAGTGGACTGAGTTAAATTAAAGTGTGCACTGGCAGGAATCTGCGGCCTCTTTGGTATGTGGAATGGCAGAACAATGCGAATATCTTTTAACCATCATAGTGGAATGGACGGGCTATCTATCGTGTTAATATAGTTCATGTATGATGTTTTGTCTCCGGATGCAGTCTTCGCTCAGTGGCTCAGATGATTAGATTGTTTGCGATTATTATCGTTTCTTGTGATTCAGGTTGATGCAACAGACTCGATTTTTTAGGTTATGGATATCTTTTCAAGCTTTGGTAACTAGACAGAACATCATTAAAAAAAAATTAAAAAAAAAGGGATTCGTTTGACTGACTGACTTGCAGGTATGATGGGATTCCTATTATTAACTTGGTTTTGCTTTGATCTCGTATAGTCTTTAAGGGACGGAAATTTAGAGGCGAAGTTCCTACTAGTTGAGTCGTATCTCATCTGTCTTATAGATGGATGGAACCGGGGAGGAGCATCCTATATACTTTTTTTGAGCTTCAATTTTAGAAATCACATATATGCAATGAATCTGCGACTATGAGTGTTCATGTTTTGGGTTTTGGTAGGTGCTGGAGATCGGGGACATTCCCACTGTGCGATGGGGGCCATGTGAAGCATAATAAAGCCACTGGTGACAATGTTGGCCCTCTGCTCTTGAAGAAGAAGCAGTAGTAGTGTTAGTAGTAGTAGTAGTGAGAAATTCTTTAGTCTTTTAAGGATACATACTCCGGGTTATTAGCTCCTCGTTTCTGTTGGCTGAAGGATTCATTGCTGTTGCTCGCTGTGTTACTTGTGTGGAATATTGAGCTTGACAGTTTTTAAAACCGTGTTGAGTTATGTATCTTCCTTTGTATTTCAAGTGGTGTTTGTTATGGGTTCCTCTGACGAGGCTCGATTCTCTTCTCTCACAGAAAAATATACAGTTGAAGAGATACGAAATTCACAATCTCGATTGATTTTGGGGATCGATTTTTTTTTTCTTGGATAATGCGAATAGTATTATTAATACGCGTTAAGCAGCAAGGTTACAAGGGGCACCATCAAACACACAAAATTTGACCCTAAAAGGCCTAACTGACAAAGGTCACGAGCATGGAGTTGAGAGCGCGAGGGACCCAAACAACAATGCCAATCCAACAGAGAGCACAAAAGAGCCATAATATCCGATATAACAGTCCTAATTTCCCACGGGACAGACCGTGGTTTAGCTAAAGCTTGAACTAAAACTAAAGAGTCAGATTCCAGCCAGATTTTCGACCAGCCAGCGTCGATAGCATGCGAGACTGCAAGGAGGACAGATTGTGCTTCTGCTTGGAGGGGTGTTGCAGCGAGGCAGGGGGCACACCGTGAACAGAGGATGTTGTCATTTCTCTGGGCCACCCCTGCAATATAGCCTTATGGATTTTGCCAAGGGGCATCGGTGTTAATCTTAGTCCAACCGGGGCAGGGGAAGATGATAGTCTTTGTCCGGTGAGGGGCTTGGTTCTGAGCTGCGTTGTATTGATGTGCTGTAATGCAGGTGGAGTCCATCGTAGAGCCACCGACGCTGGGCTGGGCACCCTGGGTGTGGGTGCTGCTGGGGATTGCTTGCTGAGTCGCCATCCTTACAGCCCCTTTGTTCGACATGTGAAGTTTGTATGTCCGCAGACTAAATTTGAATAGACTATCACTGTTATCCTTCACTTATTCATTTATCACCGTTTTTGCCCCCAATATATTTTTGTCGCCGGTTAGTCCCAAATGTTGGCATTTCGTATAACATTTATACCATTCTGTTAAACCTCCGCGACGGAAAATTCATGGACGGCGTTATATGCCATGTCACTTTTCCATCACGGAAGGGTATAAATGTTGGACAGAATGTCAACGTTTGGGGCTATTTGATGGCAAAAATATATTAGGGGCAAAAACGGCGACAAATGAATAAGCGGAGAGCAGCAGTAATAGTTTACTCAATATTCAATGAGTACCTAATTAAAATGTTTGTAAACGAGAATCTGTGAGCTAATTGTGGGACAAGTTTCTCACTTTCAAACATTTTAATTGAGTGTTACACATTCAAGTGGATGAGTAATACTCACCCCATATTTATTTTGTTTTGCAGACTTCGACTGAATTCAGCTCGAGCCCCGGCAAATAGATGAGTGAAATTATCGGAACTGATTAAACAAAATAGACATGGCTTACCACTTTGAGAAAATTACGTGAGATATTCACTTGCTAATCTCCAGTGGATTTTCACTCATCCATCTAATTTAAAGACCCCAAATGAGGATCAAATTCATAATAGTAACATCACCAGCAGAAAGTAATGGCCTAGTTCCTCCTTTTCGCTCGGCATCTTTTTTCTTTTTCTTTTGCTGATTAGTTCGGATAAATTGCAAACATGCGCTGTTTTGTGTGAATGTGGAATATTTGCGGTAGGTTGTGAATGTGGAATATTATACCATGTTTATTAATTGTGGAATATTGCAAACATGCGCTATTTTGCAAACATGTCTATTCATTGTCTTGAATTGAATGGATAGAGAATAAAAAGAAAGAACTTCATATAAAATCAGGCAGCATATTCCACCGGATTAATATTTGAGTTAATAACCCATAAAGTCATGAACTATACTCATTTTATTTTATCACTTTTAGCATAAAATTTCAAAAATTATACAGTAAGTTGCCAATTTTCGATCTTTTTTGTCCCATCTAGTATGTTGTCACTCTTTTAGTCAAGTTTAACTGATTTTGAAGACGTGCAACTAACAGTGGGTCCTTAAAGTGTTTAAAATAATACTAATATTATTAAAAAATAAGAAAAGGAAAAAAAGAAAAAGACAAAAGCCAAAGGCTCGAACGAAGGGAGAGGGCGCCAGGAATGGAGGCCTCGCCCCGCCAGCATCGCCCCAATCGGATCACCAGCAACCTCGGAGGCCGCGGTGACCCCATAGAGACTATGATGAATTTAAAAGAAAAAAAAGGAAAATCAAGAAGAGTAAGAGGTGGAGGACGGCTGTGGGGGCCTCTTAGAAGGCCATTGTTCTCCAAATTAGGGTCATCGATGTCCTCACAGGGGCAACGGTGGCACCAAACAAATCCTAACATTCCAAACTTGATAAAAGAAAAAATCCAAATTGAGAAGAGGGAAAGAAGAGAAGGGCGGCGGTAGGGGCCTCTTCGACGACCACTGCCCTCTAATAGGGATTGCGAGCAACATTACATCTCACCGCACGATTCCGACAAGGCTCTCCCCCCTCCATTTCTCTTCCCCTTTTCCTCTTCTTAATACCAACCCCGCTTTAAGTTTAGGGAAGTGGCCAAGTGGGGGAACTCCTCAGCACCACCATCGCCCATTTGGGATTATTGACCACTTCTGAGGTCGCCAGCAACCCCGATTAGGGTAGTGACAGTGCTAGCAAGGCTCGTGCCGGCACCCTTTCCTTTAGTTCAAGTATATTTTTTTCTTTTTTTATTATATTTTTATTTTTTAAACTACATAATATTATATAAACCTGTATGGGCTCATCGTTAGTGTCACGTATGAAGCATCAGTGCCATGTCAATAATAAATTAAAGTTGACCGGGAAGGGATAGCATGTTAAATGGCCAAAAAAAAAAAAGTCCATTGGTCACTTTCTTCTATGCAAAGTTTGTGCTACAGGTGATAAAATGAGTATAGTTCCATCAAACGACGTAGTCTTGACTGTGAAAAACGAGAGCTTTTCCTCCTCTTTGCGGGCGGCGCGTCCTAATCGAACGGTGAGAATCCGATTCGGGATGGCCTTGAGATCCAACGCTCAAAAATCATTCCACCGCTAAACTATAAATTTCGGAACCCTAATTGTGTGTTCTCCTCTTTCTTCTTCTCTCCTGCTTCTGCAGCTCTAATCTGCCACACCCCTTCTGAAGCAGGAGAAGCAAGAGAAACCCCCCAAAACCCTAGAGGACTCCTCCTCTTCCCCTCTCCTCTCAATACGGTATCTTGGGTTGCTGTGACGTTCACCAATTCAGAGAATCATGCCTTCCATTGCTATCTCGTCTTCCATACCCAAGTCCGCGGAGAAGCAGATGAAGGAGGAGAAGAAGAGCAAGAAGATCTCCAAGTCGGAGACCAAGGAGAAGAAGCGGAAGGCCTCTGAGGTGATCGAATACGACGACGAGGTAGAGAGTGGGACGAGCTCCGAGGTGGTGGAGCCCGTGGATTTGAAGGAGAAGAGCAAGAAGAAGAAGAAGGCCAAGCTGAGCAGCGACGGCGAGGAGGAACTGGTCAAGGAAGAGAACCCTAATGCCTTGTCAAACTTCCGGATTTCAGAGAAGTTGAGGGAGAAGTTGAAGGAGAAGGGGATTGAGTCGCTGTTCCCCATTCAGGCCATGACCTTCGACACCATTCTCGATGGGTCTGATTTGGTGGGGCGGGCACGAACCGGTCAGGTATACATAACTCTGAAAATTGCTTTGATTTTACGAGGTTGACTGGAAGCTTTAATGGTGTTGCTTGGGGAAAAGTTGCCATTGCATTGGCTTCTTCTGGACGCTTATGTATATTATCTAGGCAAAGAAGCCAAATTTGGAGTAGCTTCTCCAGGATGTTAATAAAGATTAGATTGCTGAGGGTGATAAGAAATCAACGCTTCACCTGTTTGGGAATTGATCGTTGTCGAGTTTGCAGATTCAATAGTAAGGTTATAATCTTGGCCTCTTCTGGCTTCTGTCCTGTATCAGGGTAAAACTCTGGCTTTTGTGTTGCCAATTCTGGAGTCATTGACAAACGGTCCTGCAAAAGCATCGAGGAAGACAGGAAATGGGAGGCCACCAAGTGTTTTAGTGCTTTTACCCACTCGAGAGCTGGCCAGTCAGGTATCAAGATCAGCCTTGTCGTACTTGTCTCCGTTTATCGCCTTGGAGTAACGTTCTCTGATTAATTTGTTATGTCATTTCAGGTGTTATCTGATTTTGAAATTTATGGCGGGGCCCTGGGCTTGACATCGTGTTGTTTATATGGTGGAGCACCCTACCATGCTCAAGAGTATAAGTTGAGAAGAGGTGTTGACATAGTTGTTGGAACCCCGGGTCGCGTGAAAGTAACATATAGAACTTTACCCAATAATTTTGATTGGTGAATACCTCTAGATTTTCTATATTCATTTTCTTTTCTCCTTTCTCTTGAACTTGAGCAGGATCATATCGAGAGGGAAAATATTGACTTTAGCTCTTTGAAGTTTCGTGTGCTTGATGAGGCTGATGAAATGCTGAGAATGGGTTTTGTTGAAGATGTTGAGCTAATCCTTGGTATGAGGGTCCTTTATCTTATTCTAATGAAAGAACGATGCCATCAGTAATTATATTTATTTCCTTCATTGTATTATATTGTTATATCGGTATAATAATCTACTGATTCTTTAATATACTGATGAGAGAAGTCATTTATATGTTTTCCTTCTGCACTTCTTTTACCACGTTGATTATGTGTCCTTCCAGATCATAATTTTGCTTTTAATTGTTTTAGGCAAAGTAGAGGATGCAAGCAAGGTCCAAACGCTCCTTTTCAGTGCCACCTTGCCCGAATGGGTGAAAAATGTAAGTATTCACTCTGAATGGATTACAATTTTTTGCTTCATATGCTACTTTAAGATCAGCAATGGTCCTTTTATTAGTTTCCTTTTCTCGAAGTGCTGCTAAGATTTATTTTTCCCTTAAAATTGTCCATTTTCAGATTTCTAAAAGGTTTCTTAAGCCGAATAAGAAAACTGTGGATCTTGTTGTCAATGAGAAGATGAAGGCTAGTACCAGTGTCAGGCATATTGTCATTCCTTGTTCTAGTTCTGCTAGAGCCCAGCTCATCCCCGACGTAATTCGCTGTTACAGCAGGTTGGTTTTATCTGTATGCTGCTTCCTGACAATTTCAGCTTATATAAATCCCTTGCCAAACTTGTTTCATCTTCAGTTGGAATATATATATATATATATATATTATATGTTGATTGCTTTGTTTTGTTTCAGCGGTGGTCGTACAATTATCTTCACTGAAACTAAGGATTCAGCTTCTCAACTTGCTGGTTTGTTGCCTGGTGCACGAGCTTTGCATGGGGATATACAGCAAGCGCAGCGAGAGGTAAAATGGGGCTTGTTGTATCAAATTTTGCCCGATTAATGGTACAAGTGTCAAAGCACATGATTATTGATTTTTCCATTTTTGCTGATCCCTGCAAGCTTATCATAATCTCGACTCTAATCATTTATATTATACTTGTACTTCCCTAAACTTATTTCTTGTGCTTTTAGGTTACTATTTCCGGGTTCAGGAATGGCAAGTTTATGACTTTAGTGGCAACAAATGTTGCAGCTCGTGGTTTGGACATAAATGATGTGCAGCTGATTATCCAGGTTTGTGTCAGAGAACAGTGAACAGCCCTCAAAGCAATAGGTTGGTTCGCCAAATCATTACGTTGTCGTTTTCTAAGCATTTCCTGTATGTTTTTCCAGTGTGAGCCACCACGAGATGTTGAAGCCTATATTCATAGGTCTGGTCGCACAGGAAGAGCTGGTAAATAACTGATTCTCGGGTTATATATATGTCATTGGCTCTGCACCTTAGGGTTGGTTGGCACCAACACTAATTATTTGTATTATTTATTTAGGCAATACTGGGGTTGCTGTGATGCTGTGCGATCCTAGAAGGTCAAGCGTTTCGAAAATCGAGAAAGAATCTGGTGTGAAGTTTGAACATGTAACTGCTCCTCAGCCAAGCGATATTGCTAAGGCTGCTGGTGCGGAAGCTGCAGACACAATTACTCAAATATCTGATAGGTAATAAGCTCCAGACAACGAAACATATGCTAGTTGTGGGTTATTAGCACCAGGTTAATATGTGCTTCAAATGTTGCAGTGTGATTCCCGTATTCAAGTCTGCTGCGGAGGAGCTGTTAAATACTTCAGGTCTTTCCCCAGTTGATTTACTATCGAAGGCTCTTGCCAAGGCTGCTGTGAGTTTACACTGATCTATGGAGATATGACCCGCAATTTTTCAATTGTTTCATGTTATTAATATTGTACTCTTGTATTATTGTTGCTTCTCTTTCAGGGTTATACTGAGATAAAGAGTAGGTCGCTTCTTAGTTCACTGGAGAACCATGTGACCTTGCTTCTTGAGGCTGGGAGGCCCATTTATACGCCATCGTGAGTGGTCACTTGCTCTTCAAAACTCTGTTGCTGGAGCCTTCTTGCATATTCTTCACGTGCTTACATTTTTTGACCCTGTGAAACTAACATGTTCTCACGTGACTTTAAATGACGTGGACATTTCAGGTATGCTTTCGGTGTTCTGAGGAGGTTCTTGCCAGAGGATAAGGTTGAGTCGTTGAAGGGCCTCGCTCTCACTGCTGATGGGAAAGGTGCTGTGTTTGATGTTGCTGCTGAAGATTTGGATACTTTCCTGACCGGTACAAGCTGCTCTGATCTGTTGACGAATTGGAAGTTCTGATCTCTTAAAATGTATCTCTCTTGAGACGTTGCTCTCCTTTGTCTTTGTTCTCTATGGTGGTGTAGGTCAAGAAAATGCAGCGAATGTGAGCTTGGAGGTGGTGAAGTCACTTCCACGCCTTCAAGAGAGAGAACAGTCGAGAGGCGGAAGGTTCGGTGGGGGCGGTGGTCGTGGCGGCGGGTCCAATGGTCGGTTTTCTGGTGGAAGAGGAGGAGGCCGAGGGGGTGGGTTCTCTGGCCAAAGAAACGGTAGGCCGAGTGGCAGCTTTGGTGGGAGGGGCCGAGGGGGTGGCAGCAGATGGTGAAGTGGGTCGGGCTCTGTCCCCAATTTCTGGAGTAATGAAGATTATCCGACGGTGAAGAAAGACGTGCAATATGAGACCATAAGTACAATGAATTATAACTATATTTATATAGAAGATTTCCTGGATATAAAGGAGGATCTTCTAATTCTGTCTTTTTTTTTTTTCCTTTTCATTTATATTTTATTGCCCGTCAGTCCTTAGCTTTTATCTCATTCAGTTGTGTTGTTATTCATGCAGGGGGGGTTTTTGGCTGTCTTGCCCCCTCGAGTCCTCTCTTCTTTTTTTGTTCTTTTCCCCCTCAATTTTAAAGTGTAAGAAGAAGGCACTCACTGATCTTGAGTTATGTATTCTTATATATCCATTATATAAATTGAGTACTCGGAAAAATGAGAGATATAAATTTTGCAAGCTATAGGCTCAATAATGCATGGTCTTGGTTTGTACCCCCGGCCTTCGTCTCTCTGCGTTTTTTCCGTTCTGGTGGGGTGTGCGTGTTCACAGCATCGTATTCCTTTTTTCTTTTTTAGTGGAAAATTATATGCTCCTTTTTTAAAGGAATTTGTTGTGTTCTCGTGTGCCGGACTCCTCAATCAACTCAATGTCATATGTGTATATAGGTAAATAACGCAGAGAACATTTTTAGAAACGAAAAGAAAAAAATGATATGTTGCGAGAGAGAAGCAAATTCTAGTCAACAACCGTGGGTTATTTGATGAGGTATTTGTCTTCATAATGAGCTTGCTCAAGTCTTGATGATGAGCTTGCCGAAGTCCCGCACAGAGGTGAATCCCCAGCGTCTGGACGCTCGAAAGGTTCAAATCCCAGGCCAAGGGTGAAGCCCGACTCCCGAGGCCGCCACTCGCTCCTTGCTCGGACTGCTTGTCCTTGGCCATCGATCTGCATTCTGACAGGGGTGAAGTCCTGATGGAAACATGGCAATCCTGATAAGTGGATGGATCCGATAGTAATCCCATCCGGGCGCTTCTGTAACACTCCGATAAATCCCATTGATGGCATCGATTGTTTTGTTACAGATGATCTGTTGAATCAGTTCACATATTCTCGTGGATGTGTTGTCTTGAGCAAATCTAAAAGGCTATGGAATGGAAGAGCTACACCCACCCACACCCACACCCACACCCACATGCATTATTATGCTGCGTTTGATTTCAAAGTAGGATTTTAAAATTAGATTTTAATTTTAAAAAAAAGAGTGATATAAATGTGACACACCCTTTGACTTTGTATGAATTATTTTGTTTTGTTATGAAAAAAAAGTGATATAAATGCGGCTCACTCATTGACTTTGTATGAGTTATTTTATTTTGTTGTGAGTAAAATTAGATTAAAGTTGTAATTTTAAAATCACGTTTGCAAATCAAACAATCATAGTATCTCACGGGACCTGGGGAACGAACGACGACCAACATCTCTGACTTGGTTGGTGGATCAAACATCACTAATGGCCTCGTGCATGCTTTGCCTGGTTGATTCTGTCCACTAGGAGTAGAAATTTCCCTTTCTCTAATAATTGGTTCTTGCAGGCCAAAAGGAAAGGGAGAGAGAGAGAGAGAGGTTTGCAAGCTGCAGGATCCCCATCTTCTTTAATTAAATTTAGATTAGATCAAAACGGCCAAAAGGTGTCTATATTTCTGCCCAAACAATCCTAGAATTCTTGTTTCCCGACTTACTCTTACTCGATCGGTATATATGCCCATCTTTCCTGGACACTGGTTGTAATATTTTCCCATAGTACGCGAGAAATCAAGGATGGCATCGACAAGGATTGAAGAGAGACGAGTAACATAGTCTTTTAGTATGATCTTTCAAATTTCACATTATAATAATTGGTATGAATTTAGGACTGATCATCCTGATCCTAAACTAAATTGTAATATATTCTTCCATTTCATGTTTCTTTGATCCAAGTAGCTTGTGAATAGTTAGCTGAAATTAATAAAATGAGAATGTTTTTTGCTGAAATGAAAATTGAAAAGAAGGAGGGAAAAGCAGAAAGGGAAAAGGAAAGGAAAGGAAAGGAACAGGGAGGAAGGAGAGGGACATGATGATGAGTAATGAGCGCTTCCTTTTGTTGAATGAGCAGATGAATGGATGAACATATAATCAACGTTGATTTCAGCGTCCTCATTTGATTCGACTGCCCAAAAAGTTAAAGTTTGCCAACACCAAAGGAAAAAAAAAGGGACTCAAATTGTCAAAATTGTTTTTTTTTTAATTAGACACGAATATTCTCAATCAGTCAATTCTTAATTTTGTTTTGTTCAGGCGTAGATTTGATTCTACCACGGTTATCTAATTTTCAGTCACGTGTTAGTCCATCCTCCTAAATTATTATTATTTTTATTAACTCTTTTTTTTTCCTTCCTTATCAGTCAGAAAATTAATGACCCTTACAAAAAGGGAAAGTGGATGTGGAGAGGTCCCTTCCCCACGCTCACAAGTCCCCCACTCGCATAATTAATCATCATTAAACATATGTTTTTGTGCTTGATATTCACTCAATTTCACCATCTTCATCTTCATTATTTCATGCACAGCTAGTAGAATGATGAATTCGTCGAGATTAAATTATTAATAATAATAATAATAATAATAATAATAGCACTTAAGTTGTATAAATAATTTCAATATTGTTAGTAATTTTTTCATATGATCGTATAAATCGGTAATCGTTGAATATTGGGTCATATATAAATGGTAAATGAAATTATTATAAAAACACTAAAAGAATAAAAAAAACCAAAAGAAAAAGAAGTAATTGGGTGATGGAGGGAGGAGTCCCTATCAGATGACGAGGACGAAACAAAATTTTGATAAAACAACAAAATTGAGATGAAAATGAAACTTATTTTTATTTTTATTTTTTTTCTGAATGGTAAATACTTTATATAATAGGAAAAGAAGTCAATTGCATCACCGAAGCCTGACAGAGAAGGGAATGAGGCAAGATCTGAGGGGGGAACTGACCGCTCAAAATTACAGGTAGCTACCCATCTAGCAACATTATAGGCCAGAAAGTTAGCAGATCTACGGATATACCGTATGTCCCAGTAATCAAAATACAAAAGAGCATTAAAAGCTTCATTTATAAAACTAGATAAGAGGGCAGTATTTATAAAACTAGATAAGGGAATGAGGCAAGATCTGAGGGGGGAACTGACCGCTCAAAATTACAGGTAGCTACCCATCTAGCAACATTATAGGCCAGAAAGTTAGCAGATCTACGGATATACCGTATGTCCCAGTAATCAAAATACAAAAGAGCATTAAAAGCTTCATTTATAAAACTAGATAAGAGGGCAGTATTTATAAAACTAGATAAGGGAATGAGGCAAGATCTGAGGGGGGAACTGACCGCTCAAAATTACAGGTAGCTACCCATCTAGCAACATTATAGGCCAGAAAGTTAGCAGATCTATGGATATACCGTATGTCCCAGTAATCAAAATACAAAAGAGCATTAAAAGCTTCATTTATAAAACTAGATAAGAGGGCAGTATTTACCGATTCGTTTGAGGAGATGATGGCATCCGCAACATCCTTGGAGTCTCTGAAAAGAAGCAGGTGCCGCATTCAGAGATAGCAAGCGCAGGAAATGGCCTTTAGTGCAGCAGCTGCTTCTCCGAGAAGAGGGTCAGTGGTGTTTATATTTCCAAGCATGTACAATGATGCCTTGATGGGTTGTGCAAACGATGCCCGACCAAAAACCAACAGGTGAGGTTGCTACGTTGAAGTAGAACCGCAGCAAGGAGGGATTGGATTATAGTTTCTAATTTGTTAACAACATCGATTTGTTGGTCCATGACTCGATGTAGATTCGAGTTCTCTTGATGATCAGACTTGCAGCTAGAAGAGGATCCGGATGAATTAGTGAAGTTTGCTGAGATTGCACCCTGATATTGTTCCCGAGTTGCCAGACATAATCGAAAAAACTTGCAGCCTGTAATTGCAACTCATGGGCAATGTTTGGAGGAATACAGAGGGAGCCATCAATGCCCAACATGATCTTGATCCATTCTTTTATGCTCATATTACTGAAGTCGGCGGTTCTGATTGGATACGACAAACTCGACCAAACCTTCGTGACAAGTGGATGAAGAGATGCTCAGAGGTTTCCACATGAGCACGACAGAAGTAGCATGGAGGGAGGGTCCTCAATAGGAAATATTTAAGGCAACAGAGAACTGGTTGGTAGACTATAGGATAAAACTTTCCAAATGAAGAGCTTATTATGCCTATCATGGATTTTCAATCTCCAAAACATTTTCCAGTCAGCAACTTGGTAGGATAGAAGAGTAAAAACGATGCTTTTGTGAAGTGAGATAGGCAGACCTAGAGGAGAAGTTTCCATTTCTGGAAGGGGCCCAATGGTTAGTTACCATTTCTGCCACAGTGATATCTTCCCCAGTGATCCTCTGAGCTCATTGGCATCTATAAAAAGTGCCCAAGAGGCTACAACTTGAGCTGACAGTAAAAGGTCTCCCCACCTCCCCTTCTTTTTCGGAACTCTCAGTGATACCATTGAAATCCCCCCAATGCTAATCCAAAGGGCCCAGTGCAGATGAAAATGAAAACAAAATAAGAGATTTGTAAGTAATTGAATGTCAAAACCTGCCAAAAAGAAGTTGGAAGACTTTTTATGCATTGGAATGGACACTTCTTCTTCTTCTTCGACACTGTCCTGTGGGCCAGTGAGTGGGTGGCCCACTCTTGTTAAAAAATATAAGTACATATATATATGAACAAATTGAATCTCGCCTCACCTTCACCTCCACCCCCAACTCCGTTTACTTCTTTCTTTTCTGTTAGATAGACATGGACTCGGCCTGCCGGTTGGTCCTGTTTCCGAATCAAAGATTGTTTTATGATATATAAATTGATGATAAAAAGGAGTTTATAATGAGGAAATGAACTTATCTTAAAAATGTTGATTTGATATCTTTGCTCTCACTAGTCAAGAATTAAATAAGGTGAAATAGCCCTCCCTTACATATATATATATATATGTGTGTGTATATATATCCATTGACATTCAATGAAATTAAATAATGGACGGTTATTAGGGAGGGGGAAATGCCGGTGGGAAGTCTTGATGGGCTGTGAATTTCCGGAAAAAGAAAAAAAAAAGTATAAATGTTTTTCTTGTCTCTCTCTCTCTCTCTTTTTTCCCTAGAAAAGAAGAGGGAGGACAAGAAGAGGTGACCTATCTATCTATCTATCTATCTATCTATGCATCATTTTTTTTTATCCAGCAAAAAAAAAGAAAAAGAAAACGTATCATTTTTTTTTCTTTTAAATATAATTTTTTTTGAATTGGCACATGATAGAACTTTTTGGTTGCAGCAAATAAACCAATTGCCACATTCAATGGCTTTTTTGTTCTTATTTATTTGCAGGTAGCTAGGAAAGTAAGAATCGGATTCAGATGCATAAAATCCACCGATAGGTCTGTCTCGGAAATCATAATAATTAAAAAAGAATCTTAGCTTAGCCTTAGCAAAATTGCTTTATTAGATCTCTGGTTTTTGAGGTAAATCTTTCTAAACTAAATTGACACTTACTTCACTTGGGTAAAATTTTGAGCTTATTAGATCTCTCTCTCTCTCTCTGTGTGTGTATGGAATTAGAATACCGGGTTTGTCCCTCCCGATTATGGATGGAATCAAGAGATAATCATCGCTATGCAATTCGACGCTCTTTTCTAAACAAGTGAATAGTTTAGCACTAATCTAATCATCTAAAAGTTAATCGATCGGACTCATACTAATCACTCTTAAATTAGTCAGCCTTGGCATCCTTAGGTTGTGTTTGGTTTTATAATATGATTTTAAAATCAGATTTTGATTTTGAAAAAGAGTGGTATAAATGGGGTCCACCCTTTGATTTTGTATGAGTTATGTTGTTTTATTGTGAAAAAAAGTAGTATAAATGGGATCCACTCTTTGACTTTGTATGAGTTATTTTATTTTGTAGTGGGTAGAGTTAAGTTAGAATTATAATTCTAAAGTTACATTCTAAAATCAAACAGGGCCTTAAAAATTTTTCTGACGATCCTGTCTCCCTGCTGATTTAATTAAATACATCATCAACCAATAAATATAAGTGGGAGAATAAATGACAAATTCATTCTTATTTATTTATTTATTATATTGTATTTTATAAATTTTAGTCAAAGTTAGATATTAAAGTCGACAAGACAATTAAACACACTACCAATACACAGAGGAGAGGAGAGGAGAGGAGAGGACTGGACAGATCATCATCATCATCATCATCATCATCTCCTCCTCTCTCAATCTCATCTCCTCCATTTTTTGACCATTAACAATCGACGAAACCGTTGAAGCTGTGTCCCACTCTCGACTCGCTCTCCAGCTCACCTGCTCACTCCACCCAATGTAACCAAACCCACCGTCCCCGTAGTTTTAGTTTGACTTGACTTCCCCACCTCCCCTTCACCATGTCCTCTCCTCCTCCTCCTCCGACGCCGGCCTCTCCCCAGCCGGTGCCACCGAGCATCCACCGCTCCTCCCTCGTCACTCCAATCGCTGCCTCTGCCGTCGCCGCCTTCTCCTGCCTCCTCCTCCTCATCGCCCTCTTCACCAGGCTCGTCCGCAGGCGTACCGCCACCACCGCCGACTCCAAGCCCCCCCACCGCTACCCCTACTCCCTCCTCCGCCGCGCCACCGACTCCTTCTCCCCCTCCCGCCGCCTCGGCCAGGGCGGTTTCGGCTCCGTCTTCTCCGGCTCCCTCCCCGGCTCCAACAAGCCCATCGCCGTCAAGCTCATGGACTCTGGATCTCTCCAAGGCGAGCGTGAGTTCCAGAACGAGCTCTTCTTCGCTGGCATCCTAAACTCTCCCCTCACCGTCCCCGCCCTCGGCTTCTCCTTCAACAAGAAGCGCCGCCGCATGCTCATCGTCTATGAGCTCATGCCCAATGGGAACCTCCAGGACGCTCTGCTCCACCGCAAGTGTACGGAGCTCATGGACTGGAAGAATCGATTCTCCGTCGCTGTCGACATAGCTCGAGGAATCGAGTACCTTCACTCCCTGGATCCTCCCGTCATTCACGGAGACATCAAGCCTAGTAACATCCTCCTCGATCAGTATTTCTCAGCAAAGATCGGCGATTTTGGCCTCGCCAGGGTGAAATCTGAGAACCAGTGCGAAATCGCCGTGTTTGAGGGTGAGCTCTCAAAGCCAAACGGAGGCGGATTGGAGGTGGCGAAGAATCCTTCACTTCCTCCGCCGGCTCCAGAGTCCGAGATCGCCACTGTCGACGACAACGGATCTGTGCTGGAGACTGAGAGCGTCGCTACTACTGGATTCGAGGAGTTTAACGTCAACGGAGTGGATCAGTCACCGGAGAGTCACGTTAGGATCGTGATCTCAGAGACGTCACCGGAGGCAGTGTCAGCCTCCCCTACGACTGCCCCTGCAGCAGCAACCTCGCCGGAGATGAACTTTGACAAGTCGAGCTTGGATAGTGGTAAGAAGAGCTCTAATAAGGGAATGATGAAGACCCTCTCCGGTAAAGACTGGTGGTGGAAACAGGAGAATTCGGCCTCAGAGAGCGGGAGGGTGAAGGATTATGTGATGGAGTGGATTGGGAGCGAGATCAAGAAGGAGAGGCCAAAGAGCGATTGGTTAGGCGCAGGCTCTTCGAGCAAGGAAGTGGTCACAAAGCCCGAGAAGCATAAGAAGCACAATCGGAAGCGACTGGAGTGGTGGGTGTCAATGGAGGAAGAAAAAGACGTGAAGAACGCAAAGAAGGAGAAGAGCAGGCCTGCAAGGGAGTGGTGGAAGGAGGAGTACTGCGAGGAACTTGCGAGGAAGAAGAAGAAAAAGAAGCGGCAAGCAGGGAATAGTGCTAGTGACGATAATTACAGTGCAACAGAGGATTGGTGGCCCAAAGATGAGGAATTGTATTCGGAAAGGAAGAAGAAGAGCAAAAGCAGGAGCAGGAGGAGCAGCAAAAGCAGTGTGGATTGGTGGTTGGATGGGCTTAGTGGAGACCTATGGAGAGTCCGCCGGAATAGCTATGATTCCGGAGAGATCCCCAAGAGTGGTGGCATTAGTAGCACACCAAGTATGAGAGGAACTGTTTGTTATATCGCCCCAGAGTATGGTGGCGGTGGGGATATATCAGAGAAGTGTGATGTTTACAGTTTTGGAGTTCTACTACTGGTGGTTGTTGCAGGGCGTCGCCCGCTTCAAGTCACAGGCTCGCCCATGTCGGAATTCCAGCGAGCAAATCTCATTTCGTGGGCCCGTCACCTTGCCCGTGCAGGGAAGCTTCTTGATTTGGTTGATCAGTCCATTCAAAATTTAGATAAGGAACAAGCCCTCTTGTGCATTACTGTTGCCTTGCTTTGTTTGCAAAAGTCGCCCATTCGCAGGCCTTCTATGAAGGAGGTAGTAACTATGCTCACTGGGGCTTCTGAGCCACCTCAATTGCCGTTTGAGTTCTCCCCGTCACCACCCTCTCGCTTCCCTTTTAAGTCACAGAGAAAGGGTCAGTGACTGTGAGTTCCGACTCTTCAGCCCTCTGTTGTCACTATCATCAACATCATCATCTTTGTGGATGATTGCTGTAAAGTTAATTATTCACGTTTCCTATTTGTATTTATTGGATTTGAGCTCCTTTTGCTGGCTAATTTCATACTGGTATGGCCTACCAGTTCCCTAAGCGCCTCAGATTTTTAGTGGCGAAATTATAGGTGCCGTGGTGTGTGGTTGTCCCACTTTAGTTTTTTTTCCTTTACTGAGTTTCAGGACGGACAAAGTGAATGGAAAAATTAGTCTTGGTAAAATTTTCCAATTTTGGCGGGAATCAAGTGCCCACTTTACATCGCTTTCTCTTGGTTTTCTATGTTCTATTTGTTTCCAGTTGCCTGACCTCCTGTCTGCAGCTTTCTCTGCTATGGGACAACCAGAGGTGGCTTAAGCTCTGACTTGCTTATATGCAGTTTTTGATGTTAGCAACACCACTCTTACATTAGAGTGTTATCTAATGTAAAACTGACTTTAATGTTACGTTATGGTCAGGACTGGGACTTACTCTTAAAGGTAAGGTGGTGAATTACCCAGCTAATCTCGGTATTTTAGATGATTTAAGTTGACGGCTTAGTTGCTTAGAATTATGAAGAGATGGCCATTTAGTTCCCTGCTATGACTTATTTCTATGTCGAAATGTTTATTCATTGTGTTCTGGGTAGCGGAGAGGTATTTATTTAAGGGTATAAACTTCAAATATGGATTGGATTCCGTGCCTCAATCCACGAGTTCTGTGGGACCTCATGATTTTTCTTGGCTGCTTAATTCAGACTAGTAATGAGTTTAGTACTTGAAAATCATGCTTGAGGGGTTCAGAGTTGGGTATTGCTCCTTCCTTCCTGTTTCATTTGCAGAAAGAAAAAATCATTTTAGTTGCACTTGGACCTGTTAGTATGGTTATATGTTGATCCCCTTCTTATAAGAAGTAGAATAAAATTGAAAGAATGCTCGTTTAAGCTTATCAAGCAAGTAAATGATACTCTCTCCTTTTTAGCTGATATGTGTGGTAATGTGTAATTTTCCTCCAGCATGTTCTTACATCTAAAAGCAACCCCTAGTCTCATCTCTGTTTTGGGATTTCAGGAGTATGTGCAACCACATCAGCTATTCAGACTTCAAATGTCATCTGCAGCGCTTCCTACCGAAGCTTGAGCTTCATGAATGCATTTCCGCTATGTGCTTTTCTTACTTCCATGAAGTGGTTATCTTTGACATCTTTGGCCCTGTTTAACTCCTTTATCTTTGCTTCCACTAAAGATGTATTAACAACTTATTGGTTGAAGTTAACTATAACTTCCAAAGTATCTCATGCTATGACCGGTGCTATCTTCTTGGTGAAAGCTATTGCTAATCTCTGATGTTGAAACTTGAGGCTAAAGATAACTACAGGTCAATCTCTGATGGCCTCTGGATAACGTCATAATATGCTGGGGTTGAAACTAATACTGAATTTTAGATAGTACTGTTATGGAAAACAGTTGTCCTTGCTCAACTTTATTGTTTTTCTCACTCGATTGCTGTTCTTACTATGTGCTTCAGAATTTTGTTTGGTAAAGAGTCGATATTGTTAATTGCACAAGTTTAACTTCGTGCACTCAAAATTTCCGTGTTCAGTGGACTGCCGTAGGGGGGCTTCAAGGATGCAGGTGATATTACAGTCAGTACTAAAGCCAGACAACTCAAGAAAGGATATCTATGTCCAACAATTGTTACGAAAGACACATTCATAGTTGTACAAACGGAGACGATCATATAGTGCAGGACTCGCTTTCCTGTGATCTCTTCTCTTTTAACTGATTTGCTTTGAAGATATATCTCTGTGTTGCAGAGGGTAATGAATCAGAACCAGCCCTGTCATGCTTTTAAGATTGCTCTTCAGGCTTTCGTATGATCCTAATATCCGTGAAATTTTGTAAATGCCCGGATGAACTTTTGAAGGGTATAACTACTGTGAAGGTGCTGCAGGAAGCCAATTACAGCGGTGCTGCTAATTGTTATATGCTAGGATTATAGAACGAGTAATGATATTTAAGGAGTGCCATCTGTATGTTCTGTTCTGTGTGACATATTTATATAATACCGTTCCAGGGCTTTGACCTAACACAGATCGTAGGATCACGCCCAGCATTTGGATTACATATGTATGTATGTATGTATGTATGTATATGTCCTTTGATGATTGTTGATCCTAATTCAATGATGACTGGGGTTCTTTAGTCTGGTCATTTTCATCGGCGGATGAGAATAACTGAAATCGAGTTAGTTATTGGGTAACCTTTTCTCTTGGAGTAATACCCAATAACCCGATCGCTGATCCTAATCGCCGAACCAATTGTCATAAACATTGTAGTTGATTATAACAATTTTTAGTGATTCTTTCTCACATATCAATTGCAAGGCTCTGGAAAATTAAATGTCTTTCTCTAGTTTGGTGGCCAGATTACTATACTTGTATTCATTATTGTCATATCTTAATATTTAATAATGTATGTTTATATATATAGAGAGAGATTATCCAGCAATATATATATGGAGAGAGATATTTCTGTGCATGTGGGATCTGGAAATCTTTGAGATCCTCTCGGCCCATCGAAAAGGCAGCATAATCCCTCTCTCATTATGAAAACAGATATTATTACAATGCCTAGTCAAATGAACTCTATTTGCTTTATACTTAATCTCATACTAAGAACAGGAAAAAGGGCAAAATAGGAGGATTTTGTAAGCTGTGAATTATTGACTGGTATGTCCTCCTCTTAGTGTCTCTCTTTCATACTCAATGACTAGAGATTAGGTAGAATTGTCCCTCGACTTTGTCTCATTAATTATTAACTAAAGCTTTTAAGTCATTAATGAATCTTAATGTAGCAATCGTATAATGTTATCCTTTTCGGCGAACATGCAAGTCCTTATATTCCAACCGTACTGATTGGCTTCCAATATGATTTTTAAGCAATTCATCCATCAGCATTTGCAAATCTTCTCATCGGATGATCGACTTCAAGCTAAGGTATCACAATTATAAAAAGAGATCTGTCTGGGTTTGATCCACATAACCAGGTAAAACACACTTTCATTAAAAAGTAAAAAAGAAGAAGAGAGAAGGTAAAACATACTTGAATGAGACCACAATATTTAATCCTCCCAAAGTGTTTCTGATTTTGGACTTGATTAATTCAGACCTCAGTTCCCTGCAAATTGCCCAAATATTTTGATATTTTTTCCTATTAAAATAAATTGTGATTGCCCACGTGTGAGAAATTAATTATTAAAAAACCTCCCGGTTTCGTGGGGAAGTATATATCACTATGGTTAATATGATGGGTAATGAGATCATCGATCGAGTACAAATGCAGATCTTCCTCTACTTAGAATACATACGATGAATATAAATCTATAGAGGTATGGTACATATAAAAAAATATGTTCACAGTCCACAGGAAATTGTTAAATTGAGCGTCTATAAATGACAGAATTCAGATATATATTTTGTAAAGACTTTCAACTCTTCAAAAAATTAACTTTTCGACATTTAAATTCAGCACTTTAATTTTCTATTCATAATTCACCGCAAGCCTTAGGCCGCCAAACGATCCACTATACTGATGAGCAGTTTCTAGTTGGCCTATCTATCAATTGACCCCTTTGCAGTCACACAACTAATTATAGGGCCGTTCGTATCCCTCTTTTTGTAGAAAAATACTTAAAAATAGTGGTAAGAGCTTAAGCGGTTAAATCCTTGAACCCCGCAATCGTCTGATAGGTTCTTCGGACTGTTCAAACCTGACTGACGGTCACTGCTGAGCCTGTGAAGCCATGTATTAGTCCGGTGAAATTAGTTGGTGCTTAGTAATAATCAATTTTGTGACCGCGCATTGGCACATTTGACAATTGACAACTTGACACTAGAAGTCACCTCACATTTAGCGTCTGCATGTGAAAGCCGAGTAAATAAAGGGAGATATATTTAAAGCAATAAATAAATAAATAAATAAAGGGAGATATGTATATTAAGGAGAAAACTGCGTCGATAATTCTTATATACATCATCTCTCATATATTATCATCAAATCAATCCTCAACAAGGGCTTAACTTGGTGCCGCATGGACATGTAAAATCAACTTTGATACTATGTCAAATTATTGACCCAATCATCTTATGCATCAAATATTTTCTCTCTAATTTCTGACGTGGAATGATTCAAATCTCAATAGAGCTTGTCGTATATTAAATGGCGTTAAGTCCACATCAACAGCTCTGTTACGGTTGATTACTGAATGGACCAAAAGTGTCAAACATATATGACTGATTCGATACTTTTAAAACTTTAGGATTAAAATTGACTAAATGTCAAACTTATAGGATCAAAGATGTCTTTTTTTCAATAATTTATTAGGTAAATTACACCAGTGGTACATAAAGTTTTTAAAATGTGACGATGTGGTACAAAAAGGTTTAATTTTGTTACAATCAAGTACATTTCGTTAATTTTTGCTCAACGCCGTTCGGAATTTCTGACGTGACAAGTGATGTACCATGTAATATTTAACCCGGTGCAAATATTAAACTAAAAAAATCATTTTTATTAATTTTAATAAAATAAAATAAAAATAAAGGAAAATGACACCGTGCATCACATTTTGAAAACAAATATCACAGTGCATCATATTTTGAAAAATTAATATGGTGCATCACGAAAATTTTGAAAATTTTCATCATGCATCATTTCCGTTAACCGATGGACGGAAAGCTGACATAACACGTTATTTGGACAAACGGTGCCAATGTGGCCGTGCTTTCTCAACATCTGAGTCCCTTTTGGCCATGAAATATATGATGCACTATGAAAAATATTTTCAAACTGTGATGCACGGTGTCATTTTTTTCATTTTAATATTTGTTTGTTAAATTATTTCCTAAAAGGAAAATGCACTAACAACCATATACAAAACTGCCATATCCTGAACAATCTTGTTCTTATCTTTCTTCCATTTTTTGTAATATTTGGCACAAATTTGCTGATCGATCAGGAAACATGGCCTCCATCATCGGCTGAGTTACAAAACCTCATGCGGCGTGTTTCCTTTGCCTGGGTCAGGACCACATTAACGCAACCCTCAAACTTGCAGAGCTCTTGCAAGGGCTTCCACATTGCTTTCATCAACATAGAGTTCAACCACAGACTAATGGTCAACTCTAGAGAAGGGTATGGTTTCCTCAACAGCGAGTTTGAGATTTTCGTTAATGTGGCCCTGACTCGGGTAAGGGAAACACCCCGCATGAGGTTTTGTAGCTCAGCCGACGATGGAGGCCATATCTCCTGATTGATCTGCAAACTTGTGCCAAATATTACAAAAAATGGAAGAGAGATAGGAACAAGATTGTTTAGGACATGGCAGTTTATATATGCTTGTTAGTGCCTTTCCGCTTTAGGAAATAAGTTAACAAACAACTATTAAAATGGAAAAATAACACCGTGCGTCACAGTCTGAAAATAATTTTCACAGTGCATCATATTTTCATGATAAGTTAGGACCCAGATGCTGAGTAAGCAATGCCACATTGGCACCGTTTGTCCAAATAACGTGCCACGTCAGCATTCCGTCTATCAGCTGACGGAAATGATGCACAGTGGAAATTTTCAAAATTTTTGTGATGCGCCATGTTAATTTTTCGAAATATGATGCACCGCGATACTTGTTTTCAAACTGTGATATGTCTAGGAATTTTTCCTAAAGATAAAATGAAAAAAACTGTCTCTCTACATCCCAAGCTCTCTCCTATATCCATTCCTCCTCTCTCTCCTCAGAATCCTCTGGCCTTTTTCTCTCTCCCTTCATCGCTGTTTCCGGCAGCCCTAGTCCTCGGAATCTTGTAGCCGTCGGATGCTCTTCGGAGGCCTCTATCTCCCTTTTTCCTCTTCATTCCTTTTTTTTTTTGGATTTTTTCTAATGAGGCGAGGTGGGGGCGCCCCAGCCGACGACTCCACCACCCGACCAAACTCGCCGGTAGGTTTAAACCTCGCCGACGAGCTCGGTCGGGGAGCGGGGTCGCTGGTGGGGCTAGCCCCGCCCCGCTTCCACCCCCGACTTAGAGAGATCTCGAGACAGATCTCTCCGGCCTAAGAGATCTGACTCGGATCTCTCTGAGTCGTGGGTTAGGGCACCACCCACTACCCGGGTCGCCAGACGGAGACATTGGTCAAGGGGAGGGCTTGCTGACGGAGGCACCCCACCCCAGTTTCACTTGAAATTATTTAAAAAAGGGGAGGGGGGCTTGATCTGTCAGGGAGTCAAATTGGAGTTAATCTGACAACCTAAAGTTTATTTCCTTGGTCATGGGTTGCTGTATAGATCGATCGTTTTTGCCTTAGATTTAGTGGTGGTTCCACACCATGACTTGCACTACAGCCATTCTTGTGGGAGGGAGAAGATGGGCACAATGTACTAAGCATAATTTGGAAAAAAAAATGTGAAAAATAAAGAGGGA
This sequence comes from Punica granatum, assembly GCF_007655135.1. Classification (NCBI taxonomy): domain Eukaryota; kingdom Viridiplantae; phylum Streptophyta; class Magnoliopsida; order Myrtales; family Lythraceae; genus Punica; species Punica granatum. The sequence continues at coordinate 43,873,961 of NC_045128.1, read as the reverse complement.
AAAAATAATTGTTCTTATTGTTTGTCTATTCAGTAGATTGAATCATGAAGAGGTTGAGGTCAGTAGATGGTCTTCATGCTCATGGTGAAAAGAGCTCGTCGGAACCCCGCCGACATTTTTTTAATGGGTAAATTGCACTGGTGGTCCAAAAAGTTTTACAAATATTTCAATATAATACAAAAAGTTTTTTTTGCTACTTGATGGTACAAAATGTTTCGAAGTTGTTTCAGTATAGTATAAATCGTTATCTCGCTATTGACGCCGTCAAACCGTCCTTTACAAAATCTGTAAATTTTGCACCATCATGTAACTTACGTAAAACATTTTGTACTATTAGGTTACAACTTCAAAACATTTTGTACCATCATGTAACATCCCACAAAAACTAGTTTTGCACCATCAACGTCGATTTGATGGCGTCAATAGCGAGATGACGATTTGTACTATACTGAAACAACTTTGAAACATTTTGTACCATATTGAAACATTTGTAAAAAATTTTGGACCACCAGTGCAATTTACAATTTTTAATTGATTTTTTGTATTTTTTATTTGAATTTTTTAGATTTATAATATTAAATAATTTTTCTAAATTTTGTTGTGGTATTGATGTTTTTTCCTTAATTTCTTTGAACTTTGTAAAAAATTTCACATTTTAAATATTTTTTCCGCATTATTATTATTTTTTATTTGAATTTTATCTTGATTTCTTTTATTTATAAAATTTTCTAAACTTTATTGTGAATATTGAATTTTTTTCTTAATTTCTTTGAAGTTCATAATTTTTTTTACATTTTAAATACTTTTATGCATTTTTATTTTATTATTTCATATTTTATATGTATATTAATGACGTGGTGAGTTATGATTAGTTGACAAAAGTGACATCTATGACGCACTGCGTCAATAAAAGCTAACGACGTTAAGGAGAATATGACGGAATACACTTGATTGCAACCAAATCAAAACTTTTTGTATCAAATTATTATCGGAAATTTTTTTTTGTACCACATTGTTACATGTCACAAACTTTTGTACCACTAGTGTAATTTATCATTCACATGCTATCATACATATAGTTGAGCAGCTAGATTTCTGTACATATATAGACTAATAATGGAAATTAATCAAGATTGTTGATCTTCTTTTTTTTTTTTTGTGAAAATCATCAGCATTCTCAGCTTATTGTTTGAGGTTAATCATGTTTGGGCATCATCTCGACTCTGATCACGAGAAACTTGCAGTGAGTTTCGAAATCCTATTGTCATCACCTAACAATAGGGCAAGGAAAAAAAATAATGGGAATTACGATCTTGAGTATCCTCACATCCTATTCCCATATCATCCAAAATGCCCTACAAAGATTTTTTGAATTTTTTCTAGTCATTCATTTTATTTTCTTTTTCGGATATGAGGAATTATTATATGCCCTAATATCAACTTAATTATGCAGGTTCTTGTCCCCTTCCGCCATTCCCATTCCAAGTGAGAAAGCAGAACGCTCCCTGGCATTGTTTCTTTAAGCTCCCAAGAAAAAAGAAATGTATCCTTTCCACCAAAGCAAAGATCTCATCGCGATTTCATCTGATCTTGAACAACCACCGCAGGGTCATCCCAGCACATTAATAAACCCTCAAGATCTGATTCTTACTGATTATGTTCATCCTCATGATCATGCTGTCTTCGGCTTTAGCCTTTCGTCTCATGGCCAAGAAATGCTTGGAGGTCATCAGCCCAGCTGTGTCCCAATTATTCTCTTCCTAAGCCTTTCGTCTCTGGACAAACAACTAATGATAGCAATAAGGCCCGTGAAGATGCTGATGGAGATGAAGAAAACAAGAAGAAGAAGACACGTCACAGAGAGATTGAGCGGCAGAGAAGGAAAGAAATGAATACCCTTTATGCCTCGCTTCGATCTTTGCTACCTGCCCAGATCCTTAAGGTAAAAAGATGGGAAACTCACACTTACAGATTTTCCAGTGGAAACTTGCTGAATTGTTGTCTCTAAATTAAAGAAATGATTAATTTAATTAATTGTTACCGCTTGTGTGCAAATTTGTGGTTGTCATCTGTCGTTGGTTAATTCCTTCCAAGAATTATGATCTCGAGATAATAATCATATGATCCTTTTATGTGCATGAGGTGCAGGTTTGAGATTGGAGCTAATATAAAAACTTAACTGGAATGACATAAGCTTGAAATTGAATTAGGGTTTGCTTTCTGACTGAACTTTGGGTAAATGTATTTAGGGAAAGAGGACAATATCAGATCAGCTGAACGTGGCCCTGGATTACATAAATCAGATCCAAAGAAACATCAAAAAACTCGAAACTGAGAGAGCTAGATTAAAAAAGATCAATAATGAGCTGAAGGGTGATGCTGATGCTGGACTAGGATATCAAGAGGTTATGTCAACAGGAAGCTGCTCTATTTCAGTCCAGCCGTATTCAAGCGGCGGTGTTGAGATTGTTGTTCATTCAAGTCACGAGGAGAAACCGCTACCCTTATCAGGAGTAATCCAAGTATTGGTCGATGAAGGGATGGATGTAGTTTGCTGTGCAAGTACGCAAGTTAATGATGCTATTGTACACACTATCCAATCCAAGGTAATTTGATTTTTCCAGATAATTAATTTATGCTACTTCTAGGGTTTTTCAATAAAAAATCCTGCAAAAATTATAACATTTATTGGACAATATTCATTTGGTAAGAAATCTTCTCTCCCAGGTATGTGATTCGACAACCCTCGATGTACCGTGGTTGCAGTGGAAACTTAATGAGCTTCTCTCTGTTTAGATCAACCGGGACTATATATATATATATATATATATATATGCTTTGGAGGTGATCGCTTTTGCATGCAGATCAATCCTATCAAGAGATGGTTTTCGGGATATTAACTTGATAGGGAAAGTAGCTACATATGTCCTGATTGATTGCTGAGATGATATATGTCCACTCAAATAAAGCATCGGCTTCGTAAACTGAATTATTTATTTTCTCATCAAGAAACTATATTGTCTCCCACATTTGCGTGAGGATGACTTGGATGGCGATTAATTGGTTATTACATGTGTTTCGGGTGCCAGTTAGCTTTTTAATTAGGCAGCTCATGCTCGGACCGATGTACGAATTTTGTCCAAGGATGAAAACTTCATAGGGACTTTATATCGTCAAGTCGAGTAAAATAGGATAATTTCATTAAAAATTAATCAACTTGACAAAATATAATAGAAACTTGTAATTTTTTACGAGTAGATGCCCCCTTCCCCTAATACATATCCATCCCTGCTCATGCTCATCATGTCATGCTTGCACGCAGTTGCAGACATGATGTATATACAACCGCATGCCCTAATTAGTTAATATACCAGCATAAATATATATATATATATATATATACACGACATTGGAGATAATATATAAGTCCCTACACGCATGAGTTATATATGTGTGTATGCGTGTGTTAATATCAGAATTCTGAAGTATGACAGTTTGTGTAGAAAAATAGATCTAAAACAATTCAAGATCCTGGTAATGAGGAACTTCAATCCCACATTGGAGAGAAACAAGGGTTTTGGCCTCTTTATTAGAGCAAGATACAACCCTTTCACCTAAGAAGCGTCTTTTAAGCGCAAATTCGTGCGGGTCGAGGTCTAAGCGGACAATACCTTTTCTCGAGCTTCTCCGTCGGATCCTGGGCCATATCCTCATCAATGGCGCCATTTGTGGGAACATAGCTATGCGCTCAACTTCCAAGCCCCTTGTCTCTTGGGGGGCTGTGATGAGGAACCCTATTACCATATTGAAGAGGGACAAGGGTCTTAACCTCTTTGTAAGAGTACGATACAATCCTTTCTCCCAAGAAGCCCCTTTTAGGGGCAAAACTATGCACGCCGAGTTCAAAGCGAACAATACCTCTTGGCGAGTCTCTCTGTCAGAACTTGGGCCGTATCCTCATCACCCGGCGTGCATTATTACACAGTCAGGTTTCATAATATGAATATTTCTATGGCTTCAATTATCCTACGGTAAAAACCGTAAGAGAATTAAGATAAAGTTGGCAGAAATTTACCGACATAGACACCCGAATTATGAAACGGAGGTTGCAAACGTATTTTTGTTAGTGTTGTAGGATTAAACATTACAAAACACAGCAATTTGAAAACATGTGTACTAGGTCTTTTTTTAACACCAACCATGTCGACAGCAGATAAAGTCATAACACGAGAGATATAATATACATGTAATGATCTTGGTAAAAGGATGCGATTAATGGCCAAAATCTCTGCAGGTTATCTAGGAGACAATTGAACCGGTGAGATCAATTAACTAATAGTACCAAACGATGTCAATAATCTCAATATTTGATTAACATGTTTAGCGGGGAGTAGTTAATTTTTTTTAAAAAAAAATTTATACTGCTTTTGGTTTCAAAGTAAGATTTTAAAATCAAATTTTAATTTTGAAAAAGAGTGGTATAAATGGGACCTACTCTTTGACTTTGTATGAATTATTTTGTTTTATTGTGAAAAAAAGTTGTATAAATGAGGTCCACTCTTTAATTTTGTATGAGTTATTTTATTTTGTTGTGAGTAGAATTCGGTTAAAGTTGTGATTTTAAAATCATATTTGCAAACCAAACAAGCCTTAGTTTATTGATTACTGGTTATTTGATTAGGTTTGATTCTTCAACTATGTTATTATGTGTAGTGATTTGATATCTATCTATCTATCCATACTACTATAAGGTGATAATTTGGTGTCCTTGTAATTACGAATTCAGTAAAAAGTCTAATATACCCCTACTTTTACTCTACAAATGGAACAATGCAATAAAGTAATTCAAATAATAAGAATGAATTTGTCCATTATCCCATCTCTTTCCTCTCACACCCTATACTCTTAAAAAGTATTATCTCCTCTCTCCTTTGTACACGGTGTCACTAAACAACCTTTTTAATTTTAACCTTTTCTTTTCATTCCCATGCTTTAACTTTTCATTTTTTTTAAACAATCAAATGAAAGAAAATTTAAGAATGAAAAGAAAGCATTGATAGAGCCGCGCATACGCGCGGGTGGGCACTCTACTGGATATTAATTCTAGAATTTAAATTTTCTATTCAGTCAATGAAACTAAAAGTAAAAACTAAGAAAGAAGCATAATATTATTTTACCGAAATAAAAAGAAATGAACTTTTTTTTTCCTTTTTTGCTAAAAGATAAATTATCATTACTTAGAGGACTAGCACCTACTAATTAACTTTTCTTTTTCTTTTTTTTGGTTATAATCATCTTTTTCTTTTCGTTTAATATACAAACGATCATTTTTTAAATAGACGGAAGACGGTGAAGAAAAATGTCACCAATTAATCCAAGAGGAGAGGATAGCAATTTTGGGCCAAATGGGCCACTGGATGGGCCTTTAAGTTTATATTTGGAGAATAGATGGGCTTGTTGGGCTCGGTACAGTTCTTACCCCCGAAGTTGATGAATTTGAAAGAATAGTGATATTCCTGCAAATTCTCCATTCGAACTAGGAATTTTCCCTTGAATATAAAGGAGTTTTTTTATCAAGAAAAATATTATATTTAGATGCAGCCATTTGGATGTTTGGCACTTCATTCTGCTAAAAGAACACGAATACCATGACATACATAGTAAAATCTTGAAATTGAGGGAAATATTCATATGAATATAAATTAAAGTAGGAACATTTTATTAGATCATTATAAGCTCGGGATATCACTTGTGCTTTCCATCCACTTTCCGTTACAAGACCAATCCAGAAAGAGTCTTACAATTCTCTTCATTTTGATCACTTTCTTACTCTAGACCCTAAAAACTTAAAGAGAATAAACCCAAGAATACTAAAAACAACTACTTGTATTTCCAACACAACGTATTAGTCTTGAAGGGCCGGACCTTATTAGTCAGAGGTGGTGGTCAGTAGAGATGCCCCTACCCTTTCTCTAATCTCCTGTTTGTTTCTTCTTCTTTTTTTTTCATTTTTATTTTTTTATTTTATTTTAAGTTTTTATAAAAATAATTTGTTTTGAAAAATTCCATGTTGACAGCCACGCCCAAGAGTCGTGTGATCAAGACTTTATAAATTGACAGTCATGTAGGAGCCACATCATCAACGCTTCATGGTGTTGCAGAATAAGAAAATGACGTACACAATTATTACTAATTTTCCTTTTTAAAATTGAAATATTATCTTAAAAAATGTTTTTGTACTATAATTGAAAATTTTCCTTTATTTTCACAATAATTATACAGGATTATTTATACTATATTTGAAAGTATGAACACTTTGAAAGTGTTTCTCCAATTTTAATAATTCTGAAAATACCATTATACTCTCGTGACTTTTCTTTGTACACTTTCGGCTCGTGACTTTTGATTGTACCATTGGTAAGGTGTTTTTCCAATTTTAAAAATTATGAAAATACCCTTGTACTCTTGTGACTTTTCCTTGTACACTTCTGGCTCGTGACTTTTGATTGTACCCTTAGCAATATATTTATTTTCCGTCTCTATACTCATTGTGAATTTTACTTATGTATACAATTAACATAATAAATCCTAACTTTTTAAATCACCATACCTTTTGGCTATTGATTGATTTCTTTTCATTCCAAAAATGCAAGCGAATGTAATTTCTTAATTAGATGCCCTTGCAACGTTCATAATGAAATAAAATTTACATGTCACTTTTTTATTTTAGTTGAAAAATAATTTTTTAGCATAAACAAAAAAATTATAAAAAGAAAACTATAATGTAATTAGACAATCAAATCTAATAATTAAATAAGTGCATATATAATTAATCATCATAAATGGCATAATGAAATAAATATTTAAGTTCATATTTCATATTTGAAAAAATGTGATTTCACGGAGAAATGATGTGATTGTGACCTAAACGGTCATGACTATTCAAAAAGGTGTATTTATTGCTACTATATATACTTTCCAGTTTTTCAAGCGACATATGACAAATCATTCAAACTTCCTCCTTTTCCATATGAAATTCTTCTCTCTAATAATTCAAAGAAAAATCTCCGGAAATTATCGGTGTTGTTGCTCGAAAATCTCAGTGATTGTGTTTCTATAGCATAAAAAGGCATGTAATCTTTCTTATAAAATATCTATTTTATTTTATAGGTCTTTAACATGTCATAAACAAAGAATATTTATAATTGGTATTTTGTTTAACCCTTGTTCATAGGTCATACTTTTTATTCCAATAATATCATCGACTCTTTCATTGTTTCGAGATTATTTAGTCATCTCTTGTCTCCCTCACTTTAATTTTTCTACATACTCTTGATACTATTTCATTTTTCTTGCCATTCAACTATTTCAATCCTTATTTAATCTCAAGTAGACGAAGAAATATCATTCTTATTTCACATGCTTGTATGATCTTGAATTTCTAATTACCATTAAACATAGGTGAATGAAGAGACAAGTAAAAGAGAATCTATTTATCAGCATGTTTATCTTACATTTGTATCATAACTGCAAAGTTTCCAATGGAAAATAGAGAGAGAAAGAGATAGAGAGAGAGGGTTATAGCTTAGCTAAAAGCTGTGGGTTTAGTTAGAGTTTGTAGAAAAGAAAGCAGGACGGAGAGAGGAAGAGAAAAAATAGAGACAACAATTTTCCTTTAAGAGAAAGGTCATAAAAGAGGGAAGAGAGCAAGTGATTGTTCTTTTTGATAATACATAGATGATGTTTCTACTTTTCGTTTTGTAAATAATACAAGTAAATAAATTTTTCATAAATTATTTAATGAAGGAAAAACAACTGGCCCTTGATTTGAATGGGTAAACTCTTATTGATATTTCTTTATCAATGCATATTTGAGTCGACAAAGCAAGATTTTGAAATTGGATTTTCTAATTGTGTCTATGTATTGAGTCGTTTTTTAAATTTTCAATTACTATATTTTCACATATATATTTTATGTGACGGAGATCTCAAAACAAAAATTAAGATAAAATACAGTTACATCTACTTTACATATAAAAATATTGATTATTCATTAGTTTTGAGTTTATTTCTATTTTTTTCAAAACATTAGAATTATGAGTATATGAAGTTTTTTTGTCATTTTTAACAAATTTCACTCTCTTCTATATCAATTATCTTGATTTTGTTCGTGCTCCTTGCCAGATGCCAAGGCTTTGTATTATTAATGGGGTATTTACTTAAAAAGGCCCATGGTTTGTCCGTTTTGTCAAATCTATCCTATGTTTTTTTTGTCAAATCTATCTCGTGGTTTACTTTTTGTATCAAATCTATCCCGGCGTTATCTTTTCCGTTAACATCTAACGGCTGTGCTGATGTGGCGCCTACGTGGCAAGTGTGGCCCACTATCTCTCCACGTGCCACGTCAGCACGGCCGTTAGATGTTAACGGAAAAGATAACGTCGGGATAGATTTGATGCAAAAAGTAAACCATGTGATAGATTTGACAAAAAAAAAACATATGATAGATTTGATAAAACGGACAAACCATGGGCTATTTTAGGTAAAAACCCCTATTATTAATTAATATATTGCCTTATGTTTATTTATTGTACTTTCCCTCTCATTTTACATACAATAAAAATATAATTGGGTTTTTGTCATTTGTTTTGATGCATAAACTATTCAAAAGTCCAACAATAATTGTATATCATTTTAATAATGCAATTTTTCATACTTTAAATATATATGTGTATAAAAATTAGTATGAAAAATCAGAGATTCATATTATATTTCTTTTTAAACTGGCTATTGTTATACCTCATAGTGAGTTCTAGGCATGGAGTTTGAGGATTGCATGAAATAATACGGAATACATATTTAAAATTTTTAAAAATATAGGAAAAAATATTTTATTTGAAAATCATGTAATTCAAAAGTGCTTCTTATATAATCATGAAAACTATAAAGATTCAAAATATATTATGTAAATATTTCATTAGAAAATACTCATATAAACTTAAGAATTTAAATTTTTTTAAATGATATATTGTGAAAAAAGTATGTAAAAGTCATAAATTTGAGACTTATTAATAATTCATAAATAATCTTCTTTAATAAGAATTTCAAAAAATATATCAAGAACTGAAAATATTTATTTAGTTTAAATATTAAAAAATTGGGCTTTATTGAATATTTTCGTGACTAATAGCACCTAATGTATTCTGTTTTCATAATATATATATATATATATATTATTTGTTAAAAGTAAACATTCATATTTCTTAATACTTCTATGATACAAGTTTAAATCTTCTTCATAGGACTTCGGTAATACAATTGATCTAATAAGATAGTGAGTCTTTCACCCTTTACAATGATAAATTATGTCAATTTTCAGGTTTGATAAACTTATACCATTTTAAATTTTTGTAGATATAAAATTTAGTTTCTGAGCACTATTGTCTAACGATATTTTATTTTCATATAATTGAGTGCACATGATAGGAAGCTAAAATAAATGACGGTCTAAGAGGTATGATTCATTGTTAATATTGTTTTTGAAATTTTTTATAAACTTAATTTTTTATATGTAAATCAACTTAATTTTTTTTTTAGTTTGGACACAACAATTACTTTTAGTTTAAATTAAAGCTTTGTAAATTGATTTTGATGATCCATTAATAATATATATTTGTTGATTTTGTTCACTTAAACTAATCAATATGTAATGAAGCATGTTATTATACTTAAATTTTTTAATCAAATTTAAATTATTTCTAAATTTTCTTACATTTTAGTTGTATGCATTATAACTCGATCAAAAAATATTTCACATGTAACGCACATATAGATGTAGTGGTAATATATATATTTCACATATAACGCGGGCGCGCGCACATATATATATATATATATATATATATATATATATATAAACAGATTCATGTGCAAGTGGGTTCTGAGAATCTTTGAGATCCTTTGGGCCCATCAAAGGACAACGTAATCCCATTCTCATTATGTAAACAGATATTATACAAGGCCTAGTCCAATTAACTATATTGTTTGATTTATTAAAAATTATCTAAAAATGCATTACTTTTCATTTCAATATTAAATCTGACACATGTCAAAATTCCGTGCAAAATTGCGATACATTGCGGGGTTAATCTACATTAATGGACATCAATCTAGGGCCGAGTTCATATATAGATATATGTTTTTGAATGTAAAATGACTCAGATGCTCATATTATCATATTAAGTTTGCAAAAATATTGGAGAGAGAGAATGGAGTAAAAACCTAGGTAGTCCTCGACAAGCTTAGCCCGTCTCAGACCATCTCCTTCACAAACTCCATCCACACCATTCGCTCCACCATCAATCACCTTCCCCTGCTCTAAGAACCTCATCCTCGGCGGCTACCACCCCCTTGTTGTGGTTGATTCTTCCACATCCTCCTAGCCACCCAGATGAAAACGATCACTGCCCAATCAAGGTCGCCGGCAGCTTTTGAGAGCGCCAATGACCTCATCAGTGCTGTGATAGTCGGTGTCAGGCAACCACCACCCCCTCAGTTCTCTTGTCCTTTTTGCCTGTTAAATTTAAGAGATTTTTTCAATTTTAAAATTTAAAATAATTATGTTGATTTTATTTAAAAATTGCTTTGAGAAATCTTAAAAGTAATTTTTTAGTGACATCTTTATCATTTCCATTTCATATTCTAATCCCAAATTTTAGTATACACCAAATACTTGATTAGGATATTAAACATTCTTAACATTTTAAATCCCATTCCATCTTGCCCAATTTGTATCTCTAACCGAGTACCAAACATTAATGTCTTTCTTAATTTCATACTCATACACTAGAGATTTGGTGGACTGTCCTAAACATTTTCGTATGATAAATTAATCCTTTTTGAGTCATTATTAATGGATGCTTAACTAGCATCCGTAAAATTCTTTTTCGGACAGGCGAGTTCTTATATTCCAATCGTACTGATTTGCTTCCGATACGATTTTTTTTGTTTTTGGCCCTTGATATGATTTTCAAGCAATAAATCCGTTAGCATTTGCATGTCTTTTCATCGGCTAATTAGTTTCGAGCTAAAATTTGATCTATTACGACAGCTACAAGAAGAGATCTGTCAGAGTTTGATCGACATCCTAGCCAGGTGAAAAACAGTTTAATATGACCAAGAAAAGTGTTTCTGATTTTGGACTTTGATTAATTCACACTTCAGTTCCCTGCAAATTGCCCCAATATTTTGGAAAGTTCTATTAAAATAGAGTTTAGCTGCCCACGTGTAAGAAATTAATCACATATATAGACCGCACGGTTTTGTTGGTGTTTATATTATTAAAACATATATATAAATCATCATAATCGTGATAAAATATTAATTTATAATCCAAGATAATCTGACGGGCAATGAGACCATCGATCGTGTACAAGTGCAGATCTTCCTTTACATAGAATATACATTATAAAACTAAGATTGGTGAATCAATTATATGATGCAAAAGATCTGGTTGAGTACCCATCACTTATGTGATGTACATGTACGAGGCATATATCAAAGATAAAATAGATAAGGCTCAAAATCAATTACCGTACTCCTACTCTATGTAACAGCTTCCACCAATATATATTGCTTCTTTATTTTGGTCTTCTCTGACACGATTTTAGTGCTTTTTGGGAGAATAATATACATAATATGTTTATACAATTATATATATATATATATATACATATATACAAAAACAATTCTGGACTATAACAGATTAATGTCTTTCGTGATGAATATGTTATGAACTGTATAGTATATGGACTAATAATTTATTGTCATTCTGGCATAAAAAAAAAAGCTATTGTCATTCACAGGCTATCATACGCTGTCCGAGCTAGAGTTCTGTACATCGACTAATAATATGGGAATTAATCAAGATCATCACTTTTTCTGGGTAAAAACAACCACAATTTTCAGTTTATTGATCAAAACTAATATTGTTCTATTATCGACTAAACTCACATGCTATCATATGATATCTTTATCGCGATGAATATGGTTGTGGATTGTATATTCATATGTACTAATAAGTTATTCTCATTCGCACACTATCATATACTTGACCAGCTAGAGTTCTGATAGTTCTATAAACTAGTGGTACAACCCATGCGTTGCGCGTCATGTACATTTTTCCGCTTGCATGTTTCAAGCTATATGCTATTCGGAAAATATATTGAAGTCCTTTCGGTATTTTAAATATAAAGTTAGGTAGAATTAATCTCATATATATCTTTTTGTAATATTAAACATTACTCATATCTTTCAAGATAATAATTGACCATCATAATTTTTCTAGAATTAAAATAACCGAAAAAATTTAGAAAATTTAGAAAGCAAAGGGTTAGTTGAAAAATTGAGAAAATTTAGAGGGTTGAGAGTTAGCCAATATTTCTCACTTCTCATGCTTCAAATACATCTCCTCCTGATGAATATTAAAAATCGAGAAAGAGTTGAGGTCTCTAGAAAAATGGAGTGGCGTTGCTTTCTTAAGAACACGCCCCAGCTTTTATATATATATATATATATATATATATTAATGAGCTAATAATGGGAATTAATCAAGATCATGACTTCTTCTTCTTTTTGGGAAAATTATGGGAATTCTTCGTCTGTTGGTTGTTAAGACTAATCATGTTCGAGTATTAGCTTAACTCACTTGTTATCATACTTCGATATTTTTTGTGATGAATATCATTGTGGACTGTGTATATGAACTAATAATTATTCACATGTCTAAGGTGAATGCTTACGTGGTTAGACCAATCGTTACAATGGCGACATTGTGACGTTCACCTCATGTGTCTAATAAATGAAAAAGAATTTCTGCAAAGAATAATTCTTGTATATTGGGAGATTATCTTAGAATAATATTACAAAATTCAAAGACTATCTCTAGCTTCTTCTTTTCTTTTTCCCCCCATTTTTTTCGTTATCTTGTTCCAGCCGAATAAATCAGTCGATTACATATGGGGAAAAAAAAGTAGATTACAACGATTAAAAAATTTATTTTCTCATCCTCCAAGAGATTACATATAACTTATCAAAAAAATGATAATAAAATCAGTAGATTACATACATATAGATATTGAAGAATACAACCGAGGGCCCTTGAGCATAAGCATCAATAGACTAAAAAATAAAGCTAATAGAATTTAACTTATATAAGTTTTTCATATAATGTCCTTCTTCTTTTTTTCTTTTTTTTATAGGTGAATTTCTTGTTCTTTCTTTCGTTCATATGTGAGGATGTTAATTTGAGAAGGCTATGAAAAAAGGTAGTCTTTCAATTTTAGAATATCATTCTAGGATAATTTCTTTGTACACAAGAATTTTTTTGGTAGAATTTTTTTTCCATTTATTAGACACGTGAAGTGGATACCACATGTCGTCATTGCACTGATTGGTCCAACCACATAAGCATTCACCTCGGCGAAGTATCCCGTGCAATAATCTCTTTAGGTACATGGACTAATAATGGGAATTAATCAAGATTATCAATTTTTTTTTGTTAAAAATCACAATAATTCTCAACCTATTGGTTATTGAGACTAATCATATTCGAGTATTGGCTCAACTATGGTTACTAGATGCTTCCAACGAATTTCAAACTCCTACTGCAAAAATTCTATTCATTATCGGCAACATCACACTTAACAGTCGGGCAAGGGGAGAAATAGAATGGGAAGTTCTCTGAGTATTCCTAAATCCTAGCAAAGCACATATCATTCAAGCGGGGAGGTTTACTTAAAGATGAAGAAGGTCGTTGGTTAAGTGGATTTTCTCAGAATGTCAGTTTCACTACGGCAATGGTTGCGGAATTTTAGGAAGTCGAGTCTGGACTGGAGTTGGCATGGGCTCTTGACTACAGAAGAGTTATCCACGAGGTTGATTCGGAGCTGGTTCGGGATCTTTATCTCGTGCTAAAAACAGGTGGCGCAACCATTTTGACCCTGGGTCCATTCTGTTCGGTTTCTTCTTGCCGAGGAGTGGCTCGAAAAATTTTATGATACATTGTATATATGGTACATATATGTATTTAATGGTTGATATTTAATATTGAAATTCCAAAAAATGAAAACTCAAAAAATTTCAATGGTTGTTGAAGGTATGGTAGATCAATCGGCAAACTCAGGTAATCCATGCTATCAGGGAGGGCAGTCATGTGCCAATACTGGCTAGCTCGTAGATCCCTTGAACTCTCAAGGGGTTTTCATCTTTTTTTCATTTTTTACTGGATGGTATTTAGATTCTCCTTTTTGATGATATTGTTAGAGTTTCCTTACCATATTTCTCTAGACTTAAATTTCCTATTTGGCTTTGGCCCATGAAGATTTTCAGAATAATAATAATAATATTTTTATTTTGGCGAACTTTATTTAATTATTATTTATCCTTTTCGGATATGGTGAATGATATGCCTTAATATATCATCTTAATTGTGTGTGTTCTTGTCTCCTTCCGCCATTCCCATTCCAAAGTGAGAAAGTAGAAAGATCCCAGTGAATTCTTTCTTTACGCTCCCCAGAAAAAAGAAATGTTTCCTTCCCAGCAAAGAGAAGATCTCTTCCCGATTTCATCCAATCTCAAACAACCACTGCAGGGTCCTCCCATCACATTAATAAACCCTCAAGATCTGATTCTTATACTGATTATGCTCATCTTCATGATCATGCTTATAGTCCATGTGTTTTCGGCTTTAGCCTTTCTTCTCATGGCCAAGAAATGCTTGGAGGTCATCAGCCTCAGCTGCGTCCCAATTATCCTTTTCCTAAGGCTTTCATCCCTGGACACACAACTAATGATAGCATTAAGGCCGGCGATGATGGTGTTGGAGACGAGGAAGATAAGAAGGAGAAGATACTTCATCGAGAAATTGAACGGCAGAGAAGGAAAGAAATGAATACCCTCTATGCTTAGCTTCGATCTCTGCTACCTGCCCAGTTTCTTAAGGTGAACTGATCAAAAACTCACACTTACGAATTTTTCAAATAGAATCCTTCCTGAATGTTTGCCTTTCGCTAGGTGAACTTTTTGATTAAATTGACTGTTACAACTATATACTTATGGTGCAATTTGAAGTTTTGTCATCTCTCGTAGTCTCATTTGTTGACTCTTTCCAAGATTTACGAAATCGAGAATATAATCTGACCTTTTTATGCGCATGAGGTTCATATTTTTGAGTTCTTTTTGTTATTTATTTTTGTACTAAGTATAAAAAAGGACATGGAATGACATGAAACCTTGAAATAAAATTAGGGTTTGCTTTTCTGACTGAATATTGGGTTAATGTATTAAGGGAAAGAGGGCAGTATCAGATCAACTGAGTGCAGCCCTGGATTACATAAATCAGCTCCAAAAGAACATCAAAGAGCTTGAAACCAAGAGAGCTAGACTAAAGAGGATCTGTAATGAGCTAATGACAGGTCATGAGGATGCTGTCCTAGAAGATTCGCAGGTTACGGAAAGCTGTTCCATTTCAGTCCAGTCGGGTTCAAGCGGAGTTGAGGTTGTAGTTAGTTCAAGTCATGAGGAGAAATTGCCACCCTTATCTAGAGTAATCGAAGTACTGCTCGATGATGGGATGGATGTTGCTTGCTGTGTAACTACAAAAGTTAATGATGCTATTGTACACACTTTCCAATCCGAGTTACTTCAAATTTTCGAGAAATTGACTTATATATGCTGCTTCTAGGTTCTTTATTAATAAATTCTGCATATGTATCTTCTTATACTTATTAAGATTATACTGATTTAGTTAGATAATTTTTTTTCTCACAGGCACAACGTCAATGTACCTTGGCTGCTCCGGAAACTGAATGAACTTCTGTCTGTTTAGATCACAAGAGGAACTATATATGCTCGGGGAGGTGATCGCTTGCCTGATCTAGCGATCGTAACGAGGGAGATGGTCTTTGGGAATAACTTGATCGGAGAACTAATTAAATTTGCACGTGTCCAGATGACTGGATGACGTTGCTGAGATTATATATGCCACTTGAATCGATAGATTACCTGGAGAGCTTTTGGTATTTGTGTTTTGAGATATATATTTCTCCTAAGTTCCTAACTGCCTTCTATTTGGGGCAGCTTATGCTCATGCATCCTCCATGCATTGTGTACTTATATGCGACATTGGAGATTTTAAGTGCTTATATACATGCATGCAGTGCATGTATATATACATATATGCGTGTCAGTATGTGACACTAGTAAAAATGCGAGGGCCTCAGCGAGGGATCCTATCCCTCGCTAAATATTGGTTATTCAGGAATATAAAAAGTGTGAGTTGAAAAATATATATCTAAACTAATTCAAGTGCCTGCGAGATCTCCAAGGACATTTGTATGCAGATTTAGTTTCATCATATGATTTTTTTTTGTACAAGGGAGGCCCATGAGTAAATTAAAAGAGAAATTATAAATATCTAATAAAGGGGCACGGGTAGTCCCACTATATGTCGAACCTGCGATCTCTTAATCATTAGAAGAGAGGTGCACCACTGTGCGATTCTCCTCTTGATTTATCATATGATATCTTATTTCTATAGTTTGTGTTGTCCTACCAGGCATGCAGCTGCCTAGTGCAAAAACCGCAAGTGGTGATGAATTCGGAGATTTACCAATACATATACCCGAAATACGTGACAAAGTAAGTTGCAAACATATTGCTGTTAGTGTTGTAGCAATAGATTATAAAACATGGCAATTCGAGAATATATATGCGTACTAGGTCGTTTCAAATGCCAAAAATGTAGAACATAAGTCGTTACAACACGAGATATACAAATATACATGTAATCAGCTGGGAAATAAACTAGCTTAAAGCGCCAAATCTTTATGCAGAAGATTATTAAACCAGCGAGAATCGCTAATGAGCGAGTTAATAGTTAATAGACGAACTCGATAATTTAAATATAATTTTAACTAGGTCAGCGTGGAGTAGCCACATTTATTCTAAAAGATTGTTATAAATTTCTGGTATAGTGGTTTGATTTTGATGCTTCAACTGTATTATCATATGGATTGATAGTGAGGATTAGAATCTCTTCCCATGAGTCAATGAGAGCAAGAAAAACAAAAATAGGCATATAGCATTACTTTGCCAAGACAAAAAGGAAGCCAGTTTCGAAGAAGGGGAATTGATACAGTGATATAAGTTATCGATTTGGAATCATGAAATTTTGGGTCCAATAAACATTAGTGAGACTTTTATACTCGTTATTTTTACTTTTACTTTGGCTTCAACTGTACTCTTTTATTTAGTTTTGGCAAATTTTATATAAGGTACATGGCGAAACTGGTTTATTTATTTTTATTATGGGTGAATAACTTTTTCATTTTTTGTTGAAAAGTAAATTATCATTATTTCTCACTATAAAAGAATATCATTATTTAGGGCTGGGCTTGCGCCTATAAATTATCATTTATTAGATGGAAGAGGGAGAAGAAAAATGTTACGAATTAATCCAAGGGGAGAGGCTGAGTAGTTTATTGGGCCGAATGGGCCTTAGATGAGCATATGAGTTTTATATGGATAATGGATCGGATTGTTGGGCTCGGTAAGCAAATGAAAAAGTCAAAAGCTGATAGCTTACCTCCGTTGGTCAAAAATTAATTAGTTGAAGGATTAAAGGGATTGATTGGCTAGATTAATGTGTCACTGAACCCTGAAAATATATCCATATCACTCAGTTTCGAATTTTCAAATATATCGATTGGCTGTTATCCTTGGTTGATGAATTCGAAGAAGGGTGTTATTTACGCAGATTTTCCATGGAATTTTTTGCTGAAATATAAATGATTAATTTTTATTTCTATTGAGAAAAAAATTATATTTAAATAGAGAGATTGTGCGTGTGTATAGAGAAATGTGTTTAATAAATAATATTTTTCATTATAATTGCTTTATGAGCCATGGTTTTAGGAATTAGATATATAGCATGAGAGTATTTGTGGCATATACATATAAATGGGTGTGAATTATAACCACACGATCCGGATTACAGCAATTTATGCTCGATGAGGTTGTCTCTATAGTTAAAAAATAAAAAATAATTTACTATTAACTAATTAAGTAGTAAGTAAGATCTACTTTTGTAAAGAGAAGAATATATAAAGTCTGAGTATCACAATTGTTAAAAGCAATATTAAATATTTCATCTTCGGAATTGCGATGGTAATATTTATCACAATTGTCAATTTTATTACCAGAAATTAAATAAAAGACCATGATTTATCTCATTTCTTCTTTTTATATATTATTATTGCATGTTTTGAATTTTAAATTTTAAAAAAGAAAAAAGAAAAGGATGAGAAGAAGAAAAGATATTCTGGGGGAAGGGGAGGGAAGATGACTGAGCAGTCGGTCAAGATATTCTGGGGGAAGCGGAGGGAAGATGACTGGGCAGTCGGTCAACATGGGAGCTCATACGCGTGAGGGGCCTTGATTTTGACATATCAATGATACAAAACTTAGGCGCAGACACACACAGATATATATATATATATATATACACACACAGTACAGTACCATAAAATTACTTTCGCTTAATTAATTCTGTATATATATATATATATGTATATTTATACAATATATAAACCTTTTCCTTTTAAAACTATAAAAAAAATTAACAATATTGTCGTTCAAAAATCAAATCTTAGCAGTCAGAAACGTGATTTTGCTGCACTCCCCCACTGTATTGATCAGGCACGGATCGTAAAAATTCCCACTTGAACCTACACAGATTTGAGCCTATCTGCAACTCAAAACCTTAAGCTGATAGGTTGCTGGACCCAAGCCTTATATAAGCTTGTAGTTTCTTTATCAATTTTTCCATGTGGGATAACGTATCTCAACACCCACCCTCACGTGGCAACGTGTGGTCCAACACGTAGCACGTGCCCTTAAACACTCGCCCTTAACAACTGACCACGAGTCAGACATCCTCTTCCGTACTCGTGCAAGGAGGGATAAATATCAAACTAGCCTCGAACTCCACACTCGGGCCTAACTAAAGGTGCACATTTAGCTACCTCAAAATTGGACCAGGCCACCTTTGGGTCTAATTAACATGAGGCGCACTTTTGGCTGCCTCGAAACTGAATATGACGTGGTGTGAGCCCTCGAAACTGAATATGACGTGGTGTGAGCCCATATGAGCGTGCAGAAGCAAAATCCGCTCTAATACCATGTAAAAATTCTCACTTGGGCCTATATAGACTTGAGCCCATCTGCAAGTCAAAAGCGTAAGCTGATAGGTTGCTGGATCAAAGCCTTATATAAGCTTGTGGTTTCTTTATCAATTTTTCCATGTGGAATAACGTATCTCAACACGGACGGAGGCAAATGGGGCTCAGGCGGTCGGGTGGGCAAATGTTCCCATGAGATTTCTAAAATCTGATTTACGATAATATGTACATAAGAATATCAATTTTTATAAAATTTCATTGGACCTATAAGTGATTGGACTCATCTCCAACCCTAAAATTCAAGTTGGTAGGTTGTAAAATTCAATTTCTTATAAATTCATCAATTTTTCTTTAATTTTTTCGTATGAGACATCCGTCCACACGGTAAATATATTGCAACCGTACAAAAAATTCTTGATTTTGTACCTCGTGACATTGATTACAGTTGTTCCATCATCGTCAACGATGATGATAATGAAATATTTGATTATAAACACTAACTGATGATGATAATAATAATTTCTTCATGTATTTTGGTTTTGTGCTTTGCTGTTGATCTTCATTTTCTCTGATGAAGATATTGTTCATTGTCCCTTTTAGTGGACCTTCCTTTTTTTTAAGATCTTCTTCCTATTAATGACAGATTCATAAGTTACAAAAAAATGATGATGATGATCATAATAATAATAATAATAAGGAAGAAGATGCAACTTGTAAGTAGTAATGATAATAATTGATTATTACAGTTTTTCTTTACATGAGCTATTTTTTTCAAGTAGAAAAAAAAAACAGCTTGTAATGAAAAGAAAAATCTCTTCCAGGAAAAGTTTTGCAAAGAAATTAACTGCAATGAATACGTGTATATATATATATATATGTACGTGTGTAGGTCAGGGCTCTATAATGATTTTCGTACCCTCCCTAGGGGATGATTAGACTGCCGCTAGTGAAATTTGAGGGTATTAATTATGTGCAAATTATTCCATACGTATATATGTCCAGACAAAAAGCAAAAATCAATTAAGACAGCCTCGACGATTAATTAGGTGTCACCTACAAACTTTAGACATGTGAATGTCCGTCCGTGTGAGTGAGTCTGTTCGGGGAATACTTCTAGCGTGATCGCTGAACTTCAAGCCCTCGGACAAGGACTGATACTAGCTGCCGAGCTGAACATAATTCATCTTCTTGTTCAAGTTGATGCTCGATTAATTTTTTATCGGATTTGGGGAAAAGCGTCGACGAAGGTCTCTTTGGAACGTCTTATCAATGATTCAAGGACTCTTTGCCTCCAGTTTGAGCAGGTCATGTGCCGATGCTTTAATTAGCTCGGATGGGCAGTGCACAAGACTGTTATCTTTCAATTTTCAACTCTCCTCCTATTAGTTTATCTCAAGTTTTTATTTATAGATTTTTTTTTTCTTGGTGAAAATTTTTATTTAAAGATGCTATCGGGGTTGTTTACTCAAATACATATATGCACATATATAGCCCCCAACATATAAACACATCAGAACTTACATATTAATAAATACCTGCAAGCTATAACTAATTAATTACAAACTTCCTCCTCCTCTCCGTTTTCGGTGGTGCTCAGAGGTGTCCCCTGATGGAGTAGTCTCCCGCAAGTTGACGCCTTATCTCTCTCCGACCAGACCTATACCTAAGAGTGAGGGTGTCCTCAGCGCCTTGGTTGTCGGTAATAGCGGCAGCAGAGGTCTAAACGCCTTCTGATCAGCCCAATTGCCTCCCGTTCTGCCATGCCTTGATTAGGTCCCTACCATCCACCGCCCATAATCCAACCGATGGCAACTGACTGGACGCAGTAGCCGCGCCCTTTCTCCCTACCTTCCTGACCATTTGAATGGCTCTCTTCCCCCTTCCCAACGGCTTCTATTCTACGAACACCCTCCATCCTCAAGTGATAGTATCCCCGCCCTCCACTACAAAGAATGGTATCCTTGGCCCAATCGATCATACCAACCGCTTGTGAAACCGATCTTTTGCGGTATCTGCCTTTTCTTTTGTTGATTTTTACAGGTCTCAACTCTCTAACAACAATCGCTGGTTTGAATCGATCAACGAAGCTGGTGTACTTTAGTTTGATAGTTTGGCTAATTTAGATTATTGAATATCACTGGTTTAAAACGATTAAAGAATCCTTTCTAAATTTGTTTGACTGTCGATGGATTAGACTGTTCAGGAATTGGTTAATTGAATAGATCTAAGGGTATGATCCGTGAAGGGTTCCTGCACCGGGTACCGGTCCAAGATTCCTCTTGACTCTGATTTCTCTGTTCCCACAGTAGTAATAGTCTTTATAAGGATTGCGCTATGCTCTTCTTCTCGGTTTTCACACGTGTCAACTTTCTGACAACAATTGTTGATTTGAAGCTATCAACGAAGATAGGTACTTTAGTTTGATAGTTTGGCTGATTTAGATTATTGACTATCGTTGGTTTGAACCAATTGAAGAACCCTTGCTAAATTGGTTGACTATCGAAGGATTAGGCTATTCATGAATTGGTTGATTGAATAAATCTAAGGGTATGATTCATGAAGGATTCCTACGCCGGTTACAGGTCCAAGACTCCTCTTAACTTTGATCCTTTGTTCTCACAGTAGTAGTAGTCTTTATATGGATTGCGCTATGCTCTTCTTCCCGATTTTCACTAGGGTTTATATAGAGTTTAGTTATAAGATGTTAAGAACGAATACAACAACTAGAATGATCTATACAATTGTATCTATACATTATATGATGTTCTTCAGCCATTTGTATCCCTCTTTGCAATTATCTAGGCGGATGTGCTGTATTTCTAACCTTTGTAATGTATCTTCTTTGACATTTTTCGTTCTATTCATTTTTGTCGTCAATGGATATTTTATTGACAAAGAAAAAACACGAGGCACTTCTCTAATTTTACAAAAACTTTTGTGTGTGTTTTTTTTCGGTGTGTATCCTAGTATTCAGAACCTAATGAGATATGACTAATTCAGTCGGGAAATTGAGCATTAAAGGCTATTCTCCCTCCCAACAAGTGCGCTTCCCGGGGTTCGAATTTGTGTTCTCCTCCTTACGGGGGTGAGCTGTTTACCACTCAACCAACACTTTTGTTGGTTTTGTGTGCGCTTTTTAAACATATTCATTAAGAGGAGGGGAAGCAAATTTCCTTCGAAAAAACATTAGGAGGAAAAATCATTTCCGATATATAATATATCATGTACTATGGCATTTAATCACCATAACGGCGGTCATTATCGATCAAATGATAATAATCAGTTGTTTCTCTCCCGCTGTCTGTCTAATTTATGAATTATCTATCGTACATTAGCGAAATCGAGAGAGAACACAAACGCATAACTCACAAAACACAGCATACCTATATATATATAAAAAACACAGCATACCCACAGTAATGTGTGTGTGTATATATATCAAAAGAAAGAAAAAACTAGCTAGCTGGCTAGCCAGCTACCTAGTTAGCAGCTGTCTCGTCCTCGATCGTCCTGTATTGATGATTAGGTGTTTGCATGCATGCATGCATGCATTTTAAAATAAGTGCATGCTTAAATGAGTGACTGAATGAGAGTGTGTCTTTGTTCGCGAAAGCGCCATTAGCAGCAGCCATTTAGCATGTAGAAGCAGAAGAAGAAGCATATATGAAGCCTACAATATATATATATATATGTGTGTGTGTGTGTGTAATTTATAACACGTACTTACACACAAACGTACCCACATGTCGTTGTTAGTTTAATTAATTGCATCCCTCTCATATGTGTCGTCTCCATACGGTGAGGAAGACGGAGACACTTAACTGCATGCATGCTGGAAATATGATAATAAATTATAAAAATGGAAACAGTTAAAGGAAGCGGTGCCATGAAGATGAGATGAACTGCACACTATCATGTACTTGAACGGATAAATGATCAGTCAGCCGTCCTAAAACCCCAAGCTCTGCACAATACATAAATATACATACATATAGTCATTTTTGTAAAAATATGTCATAACACAGTGACGTATCTTCACTGGATAATTAATAGGTTCGAGGTTAGATATTTATTTAAGACTGTATGTGTCTATTTATTAGTTATTAAAATTTTTACTTTATTGTACTAGATACATATGCTTTGATTTTAATCGAAAAAATATAATCATTTTTGCGTGCATAAAAATGTATGTCTGTGTGAGAGACATGCAAGTTGCAAGTGCAAACAATAACTCTCCTCCTGGGTGCCGATCTATTTATATCATTAATTTGTCGACTTGCGCCGTCTGAGTCGCCTCTGGTGTCCCTTTGCCATTCTATATAACGGTTTGTTAAAATTAATGAACAAAAGGCGAAAGCGACTGTAGATAGACAGAGAGGGTTTTTTTTTTATGAATAAGAGAATGGGGGGTTTTATTTTAAAATATTGATGGTCCCCTCCATTGCTTCTTTTATTTTTTACAGCCTTATTCCTGGGATGGTGCCTCTGCTGCACTACCGGCCCCCTATAATTTTTTGCATGAGGAATTGTGAGGAAAAATAGTTATTTATATTATACATACCACATAATAGTTGATTAGTTGATGCCATTACAGAACCATCGCCTCCAATTTATTCTATAGGTGTGGATATATAGTTCATGTAATATGATTATTCTATATTTCTATTGGATTGAATCAATCGGGGGTGTCAAAATGATGACTTCACCAATTATGTATTGATCAAGAGAGTATATCTCAAACATAGAAAACATAAATGGGGAGTGATCGGTTAGCCAAAGTTAACCGATGAGATATGCGGACGTATTAGATGGTATATATATTTCAAGAAGGCAAGATAATATTATTTTCTCTTTTTTTTTCTTTTTCCTTTTTCTTCTTGGGAATGGGGGCAAAGATCGAAGCTATACGCGCGTTCTTCTGCAGGATCAGACGTTCCTCGCCCATCCAATGAATTAGATATATATAGAGTACATATGTAATTAATTATATTAATGTGTCTCTCTAATTGTAGGCATCATATACATGTGTGTGTGAGTGCGTGGGAGTTTGTATACTTAGACTTAGAGCTTATGTATAGGCTGCACACCAATCAAGCAAGAGGGAGCAGAAGGGGATGGATCAGACAAACCCAACCCCAAAAATTGATTCTGGTAATTATAAATTTATATATATCATATATATGTGTATATATATACACGCTTTAAATTATATATATGTATATGTCCAACCATAAAGAGAGTATAGTGCAACGACGCACGTTCTTACCTTGTGATAAAGAAGTCTCAAGCTCGATACTTATGTGGGACTACTCGTCTATTTATTAGATTTTTATGATTTTTATTTCATTGAATTAGGTCCATGAGTCTCATTTATAATCGAAAAAAAAATATATATATATATATTTATATATGTCCAGCAAGTAGCAATACAGTCCAACTTCTACGAAAATGATGTTTCTCCCATAATGACGCGGCGTACACGCAAGTAACCTGTCACAGACCTGTTGATTCGCGCACGAATACCGAAACGATGACCTTCAATTCCTATTGATTCTTCAAATTCCTAAAAAATTGGCATCCAACTCGAATAAATCCGAGAATTGGGCAAAGAGCACGGAAACTCTAATTTTTATTGATAATCAAAACAACAACTCCTTTAGTCCTAGGGCTTACAAAGCTTAAATAGGGTTTAAAAAAACATAAATCGCACAAAAAGAAATAAAATTTTCTAAAATTGCAAAAACATCCTAATTAACATAAAATCGTCTGTTTGAGGCCCTAAACCATGGAATTCGCCTAAAATATCGAAATTTCGTAGCAATAGGCTGTAAGTTTTACTCCGGAGGCCGTTTCCAATGAGATAAGGTCGTTAGAACTTATTTTTCTTCATGTACCAATTTTTCGGCTCATCTGCCGCATCATTCTCCCATGGATTGAGAGAATTCGCCCTTGAATTGTTATCATCCGAGCTATCACCTTGATCTTGACGAATAGAAAGATTAATATGCTTTTGCTGCTTTCTCATTTGCCACTTGAATGCCTTCTTCTCTTTGCGAACTCTTTATCTTAATTCTTCATACATAAAATTCCGTACACCTATTAGCCAATAAACACTTTCATTGAATCTTTGCTTTCTTGATCGAGACACGTGCACTTTGACCAACTTTGGCAACTGAATAACCTCTGAAATTAGCACCGTAAGCATTCATGCATCTTTCTTTGCATTGGAAATTTCTTCATCTAGAATATCCTCAATCTGAATATAATAATGAAAAGTTTTATCACCTCCAATATCTTTAATACGGATTTGTTGACAACGAACGTTGGTTTTCCTTGATCATCAAATACAAATTCTGTAACTTCTTCTTGATCTTCGTCTGGATATATATCGAAAACTGGATTGGTTTCATCATATGATATGTCTTCGATCCTCCAATCCAGTTCGTCCTCCTCCGCAATACGACGTTGATTAGCCGTTCTTCGGGGTGGCATCGTTGATTTAAGAACGAACGCGGCTTTGATACCAACTGACGCAGTGTACACGCGAGTAACTTGTCACGGGCCCATTGATTCGCGCACGAATACCGGAACTACGACCTTCAATCCCTATTGATTCTTCGAATTCCTAGGAAATTGACATCCAACTCGAACAAATTAGAGAATTGGGCAAAGAGCACGCAAGCTCCAATTTTTATTGATAATCAAAATAATAACTCCTTTAGCCCTAGGGCTTACAAAACTTAAATAGGGTTTAAAAAAACCTAAATGGCACAAAAAGAAATAAACTTTCTTAAAATTGCGAAAACACTTTAATTAACATAAAATTGCCTGTTTGATGCCATAAACGATAGAATTCGCCTAAAATATTGAAATTTCACAGCCATAGGCTGTAAGTTTTGCTCCGGAGGCCATTTCCAATGAGATGAGTTCGTCATAATCTATTTTTGTTCAAGTACCAATTTTTAGCTCGTCTGTCGCATCACATGAGCATTAATATTATGCATGCTCATCGATCAGCAACATATATACCTCTGTTGTTTTTCTATGCCGAGCGCGTTGGGGAAACACATGCACACACGCTCGTATACACAAACACACACAGATATATAAACGTATCCCAAAAGCATCTGCACCTTATAATAATTATATTATTATCTAATTATGTACGTGGTGCTGGCCTGGTGCATACATATTTGTGTACATATGCATACACATAGATAGCTCTTCTAACTAATAGTCCAAGGTCAGTAACTCATGCACCTTCAATTCTCTGAATCGTCCATTTCATGGAAGGCGAGTGCCATTGAGCATATATAGGGTGAAATCGGAGTCCATTAATCCTGGCTGCTTTTTTTTTTTTTGTATCTCTTCTTCTGCACTGACCGAAAAATGAATAAAAAAAATAAACACATAAAATAAAAGACGGAGAGGAAGGAGATTTGGTGCGGTGGCACAAGGCGTCATCCGGAGCTAAAAGGTCTTGGATTTGATCCTCATCAGTGGGATTTATGTGCTCCTTAATTTAGCTTTTTTTTTCCTTTCCTCGTACTAGGTCTATGTGTCTACGTTATTACCGGAAAAAAGAAAAAGAAAAGATGGAATTGAGCCCGCTGAGAGAACGAGGTCCATCAACCAGAACCGCCCCAACTCCAACTCCAATTATACATCACCGTCCTAAATAGAATTATGTAAATATATGTATAAACGCGGATATGTATACCATCATCACCCATTAGTCGCTACGTACTCTCGGATTGCCACTTGCAGAACGAAACGATTATAGCAAAACATAGAAAATCAATTGACGAGCCTCTGCTTTCAAGCTATCTATAACTCTATTTGAAAACGTTTCCTATATATATATATATATCCTTCGTCAGGCGCCGCCATGATATATTATACACTGATAAATGCAAGAGATCATATTGTCTGTTACGCGAGCTCGTATAGGTCAAGTTACGTTATAATAAATTAAGCGAAGATAGAACAGAATGCACGTGAATATGTGGCAGACACCAGATATATTAATATATTTTGTTATAGGAATGAGTTCGGGTTCATGAAGCTAATTGATTAAAGAAGAAGAATCCTATCATATGAATTAGTTCAAATGATTTATCATTTATTCTTTTTAAATAAAATCTTGAATTTTAATTTTGTGAATGTAGGAATTACGATTAGGAAAATCTTACTCTTCATTGAATTGACTCGGCTTAAACCTAAAGTAGTCGGGATTCAATGAATTTTTGAATATTTAGTGGTATATAATCGAGAGAGAGAGAGCGAAATAATGTATATGGTAATTAACTGGGTGGGGCGGGGGCGGGGGCGGGGGCTGGGGGGGGAGCGGGGAAAGATGGAATACCCAAAGCTATCCATTTTCTGGGGTCTGGCCCTGGCCAGTGCATGCTTTGGCCCTTCGCTGCAGCCTCTCTTTCAGGGAGAGAGAGGGGGAGAGAGAGGGACAGTAGAAACTGAAAAGGATTAGGGAAAAAAAAACAAAAAAGAAGGGAGAAAGGGAGAAAGGGAGAAGGGAAGCTATATAGGAAATTTTTTAGCATAAATGGGGGCATGTATATATAATATATGTATATATTATATAAATCATACATACATATATACAGAATGGAAAGCGAGTTGACAGCGACACTCCTCGGATCTCTTCTTCAAACTCCCTCGCACATCTCCATTCTATCCCTGCTGTTTCTGTTGCTGTTTTTCTTCTTATTATTATTTGACATTTTATTGTCATCCCTAGATGATTGCCTTCTACTCACAGATTTTATTATATTCGATTGATATTAGATTATCTATCTATTTATTTTCATTTTTTTGTCACAATTCAATCTATGTGACTCTTTCATAAAAAAAAATTAGTATTATCATTAATAATTATGATAATATTATAAAATTTAATAATTTTTTAAAAAAAATATGTTGTACATTGGCTGAATTTGGAAGAGGGGGAAAAAGATAGAAAAGCGAGAGCAAGAGGAAAAGATACAACAAGTGGTAACTATTTTATTGAATAGGTTGGGGCCTGGGGGTTGTTTGGAAAATTCCAACTGTATGTATATATATATATATATATATTTAATTGGGTTGTAATAATAAGGTAGAGGGAGAAAATAAAAAGTAATAATTGTGTTGTTGAATTATGAAAAAAAGTGAGAAAATTTAATGAATAGTTAAGAGAAAATAATGATAGTATTCTTGAATTGTGGGAAAAATAATGAATAGTTGAGATAATTTAATATTAAAAATTAAATTTAATGGTTAAAAAATAAAATAATAATAATAATAATAATTGTATTGTTGAATTGAAGATAGATAGAGTTGAATGAAAAAAAAAACTCCAAAATCAAACAAAGCCTAATTACTCAAAATGGTAAATTGCACTGGTGGTCCAAAATGTTTTACAAATGTTTTAATATGGTATAAAAAGTTTTTTTTGCTATTTGATGGTACAAAATGTTTCAAAGTTGTTTCATTATAGTACAAACCGTCATCTCGCCATTGACGCCGTCAAACAGACACTGATGGTGCAAAATTGATTTTTGTTGAACGTTACATGATGGTGCAAAATGTTTTGAAGTTGTAACTTAATAGTACAAAATGCTTTACGTAAGTTACATGATGGTGTAAAATTTACAATCTTGTAAAGGACGGCTTGACGGCATTAATGGCGAGATGATGGTTTGTACTATACTGAAATAATTTTGAAACATTTTGTACCATCAAGTAGCAAAAAAAAAATTATATCATATTGAAACATTTGTAAAACTTTTTGGACCACCAGTACAATTTACCGTTACTCAAAAATTCTAATTTTGTACTTTATATCATTTCTAACACGAGTTTTTGAAAATTACATAGAAAAGCACTAATTATTAATTTTGCATCGCATCTAAGGTGCCATCACATACTTCGTCAATACTTAGCAAAAAAAATTACTCCGTTAATTTTAACAAAATTATTGACGTTGTACTTGACATTAACATGTGGCATATGGAGGTTATTTGAGTAGTGCCAAGTTAAAATTTTTAAATAATACCCTAGCTAAGTGGAAGATGAGGAAGTAGGACAACAATGAGGCCCTTACTAGTGCCTACGATTGCCGCAACTAGGTCCCTAGCAGCCACACAAGGCGCTGGTGGCCTCTGGTGAGACCCCCAATGCCTAAAATTAAAGAAAACAAATGACAATTTATGAAAAATGAAATGAAGAAGGGAACTGGTGATTGGGGCCTCCTAACAACCACTAACCTCCTAATCGAGGTTATCGGTAACCTTTGTGGTCACCGACAAACTTGATTGGGAAAGTGGTGATCATTGGCGAGGTCCTACCGGTTGGTAATTGAAAGAACCTCAAAATCCTGATCAAGTAGGATGCTTTCAATTCCAATACATGGGGCCTTTCTGACAGACACCCCCTCCATTTGAGGTCCCCGGCGACAATTGAGATTGCTAGTGACCACGATTTTGGGGTGATGGTCGACTAGGCCTATCGCCAACCCTACTCTTCTTTTTCCTTTTACAAATTCTCTCTTTTTTATTCAGCAGTAGGAACCTTATCAGAGGCAATCACTACCACCGTTTGGTCTTAGGTTACCATTGAAGTTGTTGTCTACCCTGATTGAGGCGACAATGGCCCTTGGCAAGGCCCTCACCGCCAGGCTCTGCCACTTCCACCACTTAGTCATGACTTTCTTTTTTATTATTTGTTTAATTTTAAATTTTTCATAGTAATTTTATTAAATAAAAATAAATTGGTATCCACTTGAACAATTTCCATGTGTCACATAGTACTATTAAGTGCACATCAACTAATTCAGTTAAAATTGAACATGACAATGTGCTAAACATATAGAAAAATCAATAATTGGTACTTTTCTATGCAATTTTCAAAAATTTATGATAGAAATGTTACTAAGTGCAAAACTAGTTGTTTTTTGGGTAATTAATCCTTATTGAATTTACTATTATGTCATTAATTTGATGGCTCTTATAAATTGAAATGCGTGTAATTTATAGACTTTTCGGGAATATGAAAGTGGCATGAAAGTCATAATAGCAGAGAAGCTTTTTTTTTTTTTTTGTCTTGGGTGAAATACAGTAGAGAAGCATTAATTCTTAAAGTTCAACCATTCGGTAAGAATATATATTATATATTTACCCGTATATATAACAAGGTTCTGTTTTTCCTTGTTTTATAATGGATCATTTATATATATATATATATATATGTATATATGACATATAGAATGGATACAAGCTAGACTGCTATTGAAAAGATACAAACACTGGATCGTTTTCTTATAATTTCATCAGCGTACTATAATCTGTATTAATTTATAAAAATTATAGTTCAGACAAATAAACACTACAAAACTGCAATCTTTCTGACATATTATGGAGTGCATACAAACACAAATATACAAAACATATCAACTATTCTACATATACTTTCATTTTTTTTTTGAGTTCCCAATCCAGTATTGTATTGTGTTAATGTTTTTCAGTGAAACAAACGGGCCTTAATTGGAATGAATTTTCCGTTTACTCACATGCAGCAAATTGCAAAATTGAAATATTTTAACTTGCACGTTTTATATTGCAATTCAATGAATGTCACTTAATGTGGATGCATAACTTTCATTATATTTTTCATTTGAAAAGGTATACATTTTTAGTCCAAAACATCTGTTTTTATGGATACACTTCACTTTTCCCACTCAATATCCTAGTTTCCAATGTATCACAAAACTATTTCTAAAATGTTAACACGATCAGGAAATTAAAATGTTCTCTGCGGCATATTTTTTCTCGTTCAATTTTTCATGATCAAAAGGATTTATTTATTACCCTTTTAGCGGGGGGTGGCTGTGTTGTTTAAGAATGAAAAGGATCGTGAAAAATGCACCGAAAAAAAAAAAGAGGATCTTGAAAAATGAAAATGGTGGAGAGAATAGGACAACTGCTGCAAATGAAGTACTAATAAAGCAGAGAGAAGATGCAGTACAGAGAAAAAGCGCAGAGAGAGGGGGAGAGAGAGAGAGATGCTTTTTTTTAATGAAATGATTTTATTTTATTTTATTTTTATTAATAAGATATATATTCCTTAATTAAAACAATAAAACTAAACAATATCAATGTGACTACACAAAAACTTTCTGAAAGTGTACGTACGTGGATCGATGGGAACGTCGTTAATCTCCTCAATATTCAAAAAAGATGATCTTGCAGCGAGACGCAGACACCCAGAGGGAGGGAGAGAGAGCGCGTGCAGGGTTAAGGATGACACAAAATCTGCCATCCGAAAAAAGTGATGGAGACACACACACGCATTGATTGATTGATAAAAAGAGAACAAAATAATTTCAAGAAAAAGAACAGAAGAAAATAAAATCATTTGCCATGTTATTACACCCTTTGATTTAAGGATTAGTGACAAAATTCATGTTTTTCTAAGTCATTAATTAACTCAATTGTCTATCAGTGTCTTCTAATTGGGACAGTCTCAACTATCACAATTGATTTGAGCAAATGTTTGTGTGTATCACAACTTATTAAACAAATGTTTGTACATACGGTTTGCCTATTTGGCATTTGGAGTGTCATTGATTATGCGGTCAAATAGATAGAGAGTGACCAGTTTTATTTAATTGTAAATTACTTGCAAACATTACATAATATGTACATAATGGTTCATATGAATTATATCGAATTGATGGGCTTCGGTCCCCCAGGATTCACCCCAAAAAAAATAAAATTATATCAAATTGAATGTTTCTCGAGACCATCTATCTTAATCACATGCAACCGGACTGATCATAAAACTTAGTCACATATGAGATGGAATCCTCGATACTAATGATAATAAATTAAGTAGTAAGAATCAGCGGAGACATGTTGGGACGTATCAATTGCAAAGGAGGGAATGGCCAAGCCAAGAAGAGAAGAGGGAAGATCAGTGATAATGGGGTGGTGGGGAGCAGTGGCATTGATTCGTGCAGTCCTCGTCGGTCCATCATCCTCTCCTCTCCTCATCATGCAATGCAATGCAATATAATGCAACCCTCTTCCCCTCTTTTTCTCTCCCGTTCTTTATCGGGTAATATTAGATGAGTATTACTCAATCACATAAGTATATAATACTTAATGAAAATCTTAAAAGTAAGAAATTAATTCCATAACAAACATATAAATTCATATTTTTAAATATTCTGATTGATTATAAATTTAAAATTTCTGCTTATCCCCTCACACCCCCAACAACATTACAAAGATCTCTCTCTCTCTCTCTCTCTTCACAGCTCAGTTTCCACTAATTCACTCTCCTCTCTCTCTCTCTGTGGCCTTTCTCTTCTCTATATGGTGTCTGCATATTACAAAGCAAATGCAAGACATCTCTATCATCTGATCTTAAAACCCCAAATCAAACAACAAAATGACATTCAAAGCTCAGCTCTCTCTCTCTCTCTCTCTCTCTCTCTCTATCTATCTATAGGTCTCGAGATAAAAGAATGTTAACTATGATCCTTTTTTTAAATTTTAAGAGCCGCTTTTCTCAGTATCAGTACAATCATTACTGCTCTCCTATCTAATCTCCCGCTTTCCCCTTCCTATATAGATAGATGGATAGATAGATAGCTAGCTAGCTATTACCTAATAATAATGCCTCTGCTCGGCTCAGCTCAGCTAGCTGATCCAATCTATGTCCACACTACTCACAACACATCCACATATCTATAATTCTCTCTCTCCCCGTCTCTTTTTATTCTCGGCCGGCTGCTTGCTTTCACTTCATTAGTTGTCAAAAAATGACACATCAAAAGCCCATCCCCCTAGCTACCTACCTGTGCACTCCCATTGTATGGTCTTATTGTTAACCTTCCCCATAATCCAATCAACTCCCCCTACCCCTTTTGTTATGTCTCATTCCCTCCCTCTTTATCATACATAAATACATTGCTTGTTATATATTATTATATAGCTGCCCCACCCCACCCCTTTAACAAAACAAATAAAGAGCACGTTGAAACCCAAAATATATATATATATATATATTTAATTCTCTCCTTTTCATTTCGTATATATATTATATGGTATTAATTTATGGTAAATTTTTAAGGTTATTGTAGTTTTTGATAAGACCGCTCCTACTATTTGGTCTTCCTCTGTTTTTGGGTTGGGCGGGCGGGTTTGTGTTCTTGCTCTCTTTCTTGGGTCCATGGTGATGAATTGAATTCGCAAAATATGGCTGACACCAAATTATCAGACACCCCAAAGAAGCAGCAGCAGCAGCACCAACCGCAACCATCCCAACCTCCTCAGCCCTCCTCTTCTCCCGCCTTGGATCCACTCGACGATTCCGCGGAGACCCGACAGCAGCCTCCTCCGCACCATCAACACCAGCCCCCGCCTCCCCCCGCAGCGGTTGTGGTCACCGGATCACCGTTCATCTCCGCCCCGCTCTTCATCCCGGCTATCGGGGCAGGCGGTGCGGCAGGTGCGTACGAGCAGTTCGAAGCGGTGAATCCAAAGAGGCCGAGGTTCGGCCAGTGGAAGCTGCTGACTTCACCGACTCATCACCAGCTGCCCACCAAGCAGGCAACCCAGATGGCCGGTCTGCCCTCCGAGTCGAGCCCTTCCCCGACCCATAACATCCCGCAGGCCCATGTCACCACCGCTTCCTCCTCTGACACGGCCTCGTCTCCCACCACCCACTCTCCCATCCCCGGCGGGGGTACTGGACATGAGACCAGCAAGCCCGAGGGTGGCGCCGGAGAGCAGCCAGGCTTCCACCACCAACACCATCATCCCCAGTTCCGCAAGGGCAAGTACGTTAGCCCCGTGTGGAAGCCCAACGAGATGTTGTGGTTCGTTTCAAAATTCCTGCCACTGATTTTTTTTTCATAAATAATTAAATGCTGTCGGAATTAATTTTACCTAAATGAATTTATATATTACATAAAAATGCTGCATTTTCTCTATAAAAGAAGAATTGGAGCTAGGGAATATTTTTATATGTGTCTTGGTTGCTGTCTTTCCAGGTTAGCTAGGGCTTGGAGGATGCAGTATCAAGGTGGGTCGGCAGAATCTGACCCCGCCGGCCAAGTCGGCGTCGGCGGAGATGCGGCTGCGGGGCCTCCTGGGAGGGGGAAGACGAGAGCTGAGAAGGACCGGGAAGTGGCGGAGTTTCTGAACAGGCATGGAGTCAACCGAGACGCGAAGACTGCGGGCACCAAGTGGGACAACATGCTCGGCGAGTTCCGGAAGGTGTACGAGTGGGAGAGGGGCGGGGAGAGAGAGCAAGTTGGGAAGAGCTACTTCAGGCTCTCTCCTTATGAGAGGAAAATCCATCGGTTGCCCGCTTCTTTTGACGAGGAGGTCTTTGAGGAGCTCTCCCAATTCATGGGGCCCCGAATGCGAAACCCACAGAGCAGAGTCTCCAGCAGCATTGCCGGTGCCGGAGATGAGGGACGTGCAGCAGCTGGTCTCAGTGGCGCCACCAGTAGGGTTCCTCTGCCGCCTTCTTTCAAGGACGATGAACTACCTCTCACAGGTATCGTCGGAAAATTACATCGGACTGAACTAGGTCAAGATGTGTAGGGTTTCATATATCACAGATTAAATGCTCATCCACTACGACTCCTTGACACATTAATCAAATTGGTCATGAGCTTTCTCTTTTCGGCCATTTTTGTGCAGCAAGAGCAAAACAACTAGCCGTGACGGCTGGAATGGAAACATTCTTCCCCGGGAGTGGTAGAGGTAGCCTATTGCTAGGGTATGAACCCGCTTCATCCCTACTAGACGTCATTGGCCCGTCATTGGCATCGAGCAAGGAACTCCGTAGGATTGGGAAGGTGAGGATGACATGGGAGGAATCAGTGAGCCTGTGGGCGGAGGAAGGCGAGCACCACCGTGGTAGAGTGAAGCTCCAAGGGTCCATGAGCTTTCTCAATGCAGACGAGCTGACCTACTTCGATGAAGCCACGGTGGCTTGCCCTATGGAGGCCTTTGAGGATGGGCCTTTCAGGGGGTTCTCCGTTGATCGGTTTGTCCCGGGTCAGCAGGTCAAAGTCTTCGGCAGGAGAAAATCGTCTTCTTTAGCTTCTGCTTCAGGTTGTTATACATCTATTCAATCAATGCCGCACAATCGTAGGTTGAAGCAATTCTTGTTTTCCGGGATTTGTTATGATATTATCTGTCGTTAATAATAATACTCCTCCATCGCAGGTTTCCCAGAAAGGGTGCAGCTTCCCTCAGCGGAACCCTCAGTAAGATGTACGTGAAACAGACGTTTATATTTACTATTAATAAATTTTATGATTTATTTTCGGTGAACAATTTTATGGTCTTTAATTTAAATTTTGAAGTCTTTAGATGTTGAGGTCTTGCATCTATTCTCATGATCAGTCACATAGACAGACCAGCTGCGTAGTCCTACTCATATTGACATATATGTCCTGACATATTTTGGCTGATACATTCACCAGTCTAATGTTCATAAGCAAAAAACCAGAATTCTCAGTCGATTGAAAGGATTAGCTATATGTTTATAGTAAAAGTATCTCGAGTTCTTAGAACTTACGTCTATATAGTATATATATCATATATACACCAGACATTGAAGTAAATTGTCATGTTGCAGCGGTTCCTCCATGGGAGTTCCAGGACCCTACTGACTACTATGTGGGCTGCTTGAGGGTCCCGCCCCCTACCCTCCCAAGCCTGTTTGAGCTCTCGTGGTACCTCCAGGAGCCGCCGCCTGAGGAGCTTCGATTTCCTCTACGAAGAGATGTCTATCGAGACCTGCCTCAAGGCAAAGAAACCTTCTTCATCACTTCCCATGAGCCATTGGACTGTCGAGCCTTCACATTCGACATACTAAGCCCTATCATCCGCAACGACCCTGGAATAAGCATTCCCACTGCCTCGAGCCGAGACTCATTTATCGGGCTATGGGATGATTGCATCAATCGGGTTGTATCCAAGTTCTGCCCCATTGAGATTGTTATGATCCGCAAGCCGTCAAGCTTGATTTCCGAGACACTGCAAGACCAATGGCCCAACGTGACAGGATTCTTGCGAAACTTCTGTTTGTGGAGAGGGGAGGAGACGGATCAACTTAGGGATAGCTACATCGAGCCATCTACATCAATCATTGGAAAGTTGTTATGGACTTTCGCGGATCTTCCCTACATTTTGGGCTACTATGCAGTGGCGTACATGGTGACATTCTGCGCATTGAGCCGATCACAGGATCGCATCATTAGAACTGACCTATACTCCCTCGATCTCACCTTGCCATCTGATAGGATGAAGGCACTAATCCCATGCTATCGTATAGCTGGCCTACTAGCCCTGCTAGGCGATCGCTGCTTCAACAATATGGCAAGTTACAAGCTCTCCCCTTATAGCGATTTTGAGAGGATTGACTTGGGTAACGGGAACATCATCGAGATGACACCCAACACTGTCACGAGAGTATTCACATCAAAGCGGAAGTGGGCTGCAGTTAAGGAAATATACGACTTCCTCAACCAGCGAGTGCCACATGCAGAGTTCATAGTCCAATCATCAGAGAAGGATCTAGCTCACGTGTTCAAGCCGAGAGGGATCAAGTCTAAGCCTGTGAGCTTTGAGCAGCTAGTGGAGGCCCTAATGTACGTGACAAAGGCACTGGTGGCGCTCCATGACTTGTGCTTTATGCACCGGGACTTAAGTTGGGATAAGGTGGTGAGGCGGGTTGACAATGAGGGTGAGTGGGTGGTCTGTGGGTTCGACGAGGCAGTGGCATCCCCACAGATATACCCTCGTGGGGGGGAGCTGGTGGCTCGCGGAGCACACGCACCTGAGATGGGGCGAGGCCTGCACAATGTGAAGGTGGACGTATGGGGAGTTGGGTACCTAGTGAAGACGTGTGGGCTGGATGGCGGGGTCCCGAAGCTGCTGAGGGAGCTTCAGAATCGGTGCTTGGACCTTAATCCTGAGCATCGTCCCACTGCTGCTGACTGCTACCACCATCTCCTCCAGTTGCAGTCAGCTTTCCACACGACGGCGGCACCTAGTGGTGTAGGGGGCAGCAGTGGCGGTGGAACATACTGATGATAAGATGGATGCAACGGTCTGGAAGATTTTGCCTTGACTAGCTATACTTGGGCTTTAGCTCTGCCCTAGCTAGCTTCCTAATCGAGAAGCGAAACGGTGATAAATTCTTTAGGGCTTTTCTACTACTTATCTCAAAGGCTGAAGGATCAACACACTCAACTCGCCATATCTGCACATAAATAGCCGGAAGGCGGAAGGTATATATATATATGTTACTACTCTTTATGAGTTTCTGTCGAGAGTAAATCATCATGCAGGTAACACACAGAAGATGTGCTTCCAACTTATTTAGGAAATTAATTTGCTTTGTTACTGGGCAGTATTGTTCAAAATTAATTGTTTTAGGTCACTTTGGAGGCTTTTGGATGATAGAAAGTAAATTTCATTTGCATGTTTGGTGGAGTTAAGAGTTTTAACCAATTTTGGCTTCAAATGTACGAGGATGGAAATTTTTTTGTGGATCTATTGTGTTTTTCGGATAAAAGTAGAGCTAGATGCATCTAATTTTTTAGTGAGATCATAGGTGTCAAATTTATAAATTGAGATTAATTTTTATTCCGACATTGCTTTGCCTTTAGCCTTGAGATGTTTCAAGTAAACTTCAAAGTATTGCACTGCCTGTGAAATCAGAGGTAGGTAGATTAGAGTTTTGATTAGTTAAAATATTGTCGAACAACGGGGAAGATTGCCCTTCTTTATCTGTTATTATAATATATATATATATATATGGTAAATTACATTGGTAGGCTAAAAAATTTTAATAATGTATTAGACTGATTCAAAAAGTTTTTTTTGCTACTTGATGGTACAAAATGTTTCAAAGTTGTAACATGATAGTACAGACCGTCATCTCGCCATTGATGTCGTCAAACTGACGCTGATGGTGCAAAATTAGTTTTTGTGAGGCGGTACATGATGGTATAAAATGTTTTGAAGTTGTAATTTAATAGTACAAAATGTTTTACGTAAGTTATGTGATGGTATAAAATTTACAGTCTTGTAAATAACGATTTAACGGCGTCAATGACGAGACGACGGTTTGTATTATCATGTTATACTTTTAAAATATTTTATACCATCAAGTAACAAATTTTTTTTTTAAAATCACCAGTGTAATTAATCTATATATATGGATTTGCTAAACTAAAACGCATACATATATACATATAGATGCGCTGTAGAATAGATGTATGTACATGATAATTTTGATTTGAAATAATAGAAAAGAAGAAAGAATGGAGGGAAATTTGATGGGAGAAGGGGTCAGGGTCAGGGTCAAAACAGGTCATGGCCAGGGGTCAGGGTCACGTCCGTCAGGAGGGGAGGGGAGGGGAAGGATGAAAATGGCGGCGGTGGCAGGAGCTGCTTACTGGCGGATGCCTTGCCTGTGTGTGCAGATGCAGATTGGGAAAGGGACCTCACAATCACTCGTTTTCGGTCACATCAAAGCCAATGTTCAAACTTGCTGTCCAACAGTGCTTTTCTGTTTTTAGGGTTCCGCTGGGAATATCTCCAAAAAAAAAAATGCGGGTAATTTTTGTGATAAGTATCAAAATGAACTTGCAATTATGAAAAATTG